>NW_027362905.1:3891399-4637099 GCF_046119375.1 Phyllobates terribilis
TATGCTGCATTATTTAATGAATTTGCTGAAGCATTTGAGGACTCTGCTGCATTATTAGAGGACTCTGCTGCATTATTTAAGGACTTGCTGCATTATTTAATGACTTTGTTGGATTTTTTAAGGACTCTGCTGCATTATTTAAGGACATTGTTGCATTATTTAATGACTCTGCTGCATTATTTAAGGACTTTGCAGCAATATTTAAGGACTCTGCTTCAGTATTTAAGGACTCTGCTGCATTATTTAAGGACTTTGTTGCATTATCTAAGGACTCTGCTGCATTATTGAAGGACTTTGCTGCATTATTTAAGGACTCTGCTGCATTATTTAAGGACTTTGCTGCAATATTTAAGGACTCTGCTTCAGTATTTAAGGACTCTGCTGAAGCATTTGAGGACTCTGCTGCATTATTTAATGACTTTGCTGAAGCATTTGAGGACTCTGCTGCATTATTAGAGGACTCTGCTGCATTATTTAAGGACTTGCTGCATTATTTAATGACTTTGTTGCATTATTTAAGGACTCTGCTGCATTATTTAAGGACTTTGCTGCAATATTTAAGGACTCTGCTTCAGTATTTAAGGACTCTGCTGCATTATTTAAGGACTTTGCTGCATTATTTAAGGACTTTGTTGCATTATTTAAGTACTCTGCTGCATTATTTAAGGACTTTGTTGCATTATTTAAGGACTCTGCTGCATTATTTAAGGACTTTGTTGCATTATTTAATGACTCTGCTGCATTATTTAAGGACTTTGCAGCAATATTTAAGGACTCTGCTTCAGTATTTAAGGACTCTGCTGCATTATTTAAGGACTTTGTTGCATTATTTAAGGAATATGCTGCATTATTTAATGAATTTGCTGAAGCATTTGAGGACTCTGCTGCATTATTAGAGCACTCTGCTGCATTATTTAAGGACTTTGTTGCATTATTTAAGGACTCTGCTGCATTATTTAAGGACTTTGCTACATTATTTAAGGACACTGCTGCATTATTTAAGGACTCTGCTGAAGCATTTGAGGACTCTGCTGCATTATTTAAGCACTTTGCGGCGGTATTTAAGGACTCTGTTGCATTATTTAAGGACTTTGTTGCATTATTTAAGGACTCTGCTGCATTAGTTAAGGAGTTTGCTGCATTATTTAAGGACTCTGCTGCATTATTTAACGACGTTGTTGCATTATTTAAGAACTGTGCTGCATTATTTAAGGACTTTGCTGCATTATTTAAGGACTATGCTGCATTATTTAATGACTTTGCTGAAGCATTTGAGGACTCTGCTGCAATATTTAAGGACTCTGCTTCAGTATTTAAGGACTCTGCTGCATTATTTAAGGACGTTGTTGCATTATTTAAGGAATCTGCTGCATTATTTAAGGACTTTACTGCATTATTTAAGGACTCTGCTGCATTATTTCAGGAATCTGATGCATTATTTAAGGAATTTGCTGAATTATTTAAGGACTCTGCTTTCTTATTTAATGACTCTGCTGAAGCATTTGAGGACTCTGCTGCATTATTTGAGGACTCTGTTGCATTATTTAAGGACTTTGCTGCTTTATTTAAGGACTTTGCTGCAATATTTAAGGACTCTGCTTCAGTATTTAAGGACTCTGCTGCATTATTTAAGGACTTTGCTGCATTATTTAAGGACTTTGTTGCATTATTTAAGTACTCTGCTGCATTATTTAAGGACTTTGTTGCATTATTTAAGGACTCTGCTGCATTATTTAAGGACTTTGTTGCATTATTTAATGACTCTGCTGCATTATTTAAGGACTCTGCTGAAGCATTTGAGCACTCTGCTGCATTATTTAAGCCCTTTGCTGCGGTATTTAAGGACTCTGTTGCATTATTTAAGGACTTTGTTGCATTATTTAAGGACTCTGCTGCATTAGTTAAGGACTTTGCTGCATTATTTAAGGACTCTGCTGCATTATTTAACGACGTTGTTGCATTATTTAAGAACTGTTCTGCATTATTTAAGGACTTTGCTGCATTATTTAAGGAATATGCTGCATTATTTAATGAATTTGCTGAAGCATTTGAGGACTCTGCTGCATTATTAGAGGACTCTGCTGCATTATTTAAGGACTTGCTGCATTATTTAATGACTTTGTTGGATTTTTTAAGGACTCTGCTGCATTATTTAAGGACATTGTTGCATTATTTAATGACTCTGCTGCATTATTTAAGGACTTTGCAGCAATATTTAAGGACTCTGCTTCAGTATTTAAGGACTCTGCTGCATTATTTAAGGACTTTGTTGCATTATTTAAGGACTCTGCTGCATTATTTAAGGACTTTGCTGCATTATTTAAGGACACTGCTGCATTATTTAAGGACTCTGCTGAAGCATTTGAGGACTCTGCTGCATTATTTAAGCACTTTGCGGCGGTATTTAAGGACTCTGTTGCATTATTTAAGGACTTTGTTGCATTATTTAAGGACTGCTGCATTAGTTAAGGAGTTTGCTGCATTATTTAAGGACTCTGCTGCATTATTTAACGACGTTGTTGCATTATTTAAGAACTGTGCTGCATTATTTAAGGACTTTGCTGCATTATTTAAGGACTATGCTGCATTATTTAATGACTTTGCTGAAGCATTTGAGGACTCTGCTGCATTATTAGAGGACTCTGCTGCATTATTTAAGGACTTGCTGCATTATTTAATGACTTTGTTGGATTTCTTAACGACTCTGCTGCATTATTTAAGGAATTTGCTGCTATATTAAAGGACTCTGCTTCAGTATTTAAGGACTCTGCTGCTGTATTTAAGGACCCTGCTGCATTATTTTAGGACTCTGCTGCATTATTTAAGGACTCTGCTTCAGTATTTAAGGACTCTGCTGCATTATTTAAGGACGTTGTTGCATTATTTAAGGACTCTGCTGCATTATTTAAGGACTTTACTGCATTATTTAAGGACTCTGCTGCATTATTTAAGGACTTTGCTGCAATATTTAAGGACTCTGCTTCAGTATTTAAGGACTCTGCTGCATTATTTAAGGACGTTGTTGCATTATTTAAGGACTCTGCTGCATTATTTAAGGACTTTACTGCATTATTTAAGGACTCTGCTGCATTATTTAAGGGCTTTCTTGCATTATTTAAGGACTCTGCTGCATTAGTTAAGGACTTTGCTGCATTATTTAAGGACTCTGCTGCATTATTTAACGACGTTGTTGCATTACTTAAGAACTGTGCTGCATTATTTAAGGACTTTGCTGCATTATTTAAGGACTATGCTGCATTATTTAATGACTTTGCTGAAGCATTTGAGGACTCTGCTGCATTATTAGAGGACTCTGCTGCATTATTTAAGGACTTGCTGCATTATTTAATGACTTTGTTGGATTTTTTTATGGACTCTGCTGCATTATTTAAGGAATTTGCTGCTATATTAAAGGACTCTGCTTCAGTATTTAAGGACTCTGCTGCGGTATTTAAGGACTCTGCTGCATTATTTAAGGACTCTGCTGCATTATTTAAGGACTTTGCTGCATTATTTAAGGAATCTGCTGCATTATTTAAGGACTTTGTTGCATTATCTAAGGACTCTGCTGCATTATTGAAGGACTTTGCTGCAATATTTAAGGACTCTGCTTCAGTATTTTAGGGCTCTGCTGCATTATTTAAGGACTTTGTTGCATTATTTAAGGACTCTGCTGCATTAGATAAGGTCTTTGCTGCATTATTTAAGGACTCTGCTGCATTATTTAAGGACTTTGCTGCA
The DNA here is from genome assembly GCF_046119375.1 of Phyllobates terribilis. Taxonomy (NCBI): domain Eukaryota; kingdom Metazoa; phylum Chordata; class Amphibia; order Anura; family Dendrobatidae; genus Phyllobates; species Phyllobates terribilis. The sequence continues at coordinate 3,895,141 of NW_027362905.1, forward strand.
ATATTTAAGGACTCTGCTTCAGTATTTAAGGACTCTGCTGCATTATTTAAGGACTTTGTTGCATTATTTAAGGACTCTGCTGCATTATTTAAGGACTCTGCTGCATTATTTAAGGACTCTGCTGAAGCATTTGAGGACTCTGCTGCATTATTTAAGCACTTTGCTGCGGTATTTAAGGACTCTGTTGCATTATTTAAGGACTTTGTTGCATTATTTAAGGACTTTGCTGCATTAGTTAAGGACTTTGCTGCATTATTTAAGGACTCTGCTGCATTATTTAACGACGCTGTTGCATTATTTAAGAACTGTGCTGCATTATTTAAGGACTTTGCTGCATTATTTAAGGACTATGCTGCATTATTTAATGACTTTGCTGAAGCATTTGAGGACTCTGCTGCATTATTAGAGGACTCTGCTGCATTATTTAATGACTTTTTTGGATTTTTTAAGGACTCTGCTGCATTATTTAAGGAATTTGCTGCTATATTAAAGGACTCTGCTTCAGTATTTAAGGACTCTGCTGCGGTATTTAAGGACTCTGCTGCATTATTTAAGGACTCTGCTGCATTATTTAAGGACTTTGCTGCATTATTTAAGGACTCGGCTGCATTATTTAAGGACTTTGCTGCAATATTTAAGGACTCTGCTTCAGTATTTAAGGACTCTGCTGCATTATTTAAGGACGTTGTTGCATTATTTAAGGACTCTGCTGCATTATTTAAGGACTTTACTGCATTATTTAAGGACTCTGCTGCATTATTTAAGGACTTTGTTGCATTATTTCAGGAATCTGATGCATTATTTAAGGAATTTGCTGAATTATTTAAGGACTCTGCTTTCTTATTTAATGACTCTGCTGAAGCATTTGAGGACTCTGCTGCATTATTTGAGGACTCTGTTGCATTATTTAAGGACTTTGCTGCTTTATTTAAGGACTTTGTTGCATTATTTAAGGACTCTGCTGCATTATTTAAGGACTTTGCTGCAATATTTAAGGACTCTGCTTCAGTATTTAAGGACTCTGCTGCATTATTTAAGGACTTTGCTGCATTATTTAAGGACTTTGTTGCATTATTTAAGTACTCTGCTGCATTATTTAAGGACTTTGTTGCATTATTTAAGGACTCTGCTGCATTATTTAAGGACTTTGTTGCATTATTTAATGACTCTGCTGCATTATTTAAGGACTTTGCAGCAATATTTAAGGACTCTGCTTCAGTATTTAAGGACTCTGCTGCATTATTTAAGGACTTTGTTGCATTATTTAAGGAATATGCTGCATTATTTAATGAATTTGCTGAAGCATTTGAGGACTCTGCTGCATTATTAGAGCACTCTGCTGCATTATTTAAGGACTTGCTGCATTATTTAATGACTTTGTTGGATTTTTTAAGGACTCTGCTGCGTTATTTAAGGAATTTGCTGCTATATTAAAGGACTCTGCTTCAGTATTTAAGGACTCTGCTGCGGTATTTAAGGACTCTGCTGCATTATTTAAGGACTCTGCTGCATTATTTAAGGACTTTGCTGCATTATTTAAGGAATCTGCTGCATTATTTAAGGACTTTGTTGCATTATCTAAGGACTCTGCTGCATTATTGAAGGACTTTGCTGCAATATTTAAGGACTCTGCTTCAGTATTTAAGGACTCTGCTGCATTATTTAAGGACTTTGTTGCATTATTTAAGGACTCTGCTGCATTATTTAAGGACTTTGTTGCATTATTTAAGGACTCTGCTGCATTATTTAAGGACTTTGCTGCAATATTTAAGGACTCTGCTTCAGTATTTAAGGACTCTGCTGCATTATTTAAGGACTTTGTTGCATTATTTAAGGACTCTGCTGCATTATTTAAGGACTTTGCTGCATTATTTAAGGATTCTGCTGCATTTTTTAAGGACTCTGCTGAAGCATTTGAGGAATCTGCTGCATTATTTAAGCACTTTGCTGCGGTATTTAAGGACTCTGTTGCATTATTTTAGGACTTTGTTGCATTATTTAAGGACTCTGCTGCATTAGTTAAGGACTTTGCTGCATTATTTAAGGACTCTGCTGCATTATTTACCGACGTTGTTGCATTATTTAAGAACTGTGCTGCTTTATTTAAGGACTTTGCATTATTTAAGGACTATGCTGCATTATTTAAAGACTTTGCTGAAGCATTTGAGGACTCTGCTGCATTATTAGAGGACTCTGCTGCATTATTTAATGACTTTGTTGGATTTTTTAAGGACTCTGCTGCATTATTTAAGGAATTTGCTGCTATATTAAAGGACTCTGCTTCAGTATTTAAGGACTCTGCTGCGGTATTTAAGGACTCTGCTGCATTATTTAAGGACTCTGCTGCATTATTTAAGGACTTTGCTGCATTATTTAAGGACTCTGCTGCATTATTTAAGGACTTTGTTGCATTATTTAAGGACTCTAATGCATTATTTAAGGACTTTGCTGCAATATTTAAGGACTCTGCTTCAGTATTTAAGGACTCTGCTGCATTATTTAAGGACGTTGTTGCATTATTTAAGGACTCTGCTGCATTATTCAAGGACTTTACTGCATTATTTAAGGACTCTGCTGCATTATTTAAGGACTTTCTTGCATTATTTAAGGACTCTGCTGCATTAGTTAAGGACTTTGCTGCATTATTTAAGGACTCTGCTGCATTATTTAAGGACTTTGCTGCAATATTTAAGGACTCTGCTTCAGTATTTAAGGACTCTGCTGCATTATTTAAGGACTTTGTTGCATTATTTAAGGACTCTGCTGCATTATTTAAGGACTTTGCTGCATTATTTAAGGACTCTGCTGCATTTTTTAAGGACTCTGCTGAAGCATTTGAGGACTCTGCTGCATTATTTAACGACGTTGTTGCATTATTTAAGAACTGTGCTGCATTATTTAAGGACTTTGCTGCATTATTTAAGGACTATGCTGCATTATTTAATGACTTTGCTGAAGCATTTGAGGACTCTGCTGCATTATTAGAGGACTCTGCTGCATTATTTAAGGACTTGCTGCATTATTTAATGACTTTGTTGGATTTTTTAAGGACTCTGCTGCATTATTTAAGGACTCTGCTGCATTATTTAAGGACTTTGCTGCAATATTTAAGGACTCTGCTTCAGTATTTAAGGACTCTGCTGCATTATTTAAGGACGTTGTTGCATTATTTAAGGACTCTGCTGCATTATTTAAGGACTTTACTGCATTATTTAAGGACTCTGCTGCATTATTTAAGGACTTTGTTGCATTATTTCAGGAATCTGATGCATTATTTAAGGAATTTGCTGAATTATTTAAGGACTCTGCTTTCTTATTTAATGACTCTGCTGAAGCATTTGAGGACTCTGCTGCATTATTTGAGGACTCTGTTGCATTATTTAAGGACTTTGCTGCTTTATTTAAGGACTTTGCTGCAATATTTAAGGACTCTGCTTCAGTATTTAAGGACTCTGCTGCATTATTTAAGGACTTTGCTGCATTATTTAAGGACTTTGTTGCATTATTTAAGTACTCTGCTGCATTATTTAAGGACTTTGTTGCATTATTTAAGGACTCTGCTGCATTATTTAAGGACTTTGTTGCATTATTTAATGACTCTGCTGCATTATTTAAGGACTTTGCAGCAATATTTAAGGACTCTGCTTCAGTATTTAAGGACTCTGCTGCATTATTTAAGTACTTTGTTGCATTATTTAAGGACTCTGCTGCATTATTTAAGGACTTTGCTGTATTATTTAAGGACAATGCTGCATTATTTAAGGACTCTGCTGAAGCATTTGAGGACTCTGCTGCATTATTTAAGCCCTTTGCTGCGGTATTTAAGGACTCTGTTGCATTATTTAAGGACTTTGTTGCATTATTTAAGGACTCTGCTGCATTAGTTAAGGACTTTGCTGCATTATTTAAGGACTCTGCTGCATTATTTAACGACGTTGTTGCATTATTTAAGAACTGTTCTGCATTATTTAAGGACTTTGCTGCATTATTTAAGGAATATGCTGCATTATTTAATGAATTTGCTGAAGCATTTGAGGACTCTGCTGCATTATTAGAGGACTCTGCTGCATTATTTAAGGACTTGCTGCATTATTTAATGACTTTGTTGGATTTTTTAAGGACTCTGCTGCATTATTTAAGGACATTGTTGCATTATTTAATGACTCTGCTGCATTATTTAAGGACTTTGCAGCAATATTTAAGGACTCTGCTTCAGTATTTAAGGACTCTGCTGCATTATTTAAGGACTTTGTTGCATTATCTAAGGACTCTGCTGCATTATTGAAGGACTTTGCTGCATTATTTAAGGACTCTGCTGCATTATTTAAGGACTTTGCTGCAATATTTAAGGACTCTGCTTCAGTATTTAAGGACTCTGCTGAAGCATTTGAGGACTCTGCTGCATTATTTAATGACTTTGCTGAAGCATTTGAGGACTCTGCTGCATTACTAGAGGACTCTGCTGCATTATTTAATGACTTTGTTGGATTTTTTAAGGACTCTGCTGCATTATTTAAGGAATTTGCTGCTATATTAAAGGACTCTGCTTCAGTATTTAAGGACTCTGCTGCGGTATTTAAGGACTCTGCTGCATTATTTAAGGACTCTGCTGCATTATTTAAGGACTTTGCTGCATTATTTAAGGAATTTGTTGCATTATTTAAGGACTCTGCTGCATTATTTAAGGACTTTGCTGCAATATTTAAGGACTCTGCTTCAGTATTTAAGTTCTCTGCTGCATTATTTAAGGACGTTGTTGCATTATTTAAGGACTCTGCTGCATTATTTAAGGACTTTACTGCATTATTTAAGGACTCTGCTGCATTATTTAAGGACTTTGTTGCATTATTTAAGGACTCTGCTGCATTAGTTAAGGACTTTGCTGCATTATTTAAGGACTCTGCTGCATTATTTAACGACGTTGTTGCATTATTTAAGAACTGTGCTGCATTATTTAAGGACTTTGCTGCATTATTTAAGGACTATGCTGCATTATTTAATGACTTTGCTGAAGCATTTGAGGACTCTGCTGCATTATTAGAGGACTCTGCTGCATTATTTAAGGACTTGCTGCATTATTTAATGACTTTGTTGGATTTTTTAAGGACTCTGCTGCATTATTTAAGGAATTTGCTGCTATATTAAAGGACTCTGCTTCAGTATTTAAGGACTCTGCTGCAGTATTTAAGGACTCTGCTGCATTATTTAAGGACTCTGCTGCATTATTTAAGGACTTTGCTGCATTATTTAAGGACTCTGCTGCGGTATTTAAGGACTCTGCTGCATTATTTAAGGACTCTGCTGCATTATTTAAGGACTTTGCTGCATTATTTAAGGAATCTGCTGCATTATTTAAGGACTTTGTTGCATTATCTAAGGACTCTGCTGCATTATTGAAGGACTTTGCTGCAATATTTAAGGACTCTGCTTCAGTATTTAAGGACTCTGCTGCATTATTTAAGGACTTTGTTGCATTATTTAAGGACTCTGCTGCATTATTTAAGGACTTTGCTGCATTATTTATGGACTCTGCTGCATTATTTAAGGACTTTGCTGCAATATTTAAGGACTCTGCTTCAGTATTTAAGGACTCTGCTGCATTATTTAAGGACTTTGTTGCATTATTTAAGGACTCTGCTGCATTATTTAAGGACTTTGCTGCATTATTTAAGGACTCTGCTGCATTATTTAAGGACTCTGCTGAAGCATTTGAGGACTCTGCTGCATTATTTAATCACTTTGCTGCGGTATTTAAGGACTCTGTTGCATTATTTAAGGACTTTGTTGCATTATTTAAGGACTCTGCTGCATTAGTTAAGGACTTTGCTGCATTATTTAAGGACTCTGCTGCATTATTTAAGGACTTTGCTGCAATATTTAAGGACTCTGCTTCAGTATTTAAGGACTCTGCTGCATTATTTAAGGACTTTGTTGCATTATTTAAGGACTCTGCTGCATTATTTAAGGACTTTACTGCATTATTTAAGGACTCTGCTGCATTTTTTAAGGACTCTGCTGAAGCATTTGATTACTCTGCTGCATTATTTAACGACGTTGTTGCATTATTTAAGAACTGTGCTGCATTATTTAAGGACTTTGCTGCATTATTTAAGGACTATGCTGTATTATTTAATGACTTTGCTGAAGCATTTGAGGACTCTGCTGCATTATTAGAGGACTCTGCTGCATTATTTAAGGACTTGCTGCATTATTTAATGACTTTGTTGGATTTTTTAAGGACTCTGCTGCATTATTTAAGGACTCTGCTGCATTATTTAAGGACTTTGCTGCAATATTTAAGGACTCTGCTTCAGTATTTAAGGACTCTGCTGCATTATTTAAGGACGTTGTTGCATTATTTAAGGACTCTGCTGCATTATTTAAGGACTTTACTGCATTATTTAAGGACTCTGCTGCATTATTTAAGGACTTTGTTGCATTATTTCAGGAATCTGATGCATTATTTAAGGAATTTGCTGAATTATTTAAGGACTCTGCTTTCTTATTTAATGACTCTGCTGAAGCATTTGAGGACTCTGCTGCATTATTTGAGGACTCTGTTGCATTATTTAAGGACTTTGCTGCTTTATTTAAGGACTTTGCTGCAATATTTAAGGACTCTGCTTCAGTATTTAAGGACTCTGCTGCATTATTTAAGGACTTTGCTGCATTATTTAAGGACTTTGTTGCATTATTTAAGTACTCTGCTGCATTATTTAAGGACTTTGTTGCATTATTTAAGGACTCTGCTGCATTATTTAAGGACTTTGTTGCATTATTTAATGACTCTGCTGCATTATTTAAGGACTTTGCAGCAATATTTAAGGACTCTGCTTCAGTATTTAAGGACTCTGCTGCATTATTTAAGGACTTTGTTGCATTATTTAAGGACTCTGCTGCATTATTTAAGGACTTTGCTGTATTATTTAAGGACAATGCTGCATTATTTAAGGACTCTGCTGAAGCATTTGAGGACTCTGCTGCATTATTTAAGCCCTTTGCTGCGGTATTTAAGGACTCTGTTGCATTATTTAAGGACTTTGTTGCATTATTTAAGGACTCTGCTGCATTAGTTAAGGACTTTGCTGCATTATTTAAGGACTCTGCTGCATTATTTAACGACGTTGTTGCATTATTTAAGAACTGTTCTGCATTATTTAAGGACTTTGCTGCATTATTTAAGGAATATGCTGCATTATTTAATGAATTTGCTGAAGCATTTGAGGACTCTGCTGCATTATTAGAGGACTCTGCTGCATTATTTAAGGACTTGCTGCATTATTTAATGACTTTGTTGGATTTTTTAAGGACTCTGCTGCATTATTTAAGGACATTGTTGCATTATTTAATGACTCTGCTGCATTATTTAAGGACTTTGCAGCAATATTTAAGGACTCTGCTTCAGTATTTAAGGACTCTGCTGCATTATTTAAGGACTTTGTTGCATTATCTAAGGACTCTGCTGCATTATTGAAGGACTTTGCTGCATTATTTAAGGACTCTGCTGCATTATTTAAGGACTTTGCTGCAATATTTAAGGACTCTGCTTCAGTATTTAAGGACTCTGCTGAAGCATTTGAGGACTCTGCTGCATTATTTAATGACTTTGCTGAAGCATTTGAGGACTCTGCTGCATTATTAGAGGACTCTGCTGCATTATTTAAGGACTTGCTGCATTATTTAATGACTTTGTTGGATTTCTTAAGGACTCTGCTGCATTATTTAAGGAATTTGCTGCTATATTAAAGGACTCTGCTTCAGTATTTAAGGACACTGCTGCGGTATTTAAGGACCCTGCTGCATTATTTTAGGACTCTGCTGCATTATTTAAGGACTTTGCTGCATTATTTAAGGAATCTGCTGCATTATTTAAGGACTTTGTTGCATTATCTAAGGACTCTGCTGCATTATTGAAGGACTTTGCTGCATTATTTAAGGACTCTGATGCATTATTTAACGACTTTGCTGCAATATTTAAGGACTCTGCTTCAGTATTTAAGGACTCTGCTGAAGCATTTTAGGACTCTGCTGCATTATTTAATGACTTTGCTGAAGCATTTGAGGACTCTGCTGCATTATTAGAGGACTCTGCTGCATTATTTAATGACTTTGTTGGATTTTTTAAGGACTCTGCTGCATTATTTAAGGAATTTGCTGCTATATTAAAGGACTCTGCTTCAGTATTTAAGGACTCTGCTTCGGTATTTAAGGACTCTGCTGCATTATTTAAGGACTCTGCTGCATTATTTAAGGACTTTGCTGCATTATTTAAGGAATTTGTTGCATTATTTAAGGACTCTGCTGCATTATTTAAGGACTTTGCTGCAATATTTAAGGACTCTGCTTCAGTATTTAAGTTCTCTGCTGCATTATTTAAGGACGTTGTTGCATTATTTAAGGACTCTGCTGCATTATTTAAGGACTTTACTGCATTATTTAAGGACTCTGCTGCATTATTTAAGGACTATGCTGCATTATTTAAGGACTTTGCTGAAGCATTTGAGGACTCTGCTGCATTATTAGAGGACTCTGCTGCATTATTTAAGGACTTGCTGCATTATTTAATGACTTTGTTGGATTTTTTAAGGACTCTGCTGCGTTATTTAAGGAATTTGCTGCTATATTAAAGGACTCTGCTTCAGTATTTAAGGACTCTGCTGCGGTATTTAAGGACTCTGCTGCATTATTTAAGGACTCTGCTGCATTATTTAAGGACTTTGCTGCATTATTTAAGGAATCTGCTGCATTATTTAAGGACTTTGTTGCATTATCTAAGGACTCTGCTGCATTATTGAAGGACTTTGCTGCAATATTTAAGGACTCTGCTTCAGTATTTAAGGACTCTGCTGCATTATTTAAGGACTTTGTTGCATTATTTAAGGACTCTGCTGCATTATTTAAGGACTTTGTTGCATTATTTAAGGACTCTGCTGCATTATTTAAGGACTTTGCTGCAATTTTTAAGGACTCTGCTTCAGTATTTAAGGACTCTGCTGCATTATTTAAGGACTTTGTTGCATTATTTAAGGACTCTGCTGCATTATTTAAGGACTTTGCTGCATTATTTAAGGATTCTGCTGCATTTTTTAAGGACTCTGCTGAAGCATTTGAGGAATCTGCTGCATTATTTAAGCACTTTGCTGCGGTATTTAAGGACTCTGTTGCATTATTTAAGGACTTTGTTGCATTATTTAAGGACTCTGCTGCATTAGTTAAGGACTTTGCTGCATTATTTAAGGACTCTGCTGCATTATTTACCGACGTTGTTGCATTATTTAAGAACTGTGCTGCTTTATTTAAGGACTTTGCATTATTTAAGGACTATGCTGCATTATTTAAAGACTTTGCTGAAGCATTTGAGGACTCTGCTGCATTATTAGAGGACTCTGCTGCATTATTTAATGACTTTGTTGGATTTTTTAAGGACTCTGCTGCATTATATAAGGAATTTGCTGCTATATTAAAGGACTCTGCTTCAGTATTTAAGGACTCTGCTGCGGTATTTAAGGACTCTGCTGCATTATTTAAGGACTCTGCTGCATTATTTAAGGACTTTGCTGCATTATTTAAGGACTCTGCTGCATTATTTAAGGACTTTGTTGCATTATTTAAGGACTCTAATGCATTATTTAAGGACTTTGCTGCAATATTTAAGGACTCTGCTTCAGTATTTAAGGACTCTGCTGCATTATTTAAGGACGTTGTTGCATTATTTAAGGACTCTGCTGCATTATTTAAGGACTTTACTGCATTATTTAAGGACTCTGCTGCATTATTTAAGGACTTTCTTGCATTATTTAAGGACTCTGCTGCATTAGTTAAGGACTTTGCTGCATTATTTAAGGACTCTGCTGCATTATTTAAGGACTTTGCTGCAATATTTAAGGACTCTGCTTCAGTATTTAAGGACTCTGCTGCATTATTTAAGGACTTTGTTGCATTATTTAAGGACTCTGCTGCATTATTTAAGGACTTTGCTGCATTATTTAAGGACTCTGCTGCATTTTTTAAGGACTCTGCTGAAGCATTTGAGGACTCTGCTGCATTATTTAACGACGTTGTTGCATTATTTAAGAACTGTGCTGCATTATTTAAGGACTTTGCTGCATTATTTAAGGACTATGCTGCATTATTTAATGACTTTGCTGAAGCATTTGAGGACTCTGCTGCATTATTAGAGGACTCTGCTGCATTATTTAAGGACTTGCTGCATTATTTAATGACTTTGTTGGATTTTTTAAGGACTCTGCTGCATTATTTAAGGACTCTGCTGCATTATTTAAGGACTTTGCTGCAATATTTAAGGACTCTGCTTCAGTATTTAAGGACTCTGCTGCATTATTTAAGGACGTTGTTGCATTATTTAAGGACTCTGCTGCATTATTTAAGGACTTTACTGCATTATTTAAGGACTCTGCTGCATTATTTAAGGACTTTGTTGCATTATTTCAGGAATCTGATGCATTATTTAAGGAATTTGCTGAATTATTTAAGGACTCTGCTTTCTTATTTAATGACTCTGCTGAAGCATTTGAGGACTCTGCTGCATTATTTGAGGACTCTGTTGCATTATTTAAGGACTTTGCTGCTTTATTTAAGGACTTTGCTGCAATATTTAAGGACTCTGCTTCAGTATTTAAGGACTCTGCTGCATTATTTAAGGACTTTGCTGCATTATTTAAGGACTTTGTTGCATTATTTAAGTACTCTGCTGCATTATTTAAGGACTTTGTTGCATTATTTAAGGACTCTGCTGCATTATTTAAGGACTTTGTTGCATTATTTAATGACTCTGCTGCATTATTTAAGGACTTTGCAGCAATATTTAAGGACTCTGCTTCAGTATTTAAGGACTCTGCTGCATTATTTAAGTACTTTGTTGCATTATTTAAGGACTCTGCTGCATTATTTAAGGACTTTGCTGTATTATTTAAGGACAATGCTGCATTATTTAAGGACTCTGCTGAAGCATTTGAGGACTCTGCTGCATTATTTAAGCCCTTTGCTGCGGTATTTAAGGACTCTGTTGCATTATTTAAGGACTTTGTTGCATTATTTAAGGACTCTGCTGCATTAGTTAAGGACTTTGCTGCATTATTTAAGGACTCTGCTGCATTATTTAACGACGTTGTTGCATTATTTAAGAACTGTTCTGCATTATTTAAGGACTTTGCTGCATTATTTAAGGAATATGCTGCATTATTTAATGAATTTGCTGAAGCATTTGAGGACTCTGCTGCATTATTAGAGGACTCTGCTGCATTATTTAAGGACTTGCTGCATTATTTAATGACTTTGTTGGATTTTTTAAGGACTCTGCTGCATTATTTAAGGACATTGTTGCATTATTTAATGACTCTGCTGCATTATTTAAGGACTTTGCAGCAATATTTAAGGACTCTGCTTCAGTATTTAAGGACTCTGCTGCATTATTTAAGGACTTTGTTGCATTATCTAAGGACTCTGCTGCATTATTGAAGGACTTTGCTGCATTATTTAAGGACTCTGCTGCATTATTTAAGGACTTTGCTGCAATATTTAAGGACTCTGCTTCAGTATTTAAGGACTCTGCTGAAGCATTTGAGGACTCTGCTGCATTATTTAATGACTTTGCTGAAGCATTTGAGGACTCTGCTGCATTACTAGAGGACTCTGCTGCATTATTTAATGACTTTGTTGGATTTTTTAAGGACTCTGCTGCATTATTTAAGGAATTTGCTGCTATATTAAAGGACTCTGCTTCAGTATTTAAGGACTCTGCTGCGGTATTTAAGGACTCTGCTGCATTATTTAAGGACTCTGCTGCATTATTTAAGGACTTTGCTGCATTATTTAAGGAATTTGTTGCATTATTTAAGGACTCTGCTGCATTATTTAAGGACTTTGCTGCAATATTTAAGGACTCTGCTTCAGTATTTAAGTTCTCTGCTGCATTATTTAAGGACGTTGTTGCATTATTTAAGGACTCTGCTGCATTATTTAAGGACTTTACTGCATTATTTAAGGACTCTGCTGCATTATTTAAGGACTTTGTTGCATTATTTAAGGACTCTGCTGCATTAGTTAAGGACTTTGCTGCATTATTTAAGGACTCTGCTGCATTATTTAACGACGTTGTTGCATTATTTAAGAACTGTGCTGCATTATTTAAGGACTTTGCTGCATTATTTAAGGACTATGCTGCATTATTTAATGACTTTGCTGAAGCATTTGAGGACTCTGCTGCATTATTAGAGGACTCTGCTGCATTATTTAAGGACTTGCTGCATTATTTAATGACTTTGTTGGATTTTTTAAGGACTCTGCTGCATTATTTAAGGAATTTGCTGCTATATTAAAGGACTCTGCTTCAGTATTTAAGGACTCTGCTGCAGTATTTAAGGACTCTGCTGCATTATTTAAGGACTCTGCTGCATTATTTAAGGACTTTGCTGCATTATTTAAGGACTCTGCTGCGGTATTTAAGGACTCTGCTGCATTATTTAAGGACTCTGCTGCATTATTTAAGGACTTTGCTGCATTATTTAAGGAATCTGCTGCATTATTTAAGGACTTTGTTGCATTATCTAAGGACTCTGCTGCATTATTGAAGGACTTTGCTGCAATATTTAAGGACTCTGCTTCAGTATTTAAGGACTCTGCTGCATTATTTAAGGACTTTGTTGCATTATTTAAGGACTCTGCTGCATTATTTAAGGACTTTGCTGCATTATTTATGGACTCTGCTGCATTATTTAAGGACTTTGCTGCAATATTTAAGGACTCTGCTTCAGTATTTAAGGACTCTGCTGCATTATTTAAGGACTTTGTTGCATTATTTAAGGACTCTGCTGCATTATTTAAGGACTTTGCTGCATTATTTAAGGACTCTGCTGCATTATTTAAGGACTCTGCTGAAGCATTTGAGGACTCTGCTGCATTATTTAATCACTTTGCTGCGGTATTTAAGGACTCTGTTGCATTATTTAAGGACTTTGTTGCATTATTTAAGGACTCTGCTGCATTAGTTAAGTACTTTGCTGCATTATTTAAGGACTCTGCTGCATTATTTAAGGACTTTGCTGCAATATTTAAGGACTCTGCTTCAGTATTTAAGGACTCTGCTGCATTATTTAAGGACTTTGTTGCATTATTTAAGGACTCTGCTGCATTATTTAAGGACTTTGCTGCATTATTTAAGGACTCTGCTGCATTTTTTAAGGACTCTGCTGAAGCATTTGAGGACTCTGCTGCATTATTTAACGACGTTGTTGCATTATTTAAGAACTGTGCTGCATTATTTAAGGACTTTGCTGCATTATTTAAGGACTATGCTGCATTATTTAATGACTTTGCTGAAGCATTTGAGGACTCTGCTGCATTATTAGAGGACTCTGCTGCATTATTTAAGGACTTGCTGCATTATTTAATGACTTTGTTGGATTTTTTAAGGACTCTGCTGCATTATTTAAGGACTCTGCTGCATTATTTAAGGACTTTGCTGCAATATTTAAGGACTCTGCTTCAGTATTTAAGGACTCTGCTGCATTATTTAAGGACGTTGTTGCATTATTTAAGGACTCTGCTGCATTATTTAAGGACTTTACTGCATTATTTAAGGACTCTGCTGCATTATTTAAGGACTTTGTTGCATTATTTCAGGAATCTGATGCATTATTTAAGGAATTTGCTGAATTATTTAAGGACTCTGCTTTCTTATTTAATGACTCTGCTGAAGCATTTGAGGACTCTGCTGCATTATTTGAGGACTCTGTTGCATTATTTAAGGACTTTGCTGCTTTATTTAAGGACTTTGCTGCAATATTTAAGGACTCTGCTTCAGTATTTAAGGACTCTGCTGCATTATTTAAGGACTTTGCTGCATTATTTAAGGACTTTGTTGCATTATTTAAGTACTCTGCTGCATTATTTAAGGACTTTGTTGCATTATTTAAGGACTCTGCTGCATTATTTAAGGACTTTGTTGCATTATTTAATGACTCTGCTGCATTATTTAAGGACTTTGCAGCAATATTTAAGGACTCTGCTTCAGTATTTAAGGACTCTGCTGCATTATTTAAGGACTTTGTTGCATTATTTAAGGACTCTGCTGCATTATTTAAGGACTTTGCTGTATTATTTAAGGACAATGCTGCATTATTTAAGGACTCTGCTGAAGCATTTGAGGACTCTGCTGCATTATTTAAGCCCTTTGCTGCGGTATTTAAGGACTCTGTTGCATTATTTAAGGACTTTGTTGCATTATTTAAGGACTCTGCTGCATTAGTTAAGGACTTTGCTGCATTATTTAAGGACTCTGCTGCATTATTTAACGACGTTGTTGCATTATTTAAGAACTGTTCTGCATTATTTAAGGACTTTGCTGCATTATTTAAGGAATATGCTGCATTATTTAATGAATTTGCTGAAGCATTTGAGGACTCTGCTGCATTATTAGAGGACTCTGCTGCATTATTTAAGGACTTGCTGCATTATTTAATGACTTTGTTGGATTTTTTAAGGACTCTGCTGCATTATTTAAGGACATTGTTGCATTATTTAATGACTCTGCTGCATTATTTAAGGACTTTGCAGCAATATTTAAGGACTCTGCTTCAGTATTTAAGGACTCTGCTGCATTATTTAAGGACTTTGTTGCATTATCTAAGGACTCTGCTGCATTATTGAAGGACTTTGCTGCATTATTTAAGGACTCTGCTGCATTATTTAAGGACTTTGCTGCAATATTTAAGGACTCTGCTTCAGTATTTAAGGACTCTGCTGAAGCATTTGAGGACTCTGCTGCATTATTTAATGACTTTGCTGAAGCATTTGAGGACTCTGCTGCATTATTAGAGGACTCTGCTGCATTATTTAAGGACTTGCTGCATTATTTAATGACTTTGTTGGATTTCTTAAGGACTCTGCTGCATTATTTAAGGAATTTGCTGCTATATTAAAGGACTCTGCTTCAGTATTTAAGGACACTGCTGCGGTATTTAAGGACCCTGCTGCATTATTTTAGGACTCTGCTGCATTATTTAAGGACTTTGCTGCATTATTTAAGGAATCTGCTGCATTATTTAAGGACTTTGTTGCATTATCTAAGGACTCTGCTGCATTATTGAAGGACTTTGCTGCATTATTTAAGGACTCTGATGCATTATTTAACGACTTTGCTGCAATATTTAAGGACTCTGCTTCAGTATTTAAGGACTCTGCTGAAGCATTTTAGGACTCTGCTGCATTATTTAATGACTTTGCTGAAGCATTTGAGGACTCTGCTGCATTATTAGAGGACTCTGCTGCATTATTTAATGACTTTGTTGGATTTTTTAAGGACTCTGCTGCATTATTTAAGGAATTTGCTGCTATATTAAAGGACTCTGCTTCAGTATTTAAGGACTCTGCTTCGGTATTTAAGGACTCTGCTGCATTATTTAAGGACTCTGCTGCATTATTTAAGGACTTTGCTGCATTATTTAAGGAATTTGTTGCATTATTTAAGGACTCTGCTGCATTATTTAAGGACTTTGCTGCAATATTTAAGGACTCTGCTTCAGTATTTAAGTTCTCTGCTGCATTATTTAAGGACGTTGTTGCATTATTTAAGGACTCTGCTGCATTATTTAAGGACTTTACTGCATTATTTAAGGACTCTGCTGCATTATTTAAGGACTATGCTGCATTATTTAAGGACTTTGCTGAAGCATTTGAGGACTCTGCTGCATTATTAGAGGACTCTGCTGCATTATTTAAGGACTTGCTGCATTATTTAATGACTTTGTTGGATTTTTTAAGGACTCTGCTGCGTTATTTAAGGAATTTGCTGCTATATTAAAGGACTCTGCTTCAGTATTTAAGGACTCTGCTGCGGTATTTAAGGACTCTGCTGCATTATTTAAGGACTCTGCTGCATTATTTAAGGACTTTGCTGCATTATTTAAGGAATCTGCTGCATTATTTAAGGACTTTGTTGCATTATCTAAGGACTCTGCTGCATTATTGAAGGACTTTGCTGCAATATTTAAGGACTCTGCTTCAGTATTTAAGGACTCTGCTGCATTATTTAAGGACTTTGTTGCATTATTTAAGGACTCTGCTGCATTATTTAAGGACTTTGTTGCATTATTTAAGGACTCTGCTGCATTATTTAAGGACTTTGCTGCAATTTTTAAGGACTCTGCTTCAGTATTTAAGGACTCTGCTGCATTATTTAAGGACTTTGTTGCATTATTTAAGGACTCTGCTGCATTATTTAAGGACTTTGCTGCATTATTTAAGGATTCTGCTGCATTTTTTAAGGACTCTGCTGAAGCATTTGAGGAATCTGCTGCATTATTTAAGCACTTTGCTGCGGTATTTAAGGACTCTGTTGCATTATTTAAGGACTTTGTTGCATTATTTAAGGACTCTGCTGCATTAGTTAAGGACTTTGCTGCATTATTTAAGGACTCTGCTGCATTATTTACCGACGTTGTTGCATTATTTAAGAACTGTGCTGCTTTATTTAAGGACTTTGCATTATTTAAGGACTATGCTGCATTATTTAAAGACTTTGCTGAAGCATTTGAGGACTCTGCTGCATTATTAGAGGACTCTGCTGCATTATTTAATGACTTTGTTGGATTTTTTAAGGACTCTGCTGCATTATATAAGGAATTTGCTGCTATATTAAAGGACTCTGCTTCAGTATTTAAGGACTCTGCTGCGGTATTTAAGGACTCTGCTGCATTATTTAAGGACTCTGCTGCATTATTTAAGGACTTTGCTGCATTATTTAAGGACTCTGCTGCATTATTTAAGGACTTTGTTGCATTATTTAAGGACTCTAATGCATTATTTAAGGACTTTGCTGCAATATTTAAGGACTCTGCTTCAGTATTTAAGGACTCTGCTGCATTATTTAAGGACGTTGTTGCATTATTTAAGGACTCTGCTGCATTATTTAAGGACTTTACTGCATTATTTAAGGACTCTGCTGCATTATTTAAGGACTTTCTTGCATTATTTAAGGACTCTGCTGCATTAGTTAAGGACTTTGCTGCATTATTTAAGGACTCTGCTGCATTATTTAAGGACTTTGCTGCAATATTTAAGGACTCTGCTTCAGTATTTAAGGACTCTGCTGCATTATTTAAGGACTTTGTTGCATTATTTAAGGACTCTGCTGCATTATTTAAGGACTTTGCTGCATTATTTAAGGACTCTGCTGCATTTTTTAAGGACTCTGCTGAAGCATTTGAGGACTCTGCTGCATTATTTAACGACGTTGTTGCATTATTTAAGAACTGTGCTGCATTATTTAAGGACTTTGCTGCATTATTTAAGGACTATGCTGCATTATTTAATGACTTTGCTGAAGCATTTGAGGACTCTGCTGCATTATTAGAGGACTCTGCTGCATTATTTAAGGACTTGCTGCATTATTTAATGACTTTGTTGGATTTTTTAAGGACTCTGCTGCATTATTTAAGGACTCTGCTGCATTATTTAAGGACTTTGCTGCAATATTTAAGGACTCTGCTTCAGTATTTAAGGACTCTGCTGCATTATTTAAGGACGTTGTTGCATTATTTAAGGACTCTGCTGCATTATTTAAGGACTTTACTGCATTATTTAAGGACTCTGCTGCATTATTTAAGGACTTTGTTGCATTATTTCAGGAATCTGATGCATTATTTAAGGAATTTGCTGAATTATTTAAGGACTCTGCTTTCTTATTTAATGACTCTGCTGAAGCATTTGAGGACTCTGCTGCATTATTTGAGGACTCTGTTGCATTATTTAAGGACTTTGCTGCTTTATTTAAGGACTTTGCTGCAATATTTAAGGACTCTGCTTCAGTATTTAAGGACTCTGCTGCATTATTTAAGGACTTTGCTGCATTATTTAAGGACTTTGTTGCATTATTTAAGTACTCTGCTGCATTATTTAAGGACTTTGTTGCATTATTTAAGGACTCTGCTGCATTATTTAAGGACTTTGTTGCATTATTTAATGACTCTGCTGCATTATTTAAGGACTTTGCAGCAATATTTAAGGACTCTGCTTCAGTATTTAAGGACTCTGCTGCATTATTTAAGTACTTTGTTGCATTATTTAAGGACTCTGCTGCATTATTTAAGGACTTTGCTGTATTATTTAAGGACAATGCTGCATTATTTAAGGACTCTGCTGAAGCATTTGAGGACTCTGCTGCATTATTTAAGCCCTTTGCTGCGGTATTTAAGGACTCTGTTGCATTATTTAAGGACTTTGTTGCATTATTTAAGGACTCTGCTGCATTAGTTAAGGACTTTGCTGCATTATTTAAGGACTCTGCTGCATTATTTAACGACGTTGTTGCATTATTTAAGAACTGTTCTGCATTATTTAAGGACTTTGCTGCATTATTTAAGGAATATGCTGCATTATTTAATGAATTTGCTGAAGCATTTGAGGACTCTGCTGCATTATTAGAGGACTCTGCTGCATTATTTAAGGACTTGCTGCATTATTTAATGACTTTGTTGGATTTTTTAAGGACTCTGCTGCATTATTTAAGGACATTGTTGCATTATTTAATGACTCTGCTGCATTATTTAAGGACTTTGCAGCAATATTTAAGGACTCTGCTTCAGTATTTAAGGACTCTGCTGCATTATTTAAGGACTTTGTTGCATTATCTAAGGACTCTGCTGCATTATTGAAGGACTTTGCTGCATTATTTAAGGACTCTGCTGCATTATTTAAGGACTTTGCTGCAATATTTAAGGACTCTGCTTCAGTATTTAAGGACTCTGCTGAAGCATTTGAGGACTCTGCTGCATTATTTAATGACTTTGCTGAAGCATTTGAGGACTCTGCTGCATTACTAGAGGACTCTGCTGCATTATTTAATGACTTTGTTGGATTTTTTAAGGACTCTGCTGCATTATTTAAGGAATTTGCTGCTATATTAAAGGACTCTGCTTCAGTATTTAAGGACTCTGCTGCGGTATTTAAGGACTCTGCTGCATTATTTAAGGACTCTGCTGCATTATTTAAGGACTTTGCTGCATTATTTAAGGAATTTGTTGCATTATTTAAGGACTCTGCTGCATTATTTAAGGACTTTGCTGCAATATTTAAGGACTCTGCTTCAGTATTTAAGTTCTCTGCTGCATTATTTAAGGACGTTGTTGCATTATTTAAGGACTCTGCTGCATTATTTAAGGACTTTACTGCATTATTTAAGGACTCTGCTGCATTATTTAAGGACTTTGTTGCATTATTTAAGGACTCTGCTGCATTAGTTAAGGACTTTGCTGCATTATTTAAGGACTCTGCTGCATTATTTAACGACGTTGTTGCATTATTTAAGAACTGTGCTGCATTATTTAAGGACTTTGCTGCATTATTTAAGGACTATGCTGCATTATTTAATGACTTTGCTGAAGCATTTGAGGACTCTGCTGCATTATTAGAGGACTCTGCTGCATTATTTAAGGACTTGCTGCATTATTTAATGACTTTGTTGGATTTTTTAAGGACTCTGCTGCATTATTTAAGGAATTTGCTGCTATATTAAAGGACTCTGCTTCAGTATTTAAGGACTCTGCTGCAGTATTTAAGGACTCTGCTGCATTATTTAAGGACTCTGCTGCATTATTTAAGGACTTTGCTGCATTATTTAAGGACTCTGCTGCGGTATTTAAGGACTCTGCTGCATTATTTAAGGACTCTGCTGCATTATTTAAGGACTTTGCTGCATTATTTAAGGAATCTGCTGCATTATTTAAGGACTTTGTTGCATTATCTAAGGACTCTGCTGCATTATTGAAGGACTTTGCTGCAATATTTAAGGACTCTGCTTCAGTATTTAAGGACTCTGCTGCATTATTTAAGGACTTTGTTGCATTATTTAAGGACTCTGCTGCATTATTTAAGGACTTTGCTGCATTATTTATGGACTCTGCTGCATTATTTAAGGACTTTGCTGCAATATTTAAGGACTCTGCTTCAGTATTTAAGGACTCTGCTGCATTATTTAAGGACTTTGTTGCATTATTTAAGGACTCTGCTGCATTATTTAAGGACTTTGCTGCATTATTTAAGGACTCTGCTGCATTATTTAAGGACTCTGCTGAAGCATTTGAGGACTCTGCTGCATTATTTAATCACTTTGCTGCGGTATTTAAGGACTCTGTTGCATTATTTAAGGACTTTGTTGCATTATTTAAGGACTCTGCTGCATTAGTTAAGGACTTTGCTGCATTATTTAAGGACTCTGCTGCATTATTTAAGGACTTTGCTGCAATATTTAAGGACTCTGCTTCAGTATTTAAGGACTCTGCTGCATTATTTAAGGACTTTGTTGCATTATTTAAGGACTCTGCTGCATTATTTAAGGACTTTGCTGCATTATTTAAGGACTCTGCTGCATTTTTTAAGGACTCTGCTGAAGCATTTGAGGACTCTGCTGCATTATTTAACGACGTTGTTGCATTATTTAAGAACTGTGCTGCATTATTTAAGGACTTTGCTGCATTATTTAAGGACTATGCTGCATTATTTAATGACTTTGCTGAAGCATTTGAGGACTCTGCTGCATTATTAGAGGACTCTGCTGCATTATTTAAGGACTTGCTGCATTATTTAATGACTTTGTTGGATTTTTTAAGGACTCTGCTGCATTATTTAAGGACTCTGCTGCATTATTTAAGGACTTTGCTGCAATATTTAAGGACTCTGCTTCAGTATTTAAGGACTCTGCTGCATTATTTAAGGACGTTGTTGCATTTTTTAAGGACTCTGCTGCATTATTTAAGGACTTTACTGCATTATTTAAGGACTCTGCTGCATTATTTAAGGACTTTGTTGCATTATTTCAGGAATCTGATGCATTATTTAAGGAATTTGCTGAATTATTTAAGGACTCTGCTTTCTTATTTAATGACTCTGCTGAAGCATTTGAGGACTCTGCTGCATTATTTGAGGACTCTGTTGCATTATTTAAGGACTTTGCTGCTTTATTTAAGGACTTTGCTGCAATATTTAAGGACTCTGCTTCAGTATTTAAGGACTCTGCTGCATTATTTAAGGACTTTGCTGCATTATTTAAGGACTTTGTTGCATTATTTAAGTACTCTGCTGCATTATTTAAGGACTTTGTTGCATTATTTAAGGACTCTGCTGCATTATTTAAGGACTTTGTTGCATTATTTAATGACTCTGCTGCATTATTTAAGGACTTTGCAGCAATATTTAAGGACTCTGCTTCAGTATTTAAGGACTCTGCTGCATTATTTAAGGACTTTGTTGCATTATTTAAGGACTCTGCTGCATTATTTAAGGACTTTGCTGTATTATTTAAGGACAATGCTGCATTATTTAAGGACTCTGCTGAAGCATTTGAGGACTCTGCTGCATTATTTAAGCCCTTTGCTGCGGTATTTAAGGACTCTGTTGCATTATTTAAGGACTTTGTTGCATTATTTAAGGACTCTGCTGCATTAGTTAAGGACTTTGCTGCATTATTTAAGGACTCTGCTGCATTATTTAACGACGTTGTTGCATTATTTAAGAACTGTTCTGCATTATTTAAGGACTTTGCTGCATTATTTAAGGAATATGCTGCATTATTTAATGAATTTGCTGAAGCATTTGAGGACTCTGCTGCATTATTAGAGGACTCTGCTGCATTGTTTAAGGACTTGCTGCATTATTTAATGACTTTGTTGGATTTTTTAAGGACTCTGCTGCATTATTTAAGGACATTGTTGCATTATTTAATGACTCTGCTGCATTATTTAAGGACTTTGCAGCAATATTTAAGGACTCTGCTTCAGTATTTAAGGACTCTGCTGCATTATTTAAGGACTTTGTTGCATTATCTAAGGACTCTGCTGCATTATTGAAGGACTTTGCTGCATTATTTAAGGACTCTGCTGCATTATTTAAGGACTTTGCTGCAATATTTAAGGACTCTGCTTCAGTATTTAAGGACTCTGCTGAAGCATTTGAGGACTCTGCTGCATTATTTAATGACTTTGCTGAAGCATTTGAGGACTCTGCTGCATTATTAGAGGACTCTGCTGCATTATTTAAGGACTTGCTGCATTATTTAATGACTTTGTTGGATTTCTTAAGGACTCTGCTGCATTATTTAAGGAATTTGCTGCTATATTAAAGGACTCTGCTTCAGTATTTAAGGACACTGCTGCGGTATTTAAGGACCCTGCTGCATTATTTTAGGACTCTGCTGCATTATTTAAGGACTTTGCTGCATTATTTAAGGAATCTGCTGCATTATTTAAGGACTTTGTTGCATTATCTAAGGACTCTGCTGCATTATTGAAGGACTTTGCTGCATTATTTAAGGACTCTGATGCATTATTTAACGACTTTGCTGCAATATTTAAGGACTCTGCTTCAGTATTTAAGGACTCTGCTGAAGCATTTTAGGACTCTGCTGCATTATTTAATGACTTTGCTGAAGCATTTGAGGACTCTGCTGCATTATTAGAGGACTCTGCTGCATTATTTAATGACTTTGTTGGATTTTTTAAGGACTCTGCTGCATTATTTAAGGAATTTGCTGCTATATTAAAGGACTCTGCTTCAGTATTTAAGGACTCTGCTTCGGTATTTAAGGACTCTGCTGCATTATTTAAGGACTCTGCTGCATTATTTAAGGACTTTGCTGCATTATTTAAGGAATTTGTTGCATTATTTAAGGACTCTGCTGCATTATTTAAGGACTTTGCTGCAATATTTAAGGACTCTGCTTCAGTATTTAAGTTCTCTGCTGCATTATTTAAGGACGTTGTTGCATTATTTAAGGACTCTGCTGCATTATTTAAGGACTTTACTGCATTATTTAAGGACTCTGCTGCATTATTTAAGGACTATGCTGCATTATTTAAGGACTTTGCTGAAGCATTTGAGGACTCTGCTGCATTATTAGAGGACTCTGCTGCATTATTTAAGGACTTGCTGCATTATTTAATGACTTTGTTGGATTTTTTAAGGACTCTGCTGCGTTATTTAAGGAATTTGCTGCTATATTAAAGGACTCTGCTTCAGTATTTAAGGACTCTGCTGCGGTATTTAAGGACTCTGCTGCATTATTTAAGGACTCTGCTGCATTATTTAAGGACTTTGCTGCATTATTTAAGGAATCTGCTGCATTATTTAAGGACTTTGTTGCATTATCTAAGGACTCTGCTGCATTATTGAAGGACTTTGCTGCAATATTTAAGGACTCTGCTTCAGTATTTAAGGACTCTGCTGCATTATTTAAGGACTTTGTTGCATTATTTAAGGACTCTGCTGCATTATTTAAGGACTTTGTTGCATTATTTAAGGACTCTGCTGCATTATTTAAGGACTTTGCTGCAATATTTAAGGACTCTGCTTCAGTATTTAAGGACTCTGCTGCATTATTTAAGGACTTTGTTGCATTATTTAAGGACTCTGCTGCATTATTTAAGGACTTTGCTGCATTATTTAAGGATTCTGCTGCATTTTTTAAGGACTCTGCTGAAGCATTTGAGGAATCTGCTGCATTATTTAAGCACTTTGCTGCGGTATTTAAGGACTCTGTTGCATTATTTAAGGACTTTGTTGCATTATTTAAGGACTCTGCTGCATTAGTTAAGGACTTTGCTGCATTATTTAAGGACTCTGCTGCATTATTTACCGACGTTGTTGCATTATTTAAGAACTGTGCTGCTTTATTTAAGGACTTTGCATTATTTAAGGACTATGCTGCATTATTTAAAGACTTTGCTGAAGCATTTGAGGACTCTGCTGCATTATTAGAGGACTCTGCTGCATTATTTAATGACTTTGTTGGATTTTTTAAGGACTCTGCTGCATTATTTAAGGAATTTGCTGCTATATTAAAGGACTCTGCTTCAGTATTTAAGGACTCTGCTGCGGTTTTTAAGGACTCTGCTGCATTATTTAAGGACTCTGCTGCATTATTTAAGGACTTTGCTGCATTATTTAAGGACTCTGCTGCATTATTTAAGGACTTTGTTGCATTATTTAAGGACTCTAATGCATTATTTAAGGACTTTGCTGCAATATTTAAGGACTCTGCTTCAGTATTTAAGGACTCTGCTGCATTATTTAAGGACGTTGTTGCATTATTTAAGGACTCTGCTGCATTATTTAAGGACTTTACTGCATTATTTAAGGACTCTGCTGCATTATTTAAGGACTTTCTTGCATTATTTAAGGACTCTGCTGCATTAGTTAAGGACTTTGCTGCATTATTTAAGGACTCTGCTGCATTATTTAAGGACTTTGCTGCAATATTTAAGGACTCTGCTTCAGTATTTAAGGACTCTGCTGCATTATTTAAGGACTTTGTTGCATTATTTAAGGACTCTGCTGCATTATTTAAGGACTTTGCTGCATTATTTAAGGACTCTGCTGCATTTTTTAAGGACTCTGCTGAAGCATTTGAGGACTCTGCTGCATTATTTAACGACGTTGTTGCATTATTTAAGAACTGTGCTGCATTATTTAAGGACTTTGCTGCATTATTTAAGGACTATGCTGCATTATTTAATGACTTTGCTGAAGCATTTGAGGACTCTGCTGCATTATTAGAGGACTCTGCTGCATTATTTAAGGACTTGCTGCATTATTTAATGACTTTGTTGGATTTTTTAAGGACTCTGCTGCATTATTTAAGGACTCTGCTGCATTATTTAAGGACTTTGCTGCAATATTTAAGGACTCTGCTTCAGTATTTAAGGACTCTGCTGCATTATTTAAGGACGTTGTTGCATTATTTAAGGACTCTGCTGCATTATTTAAGGACTTTACTGCATTATTTAAGGACTCTGCTGCATTATTTAAGGACTTTGTTGCATTATTTCAGGAATCTGATGCATTATTTAAGGAATTTGCTGAATTATTTAAGGACTCTGCTTTCTTATTTAATGACTCTGCTGAAGCATTTGAGGACTCTGCTGCATTATTTGAGGACTCTGTTGCATTATTTAAGGACTTTGCTGCTTTATTTAAGGACTTTGCTGCAATATTTAAGGACTCGGCTTCAGTATTTAAGGACTCTGCTGCATTATTTAAGGACTTTGCTGCATTATTTAAGGACTTTGTTGCATTATTTAAGTACTCTGCTGAATTATTTAAGGACTTTGTTGCATTATTTAAGGACTCTGCTGCATTATTTAAGGACTTTGTTGCATTATTTAATGACTCTGCTGCATTATTTAAGGACTTTGCAGCAATATTTAAGGACTCTGCTTCAGTATTTAAGGACTCTGCTGCATTATTTAAGGACTTTGTTGCATTATTTAAGGACTCTGCTGCATTATTTAAGGACTTTGCTGTATTATTTAAGGACAATGCTGCATTATTTAAGGACTCTGCTGAAGCATTTGAGGACTCTGCTGCATTATTTAAGCCCTTTGCTGCGGTATTTAAGGACTCTGTTGCATTATTTAAGGACTTTGTTGCATTATTTAAGGACTCTGCTGCATTAGTTAAGGACTTTGCTGCATTATTTAAGGACTCTGCTGCATTATTTAACGACGTTGTTGCATTATTTAAGAACTGTTCTGCATTATTTAAGGACTTTGCTGCATTATTTAAGGAATATGCTGCATTATTTAATGAATTTGCTGAAGCATTTGAGGACTCTGCTGCATTATTAGAGGACTCTGCTGCATTATTTAAGGACTTGCTGCATTATTTAATGACTTTGTTGGATTTTTTAAGGACTCTGCTGCATTATTTAAGGACATTGTTGCATTATTTAATGACTCTGCTGCATTATTTAAGGACTTTGCAGCAATATTTAAGGACTCTGCTTCAGTATTTAAGGACTCTGCTGCATTATTTAAGGACTTTGTTGCATTATCTAAGGACTCTGCTGCATTATTGAAGGACTTTGCTGCATTATTTAAGGACTCTGCTGCATTATTTAAGGACTTTGCTGCAATATTTAAGGACTCTGCTTCAGTATTTAAGGACTCTGCTGAAGCATTTGAGGACTCTGCTGCATTATTTAATGACTTTGCTGAAGCATTTGAGGACTCTGCTGCATTACTAGAGGACTCTGCTGCATTATTTAATGACTTTGTTGGATTTTTTAAGGACTCTGCTGCATTATTTAAGGAATTTGCTGCTATATTAAAGGACTCTGCTTCAGTATTTAAGGACTCTGCTGCGGTATTTAACGACTCTGCTGCATTATTTAAGGACTCTGCTGCATTATTTAAGGACTTTGCTGCATTATTTAAGGAATTTGTTGCATTATTTAAGGACTCTGCTGCATTATTTAAGGACTTTGCTGCAATATTTAAGGACTCTGCTTCAGTATTTAAGTTCTCTGCTGCATTATTTAAGGACGTTGTTGCATTATTTAAGGACTCTGCTGCATTATTTAAGGACTTTACTGCATTATTTAAGGACTCTGCTGCATTATTTAAGGACTTTGTTGCATTATTTAAGGACTCTGCTGCATTAGTTAAGGACTTTGCTGCATTATTTAAGGACTCTGCTGCATTATTTAACGACGTTGTTGCATTATTTAAGAACTGTGCTGCATTATTTAAGGACTTTGCTGCATTATTTAAGGACTATGCTGCATTATTTAATGACTTTGCTGAAGCATTTGAGGACTCTGCTGCATTATTAGAGGACTCTGCTGCATTATTTAAGGACTTGCTGCATTATTTAATGACTTTGTTGGATTTTTTAAGGACTCTGCTGCATTATTTAAGGAATTTGCTGCTATATTAAAGGACTCTGCTTCAGTATTTAAGGACTCTGCTGCAGTATTTAAGGACTCTGCTGCATTATTTAAGGACTCTGCTGCATTATTTAAGGACTTTGCTGCATTATTTAAGGACTCTGCTGCGGTATTTAAGGACTCTGCTGCATTATTTAAGGACTCTGCTGCATTATTTAAGGACTTTGCTGCATTATTTAAGGAATCTGCTGCATTATTTAAGGACTTTGTTGCATTATCTAAGGACTCTGCTGCATTATTGAAGGACTTTGCTGCAATATTTAAGGACTCTGCTTCAGTATTTAAGGACTCTGCTGCATTATTTAAGGACTTTGTTGCATTATTTAAGGACTCTGCTGCATTATTTAAGGACTTTGCTGCATTATTTAAGGACTCTGCTGCATTATTTAAGGACTCTGCTGAAGCATTTGAGGACTCTGCTGCATTATTTAATCACTTTGCTGCGGTATTTAAGGACTCTGTTGCATTATTTAAGGACTTTGTTGCATTATTTAAGGACTCTGCTGCATTAGTTAAGGACTTTGCTGCATTATTTAAGGACTCTGCTGCATTATTTAAGGACTTTGCTGCAATATTTAAGGACTCTGCTTCAGTATTTAAGGACTCTGCTGCATTATTTAAGGACTTTGTTGCATTATTTAAGGACTCTGCTGCAATATTTAAGGACTTTGCTGCATTATTTAAGGACTCTGCTGCATTTTTTAAGGACTCTGCTGAAGCATTTGAGGACTCTGCTGCATTATTTAACGACGTTGTTGCATTATTTAAGAACTGTGCTGCATTATTTAAGGACTTTGCTGCATTATTTAAGGACTATGCTGCATTATTTAATGACTTTGCTGAAGCATTTGAGGACTCTGCTGCATTATTAGAGGACTCTGCTGCATTATTTAAGGACTTGCTGCATTATTTAATGACTTTGTTGGATTTTTTAAGGACTCTGCTGCATTATTTAAGGACTCTGCTGCATTATTTAAGGACTTTGCTGCAATATTTAAGGACTCTGCTTCAGTATTTAAGGACTCTGCTGCATTATTTAAGGACGTTGTTGCATTATTTAAGGACTCTGCTGCATTATTTAAGGACTTTACTGCATTATTTAAGGACTCTGCTGCATTATTTAAGGACTTTGTTGCATTATTTCAGGAATCTGATGCATTATTTAAGGAATTTGCTGAATTATTTAAGGACTCTGCTTTCTTATTTAATGACTCTGCTGAAGCATTTGAGGACTCTGCTGCATTATTTGAGGACTCTGTTGCATTATTTAAGGACTTTGCTGCTTTATTTAAGGACTTTGCTGCAATATTTAAGGACTCTGCTTCAGTATTTAAGGACTCTGCTGCATTATTTAAGGACTTTGCTGCATTATTTAAGGACTTTGTTGCATTATTTAAGTACTCTGCTGCATTATTTAAGGACTTTGTTGCATTATTTAAGGACTCTGCTGCATTATTTAAGGACTTTGTTGCATTATTTAATGACTCTGCTGCATTATTTAAGGACTTTGCAGCAATATTTAAGGACTCTGCTTCAGTATTTAAGGACTCTGCTGCATTATTTAAGGACTTTGTTGCATTATTTAAGGACTCTGCTGCATTATTTAAGGACTTTGCTGTATTATTTAAGGACAATGCTGCATTATTTAAGGACTCTGCTGAAGCATTTGAGGACTCTGCTGCATTATTTAAGCCCTTTGCTGTGGTATTTAAGGACTCTGTTGCATTATTTAAGGACTGTGTTGCATTATTTAAGGACTCTGCTGCATTAGTTAAGGACTTTGCTGCATTATTTAAGGACTCTGCTGCATTATTTAACGACGTTGTTGCATTATTTAAGAACTGTTCTGCATTATTTAAGGACTTTGCTGCATTATTTAAGGAATATGCTGCATTATTTAATGAATTTGCTGAAGCATTTGAGGACTCTGCTGCATTATTAGAGGACTCTGCTGCATTATTTAAGGACTTGCTGCATTATTTAATGACTGTTGGATTTTTTAAGGACTCTGCTGCATTATTTAAGGACATTGTTGCATTATTTAATGACTCTGCTGCATTATTTAAGGACTTTGCAGCAATATTTAAGGACTCTGCTTCAGTATTTAAGGACTCTGCTGCATTATTTAAGGACTTTGTTGCATTATCTAAGGACTCTGCTGCATTATTGAAGGACTTTGCTGCATTATTTAAGGACTCTGCTGAAGCATTTGAGGACTCTGCTGCATTATTTAATGACTTTGCTGAAGCATTTGAGGACTCTGCTGCATTACTAGAGGACTCTGCTGCATTATTTAATGACTTTGTTGGATTTTTTAAGGACTCTGCTGCATTATTTAAGGAATTTGCTGCTATATTAAAGGACTCTGCTTCAGTATTTAAGGACTCTGCTGCGGTATTTAAGGACTCTGCTGCATTATTTAAGGACTCTGCTGCATTATTTAAGGACTTTGCTGCATTATTTAATGACTTTGTTGGATTTTTTAAGGACTCTGCTGCATTATTTAAGGAATTTGCTGCTATATTAAAGGACTCTGCTTCAGTATTTAAGGACTCTGCTGCGGTATTTAAGGACTCTGCTGCATTATTTAAGGACTCTGCTGCATTATTTAAGGACTTTGCTGCATTATTTAAGGAATTTGTTGCATTATTTAAGGACTCTGCTGCATTATTTAAGGACTTTGCTGCAATATTTAAGGACTCTGCTTCAGTATTTAAGTTCTCTGCTGCATTATTTAAGGACGTTGTTGCATTATTTAAGGACTCTGCTGCATTATTTAAGGACTTTACTGCATTATTTAAGGACTCTGCTGCATTATTTAAGGACTTTGTTGCATTATTTAAGGACTCTGCTGCATTAGTTAAGGACTTTGCTGCATTATTTAAGGACTCTGCTGCATTATTTAACGACGTTGTTGCATTATTTCAGAACTGTGCTGCATTATTTAAGGACTTTGCTGCATTATTTAAGGACTATGCTGCATTATTTAATGACTTTGCTGAAGCATTTGAGGACTCTGCTGCATTATTAGAGGACTCTGCTGCATTATTTAAGGACTTGCTGCATTATTTAATGACTTTGTTGGATTTTTTAAGGACTCTGCTGCATTATTTAAGGAATTTGCTGCTATATTAAAGGACTCTGCTTCAGTATTTAAGGACTCTGCTGCAGTATTTAAGGACTCTGCTGCATTATTTAAGGACTCTGCTGCATTATTTAAGGACTTTGCTGCATTATTTAAGGACTCTGCTGCGGTATTTAAGGACTCTGCTGCATTATTTAAGGACTCTGCTGCATTATTTAAGGACTTTGCTGCATTATTTAAGGAATCTGCTGCATTATTTAAGGACTTTGTTGCATTATCTAAGGACTCTGCTGCATTATTGAAGGACTTTGCTGCAATATTTAAGGACTCTGCTTCAGTATTTAAGGACTCTGCTGCATTATTTAAGGACTTTGTTGCATTATTTAAGGACTCTGCTGCATTATTTAAGGACTTTGCTGCATTATTTATGGACTCTGCTGCATTATTTAAGGACTTTGCTGCAATATTTAAGGACTCTGCTTCAGTATTTAAGGACTCTGCTGCATTATTTAAGGACTTTGTTGCATTATTTAAGGACTCTGCTGCATTATTTAAGGACTTTGCTGCATTATTTAAGGACTCTGCTGCATTATTTAAGGACTCTGCTGAAGCATTTGAGGACTCTGCTGCATTATTTAATCACTTTGCTGCGGTATTTAAGGACTCTGTTGCATTATTTAAGGACTTTGTTGCATTATTTAAGGACTCTGCTGCATTAGTTAAGGACTTTGCTGCATTATTTAAGGACTCTGCTGCATTATTTAAGGACTTTGCTGCAATATTTAAGGACTCTGCTTCAGTATTTAAGGACTCTGCTGCATTACTTAAGGACTTTGTTGCATTATTTAAGGACTCTGCTGCATTATTTAAGGACTTTGCTGCATTATTTAAGGACTCTGCTGCATTTTTAAGGACTCTGCTGAAGCATTTGAGGACTCTGCTGCATTATTTAACGACGTTGTTGCATTATTTAAGAACTGTGCTGCATTATTTAAGGACTTTGCTGCATTATTTAAGGACTATGCTGCATTATTTAATGACTTTGCTGAAGCATTTGAGGACTCTGCTGCATTATTAGAGGACTCTGCTGCATTATTTAAGGACTTGCTGCATTATTTAATGACTTTGTTGGATTTTTTAAGGACTCTGCTGCATTATTTAAGGACTCTGCTGCATTATTTAAGGACTTTGCTGCAATATTTAAGGACTCTGCTTCAGTATTTAAGGACTCTGCTGCATTATTTAAGGACGTTGTTGCATTATTTAAGGACTCTGCTGCATTATTTAAGGACTTTACTGCATTATTTAAGGACTCTGCTGCATTATTTAAGGACTTTGTTGCATTATTTCAGGAATCTGATGCATTATTTAAGGAATTTGCTGAATTATTTAAGGACTCTGCTTTCTTATTTAATGACTCTGCTGAAGCATTTGAGGACTCTGCTGCATTATTTGAGGACTCTGTTGCATTATTTAAGGACTTTGCTGCTTTATTTAAGGACTTTGCTGCAATATTTAAGGACTCTGCTTCAGTATTTAAGGACTCTGCTGCATTATTTAAGGACTTTGCTGCATTATTTAAGGACTTTGTTGCATTATTTAAGTACTCTGCTGCATTATTTAAGGACTTTGTTGCATTATTTAAGGACTCTGCTGCATTATTTAAGGACTTTGTTGCATTATTTAATGACTCTGCTGCATTATTTAAGGACTTTGCAGCAATATTTAAGGACTCTGCTTCAGTATTTAAGGACTCTGCTGCATTATTTAAGGACTTTGTTGCATTATTTAAGGACTCTGCTGCATTATTTAAGGACTTTGCTGTATTATTTAAGGACAATGCTGCATTATTTAAGGACTCTGCTGAAGCATTTGAGGACTCTGCTGCATTATTTAAGCCCTTTCCTGCGGTATTTAAGGACTCTGTTGCATTATTTAAGGACTTTGTTGCATTATTTAAGGACTCTGCTGCATTAGTTAAGGACTTTGCTGCATTATTTAAGGACTCTGCTGCATTATTTAACGACGTTGTTGCATTATTTAAGAACTGTTCTGCATAATTTAAGGACTTTGCTGCATTATTTAAGGAATATGCTGCATTATTTAATGAATTTGCTGAAGCATTTGAGGACTCTGCTGCATTATTAGAGGACTCTGCTGCATTATTTAAGGACTTGCTGCATTTTTTAATGACTTTGTTGGATTTTTTAAGGACTCTGCTGCATTATTTAAGGATATTGTTGCATTATTTAATGACTCTGCTGCATTATTTAAGGACTTTGCAGCAATATTTAAGAACTCTGCTTCAGTATTTAAGGACTCTGCTGCATTATTTAAGGACTTTGTTGCATTATCTAAGGACTCTGCTGCATTATTGAAGGACTTTGCTGCATTATTTAAGGACTCTGCTGCATTATTTAAGGACTTTGCTGCAATATTTAAGGACTCTGCTTCAGTATTTAAGGACTCTGCTGAAGCATTTGAGGACTCTGCTGCATTATTTAATGACTTTGCTGAAGCATTTGAGGACTCTGCTGCATTATTAGAGGACTCTGCTGCATTATTTAAGGACTTGCTGCATTATTTAATGACTTTGTTGGATTTCTTAAGGACTCTGCTGCATTATTTAAGGAATTTGCTGCTATATTAAAGGACTCTGCTTCAGTATTTAAGGACACTGCTGCGGTATTTAAGGACCCTGCTGCATTATTTTAGGACTCTGCTGCATTATTTAAGGACTTTGCTGCATTATTTAAGGAATCTGCTGCATTATTTAAGGACTTTGTTGCATTATCTAAGGACTCTGCTGCATTATTGAAGGACTTTGCTGCATTATTTAAGGACTCTGATGCATTATTTAACGACTTTGCTGCAATATTTAAGGACTCTGCTTCAGTATTTAAGGACTCTGCTGAAGCATTTTAGGACTCTGCTGCATTATTTAATGACTTTGCTGAAGCATTTGAGGACTCTGCTGCATTATTAGAGGACTCTGCTGCATTATTTAATGACTTTGTTGGATTTTTTAAGGACTCTGCTGCATTATTTAAGGAATTTGCTGCTATATTAAAGGACTCTGCTTCAGTATTTAAGGACTCTGCTTCGGTATTTAAGGACTCTGCTGCATTATTTAAGGACTCTGCTGCATTATTTAAGGACTTTGCTGCATTATTTAAGGAATTTGTTGCATTATTTAAGGACTCTGCTGCATTATTTAAGGACTTTGCTGCAATATTTAAGGACTCTGCTTCAGTATTTAAGTTCTCTGCTGCATTATTTAAGGACGTTGTTGCATTATTTAAGGACTCTGCTGCATTATTTAAGGACTTTACTGCATTATTTAAGGACTCTGCTGCATTATTTAAGGACTATGCTGCATTATTTAATGACTTTGCTGAAGCATTTGAGGACTCTGCTGCATTATTAGAGGACTCTGCTGCATTATTTAAGGACTTGCTGCATTATTTAATGACTTTGTTGGATTTTTTAAGGACTCTGCTGCATTATTTAAGGACTCTGCTGCATTATTTAAGGACTTTGCTGCAATATTTAAGGACTCTGCTTCAGTATTTAAGGACTCTGCTGCATTATTTAAGGACGTTGTTGCATTATTTAAGGACTCTGCTGCATTATTTAAGGACTTTACTGCATTATTTAAGGACTCTGCTGCATTATTTAAGGACTTTGTTGCATTATTTCAGGAATCTGATGCATTATTTAAGGAATTTGCTGAATTATTTAAGGACTCTGCTTTCTTATTTAATGACTCTGCTGAAGCATTTGAGGACTCTGCTGCATTATTTGAGGACTCTGTTGCATTATTTAAGGACTTTGCTGCTTTATTTAAGGACTTTGCTGCAATATTTAAGGACTCTGCTTCAGTATTTAAGGACTCTGCTGCATTATTTAAGGACTTTGCTGCATTATTTAAGGACTTTGTTGCATTATTTAAGTACTCTGCTGCATTATTTAAGGACTTTGTTGCATTATTTAAGGACTCTGCTGCATTATTTAAGGACTTTGTTGCATTATTTAATGACTCTGCTGCATTATTTAAGGACTTTGCAGCAATATTTAAGGACTCTGCTTCAGTATTTAAGGACTCTGCTGCATTATTTAAGGACTTTGTTGCATTATTTAAGGACTCTGCTGCATTATTTAAGGACTTTGCTGTATTATTTAAGGACAATGCTGCATTATTTAAGGACTCTGCTGAAGCATTTGAGGACTCTGCTGCATTATTTAAGCCCTTTGCTGCGGTATTTAAGGACTCTGTTGCATTATTTAAGGACTTTGTTGCATTATTTAAGGACTCTGCTGCATTAGTTAAGGACTTTGCTGCATTATTTAAGGACTCTGCTGCATTATTTAACGACGTTGTTGCATTATTTAAGAACTGTTCTGCATTATTTAAGGACTTTGCTGCATTATTTAAGGAATATGCTGCATTATTTAATGAATTTGCTGAAGCATTTGAGGACTCTGCTGCATTATTAGAGGACTCTGCTGCATTATTTAAGGACTTGCTGCATTATTTAATGACTTTGTTGGATTTTTTAAGGACTCTGCTGCATTATTTAAGGACATTGTTGCATTATTTAATGACTCTGCTGCATTATTTAAGGACTTTGCAGCAATATTTAAGGACTCTGCTTCAGTATTTAAGGACTCTGCTGCATTATTTAAGGACTTTGTTGCATTATCTAAGGACTCTGCTGCATTATTGAAGGACTTTGCTGCATTATTTAAGGACTCTGCTGCATTATTTAAGGACTTTGCTGCAATATTTAAGGACTCTGCTTCAGTATTTAAGGACTCTGCTGAAGCATTTGAGGACTCTGCTGCATTATTTAATGACTTTGCTGAAGCATTTGAGGACTCTGCTGCATTACTAGAGGACTCTGCTGCATTATTTAATGACTTTGTTGGATTTTTTAAGGACTCTGCTGCATTATTTAAGGAATTTGCTGCTATATTAAAGGACTCTGCTTCAGTATTTAAGGACTCTGCTGCGGTATTTAAGGACTCTGCTGCATTATTTAAGGACTCTGCTGCATTATTTAAGGACTTTACTGCATTATTTAAGGACTCTGCTGCATTATTTAAGGACTTTGTTGCATTATTTAAGGACTCTGCTGCATTAGTTAAGGACTTTGCTGCATTATTTAAGGACTCTGCTGCATTATTTAACGACGTTGTTGCATTATTTCAGAACTGTGCTGCATTATTTAAGGACTTTGCTGCATTATTTAAGGACTATGCTGCATTATTTAATGACTTTGCTGAAGCATTTGAGGACTCTGCTGCATTATTAGAGGACTCTGCTGCATTATTTAAGGACTTGCTGCATTATTTAATGACTTTGTTGGATTTTTTAAGGACTCTGCTGCATTATTTAAGGAATTTGCTGCTATATTAAAGGACTCTGCTTCAGTATTTAAGGACTCTGCTGCAGTATTTAAGGACTCTGCTGCATTATTTAAGGACTCTGCTGCATTATTTAAGGACTTTGCTGCATTATTTAAGGACTCTGCTGCGGTATTTAAGGACTCTGCTGCATTATTTAAGGACTCTGCTGCATTATTTAAGGACTTTGCTGCATTATTTAAGGAATCTGCTGCATTATTTAAGGACTTTGTTGCATTATCTAAGGACTCTGCTGCATTATTGAAGGACTTTGCTGCAATATTTAAGGACTCTGCTTCAGTATTTAAGGACTCTGCTGCATTATTTAAGGACTTCGTTGCATTATTTAAGGACTCTGCTGCATTATTTAAGGACTTTGCTGCATTATTTATGGACTCTGCTGCATTATTTAAGGACTTTGCTGCAATATTTAAGGACTCTGCTTCAGTATTTAAGGACTCTGCTGCATTATTTAAGGACTTTGTTGCATTATTTAAGGACTCTGCTGCATTATTTAAGGACTTTGCTGCATTATTTAAGGACTCTGCTGCATTATTTAAGGACTCTGCTGAAGCATTTGAGGACTCTGCTGCATTATTTAATCACTTTGCTGCGGTATTTAAGGACTCTGTTGCATTATTTAAGGACTTTGTTGCATTATTTAAGGACTCTGCTGCATTAGTTAAGGACTTTGCTGCATTATTTAAGGACTCTGCTGCATTATTTAAGGACTTTGCTGCAATATTTAAGGACTCTGCTTCAGTATTTAAGGACTCTGCTGCATTATTTAAGGACTTTGTTGCATTATTTAAGGACTCTGCTGCATTATTTAAGGACTTTGCTGCATTATTTAAGGACTCTGCTGCATTTTTTAAGGACTCTGCTGAAGCATTTGAGGACTCTGCTGCATTATTTAACGACGTTGTTGCATTATTTAAGAACTGTGCTGCATTATTTAAGGACTTTGCTGCATTATTTAAGGACTATGCTGCATTATTTAATGACTTTGCTGAAGCATTTGAGGACTCTGCTGCATTATTAGAGGACTCTGCTGCATTATTTAAGGACTTGCTGCATTATTTAATGACTTTGTTGGATTTTTTAAGGACTCTGCTGCATTATTTAAGGACTCTGCTGCATTATTTAAGGACTTTGCTGCAATATTTAAGGACTCTGCTTCAGTATTTAAGGACTCTGCTGCATTATTTAAGGACGTTGTTGCATTTTTTAAGGACTCTGCTGCATTATTTAAGGACTTTACTGCATTATTTAAGGACTCTGCTGCATTATTTAAGGACTTTGTTGCATTATTTCAGGAATCTGATGCATTATTTAAGGAATTTGCTGAATTATTTAAGGACTCTGCTTTCTTATTTAATGACTCTGCTGAAGCATTTGAGGACTCTGCTGCATTATTTGAGGACTCTGTTGCATTATTTAAGGACTTTGCTGCTTTATTTAAGGACTTTGCTGCAATATTTAAGGACTCTGCTTCAGTATTTAAGGACTCTGCTGCATTATTTAAGGACTTTGCTGCATTATTTAAGGACTTTGTTGCATTATTTAAGTACTCTGCTGCATTATTTAAGGACTTTGTTGCATTATTTAAGGACTCTGCTGCATTATTTAAGGACTTTGTTGCATTATTTAATGACTCTGCTGCATTATTTAAGGACTTTGCAGCAATATTTAAGGACTCTGCTTCAGTATTTAAGGACTCTGCTGCATTATTTAAGGACTTTGTTGCATTATTTAAGGACTCTGCTGCATTATTTAAGGACTTTGCTGTATTATTTAAGGACAATGCTGCATTATTTAAGGACTCTGCTGAAGCATTTGAGGACTCTGCTGCATTATTTAAGCCCTTTGCTGCGGTATTTAAGGACTCTGTTGCATTATTTAAGGACTTTGTTGCATTATTTAAGGACTCTGCTGCATTAGTTAAGGACTTTGCTGCATTATTTAAGGACTCTGCTGCATTATTTAACGACGTTGTTGCATTATTTAAGAACTGTTCTGCATTATTTAAGGACTTTGCTGCATTATTTAAGGAATATGCTGCATTATTTAATGAATTTGCTGAAGCATTTGAGGACTCTGCTGCATTATTAGAGGACTCTGCTGCATTGTTTAAGGACTTGCTGCATTATTTAATGACTTTGTTGGATTTTTTAAGGACTCTGCTGCATTATTTAAGGACATTGTTGCATTATTTAATGACTCTGCTGCATTATTTAAGGACTTTGCAGCAATATTTAAGGACTCTGCTTCAGTATTTAAGGACTCTGCTGCATTATTTAAGGACTTTGTTGCATTATCTAAGGACTCTGCTGCATTATTGAAGGACTTTGCTGCATTATTTAAGGACTCTGCTGCATTATTTAAGGACTTTGCTGCAATATTTAAGGACTCTGCTTCAGTATTTAAGGACTCTGCTGAAGCATTTGAGGACTCTGCTGCATTATTTAATGACTTTGCTGAAGCATTTGAGGACTCTGCTGCATTATTAGAGGACTCTGCTGCATTATTTAAGGACTTGCTGCATTATTTAATGACTTTGTTGGATTTCTTAAGGACTCTGCTGCATTATTTAAGGAATTTGCTGCTATATTAAAGGACTCTGCTTCAGTATTTAAGGACACTGCTGCGGTATTTAAGGACCCTGCTGCATTATTTTAGGACTCTGCTGCATTATTTAAGGACTTTGCTGCATTATTTAAGGAATCTGCTGCATTATTTAAGGACTTTGTTGCATTATCTAAGGACTCTGCTGCATTATTGAAGGACTTTGCTGCATTATTTAAGGACTCTGATGCATTATTTAACGACTTTGCTGCAATATTTAAGGACTCTGCTTCAGTATTTAAGGACTCTGCTGAAGCATTTTAGGACTCTGCTGCATTATTTAATGACTTTGCTGAAGCATTTGAGGACTCTGCTGCATTATTAGAGGACTCTGCTGCATTATTTAATGACTTTGTTGGATTTTTTAAGGACTCTGCTGCATTATTTAAGGAATTTGCTGCTATATTAAAGGACTCTGCTTCAGTATTTAAGGACTCTGCTTCGGTATTTAAGGACTCTGCTGCATTATTTAAGGACTCTGCTGCATTATTTAAGGACTTTGCTGCATTATTTAAGGAATTTGTTGCATTATTTAAGGACTCTGCTGCATTATTTAAGGACTTTGCTGCAATATTTAAGGACTCTGCTTCAGTATTTAAGTTCTCTGCTGCATTATTTAAGGACGTTGTTGCATTATTTAAGGACTCTGCTGCATTATTTAAGGACTTTACTGCATTATTTAAGGACTCTGCTGCATTATTTAAGGACTATGCTGCATTATTTAAGGACTTTGCTGAAGCATTTGAGGACTCTGCTGCATTATTAGAGGACTCTGCTGCATTATTTAAGGACTTGCTGCATTATTTAATGACTTTGTTGGATTTTTTAAGGACTCTGCTGCGTTATTTAAGGAATTTGCTGCTATATTAAAGGACTCTGCTTCAGTATTTAAGGACTCTGCTGCGGTATTTAAGGACTCTGCTGCATTATTTAAGGACTCTGCTGCATTATTTAAGGACTTTGCTGCATTATTTAAGGAATCTGCTGCATTATTTAAGGACTTTGTTGCATTATCTAAGGACTCTGCTGCATTATTGAAGGACTTTGCTGCAATATTTAAGGACTCTGCTTCAGTATTTAAGGACTCTGCTGCATTATTTAAGGACTTTGTTGCATTATTTAAGGACTCTGCTGCATTATTTAAGGACTTTGTTGCATTATTTAAGGACTCTGCTGCATTATTTAAGGACTTTGCTGCAATATTTAAGGACTCTGCTTCAGTATTTAAGGACTCTGCTGCATTATTTAAGGACTTTGTTGCATTATTTAAGGACTCTGCTGCATTATTT
Organism: Phyllobates terribilis; assembly: GCF_046119375.1. Lineage (NCBI taxonomy): Eukaryota > Metazoa > Chordata > Amphibia > Anura > Dendrobatidae > Phyllobates > Phyllobates terribilis. Next base: position 3,934,280 of record NW_027362905.1, read on the forward strand.
AAGGACTTTGCTGCATTATTTAAGGATTCTGCTGCATTTTTTAAGGACTCTGCTGAAGCATTTGAGGAATCTGCTGCATTATTTAAGCACTTTGCTGCGGTATTTAAGGACTCTGTTGCATTATTTAAGGACTTTGTTGCATTATTTAAGGACTCTGCTGCATTAGTTAAGGACTTTGCTGCATTATTTAAGGACTCTGCTGCATTATTTACCGACGTTGTTGCATTATTTAAGAACTGTGCTGCTTTATTTAAGGACTTTGCATTATTTAAGGACTATGCTGCATTATTTAAAGACTTTGCTGAAGCATTTGAGGACTCTGCTGCATTATTAGAGGACTCTGCTGCATTATTTAATGACTTTGTTGGATTTTTTAAGGACTCTGCTGCATTATTTAAGGAATTTGCTGCTATATTAAAGGACTCTGCTTCAGTATTTAAGGACTCTGCTGCGGTTTTTAAGGACTCTGCTGCATTATTTAAGGACTCTGCTGCATTATTTAAGGACTTTGCTGCATTATTTAAGGACTCTGCTGCATTATTTAAGGACTTTGTTGCATTATTTAAGGACTCTAATGCATTATTTAAGGACTTTGCTGCAATATTTAAGGACTCTGCTTCAGTATTTAAGGACTCTGCTGCATTATTTAAGGACGTTGTTGCATTATTTAAGGACTCTGCTGCATTATTTAAGGACTTTACTGCATTATTTAAGGACTCTGCTGCATTATTTAAGGACTTTCTTGCATTATTTAAGGACTCTGCTGCATTAGTTAAGGACTTTGCTGCATTATTTAAGGACTCTGCTGCATTATTTAAGGACTTTGCTGCAATATTTAAGGACTCTGCTTCAGTATTTAAGGACTCTGCTGCATTATTTAAGGACTTTGTTGCATTATTTAAGGACTCTGCTGCATTATTTAAGGACTTTGCTGCATTATTTAAGGACTCTGCTGCATTTTTTAAGGACTCTGCTGAAGCATTTGAGGACTCTGCTGCATTATTTAACGACGTTGTTGCATTATTTAAGAACTGTGCTGCATTATTTAAGGACTTTGCTGCATTATTTAAGGACTATGCTGCATTATTTAATGACTTTGCTGAAGCATTTGAGGACTCTGCTGCATTATTAGAGGACTCTGCTGCATTATTTAAGGACTTGCTGCATTATTTAATGACTTTGTTGGATTTTTTAAGGACTCTGCTGCATTATTTAAGGACTCTGCTGCATTATTTAAGGACTTTGCTGCAATATTTAAGGACTCTGCTTCAGTATTTAAGGACTCTGCTGCATTATTTAAGGACGTTGTTGCATTATTTAAGGACTCTGCTGCATTATTTAAGGACTTTACTGCATTATTTAAGGACTCTGCTGCATTATTTAAGGACTTTGTTGCATTATTTCAGGAATCTGATGCATTATTTAAGGAATTTGCTGAATTATTTAAGGACTCTGCTTTCTTATTTAATGACTCTGCTGAAGCATTTGAGGACTCTGCTGCATTATTTGAGGACTCTGTTGCATTATTTAAGGACTTTGCTGCTTTATTTAAGGACTTTGCTGCAATATTTAAGGACTCGGCTTCAGTATTTAAGGACTCTGCTGCATTATTTAAGGACTTTGCTGCATTATTTAAGGACTTTGTTGCATTATTTAAGTACTCTGCTGAATTATTTAAGGACTTTGTTGCATTATTTAAGGACTCTGCTGCATTATTTAAGGACTTTGTTGCATTATTTAATGACTCTGCTGCATTATTTAAGGACTTTGCAGCAATATTTAAGGACTCTGCTTCAGTATTTAAGGACTCTGCTGCATTATTTAAGGACTTTGTTGCATTATTTAAGGACTCTGCTGCATTATTTAAGGACTTTGCTGTATTATTTAAGGACAATGCTGCATTATTTAAGGACTCTGCTGAAGCATTTGAGGACTCTGCTGCATTATTTAAGCCCTTTGCTGCGGTATTTAAGGACTCTGTTGCATTATTTAAGGACTTTGTTGCATTATTTAAGGACTCTGCTGCATTAGTTAAGGACTTTGCTGCATTATTTAAGGACTCTGCTGCATTATTTAACGACGTTGTTGCATTATTTAAGAACTGTTCTGCATTATTTAAGGACTTTGCTGCATTATTTAAGGAATATGCTGCATTATTTAATGAATTTGCTGAAGCATTTGAGGACTCTGCTGCATTATTAGAGGACTCTGCTGCATTATTTAAGGACTTGCTGCATTATTTAATGACTTTGTTGGATTTTTTAAGGACTCTGCTGCATTATTTAAGGACATTGTTGCATTATTTAATGACTCTGCTGCATTATTTAAGGACTTTGCAGCAATATTTAAGGACTCTGCTTCAGTATTTAAGGACTCTGCTGCATTATTTAAGGACTTTGTTGCATTATCTAAGGACTCTGCTGCATTATTGAAGGACTTTGCTGCATTATTTAAGGACTCTGCTGCATTATTTAAGGACTTTGCTGCAATATTTAAGGACTCTGCTTCAGTATTTAAGGACTCTGCTGAAGCATTTGAGGACTCTGCTGCATTATTTAATGACTTTGCTGAAGCATTTGAGGACTCTGCTGCATTACTAGAGGACTCTGCTGCATTATTTAATGACTTTGTTGGATTTTTTAAGGACTCTGCTGCATTATTTAAGGAATTTGCTGCTATATTAAAGGACTCTGCTTCAGTATTTAAGGACTCTGCTGCGGTATTTAACGACTCTGCTGCATTATTTAAGGACTCTGCTGCATTATTTAAGGACTTTGCTGCATTATTTAAGGAATTTGTTGCATTATTTAAGGACTCTGCTGCATTATTTAAGGACTTTGCTGCAATATTTAAGGACTCTGCTTCAGTATTTAAGTTCTCTGCTGCATTATTTAAGGACGTTGTTGCATTATTTAAGGACTCTGCTGCATTATTTAAGGACTTTACTGCATTATTTAAGGACTCTGCTGCATTATTTAAGGACTTTGTTGCATTATTTAAGGACTCTGCTGCATTAGTTAAGGACTTTGCTGCATTATTTAAGGACTCTGCTGCATTATTTAACGACGTTGTTGCATTATTTAAGAACTGTGCTGCATTATTTAAGGACTTTGCTGCATTATTTAAGGACTATGCTGCATTATTTAATGACTTTGCTGAAGCATTTGAGGACTCTGCTGCATTATTAGAGGACTCTGCTGCATTATTTAAGGACTTGCTGCATTATTTAATGACTTTGTTGGATTTTTTAAGGACTCTGCTGCATTATTTAAGGAATTTGCTGCTATATTAAAGGACTCTGCTTCAGTATTTAAGGACTCTGCTGCAGTATTTAAGGACTCTGCTGCATTATTTAAGGACTCTGCTGCATTATTTAAGGACTTTGCTGCATTATTTAAGGACTCTGCTGCGGTATTTAAGGACTCTGCTGCATTATTTAAGGACTCTGCTGCATTATTTAAGGACTTTGCTGCATTATTTAAGGAATCTGCTGCATTATTTAAGGACTTTGTTGCATTATCTAAGGACTCTGCTGCATTATTGAAGGACTTTGCTGCAATATTTAAGGACTCTGCTTCAGTATTTAAGGACTCTGCTGCATTATTTAAGGACTTTGTTGCATTATTTAAGGACTCTGCTGCATTATTTAAGGACTTTGCTGCATTATTTAAGGACTCTGCTGCATTATTTAAGGACTCTGCTGAAGCATTTGAGGACTCTGCTGCATTATTTAATCACTTTGCTGCGGTATTTAAGGACTCTGTTGCATTATTTAAGGACTTTGTTGCATTATTTAAGGACTCTGCTGCATTAGTTAAGGACTTTGCTGCATTATTTAAGGACTCTGCTGCATTATTTAAGGACTTTGCTGCAATATTTAAGGACTCTGCTTCAGTATTTAAGGACTCTGCTGCATTATTTAAGGACTTTGTTGCATTATTTAAGGACTCTGCTGCAATATTTAAGGACTTTGCTGCATTATTTAAGGACTCTGCTGCATTTTTTAAGGACTCTGCTGAAGCATTTGAGGACTCTGCTGCATTATTTAACGACGTTGTTGCATTATTTAAGAACTGTGCTGCATTATTTAAGGACTTTGCTGCATTATTTAAGGACTATGCTGCATTATTTAATGACTTTGCTGAAGCATTTGAGGACTCTGCTGCATTATTAGAGGACTCTGCTGCATTATTTAAGGACTTGCTGCATTATTTAATGACTTTGTTGGATTTTTTAAGGACTCTGCTGCATTATTTAAGGACTCTGCTGCATTATTTAAGGACTTTGCTGCAATATTTAAGGACTCTGCTTCAGTATTTAAGGACTCTGCTGCATTATTTAAGGACGTTGTTGCATTATTTAAGGACTCTGCTGCATTATTTAAGGACTTTACTGCATTATTTAAGGACTCTGCTGCATTATTTAAGGACTTTGTTGCATTATTTCAGGAATCTGATGCATTATTTAAGGAATTTGCTGAATTATTTAAGGACTCTGCTTTCTTATTTAATGACTCTGCTGAAGCATTTGAGGACTCTGCTGCATTATTTGAGGACTCTGTTGCATTATTTAAGGACTTTGCTGCTTTATTTAAGGACTTTGCTGCAATATTTAAGGACTCTGCTTCAGTATTTAAGGACTCTGCTGCATTATTTAAGGACTTTGCTGCATTATTTAAGGACTTTGTTGCATTATTTAAGTACTCTGCTGCATTATTTAAGGACTTTGTTGCATTATTTAAGGACTCTGCTGCATTATTTAAGGACTTTGTTGCATTATTTAATGACTCTGCTGCATTATTTAAGGACTTTGCAGCAATATTTAAGGACTCTGCTTCAGTATTTAAGGACTCTGCTGCATTATTTAAGGACTTTGTTGCATTATTTAAGGACTCTGCTGCATTATTTAAGGACTTTGCTGTATTATTTAAGGACAATGCTGCATTATTTAAGGACTCTGCTGAAGCATTTGAGGACTCTGCTGCATTATTTAAGCCCTTTGCTGTGGTATTTAAGGACTCTGTTGCATTATTTAAGGACTGTGTTGCATTATTTAAGGACTCTGCTGCATTAGTTAAGGACTTTGCTGCATTATTTAAGGACTCTGCTGCATTATTTAACGACGTTGTTGCATTATTTAAGAACTGTTCTGCATTATTTAAGGACTTTGCTGCATTATTTAAGGAATATGCTGCATTATTTAATGAATTTGCTGAAGCATTTGAGGACTCTGCTGCATTATTAGAGGACTCTGCTGCATTATTTAAGGACTTGCTGCATTATTTAATGACTGTTGGATTTTTTAAGGACTCTGCTGCATTATTTAAGGACATTGTTGCATTATTTAATGACTCTGCTGCATTATTTAAGGACTTTGCAGCAATATTTAAGGACTCTGCTTCAGTATTTAAGGACTCTGCTGCATTATTTAAGGACTTTGTTGCATTATCTAAGGACTCTGCTGCATTATTGAAGGACTTTGCTGCATTATTTAAGGACTCTGCTGAAGCATTTGAGGACTCTGCTGCATTATTTAATGACTTTGCTGAAGCATTTGAGGACTCTGCTGCATTACTAGAGGACTCTGCTGCATTATTTAATGACTTTGTTGGATTTTTTAAGGACTCTGCTGCATTATTTAAGGAATTTGCTGCTATATTAAAGGACTCTGCTTCAGTATTTAAGGACTCTGCTGCGGTATTTAAGGACTCTGCTGCATTATTTAAGGACTCTGCTGCATTATTTAAGGACTTTGCTGCATTATTTAATGACTTTGTTGGATTTTTTAAGGACTCTGCTGCATTATTTAAGGAATTTGCTGCTATATTAAAGGACTCTGCTTCAGTATTTAAGGACTCTGCTGCGGTATTTAAGGACTCTGCTGCATTATTTAAGGACTCTGCTGCATTATTTAAGGACTTTGCTGCATTATTTAAGGAATTTGTTGCATTATTTAAGGACTCTGCTGCATTATTTAAGGACTTTGCTGCAATATTTAAGGACTCTGCTTCAGTATTTAAGTTCTCTGCTGCATTATTTAAGGACGTTGTTGCATTATTTAAGGACTCTGCTGCATTATTTAAGGACTTTACTGCATTATTTAAGGACTCTGCTGCATTATTTAAGGACTTTGTTGCATTATTTAAGGACTCTGCTGCATTAGTTAAGGACTTTGCTGCATTATTTAAGGACTCTGCTGCATTATTTAACGACGTTGTTGCATTATTTCAGAACTGTGCTGCATTATTTAAGGACTTTGCTGCATTATTTAAGGACTATGCTGCATTATTTAATGACTTTGCTGAAGCATTTGAGGACTCTGCTGCATTATTAGAGGACTCTGCTGCATTATTTAAGGACTTGCTGCATTATTTAATGACTTTGTTGGATTTTTTAAGGACTCTGCTGCATTATTTAAGGAATTTGCTGCTATATTAAAGGACTCTGCTTCAGTATTTAAGGACTCTGCTGCAGTATTTAAGGACTCTGCTGCATTATTTAAGGACTCTGCTGCATTATTTAAGGACTTTGCTGCATTATTTAAGGACTCTGCTGCGGTATTTAAGGACTCTGCTGCATTATTTAAGGACTCTGCTGCATTATTTAAGGACTTTGCTGCATTATTTAAGGAATCTGCTGCATTATTTAAGGACTTTGTTGCATTATCTAAGGACTCTGCTGCATTATTGAAGGACTTTGCTGCAATATTTAAGGACTCTGCTTCAGTATTTAAGGACTCTGCTGCATTATTTAAGGACTTTGTTGCATTATTTAAGGACTCTGCTGCATTATTTAAGGACTTTGCTGCATTATTTATGGACTCTGCTGCATTATTTAAGGACTTTGCTGCAATATTTAAGGACTCTGCTTCAGTATTTAAGGACTCTGCTGCATTATTTAAGGACTTTGTTGCATTATTTAAGGACTCTGCTGCATTATTTAAGGACTTTGCTGCATTATTTAAGGACTCTGCTGCATTATTTAAGGACTCTGCTGAAGCATTTGAGGACTCTGCTGCATTATTTAATCACTTTGCTGCGGTATTTAAGGACTCTGTTGCATTATTTAAGGACTTTGTTGCATTATTTAAGGACTCTGCTGCATTAGTTAAGGACTTTGCTGCATTATTTAAGGACTCTGCTGCATTATTTAAGGACTTTGCTGCAATATTTAAGGACTCTGCTTCAGTATTTAAGGACTCTGCTGCATTACTTAAGGACTTTGTTGCATTATTTAAGGACTCTGCTGCATTATTTAAGGACTTTGCTGCATTATTTAAGGACTCTGCTGCATTTTTAAGGACTCTGCTGAAGCATTTGAGGACTCTGCTGCATTATTTAACGACGTTGTTGCATTATTTAAGAACTGTGCTGCATTATTTAAGGACTTTGCTGCATTATTTAAGGACTATGCTGCATTATTTAATGACTTTGCTGAAGCATTTGAGGACTCTGCTGCATTATTAGAGGACTCTGCTGCATTATTTAAGGACTTGCTGCATTATTTAATGACTTTGTTGGATTTTTTAAGGACTCTGCTGCATTATTTAAGGACTCTGCTGCATTATTTAAGGACTTTGCTGCAATATTTAAGGACTCTGCTTCAGTATTTAAGGACTCTGCTGCATTATTTAAGGACGTTGTTGCATTATTTAAGGACTCTGCTGCATTATTTAAGGACTTTACTGCATTATTTAAGGACTCTGCTGCATTATTTAAGGACTTTGTTGCATTATTTCAGGAATCTGATGCATTATTTAAGGAATTTGCTGAATTATTTAAGGACTCTGCTTTCTTATTTAATGACTCTGCTGAAGCATTTGAGGACTCTGCTGCATTATTTGAGGACTCTGTTGCATTATTTAAGGACTTTGCTGCTTTATTTAAGGACTTTGCTGCAATATTTAAGGACTCTGCTTCAGTATTTAAGGACTCTGCTGCATTATTTAAGGACTTTGCTGCATTATTTAAGGACTTTGTTGCATTATTTAAGTACTCTGCTGCATTATTTAAGGACTTTGTTGCATTATTTAAGGACTCTGCTGCATTATTTAAGGACTTTGTTGCATTATTTAATGACTCTGCTGCATTATTTAAGGACTTTGCAGCAATATTTAAGGACTCTGCTTCAGTATTTAAGGACTCTGCTGCATTATTTAAGGACTTTGTTGCATTATTTAAGGACTCTGCTGCATTATTTAAGGACTTTGCTGTATTATTTAAGGACAATGCTGCATTATTTAAGGACTCTGCTGAAGCATTTGAGGACTCTGCTGCATTATTTAAGCCCTTTCCTGCGGTATTTAAGGACTCTGTTGCATTATTTAAGGACTTTGTTGCATTATTTAAGGACTCTGCTGCATTAGTTAAGGACTTTGCTGCATTATTTAATGACTCTGCTGCATTATTTAACGACGTTGTTGCATTATTTAAGAACTGTTCTGCATAATTTAAGGACTTTGCTGCATTATTTAAGGAATATGCTGCATTATTTAATGAATTTGCTGAAGCATTTGAGGACTCTGCTGCATTATTAGAGGACTCTGCTGCATTATTTAAGGACTTGCTGCATTTTTTAATGACTTTGTTGGATTTTTTAAGGACTCTGCTGCATTATTTAAGGATATTGTTGCATTATTTAATGACTCTGCTGCATTATTTAAGGACTTTGCAGCAATATTTAAGAACTCTGCTTCAGTATTTAAGGACTCTGCTGCATTATTTAAGGACTTTGTTGCATTATCTAAGGACTCTGCTGCATTATTGAAGGACTTTGCTGCATTATTTAAGGACTCTGCTGCATTATTTAAGGACTTTGCTGCAATATTTAAGGACTCTGCTTCAGTATTTAAGGACTCTGCTGAAGCATTTGAGGACTCTGCTGCATTATTTAATGACTTTGCTGAAGCATTTGAGGACTCTGCTGCATTATTAGAGGACTCTGCTGCATTATTTAAGGACTTGCTGCATTATTTAATGACTTTGTTGGATTTCTTAAGGACTCTGCTGCATTATTTAAGGAATTTGCTGCTATATTAAAGGACTCTGCTTCAGTATTTAAGGACACTGCTGCGGTATTTAAGGACCCTGCTGCATTATTTTAGGACTCTGCTGCATTATTTAAGGACTTTGCTGCATTATTTAAGGAATCTGCTGCATTATTTAAGGACTTTGTTGCATTATCTAAGGACTCTGCTGCATTATTGAAGGACTTTGCTGCATTATTTAAGGACTCTGATGCATTATTTAACGACTTTGCTGCAATATTTAAGGACTCTGCTTCAGTATTTAAGGACTCTGCTGAAGCATTTTAGGACTCTGCTGCATTATTTAATGACTTTGCTGAAGCATTTGAGGACTCTGCTGCATTATTAGAGGACTCTGCTGCATTATTTAATGACTTTGTTGGATTTTTTAAGGACTCTGCTGCATTATTTAAGGAATTTGCTGCTATATTAAAGGACTCTGCTTCAGTATTTAAGGACTCTGCTTCGGTATTTAAGGACTCTGCTGCATTATTTAAGGACTCTGCTGCATTATTTAAGGACTTTGCTGCATTATTTAAGGAATTTGTTGCATTATTTAAGGACTCTGCTGCATTATTTAAGGACTTTGCTGCAATATTTAAGGACTCTGCTTCAGTATTTAAGTTCTCTGCTGCATTATTTAAGGACGTTGTTGCATTATTTAAGGACTCTGCTGCATTATTTAAGGACTTTACTGCATTATTTAAGGACTCTGCTGCATTATTTAAGGACTATGCTGCATTATTTAATGACTTTGCTGAAGCATTTGAGGACTCTGCTGCATTATTAGAGGACTCTGCTGCATTATTTAAGGACTTGCTGCATTATTTAATGACTTTGTTGGATTTTTTAAGGACTCTGCTGCATTATTTAAGGACTCTGCTGCATTATTTAAGGACTTTGCTGCAATATTTAAGGACTCTGCTTCAGTATTTAAGGACTCTGCTGCATTATTTAAGGACGTTGTTGCATTATTTAAGGACTCTGCTGCATTATTTAAGGACTTTACTGCATTATTTAAGGACTCTGCTGCATTATTTAAGGACTTTGTTGCATTATTTCAGGAATCTGATGCATTATTTAAGGAATTTGCTGAATTATTTAAGGACTCTGCTTTCTTATTTAATGACTCTGCTGAAGCATTTGAGGACTCTGCTGCATTATTTGAGGACTCTGTTGCATTATTTAAGGACTTTGCTGCTTTATTTAAGGACTTTGCTGCAATATTTAAGGACTCTGCTTCAGTATTTAAGGACTCTGCTGCATTATTTAAGGACTTTGCTGCATTATTTAAGGACTTTGTTGCATTATTTAAGTACTCTGCTGCATTATTTAAGGACTTTGTTGCATTATTTAAGGACTCTGCTGCATTATTTAAGGACTTTGTTGCATTATTTAATGACTCTGCTGCATTATTTAAGGACTTTGCAGCAATATTTAAGGACTCTGCTTCAGTATTTAAGGACTCTGCTGCATTATTTAAGGACTTTGTTGCATTATTTAAGGACTCTGCTGCATTATTTAAGGACTTTGCTGTATTATTTAAGGACAATGCTGCATTATTTAAGGACTCTGCTGAAGCATTTGAGGACTCTGCTGCATTATTTAAGCCCTTTGCTGCGGTATTTAAGGACTCTGTTGCATTATTTAAGGACTTTGTTGCATTATTTAAGGACTCTGCTGCATTAGTTAAGGACTTTGCTGCATTATTTAAGGACTCTGCTGCATTATTTAACGACGTTGTTGCATTATTTAAGAACTGTTCTGCATTATTTAAGGACTTTGCTGCATTATTTAAGGAATATGCTGCATTATTTAATGAATTTGCTGAAGCATTTGAGGACTCTGCTGCATTATTAGAGGACTCTGCTGCATTATTTAAGGACTTGCTGCATTATTTAATGACTTTGTTGGATTTTTTAAGGACTCTGCTGCATTATTTAAGGACATTGTTGCATTATTTAATGACTCTGCTGCATTATTTAAGGACTTTGCAGCAATATTTAAGGACTCTGCTTCAGTATTTAAGGACTCTGCTGCATTATTTAAGGACTTTGTTGCATTATCTAAGGACTCTGCTGCATTATTGAAGGACTTTGCTGCATTATTTAAGGACTCTGCTGCATTATTTAAGGACTTTGCTGCAATATTTAAGGACTCTGCTTCAGTATTTAAGGACTCTGCTGAAGCATTTGAGGACTCTGCTGCATTATTTAATGACTTTGCTGAAGCATTTGAGGACTCTGCTGCATTACTAGAGGACTCTGCTGCATTATTTAATGACTTTGTTGGATTTTTTAAGGACTCTGCTGCATTATTTAAGGAATTTGCTGCTATATTAAAGGACTCTGCTTCAGTATTTAAGGACTCTGCTGCGGTATTTAAGGACTCTGCTGCATTATTTAAGGACTCTGCTGCATTATTTAAGGACTTTACTGCATTATTTAAGGACTCTGCTGCATTATTTAAGGACTTTGTTGCATTATTTAAGGACTCTGCTGCATTAGTTAAGGACTTTGCTGCATTATTTAAGGACTCTGCTGCATTATTTAACGACGTTGTTGCATTATTTCAGAACTGTGCTGCATTATTTAAGGACTTTGCTGCATTATTTAAGGACTATGCTGCATTATTTAATGACTTTGCTGAAGCATTTGAGGACTCTGCTGCATTATTAGAGGACTCTGCTGCATTATTTAAGGACTTGCTGCATTATTTAATGACTTTGTTGGATTTTTTAAGGACTCTGCTGCATTATTTAAGGAATTTGCTGCTATATTAAAGGACTCTGCTTCAGTATTTAAGGACTCTGCTGCAGTATTTAAGGACTCTGCTGCATTATTTAAGGACTCTGCTGCATTATTTAAGGACTTTGCTGCATTATTTAAGGACTCTGCTGCGGTATTTAAGGACTCTGCTGCATTATTTAAGGACTCTGCTGCATTATTTAAGGACTTTGCTGCATTATTTAAGGAATCTGCTGCATTATTTAAGGACTTTGTTGCATTATCTAAGGACTCTGCTGCATTATTGAAGGACTTTGCTGCAATATTTAAGGACTCTGCTTCAGTATTTAAGGACTCTGCTGCATTATTTAAGGACTTCGTTGCATTATTTAAGGACTCTGCTGCATTATTTAAGGACTTTGCTGCATTATTTATGGACTCTGCTGCATTATTTAAGGACTTTGCTGCAATATTTAAGGACTCTGCTTCAGTATTTAAGGACTCTGCTGCATTATTTAAGGACTTTGTTGCATTATTTAAGGACTCTGCTGCATTATTTAAGGACTTTGCTGCATTATTTAAGGACTCTGCTGCATTATTTAAGGACTCTGCTGAAGCATTTGAGGACTCTGCTGCATTATTTAATCACTTTGCTGCGGTATTTAAGGACTCTGTTGCATTATTTAAGGACTTTGTTGCATTATTTAAGGACTCTGCTGCATTAGTTAAGGACTTTGCTGCATTATTTAAGGACTCTGCTGCATTATTTAAGGACTTTGCTGCAATATTTAAGGACTCTGCTTCAGTATTTAAGGACTCTGCTGCATTACTTAAGGACTTTGTTGCATTATTTAAGGACTCTGCTGCATTATTTAAGGACTTTGCTGCATTATTTAAGGACTCTGCTGCATTTTTTAAGGACTCTGCTGAAGCATTTGAGGACTCTGCTGCATTATTTAACGACGTTGTTGCATTATTTAAGAACTGTGCTGCATTATTTAAGGACTTTGCTGCATTATTTAAGGACTATGCTGCATTATTTAATGACTTTGCTGAAGCATTTGAGGACTCTGCTGCATTATTAGAGGACTCTGCTGCATTATTTAAGGACTTGCTGCATTATTTAATGACTTTGTTGGATTTTTTAAGGACTCTGCTGCATTATTTAAGGACTCTGCTGCATTATTTAAGGACTTTGCTGCAATATTTAAGGACTCTGCTTCAGTATTTAAGGACTCTGCTGCATTATTTAAGGACGTTGTTGCATTATTTAAGGACTCTGCTGCATTATTTAAGGACTTTACTGCATTATTTAAGGACTCTGCTGCATTATTTAAGGACTTTGTTGCATTATTTCAGGAATCTGATGCATTATTTAAGGAATTTGCTGAATTATTTAAGGACTCTGCTTTCTTATTTAATGACTCTGCTGAAGCATTTGAGGACTCTGCTGCATTATTTGAGGACTCTGTTGCATTATTTAAGGACTTTGCTGCTTTATTTAAGGACTTTGCTGCAATATTTAAGGACTCTGCTTCAGTATTTAAGGACTCTGCTGCATTATTTAAGGACTTTGCTGCATTATTTAAGGACTTTGTTGCATTATTTAAGTACTCTGCTGCATTATTTAAGGACTTTGTTGCATTATTTAAGGACTCTGCTGCATTATTTAAGGACTTTGTTGCATTATTTAATGACTCTGCTGCATTATTTAAGGACTTTGCAGCAATATTTAAGGACTCTGCTTCAGTATTTAAGGACTCTGCTGCATTATTTAAGGACTTTGTTGCATTATTTAAGGACTCTGCTGCATTATTTAAGGACTTTGCTGTATTATTTAAGGACAATGCTGCATTATTTAAGGACTCTGCTGAAGCATTTGAGGACTCTGCTGCATTATTTAAGCCCTTTGCTGCGGTATTTAAGGACTCTGTTGCATTATTTAAGGACTTTGTTGCATTATTTAAGGACTCTGCTGCATTAGTTAAGGACTTTGCTGCATTATTTAAGGACTCTGCTGCATTATTTAACGACGTTGTTGCATTATTTAAGAACTGTTCTGCATTATTTAAGGACTTTGCTGCATTATTTAAGGAATATGCTGCATTATTTAATGAATTTGCTGAAGCATTTGAGGACTCTGCTGCATTATTAGAGGACTCTGCTGCATTATTTAAGGACTTGCTGCATTTTTTAATGACTTTGTTGGATTTTTTAAGGACTCTGCTGCATTATTTAAGGACATTGTTGCATTATTTAATGACTCTGCTGCATTATTTAAGGACTTTGCAGCAATATTTAAGGACTCTGCTTCAGTATTTAAGGACTCTGCTGCATTATTTAAGGACTTTGTTGCATTATCTAAGGACTCTGCTGCATTATTGAAGGACTTTGCTGCATTATTTAAGGACTCTGCTGAAGCATTTGAGGACTCTGCTGCATTATTTAATGACTTTGCTGAAGCATTTGAGGACTCTGCTGCATTACTAGAGGACTCTGCTGCATTATTTAATGACTTTGTTGGATTTTTTAAGGACTCTGCTGCATTATTTAAGGAATTTGCTGCTATATTAAAGGACTCTGCTTCAGTATTTAAGGACTCTGCTGCGGTATTTAAGGACTCTGCTGCATTATTTAAGGACTCTGCTGCATTATTTAAGGACTTTGCTGCATTATTTAATGACTTTGTTGGATTTTTTAAGGACTCTGCTGCATTATTTAAGGAATTTGCTGCTATATTAAAGGACTCTGCTTCAGTATTTAAGGACTCTGCTGCGGTATTTAAGGACTCTGCTGCATTATTTAAGGACTCTGCTGCATTATTTAAGGACTTTGCTGCATTATTTAAGGAATTTGTTGCATTATTTAAGGACTCTGCTGCATTATTTAAGGACTTTGCTGCAATATTTAAGGACTCTGCTTCAGTATTTAAGTTCTCTGCTGCATTATTTAAGGACGTTGTTGCATTATTTAAGGACTCTGCTGCATTATTTAAGGACTTTACTGCATTATTTAAGGACTCTGCTGCATTATTTAAGGACTTTGTTGCATTATTTAAGGACTCTGCTGCATTAGTTAAGGACTTTGCTGCATTATTTAAGGACTCTGCTGCATTATTTAACGACGTTGTTGCATTATTTCAGAACTGTGCTGCATTATTTAAGGACTTTGCTGCATTATTTAAGGACTATGCTGCATTATTTAATGACTTTGCTGAAGCATTTGAGGACTCTGCTGCATTATTAGAGGACTCTGCTGCATTATTTAAGGACTTGCTGCATTATTTAATGACTTTGTTGGATTTTTTAAGGACTCTGCTGCATTATTTAAGGAATTTGCTGCTATATTAAAGGACTCTGCTTCAGTATTTAAGGACTCTGCTGCAGTATTTAAGGACTCTGCTGCATTATTTAAGGACTCTGCTGCATTATTTAAGGACTTTGCTGCATTATTTAAGGACTCTGCTGCGGTATTTAAGGACTCTGCTGCATTATTTAAGGACTCTGCTGCATTATTTAAGGACTTTGCTGCATTATTTAAGGAATCTGCTGCATTATTTAAGGACTTTGTTGCATTATCTAAGGACTCTGCTGCATTATTGAAGGACTTTGCTGCAATATTTAAGGACTCTGCTTCAGTATTTAAGGACTCTGCTGCATTATTTAAGGACTTTGTTGCATTATTTAAGGACTCTGCTGCATTATTTAAGGACTTTGCTGCATTATTTATGGACTCTGCTGCATTATTTAAGGACTTTGCTGCAATATTTAAGGACTCTGCTTCAGTATTTAAGGACTCTGCTGCATTATTTAAGGACTTTGTTGCATTATTTAAGGACTCTGCTGCATTATTTAAGGACTTTGCTGCATTATTTAAGGACTCTGCTGCATTATTTAAGGACTCTGCTGAAGCATTTGAGGACTCTGCTGCATTATTTAATCACTTTGCTGCGGTATTTAAGGACTCTGTTGCATTATTTAAGGACTTTGTTGCATTATTTAAGGACTCTGCTGCATTAGTTAAGGACTTTGCTGCATTATTTAAGGACTCTGCTGCATTATTTAAGGACTTTGCTGCAATATTTAAGGACTCTGCTTCAGTATTTAAGGACTCTGCTGCATTACTTAAGGACTTTGTTGCATTATTTAAGGACTCTGCTGCATTATTTAAGGACTTTGCTGCATTATTTAAGGACTCTGCTGCATTTTTAAGGACTCTGCTGAAGCATTTGAGGACTCTGCTGCATTATTTAACGACGTTGTTGCATTATTTAAGAACTGTGCTGCATTATTTAAGGACTTTGCTGCATTATTTAAGGACTATGCTGCATTATTTAATGACTTTGCTGAAGCATTTGAGGACTCTGCTGCATTATTAGAGGACTCTGCTGCATTATTTAAGGACTTGCTGCATTATTTAATGACTTTGTTGGATTTTTTAAGGACTCTGCTGCATTATTTAAGGACTCTGCTGCATTATTTAAGGACTTTGCTGCAATATTTAAGGACTCTGCTTCAGTATTTAAGGACTCTGCTGCATTATTTAAGGACGTTGTTGCATTATTTAAGGACTCTGCTGCATTATTTAAGGACTTTACTGCATTATTTAAGGACTCTGCTGCATTATTTAAGGACTTTGTTGCATTATTTCAGGAATCTGATGCATTATTTAAGGAATTTGCTGAATTATTTAAGGACTCTGCTTTCTTATTTAATGACTCTGCTGAAGCATTTGAGGACTCTGCTGCATTATTTGAGGACTCTGTTGCATTATTTAAGGACTTTGCTGCTTTATTTAAGGACTTTGCTGCAATATTTAAGGACTCTGCTTCAGTATTTAAGGACTCTGCTGCATTATTTAAGGACTTTGCTGCATTATTTAAGGACTTTGTTGCATTATTTAAGTACTCTGCTGCATTATTTAAGGACTTTGTTGCATTATTTAAGGACTCTGCTGCATTATTTAAGGACTTTGTTGCATTATTTAATGACTCTGCTGCATTATTTAAGGACTTTGCAGCAATATTTAAGGACTCTGCTTCAGTATTTAAGGACTCTGCTGCATTATTTAAGGACTTTGTTGCATTATTTAAGGACTCTGCTGCATTATTTAAGGACTTTGCTGTATTATTTAAGGACAATGCTGCATTATTTAAGGACTCTGCTGAAGCATTTGAGGACTCTGCTGCATTATTTAAGCCCTTTGCTGCGGTATTTAAGGACTCTGTTGCATTATTTAAGGACTTTGTTGCATTATTTAAGGACTCTGCTGCATTAGTTAAGGACTTTGCTGCATTATTTAAGGACTCTGCTGCATTATTTAACGACGTTGTTGCATTATTTAAGAACTGTTCTGCATTATTTAAGGACTTTGCTGCATTATTTAAGGAATATGCTGCATTATTTAATGAATTTGCTGAAGCATTTGAGGACTCTGCTGCATTATTAGAGGACTCTGCTGCATTATTTAAGGACTTGCTGCATTTTTTAATGACTTTGTTGGATTTTTTAAGGACTCTGCTGCATTATTTAAGGACATTGTTGCATTATTTAATGACTCTGCTGCATTATTTAAGGACTTTGCAGCAATATTTAAGAACTCTGCTTCAGTATTTAAGGACTCTGCTGCATTATTTAAGGACTTTGTTGCATTATCTAAGGACTCTGCTGCATTATTGAAGGACTTTGCTGCATTATTTAAGGACTCTGCTGCATTATTTAAGGACTTTGCTGCAATATTTAAGGACTCTGCTTCAGTATTTAAGGACTCTGCTGAAGCATTTGAGGACTCTGCTGCATTATTTAATGACTTTGCTGAAGCATTTGAGGACTCTGCTGCATTATTAGAGGACTCTGCTGCATTATTTAAGGACTTGCTGCATTATTTAATGACTTTGTTGGATTTCTTAAGGACTCTGCTGCATTATTTAAGGAATTTGCTGCTATATTAAAGGACTCTGCTTCAGTATTTAAGGACACTGCTGCGGTATTTAAGGACCCTGCTGCATTATTTTAGGACTCTGCTGCATTATTTAAGGACTTTGCTGCATTATTTAAGGAATCTGCTGCATTATTTAAGGACTTTGTTGCATTATCTAAGGACTCTGCTGCATTATTGAAGGACTTTGCTGCATTATTTAAGGACTCTGATGCATTATTTAACGACTTTGCTGCAATATTTAAGGACTCTGCTTCAGTATTTAAGGACTCTGCTGAAGCATTTTAGGACTCTGCTGCATTATTTAATGACTTTGCTGAAGCATTTGAGGACTCTGCTGCATTATTAGAGGACTCTGCTGCATTATTTAATGACTTTGTTGGATTTTTTAAGGACTCTGCTGCATTATTTAAGGAATTTGCTGCTATATTAAAGGACTCTGCTTCAGTATTTAAGGACTCTGCTTCGGTATTTAAGGACTCTGCTGCATTATTTAAGGACTCTGCTGCATTATTTAAGGACTTTGCTGCATTATTTAAGGAATTTGTTGCATTATTTAAGGACTCTGCTGCATTATTTAAGGACTTTGCTGCAATATTTAAGGACTCTGCTTCAGTATTTAAGTTCTCTGCTGCATTATTTAAGGACGTTGTTGCATTATTTAAGGACTCTGCTGCATTATTTAAGGACTTTACTGCATTATTTAAGGACTCTGCTGCATTATTTAAGGACTATGCTGCATTATTTAATGACTTTGCTGAAGCATTTGAGGACTCTGCTGCATTATTAGAGGACTCTGCTGCATTATTTAAGGACTTGCTGCATTATTTAATGACTTTGTTGGATTTTTTAAGGACTCTGCTGCATTATTTAAGGACTCTGCTGCATTATTTAAGGACTTTGCTGCAATATTTAAGGACTCTGCTTCAGTATTTAAGGACTCTGCTGCATTATTTAAGGACGTTGTTGCATTATTTAAGGACTCTGCTGCATTATTTAAGGACTTTACTGCATTATTTAAGGACTCTGCTGCATTATTTAAGGACTTTGTTGCATTATTTCAGGAATCTGATGCATTATTTAAGGAATTTGCTGAATTATTTAAGGACTCTGCTTTCTTATTTAATGACTCTGCTGAAGCATTTGAGGACTCTGCTGCATTATTTGAGGACTCTGTTGCATTATTTAAGGACTTTGCTGCTTTATTTAAGGACTTTGCTGCAATATTTAAGGACTCTGCTTCAGTATTTAAGGACTCTGCTGCATTATTTAAGGACTTTGCTGCATTATTTAAGGACTTTGTTGCATTATTTAAGTACTCTGCTGCATTATTTAAGGACTTTGTTACATTATTTAAGGACTCTGCTGCATTATTTAAGGACTTTGTTGCATTATTTAATGACTCTGCTGCATTATTTAAGGACTTTGCAGCAATATTTAAGGACTCTGCTTCAGTATTTAAGGACTCTGCTGCATTATTTAAGGACTTTGTTGCATTATTTAAGGACTCTGCTGCATTATTTAAGGACTTTGCTGTATTATTTAAGGACAATGCTGCATTATTTAAGGACTCTGCTGAAGCATTTGAGGACTCTGCTGCATTATTTAAGCCCTTTGCTGCGGTATTTAAGGACTCTGTTGCATTATTTAAGGACTTTGTTGCATTATTTAAGGACTCTGCTGCATTAGTTAAGGACTTTGCTGCATTATTTAAGGACTCTGCTGCATTATTTAACGACGTTGTTGCATTATTTAAGAACTGTTCTGCATTATTTAAGGACTTTGCTGCATTATTTAAGGAATATGCTGCATTATTTAATGAATTTGCTGAAGCATTTGAGGACTCTGCTGCATTATTAGAGGACTCTGCTGCATTATTTAAGGACTTGCTGCATTATTTAATGACTTTGTTGGATTTTTTAAGGACTCTGCTGCATTATTTAAGGACATTGTTGCATTATTTAATGACTCTGCTGCATTATTTAAGGACTTTGCAGCAATATTTAAGGACTCTGCTTCAGTATTTAAGGACTCTGCTGCATTATTTAAGGACTTTGTTGCATTATCTAAGGACTCTGCTGCATTATTGAAGGACTTTGCTGCATTATTTAAGGACTCTGCTGCATTATTTAAGGACTTTGCTGCAATATTTAAGGACTCTGCTTCAGTATTTAAGGACTCTGCTGAAGCATTTGAGGACTCTGCTGCATTATTTAATGACTTTGCTGAAGCATTTGAGGACTCTGCTGCATTACTAGAGGACTCTGCTGCATTATTTAATGACTTTGTTGGATTTTTTAAGGACTCTGCTGCATTATTTAAGGAATTTGCTGCTATATTAAAGGACTCTGCTTCAGTATTTAAGGACTCTGCTGAAGCATTTTAGGACTCTGCTGCATTATTTAATGACTTTGCTGAAGCATTTGAGGACTCTGCTGCATTATTAGAGGACTCTGCTGCATTATTTAATGACTTTGTTGGATTTTTTAAGGACTCTGCTGCATTATTTAAGGAATTTGCTGCTATATTAAAGGACTCTGCTTCAGTATTTAAGGACTCTGCTTCGGTATTTAAGGACTCTGCTGCATTATTTAAGGACTCTGCTGCATTATTTAAGGACTTTGCTGCATTATTTAAGGAATTTGTTGCATTATTTAAGGACTCTGCTGCATTATTTAAGGACTTTGCTGCAATATTTAAGGACTCTGCTTCAGTATTTAAGTTCTCTGCTGCATTATTTAAGGACGTTGTTGCATTATTTAAGGACTCTGCTGCATTATTTAAGGACTTTACTGCATTATTTAAGGACTCTGCTGCATTATTTAAGGACTATGCTGCATTATTTAATGACTTTGCTGAAGCATTTGAGGACTCTGCTGCATTATTAGAGGACTCTGCTGCATTATTTAAGGACTTGCTGCATTATTTAATGACTTTGTTGGATTTTTTAAGGACTCTGCTGCATTATTTAAGGACTCTGCTGCATTATTTAAGGACTTTGCTGCAATATTTAAGGACTCTGCTTCAGTATTTAAGGACTCTGCTGCATTATTTAAGGACGTTGTTGCATTATTTAAGGACTCTGCTGCATTATTTAAGGACTTTACTGCATTATTTAAGGACTCTGCTGCATTATTTAAGGACTTTGTTGCATTATTTCAGGAATCTGATGCATTATTTAAGGAATTTGCTGAATTATTTAAGGACTCTGCTTTCTTATTTAATGACTCTGCTGAAGCATTTGAGGACTCTGCTGCATTATTTGAGGACTCTGTTGCATTATTTAAGGACTTTGCTGCTTTATTTAAGGACTTTGCTGCAATATTTAAGGACTCTGCTTCAGTATTTAAGGACTCTGCTGCATTATTTAAGGACTTTGCTGCATTATTTAAGGACTTTGTTGCATTATTTAAGTACTCTGCTGCATTATTTAAGGACTTTGTTACATTATTTAAGGACTCTGCTGCATTATTTAAGGACTTTGTTGCATTATTTAATGACTCTGCTGCATTATTTAAGGACTTTGCAGCAATATTTAAGGACTCTGCTTCAGTATTTAAGGACTCTGCTGCATTATTTAAGGACTTTGTTGCATTATTTAAGGACTCTGCTGCATTATTTAAGGACTTTGCTGTATTATTTAAGGACAATGCTGCATTATTTAAGGACTCTGCTGAAGCATTTGAGGACTCTGCTGCATTATTTAAGCCCTTTGCTGCGGTATTTAAGGACTCTGTTGCATTATTTAAGGACTTTGTTGCATTATTTAAGGACTCTGCTGCATTAGTTAAGGACTTTGCTGCATTATTTAAGGACTCTGCTGCATTATTTAACGACGTTGTTGCATTATTTAAGAACTGTTCTGCATTATTTAAGGACTTTGCTGCATTATTTAAGGAATATGCTGCATTATTTAATGAATTTGCTGAAGCATTTGAGGACTCTGCTGCATTATTAGAGGACTCTGCTGCATTATTTAAGGACTTGCTGCATTATTTAATGACTTTGTTGGATTTTTTAAGGACTCTGCTGCATTATTTAAGGACATTGTTGCATTATTTAATGACTCTGCTGCATTATTTAAGGACTTTGCAGCAATATTTAAGGACTCTGCTTCAGTATTTAAGGACTCTGCTGCATTATTTAAGGACTTTGTTGCATTATCTAAGGACTCTGCTGCATTATTGAAGGACTTTGCTGCATTATTTAAGGACTCTGCTGCATTATTTAAGGACTTTGCTGCAATATTTAAGGACTCTGCTTCAGTATTTAAGGACTCTGCTGAAGCATTTGAGGACTCTGCTGCATTATTTAATGACTTTGCTGAAGCATTTGAGGACTCTGCTGCATTACTAGAGGACTCTGCTGCATTATTTAATGACTTTGTTGGATTTTTTAAGGACTCTGCTGCATTATTTAAGGAATTTGCTGCTATATTAAAGGACTCTGCTTCAGTATTTAAGGACTCTGCTGCGGTATTTAAGGACTCTGCTGCATTATTTAAGGACTCTGCTGCATTATTTAAGGACTTTGCTGCATTATTTAAGGAATTTGTTGCATTATTTAAGGACTCTGCTGCATTATTTAAGGACTTTGCTGCAATATTTAAGGACTCTGCTTCAGTATTTAAGTTCTCTGCTGCATTATTTAAGGACATTGTTGCATTATTTAAGGACTCTGCTGCATTATTTAAGGACTTTACTGCATTATTTAAGGACTCTGCTGCATTATTTAAGGACTTTGTTGCATTATTTAAGGACTCTGCTGCATTAGTTAAGGACTTTGCTGCATTATTTAAGGACTCTGCTGCATTATTTAACGACGTTGTTGCATTATTTCAGAACTGTGCTGCATTATTTAAGGACTTTGCTGCATTATTTAAGGACTATGCTGCATTATTTAATGACTTTGCTGAAGCATTTGAGGACTCTGCTGCATTATTAGAGGACTCTGCTGCATTATTTAAGGACTTGCTGCATTATTTAATGACTTTGTTGGATTTTTTAAGGACTCTGCTGCATTATTTAAGGAATTTGCTTCTATATTAAAGGACTCTGCTTCAGTATTTAAGGACTCTGCTGCAGTATTTAAGGACTCTGCTGCATTATTTAAGGACTCTGCTGCATTATTTAAGGACTTTGCTGCATTATTTAAGGACTCTGCTGCGGTATTTAAGGACTCTGCTGCATTATTTAAGGAATCTGCTGCATTATTTAAGGACTTTGTTGCATTATCTAAGGACTCTGCTGCATTATTGAAGGACTTTGCTGCAATATTTAAGGACTCTGCTTCAGTATTTAAGGACTCTGCTGCATTATTTAAGGACTTCGTTGCATTATTTAAGGACTCTGCTGCATTATTTAAGGACTTTGCTGCATTATTTATGGACTCTGCTGCATTATTTAAGGACTTTGCTGCAATATTTAAGGACTCTGCTTCAGTATTTAAGGACTCTGCTGCATTATTTAAGGACTTTGTTGCATTATTTAAGGACTCTGCTGCATTATTTAAGGACTTTGCTGCATTATTTAAGGACTCTGCTGCATTATTTAAGGACTCTGCTGAAGCATTTGAGGACTCTGCTGCATTATTTAATCACTTTGCTGCGGTATTTAAGGACTCTGTTGCATTATTTAAGGACTTTGTTGCATTATTTAAGGACTCTGCTGCATTAGTTAAGGACTTTGCTGCATTATTTAAGGACTCTGCTGCATTATTTAAGGACTTTGCTGCAATATTTAAGGACTCTGCTTCAGTATTTAAGGACTCTGCTGCATTACTTAAGGACTTTGTTGCATTATTTAAGGACTCTGCTGCATTATTTAAGGACTTTGCTGCATTATTTAAGGACTCTGCTGCATTTTTTAAGGACTCTGCTGAAGCATTTGAGGACTCTGCTGCATTATTTAACGACGTTGTTGCATTATTTAAGAACTGTGCTGCATTATTTAAGGACTTTGCTGCATTATTTAAGGACTATGCTGCATTATTTAATGACTTTGCTGAAGCATTTGAGGACTCTGCTGCATTATTAGAGGACTCTGCTGCATTATTTAAGGACTTGCTGCATTATTTAATGACTTTGTTGGATTTTTTAAGGACTCTGCTGCATTATTTAAGGACTCTGCTGCATTATTTAAGGACTTTGCTGCAATATTTAAGGACTCTGCTTCAGTATTTAAGGACTCTGCTGCATTATTTAAGGACGTTGTTGCATTATTTAAGGACTCTGCTGCATTATTTAAGGACTTTACTGCATTATTTAAGGACTCTGCTGCATTATTTAAGGACTTTGTTGCATTATTTCAGGAATCTGATGCATTATTTAAGGAATTTGCTGAATTATTTAAGGACTCTGCTTTCTTATTTAATGACTCTGCTGAAGCATTTGAGGACTCTGCTGCATTATTTGAGGACTCTGTTGCATTATTTAAGGACTTTGCTGCTTTATTTAAGGACTTTGCTGCAATATTTAAGGACTCTGCTTCAGTATTTAAGGACTCTGCTGCATTATTTAAGGACTTTGCTGCATTATTTAAGGACTTTGTTGCATTATTTAAGTACTCTGCTGCATTATTTAAGGACTTTGTTGCATTATTTAAGGACTCTGCTGCATTATTTAAGGACTTTGTTGCATTATTTAATGACTCTGCTGCATTATTTAAGGACTTTGCAGCAATATTTAAGGACTCTGCTTCAGTATTTAAGGACTCTGCTGCATTATTTAAGGACTTTGTTGCATTATTTAAGGACTCTGCTGCATTATTTAAGGACTTTGCTGTATTATTTAAGGACAATGCTGCATTATTTAAGGACTCTGCTGAAGCATTTGAGGACTCTGCTGCATTATTTAAGCCCTTTGCTGCGGTATTTAAGGACTCTGTTGCATTATTTAAGGACTTTGTTGCATTATTTAAGGACTCTGCTGCATTAGTTAAGGACTTTGCTGCATTATTTAAGGACTCTGCTGCATTATTTAACGACGTTGTTGCATTATTTAAGAACTGTTCTGCATTATTTAAGGACTTTGCTGCATTATTTAAGGAATATGCTGCATTATTTAATGAATTTGCTGAAGCATTTGAGGACTCTGCTGCATTATTAGAGGACTCTGCTGCATTATTTAAGGACTTGCTGCATTTTTTAATGACTTTGTTGGATGTTTTAAGGACTCTGCTGCATTATTTAAGGACATTGTTGCATTATTTAATGACTCTGCTGCATTATTTAAGGACTTTGCAGCAATATTTAAGAACTCTGCTTCAGTATTTAAGGACTCTGCTGCATTATTTAAGGACTTTGTTGCATTATCTAAGGACTCTGCTGCATTATTGAAGGACTTTGCTGCATTATTTAAGGACTCTGCTGCATTATTTAAGGACTTTGCTGCAATATTTAAGGACTCTGCTTCAGTATTTAAGGACTCTGCTGAAGCATTTGAGGACTCTGCTGCATTATTTAATGACTTTGCTGAAGCATTTGAGGACTCTGCTGCATTATTAGAGGACTCTGCTGCATTATTTAAGGACTTGCTGCATTATTTAATGACTTTGTTGGATTTCTTAAGGACTCTGCTGCATTATTTAAGGAATTTGCTGCTATATTAAAGGACTCTGCTTCAGTATTTAAGGACACTGCTGCGGTATTTAAGGACCCTGCTGCATTATTTTAGGACTCTGCTGCATTATTTAAGGACTTTGCTGCATTATTTAAGGAATCTGCTGCATTATTTAAGGACTTTGTTGCATTATCTAAGGACTCTGCTGCATTATTGAAGGACTTTGCTGCATTATTTAAGGACTCTGATGCATTATTTAACGACTTTGCTGCAATATTTAAGGACTCTGCTTCAGTATTTAAGGACTCTGCTGAAGCATTTTAGGACTCTGCTGCATTATTTAATGACTTTGCTGAAGCATTTGAGGACTCTGCTGCATTATTAGAGGACTCTGCTGCATTATTTAATGACTTTGTTGGATTTTTTAAGGACTCTGCTGCATTATTTAAGGAATTTGCTGCTATATTAAAGGACTCTGCTTCAGTATTTAAGGACTCTGCTTCGGTATTTAAGGACTCTGCTGCATTATTTAAGGACTCTGCTGCATTATTTAAGGACTTTGCTGCATTATTTAAGGAATTTGTTGCATTATTTAAGGACTCTGCTGCATTATTTAAGGACTTTGCTGCAATATTTAAGGACTCTGCTTCAGTATTTAAGTTCTCTGCTGCATTATTTAAGGACGTTGTTGCATTATTTAAGGACTCTGCTGCATTATTTAAGGACTTTACTGCATTATTTAAGGACTCTGCTGCATTATTTAAGGACTATGCTGCATTATTTAAGGACTTTGCTGAAGCATTTGAGGACTCTGCTGCATTATTAGAGGACTCTGCTGCATTATTTAAGGACTTGCTGCATTATTTAATGACTTTGTTGGATTTTTTAAGGACTCTGCTGCGTTATTTAAGGAATTTGCTGCTATATTAAAGGACTCTGCTTCAGTATTTAAGGACTCTGCTGCGGTATTTAAGGACTCTGCTGCATTATTTAAGGACTCTGCTGCATTATTTAAGGACTTTGCTGCATTATTTAAGGAATCTGCTGCATTATTTAAGGACTTTGTTGCATTATCTAAGGACTCTGCTGCATTATTGAAGGACTTTGCTGCAATATTTAAGGACTCTGCTTCAGTATTTAAGGACTCTGCTGCATTATTTAAGGACTTTGTTGCATTATTTAAGGACTCTGCTGCATTATTTAAGGACTTTGTTGCATTATTTAAGGACTCTGCTGCATTATTTAAGGACTTTGCTGCAATATTTAAGGACTCTGCTTCAGTATTTAAGGACTCTGCTGCATTATTTAAGGACTTTGTTGCATTATTTAAGGACTCTGCTGCATTATTTAAGGACTTTGCTGCATTATTTAAGGATTCTGCTGCATTTTTTAAGGACTCTGCTGAAGCATTTGAGGAATCTGCTGCATTATTTAAGCACTTTGCTGCGGTATTTAAGGACTCTGTTGCATTATTTAAGGACTTTGTTGCATTATTTAAGGACTCTGCTGCATTAGTTAAGGACTTTGCTGCATTATTTAAGGACTCTGCTGCATTATTTACTGACGTTGTTGCATTATTTAAGAACTGTGCTGCTTTATTTAAGGACTTTGCATTATTTAAGGACTATGCTGCATTATTTAAAGACTTTGCTGAAGCATTTGAGGACTCTGCTGCATTATTAGAGGACTCTGCTGCATTATTTAATGACTTTGTTGGATTTTTTAAGGACTCTGCTGCATTATTTAAGGAATTTGCTGCTATATTAAAGGACTCTGCTTCAGTATTTAAGGACTCTGCTGCGGTATTTAAGGACTCTGCTGCATTATTTAAGGACTCTGCTGCATTATTTAAGGACTTTGCTGCATTATTTAAGGACTCTGCTGCATTATTTAAGGACTTTGTTGCATTATTTAAGGACTCTAATGCATTATTTAAGGACTTTGCTGCAATATTTAAGGACTCTGCTTCAGTATTTAAGGACTCTGCTGCATTATTTAAGGACGTTGTTGCATTATTTAAGGACTCTGCTGCATTATTTAAGGACTTTACTGCATTATTTAAGGACTCTGCTGCATTATTTAAGGACTTTCTTGCATTATTTAAGGACTCTGCTGCATTAGTTAAGGACTTTGCTGCATTATTTAAGGACTCTGCTGCATTATTTAAGGACTTTGCTGCAATATTTAAGGACTCTGCTTCAGTATTTAAGGACTCTGCTGCATTATTTAAGGACTTTGTTGCATTATTTAAGGACTCTGCTGCATTATTTAAGGACTTTGCTGCATTATTTAAGGACTCTGCTGCATTTTTTAAGGACTCTGCTGAAGCATTTGAGGACTCTGCTGCATTATTTAACGACGTTGTTGCATTATTTAAGAACTGTGCTGCATTATTTAAGGACTTTGCTGCATTATTTAAGGACTATGCTGCATTATTTAATGACTTTGCTGAAGCATTTGAGGACTCTGCTGCATTATTAGAGGACTCTGCTGCATTATTTAAGGACTTGCTGCATTATTTAATGACTTTGTTGGATTTTTTAAGGACTCTGCTGCATTATTTAAGGACTCTGCTGCATTATTTAAGGACTTTGCTGCAATATTTAAGGACTCTGCTTCAGTATTTAAGGACTCTGCTGCATTATTTAAGGACGTTGTTGCATTATTTAAGGACTCTGCTGCATTATTTAAGGACTTTACTGCATTATTTAAGGACTCTGCTGCATTATTTAAGGACTTTGTTGCATTATTTCAGGAATCTGATGCATTATTTAAGGAATTTGCTGAATTATTTAAGGACTCTGCTTTCTTATTTAATGACTCTGCTGAAGCATTTGAGGACTCTGCTGCATTATTTGAGGACTCTGTTGCATTATTTAAGGACTTTGCTGCTTTATTTAAGGACTTTGCTGCAATATTTAAGGACTCTGCTTCAGTATTTAAGGACTTTGCTGCATTATTTAAGGACTTTGCTGCATTATTTAAGGACTTTGTTGCATTATTTAAGTACTCTGCTGCATTATTTAAGGACTTTGTTGCATTATTTAAGGACTCTGCTGCATTATTTAAGGACTTTGTTGCATTATTTAATGACTCTGCTGCATTATTTAAGGACTTTGCAGCAATATTTAAGGACTCTGCTTCAGTATTTAAGGACTCTGCTGCATTATTTAAGGACTTTGTTGCATTATTTAAGGACTCTGCTGCATTATTTAAGGACTTTGCTGTATTATTTAAGGACAATGCTGCATTATTTAAGGACTCTGCTGAAGCATTTGAGGACTCTGCTGCATTATTTAAGCCCTTTGCTGCGGTATTTAAGGACTCTGTTGCATTATTTAAGGACTTTGTTGCATTATTTAAGGACTCTGCTGCATTAGTTAAGGACTTTGCTGCATTATTTAAGGACTCTGCTGCATTATTTAACGACGTTGTTGCATTATTTAAGAACTGTTCTGCATTATTTAAGGACTTTGCTGCATTATTTAAGGAATATGCTGCATTATTTAATGAATTTGCTGAAGCATTTGAGGACTCTGCTGCATTATTAGAGGACTCTGCTGCATTATTTAAGGACTTGCTGCATTATTTAATGACTTTGTTGGATTTTTTAAGGACTCTGCTGCATTATTTAAGGACATTGTTGCATTATTTAATGACTCTGCTGCATTATTTAAGGACTTTGCAGCAATATTTAAGGACTCTGCTTCAGTATTTAAGGACTCTGCTGCATTATTTAAGGACTTTGTTGCATTATCTAAGGACTCTGCTGCATTATTGAAGGACTTTGCTGCATTATTTAAGGACTCTGCTGCATTATTTAAGGACTTTGCTGCAATATTTAAGGACTCTGCTTCAGTATTTAAGGACTCTGCTGAAGCATTTGAGGACTCTGCTGCATTATTTAATGACTTTGCTGAAGCATTTGAGGACTCTGCTGCATTACTAGAGGACTCTGCTGCATTATTTAATGACTTTGTTGGATTTTTTAAGGACTCTGCTGCATTATTTAAGGAATTTGCTGCTATATTAAAGGACTCTGCTTCAGTATTTAAGGACTCTGCTGCGGTATTTAAGGACTCTGCTGCATTATTTAAGGACTCTGCTGCATTATTTAAGGACTTTGCTG
Organism: Phyllobates terribilis; assembly: GCF_046119375.1. Taxonomy (NCBI): domain Eukaryota; kingdom Metazoa; phylum Chordata; class Amphibia; order Anura; family Dendrobatidae; genus Phyllobates; species Phyllobates terribilis. Next base: position 3,963,654 of record NW_027362905.1, read on the forward strand.
CATTATTTAAGGAATTTGTTGCATTATTTAAGGACTCTGCTGCATTATTTAAGGACTTTGCTGCAATATTTAAGGACTCTGCTTCAGTATTTAAGTTCTCTGCTGCATTATTTAAGGACGTTGTTGCATTATTTAAGGACTCTGCTGCATTATTTAAGGACTTTACTGCATTATTTAAGGACTCTGCTGCATTATTTAAGGACTTTGTTGCATTATTTAAGGACTCTGCTGCATTAGTTAAGGACTTTGCTGCATTATTTAAGGACTCTGCTGCATTATTTAACGACGTTGTTGCATTATTTAAGAACTGTGCTGCATTATTTAAGGACTATGCTGCATTATTTAAGGACTATGCTGCATTATTTAATGACTTTGCTGAAGCATTTGAGGACTCTGCTGCATTATTAGAGGACTCTGCTGCATTATTTAAGGACTTGCTGCATTATTTAATGACTTTGTTGGATTTTTTAAGGACTCTGCTGCATTATTTAAGGAATTTGCTGCTATATTAAAGGACTCTGCTTCAGTATTTAAGGACTCTGCTGCAGTATTTAAGGACTCTGCTGCATTATTTAAGGACTCTGCTGCATTATTTAAGGACTTTGCTGCATTATTTAAGGACTCTGCTGCGGTATTTAAGGACTCTGCTGCATTATTTAAGGACTCTGCTGCATTATTTAAGGACTTTGCTGCATTATTTAAGGAATCTGCTGCATTATTTAAGGACTTTGTTGCATTATCTAAGGACTCTGCTGCATTATTGAAGGACTTTGCTGCAATATTTAAGGACTCTGCTTCAGTATTTAAGGACTCTGCTGCATTATTTAAGGACTTTGTTGCATTATTTAAGGACTCTGCTGCATTATTTAAGGACTTTGCTGCATTATTTATGGACTCTGCTGCATTATTTAAGGACTTTGCTGCAATATTTAAGGACTCTGCTTCAGTATTTAAGGACTCTGCTGCATTATTTAAGGACTTTGTTGCATTATTTAAGGACTCTGCTGCATTATTTAAGGACTTTGCTGCATTATTTAAGGACTCTGCTGCATTATTTAAGGACTCTGCTGAAGCATTTGAGGACTCTGCTGCATTATTTAATCACTTTGCTGCGGTATTTAAGGACTCTGTTGCATTATTTAAGGACTTTGTTGCATTATTTAAGGACTCTGCTGCATTAGTTAAGGACTTTGCTGCATTATTTAAGGACTCTGCTGCATTATTTAAGGACTTTGCTGCAATATTTAAGGACTCTGCTTCAGTATTTAAGGACTCTGCTGCATTATTTAAGGACTTTGTTGCATTATTTAAGGACTCTGCTGCATTATTTAAGGACTTTGCTGCATTATTTAACGACTCTGCTGCATTTTTTAAGGACTCTGCTGAAGCATTTGAGGACTCTGCTGCATTATTTAACGACGTTGTTGCATTATTTAAGAACTGTGCTGCATTATTTAAGGACTTTGCTGCATTATTTAAGGACTATGCTGCATTATTTAATGACTTTGCTGAAGCATTTGAGGACTCTGCTGCATTATTAGAGGACTCTGCTGCATTATTTAAGGACTTGCTGCATTATTTAATGACTTTGTTGGATTTTTTAAGGACTCTGCTGCATTATTTAAGGACTCTGCTGCATTATTTAAGGACTTTGCTGCAATATTTAAGGACTCTGCTTCAGTATTTAAGGACTCTGCTGCATTATTTAAGGACGTTGTTGCATTATTTAAGGACTCTGCTGCATTATTTAAGGACTTTACTGCATTATTTAAGGACTCTGCTGCATTATTTAAGGACTTTGTTGCATTATTTCAGGAATCTGATGCATTATTTAAGGAATTTGCTGAATTATTTAAGGACTCTGCTTTCTTATTTAATGACTCTGCTGAAGCATTTGAGGACTCTGCTGCATTATTTGAGGACACTGTTGCATTATTTAAGGACTTTGCTGCTTTATTTAAGGACTTTGCTGCAATATTTAAGGACTCTGCTTCAGTATTTAAGGACTCTGCTGCATTATTTAAGGACTTTGCTGCATTATTTAAGGACTTTGTTGCATTATTTAAGTACTCTGCTGCATTATTTAAGGACTTTGTTGCATTATTTAAGGACTCTGCTGCATTATTTAAGGACTTTGTTGCATTATTTAATGACTCTGCTGCATTATTTAAGGACTTTGCAGCAATATTTAAGGACTCTGCTTCAGTATTTAAGGACTCTGCTGCATTATTTAAGGACTTTGTTGCATTATTTAAGGACTCTGCTGCATTATTTAAGGACTTTGCTGTATTATTTAAGGACAATGCTGCATTATTTAAGGACTCTGCTGAAGCATTTGAGGACTCTGCTGCATTATTTAAGCCCTTTGCTGCGGTATTTAAGGACTCTGTTGCATTATTTAAGGACTTTGTTGCATTATTTAAGGACTCTGCTGCATTAGTTAAGGACTTTGCTGCATTATTTAAGGACTCTGCTGCATTATTTAACGACGTTGTTGCATTATTTAAGAACTGTTCTGCATTATTTAAGGACTTTGCTGCATTATTTAAGGAATATGCTGCATTATTTAATGAATTTGCTGAAGCATTTGAGGACTCTGCTGCATTATTAGAGGACTCTGCTGCATTATTTAAGGACTTGCTGCATTATTTAATGACTTTGTTGGATTTTTTAAGGACTCTGCTGCATTATTTAAGGACATTGTTGCATTATTTAATGACTCTGCTGCATTATTTAAGGACTTTCCAGCAATATTTAAGGACTCTGCTTCAGTATTTAATGACTTTGCTGAAGCATTTGAGGACTCTGCTGCATTACTAGAGGACTCTGCTGCATTATTTAATGACTTTGTTGGATTTTTTAAGGACTCTGCTGCATTATTTAAGGAATTTGCTGCTATATTAAAGGACTCTGCTTCAGTATTTAAGGACTCTGCTGCGGTATTTAAGGACTCTGCTGCATTATTTAAGGACTCTGCTGCATTAGTTAAGGACTTTGCTGCATTATTTAAGGACTCTGCTGCATTATTTAACGACGTTGTTGCATTATTTAAGAACTGTGCTGCATTATTTAAGGACTTTGCTGCATTATTTAAGGACTATGCTGCATTATTTAATGACTTTGCTGAAGCATTTGAGGACTCTGCTGCATTATTAGAGGACTCTGCTGCATTATTTAAGGACTTGCTGCATTATTTAATGACTTTGTTGGATTTTTTAAGGACTCTGCTGCATTATTTAAGGAATTTGCTGCTATATTAAAGGACTCTGCTTCAGTATTTAAGGACTCTGCTGCAGTATTTAAGGACTCTGCTGCATTATTTAAGGACTCTGCTGCATTATTTATGGACTTTGCTGCATTATTTAAGGACTCTGCTGCGGTATTTAAGGACTCTGCTGCATTATTTAAGGACTCTGCTGCATTATTTAAGGACTTTGCTGCATTATTTAAGGAATCTGCTGCATTATTTAAGGACTTTGTTGCATTATCTAAGGACTCTGCTGCATTATTGAAGGACTTTGCTGCAATATTTAAGGACTCTGCTTCAGTATTTAAGGACTCTGCTGCATTATTTAAGGACTTTGTTGCATTATTTAAGGACTCTGCTGCATTATTTAAGGACTTTGCTGCATTATTTATGGACTCTGCTGCATTATTTAAGGACTTTGCTGCAATATTTAAGGACTCTGCTTCAGTATTTAAGGACTCTGCTGCATTATTTAAGGACTTTGTTGCATTATTTAAGGACTCTGCTGCATTATTTAAGGACTTTGCTGCATTATTTAAGGACTCTGCTGCATTATTTAAGGACTCTGCTGAAGCATTTGAGGACTCTGCTGCATTATTTAATCACTTTGCTGCGGTATTTAAGGACTCTGTTGCATTATTTAAGGACTTTGTTGCATTATTTAAGGACTCTGCTGCATTAGTTAAGGACTTTGCTGCATTATTTAAGGACTCTGCTGCATTATTTAAGGACTTTGCTGCAATATTTAAGGACTCTGCTTCAGTATTTAAGGACTCTGCTGCATTATTTAAGGACTTTGTTGCATTATTTAAGGACTCTGCTGCAATATTTAAGGACTTTGCTGCATTATTTAAGGACTCTGCTGCATTTTTTAAGGACTCTGCTGAAGCATTTGAGGACTCTGCTGCATTATTTAACGACGTTGTTGCATTATTTAAGAACTGTGCTGCATTATTTAAGGACTTTGCTGCATTATTTAAGGACTATGCTGCATTATTTAATGACTTTGCTGAAGCATTTGAGGACTCTGCTGCATTATTAGAGGACTCTGCTGCATTATTTAAGGACTTGCTGCATTATTTAATGACTTTGTTGGATTTTTTAAGGACTCTGCTGCATTATTTAAGGACTCTGCTGCATTATTTAAGGACTTTGCTGCAATATTTAAGGACTCTGCTTCAGTATTTAAGGACTCTGCTGCATTATTTAAGGACGTTGTTGCATTATTTAAGGACTCTGCTGCATTATTTAAGGACTTTACTGCATTATTTAAGGACTCTGCTGCATTATTTAAGGACTTTGTTGCATTATTTCAGGAATCTGATGCATTATTTAAGGAATTTGCTGAATTATTTAAGGACTCTGCTTTCTTATTTAATGACTCTGCTGAAGCATTTGAGGACTCTGCTGCATTATTTGAGGACTCTGTTGCATTATTTAAGGACTTTGCTGCTTTATTTAAGGACTTTGCTGCAATATTTAAGGACTATGCTTCAGTATTTAAGGACTCTGCTGCATTATTTAAGGACTTTGCTGCATTATTTAAGGACTTTGTTGCATTATTTAAGTACTCTGCTGCATTATTTAAGGACTTTGTTGCATTATTTAAGGACTCTGCTGCATTATTTAAGGACTTTGTTGCATTATTTAATGACTCTGCTGCATTATTTAAGGACTTTGCAGCAATATTTAAGGACTCTGCTTCAGTATTTAAGGACTCTGCTGCATTATTTAAGGACTTTGTTGCATTATTTAAGGACTCTGCTGCATTATTTAAGGACTTTGCTGTATTATTTAAGGACAATGCTGCCTTATTTAAGGACTCTGCTGAAGCATTTGAGGACTCTGCTGCATTATTTAAGCCCTTTGCTGCGGTATTTAAGGACTCTGTTGCATTATTTAAGGACTTTGTTGCATTATTTAAGGACTCTGCTGCATTAGTTAAGGACTTTGCTGCATTATTTAAGGACTCTGCTGCATTATTTAACGACGTTGTTGCATTATTTAAGAACTGTTCTGCATTATTTAAGGACTTTGCTGCATTATTTAAGGAATATGCTGCATTATTTAATGAATTTGCTGAAGCATTTGAGGACTCTGCTGCATTATTAGAGGACTCTGCTGCATTATTTAAGGACTTGCTGCATTATTTAATGACTTTGTTGGATTTTTTAAGGACTCTGCTGCATTATTTAAGGACATTGTTGCATTATTTAATGACTCTGCTGCATTATTTAAGGACTTTGCAGCAATATTTAAGGACTCTGCTTCAGTATTTAAGGACTCTGCTGCATTATTTAAGGACTTTGTTGCATTATCTAAGGACTCTGCTGCATTATTGAAGGACTTTGCTGCATTATTTAAGGACTCTGCTGCATTATTTAAGGACTTTGCTGCAATATTTAAGGACTCTGCTTCAGTATTTAAGGACTCTGCTGAAGCATTTGAGGACTCTGCTGCATTATTTAATGACTTTGCTGAAGCATTTGAGGACTCTGCTGCATTACTAGAGGACTCTGCTGCATTATTTAATGACTTTGTTGGATTTTTTAAGGACTCTGCTGCATTATTTAAGGAATTTGCTGCTATATTAAAGGACTCTGCTTCAGTATTTAAGGACTCTGCTGCGGTATTTAAGGACTCTGCTGCATTATTTAAGGACTCTGCTGCATTATTTAAGGACTTTGCTGCATTATTTAAGGAATTTGTTGCATTATTTAAGGACTCTGCTGCATTATTTAAGGACTTTGCTGCAATATTTAAGGACTCTGCTTCAGTATTTAAGTTCTCTGCTGCATTATTTAAGGACGTTGTTGCATTATTTAAGGACTCTGCTGCATTATTTAAGGACTTTACTGCATTATTTAAGGACTCTGCTGCATTATTTAAGGACTTTGTTGCATTATTTAAGGACTCTGCTGCATTAGTTAAGGACTTTGCTGCATTATTTAAGGACTCTGCTGCATTATTTAACGACGTTGTTGCATTATTTCAGAACTGTGCTGCATTATTTAAGGACTTTGCTGCATTATTTAAGGACTATGCTGCATTATTTAATGACTTTGCTGAAGCATTTGAGGACTCTGCTGCATTATTAGAGGACTCTGCTGCATTATTTAAGGACTTGCTGCATTATTTAATGACTTTGTTGGATTTTTTAAGGACTCTGCTGCATTATTTAAGGAATTTGCTGCTATATTAAAGGACTCTGCTTCAGTATTTAAGGACTCTGCTGCAGTATTTAAGGACTCTGCTGCATTATTTAAGGACTCTGCTGCATTATTTAAGGACTTTGCTGCATTATTTAAGGACTCTGCTGCGGTATTTAAGGACTCTGCTGCATTATTTAAGGACTCTGCTGCATTATTTAAGGACTTTGCTGCATTATTTAAGGAATCTGCTGCATTATTTAAGGACTTTGTTGCATTATCTAAGGACTCTGCTGCATTATTGAAGGACTTTGCTGCAATATTTAAGGACTCTGCTTCAGTATTTAAGGACTCTGCTGCATTATTTAAGGACTTTGTTGCATTATTTAAGGACTCTGCTGCATTATTTAAGGACTTTGCTGCATTATTTATGGACTCTGCTGCATTATTTAAGGACTTTGCTGCAATATTTAAGGACTCTGCTTCAGTATTTAAGGACTCTGCTGCATTATTTAAGGACTTTGTTGCATTATTTAAGGACTCTGCTGCATTATTTAAGGACTTTGCTGCATTATTTAAGGACTCTGCTGCATTATTTAAGGACTCTGCTGAAGCATTTGAGGACTCTGCTGCATTATTTAATCACTTTGCTGCGGTATTTAAGGACTCTGTTGCATTATTTAAGGACTTTGTTGCATTATTTAAGGACTCTGCTGCATTAGTTAAGGACTTTGCTGCATTATTTAAGGACTCTGCTGCATTATTTAAGGAGTTTGCTGCAATATTTAAGGACTCTGCTTCAGTATTTAAGGACTCTGCTGCATTACTTAAGGACTTTGTTGCATTATTTAAGGACTCTGCTGCATTATTTAAGGACTTTGCTGCATTATTTAAGGACTCTGCTGCATTTTTTAAGGACTCTGCTGAAGCATTTGAGGACTCTGCTGCATTATTTAACGACGTTGTTGCATTATTTAAGAACTGTGCTGCATTATTTAAGGACTTTGCTGCATTATTTAAGGACTATGCTGCATTATTTAATGACTTTGCTGAAGCATTTGAGGACTCTGCTGCATTATTAGAGGACTCTGCTGCATTATTTAAGGACTTGCTGCATTATTTAATGACTTTGTTGGATTTTTTAAGGACTCTGCTGCATTATTTAAGGACTCTGCTGCATTATTTAAGGACTTTGCTGCAATATTTAAGGACTCTGCTTCAGTATTTAAGGACTCTGCTGCATTATTTAAGGACGTTGTTGCATTATTTAAGGACTCTGCTGCATTATTTAAGGACTTTACTGCATTATTTAAGGACTCTGCTCCATTATTTAAGGACTTTGTTGCATTATTTCAGGAATCTGATGCATTATTTAAGGAATTTGCTGAATTATTTAAGGACTCTGCTTTCTTATTTAATGACTCTGCTGAAGCATTTGAGGACTCTGCTGCATTATTTGAGGACTCTGTTGCATTATTTAAGGACTTTGCTGCTTTATTTAAGGACTTTGCTGCAATATTTAAGGACTCTGCTTCAGTATTTAAGGACTCTGCTGCATTATTTAAGGACTTTGCTGCATTATTTAAGGACTTTGTTGCATTATTTAAGTACTCTGCTGCATTATTTAAGGACTTTGCTGCAATATTTAAGGACTCTGCTTCAGTATTTAAGGACTCTGCTGCATTATTTAAGGACTTTGTTGCATTATTTAAGGACTCTGCTGCATTATTTAAGGACTTTGCTGCATTATTTAAGGACTCTGCTGCATTATTTAAGGACTCTGCTGAAGCATTTGAGGACTCTGCTGCATTATTTAATCACTTTGCTGCGGTATTTAAGGACTCTGTTGCATTATTTAAGGACTTTGTTGCATTATTTAAGGACTCTGCTGCATTAGTTAAGGACTTTGCTGCATTATTTAAGGACTCTGCTGCATTATTTAAGGACTTTGCTGCAATATTTAAGGACTCTGCTTCAGTATTTAAGGACTCTGCTGCATTATTTAAGGACTTTGTTGCATTATTTAAGGACTCTGCTGCAATATTTAAGGACTTTGCTGCATTATTTAAGGACTCTGCTGCATTTTTTAAGGACTCTGCTGAAGCATTTGAGGACTCTGCTGCATTATTTAACGACGTTGTTGCATTATTTAAGAACTGTGCTGCATTATTTAAGGACTTTGCTGCATTATTTAAGGACTATGCTGCATTATTTAATGACTTTGCTGAAGCATTTGAGGACTCTGCTGCATTATTAGAGGACTCTGCTGCATTATTTAAGGACTTGCTGCATTATTTAATGACTTTGTTGGATTTTTTAAGGACTCTGCTGCATTATTTAAGGACTCTGCTGCATTATTTAAGGACTTTGCTGCAATATTTAAGGACTCTGCTTCAGTATTTAAGGACTCTGCTGCATTATTTAAGGACGTTGTTGCATTATTTAAGGACTCTGCTGCATTATTTAAGGACTTTACTGCATTATTTAAGGACTCTGCTGCATTATTTAAGGACTTTGTTGCATTATTTCAGGAATCTGATGCATTATTTAAGGAATTTGCTGAATTATTTAAGGACTCTGCTTTCTTATTTAATGACTCTGCTGAAGCATTTGAGGACTCTGCTGCATTATTTGAGGACTCTGTTGCATTATTTAAGGACTTTGCTGCTTTATTTAAGGACTTTGCTGCAATATTTAAGGACTATGCTTCAGTATTTAAGGACTCTGCTGCATTATTTAAGGACTTTGCTGCATTATTTAAGGACTTTGTTGCATTATTTAAGTACTCTGCTGCATTATTTAAGGACTTTGTTGCATTATTTAAGGACTCTGCTGCATTATTTAAGGACTTTGTTGCATTATTTAATGACTCTGCTGCATTATTTAAGGACTTTGCAGCAATATTTAAGGACTCTGCTTCAGTATTTAAGGACTCTGCTGCATTATTTAAGGACTTTGTTGCATTATTTAAGGACTCTGCTGCATTATTTAAGGACTTTGCTGTATTATTTAAGGACAATGCTGCCTTATTTAAGGACTCTGCTGAAGCATTTGAGGACTCTGCTGCATTATTTAAGCCCTTTGCTGCGGTATTTAAGGACTCTGTTGCATTATTTAAGGACTTTGTTGCATTATTTAAGGACTCTGCTGCATTAGTTAAGGACTTTGCTGCATTATTTAAGGACTCTGCTGCATTATTTAACGACGTTGTTGCATTATTTAAGAACTGTTCTGCATTATTTAAGGACTTTGCTGCATTATTTAAGGAATATGCTGCATTATTTAATGAATTTGCTGAAGCATTTGAGGACTCTGCTGCATTATTAGAGGACTCTGCTGCATTATTTAAGGACTTGCTGCATTATTTAATGACTTTGTTGGATTTTTTAAGGACTCTGCTGCATTATTTAAGGACATTGTTGCATTATTTAATGACTCTGCTGCATTATTTAAGGACTTTGCAGCAATATTTAAGGACTCTGCTTCAGTATTTAAGGACTCTGCTGCATTATTTAAGGACTTTGTTGCATTATCTAAGGACTCTGCTGCATTATTGAAGGACTTTGCTGCATTATTTAAGGACTCTGCTGCATTATTTAAGGACTTTGCTGCAATATTTAAGGACTCTGCTTCAGTATTTAAGGACTCTGCTGAAGCATTTGAGGACTCTGCTGCATTATTTAATGACTTTGCTGAAGCATTTGAGGACTCTGCTGCATTACTAGAGGACTCTGCTGCATTATTTAATGACTTTGTTGGATTTTTTAAGGACTCTGCTGCATTATTTAAGGAATTTGCTGCTATATTAAAGGACTCTGCTTCAGTATTTAAGGACTCTGCTGCGGTATTTAAGGACTCTGCTGCATTATTTAAGGACTCTGCTGCATTATTTAAGGACTTTGCTGCATTATTTAAGGAATTTGTTGCATTATTTAAGGACTCTGCTGCATTATTTAAGGACTTTGCTGCAATATTTAAGGACTCTGCTTCAGTATTTAAGTTCTCTGCTGCATTATTTAAGGACGTTGTTGCATTATTTAAGGACTCTGCTGCATTATTTAAGGACTTTACTGCATTATTTAAGGACTCTGCTGCATTATTTAAGGACTTTGTTGCATTATTTAAGGACTCTGCTGCATTAGTTAAGGACTTTGCTGCATTATTTAAGGACTCTGCTGCATTATTTAACGACGTTGTTGCATTATTTCAGAACTGTGCTGCATTATTTAAGGACTTTGCTGCATTATTTAAGGACTATGCTGCATTATTTAATGACTTTGCTGAAGCATTTGAGGACTCTGCTGCATTATTAGAGGACTCTGCTGCATTATTTAAGGACTTGCTGCATTATTTAATGACTTTGTTGGATTTTTTAAGGACTCTGCTGCATTATTTAAGGAATTTGCTGCTATATTAAAGGACTCTGCTTCAGTATTTAAGGACTCTGCTGCAGTATTTAAGGACTCTGCTGCATTATTTAAGGACTCTGCTGCATTATTTAAGGACTTTGCTGCATTATTTAAGGACTCTGCTGCGGTATTTAAGGACTCTGCTGCATTATTTAAGGACTCTGCTGCATTATTTAAGGACTTTGCTGCATTATTTAAGGAATCTGCTGCATTATTTAAGGACTTTGTTGCATTATCTAAGGACTCTGCTGCATTATTGAAGGACTTTGCTGCAATATTTAAGGACTCTGCTTCAGTATTTAAGGACTCTGCTGCATTATTTAAGGACTTTGTTGCATTATTTAAGGACTCTGCTGCATTATTTAAGGACTTTGCTGCATTATTTATGGACTCTGCTGCATTATTTAAGGACTTTGCTGCAATATTTAAGGACTCTGCTTCAGTATTTAAGGACTCTGCTGCATTATTTAAGGACTTTGTTGCATTATTTAAGGACTCTGCTGCATTATTTAAGGACTTTGCTGCATTATTTAAGGACTCTGCTGCATTATTTAAGGACTCTGCTGAAGCATTTGAGGACTCTGCTGCATTATTTAATCACTTTGCTGCGGTATTTAAGGACTCTGTTGCATTATTTAAGGACTTTGTTGCATTATTTAAGGACTCTGCTGCATTAGTTAAGGACTTTGCTGCATTATTTAAGGACTCTGCTGCATTATTTAAGGAGTTTGCTGCAATATTTAAGGACTCTGCTTCAGTATTTAAGGACTCTGCTGCATTACTTAAGGACTTTGTTGCATTATTTAAGGACTCTGCTGCATTATTTAAGGACTTTGCTGCATTATTTAAGGACTCTGCTGCATTTTTTAAGGACTCTGCTGAAGCATTTGAGGACTCTGCTGCATTATTTAACGACGTTGTTGCATTATTTAAGAACTGTGCTGCATTATTTAAGGACTTTGCTGCATTATTTAAGGACTATGCTGCATTATTTAATGACTTTGCTGAAGCATTTGAGGACTCTGCTGCATTATTAGAGGACTCTGCTGCATTATTTAAGGACTTGCTGCATTATTTAATGACTTTGTTGGATTTTTTAAGGACTCTGCTGCATTATTTAAGGACTCTGCTGCATTATTTAAGGACTTTGCTGCAATATTTAAGGACTCTGCTTCAGTATTTAAGGACTCTGCTGCATTATTTAAGGACGTTGTTGCATTATTTAAGGACTCTGCTGCATTATTTAAGGACTTTACTGCATTATTTAAGGACTCTGCTCCATTATTTAAGGACTTTGTTGCATTATTTCAGGAATCTGATGCATTATTTAAGGAATTTGCTGAATTATTTAAGGACTCTGCTTTCTTATTTAATGACTCTGCTGAAGCATTTGAGGACTCTGCTGCATTATTTGAGGACTCTGTTGCATTATTTAAGGACTTTGCTGCTTTATTTAAGGACTTTGCTGCAATATTTAAGGACTCTGCTTCAGTATTTAAGGACTCTGCTGCATTATTTAAGGACTTTGCTGCATTATTTAAGGACTTTGTTGCATTATTTAAGTACTCTGCTGCATTATTTAAGGACTTTGTTGCATTATTTAAGGACTCTGCTGCATTATTTAAGGACTTTGTTGCATTACTTAATGACTCTGCTGCATTATTTAAGGACTTTGCAGCAATATTTAAGGACTCTGCTTCAGTATTTAAGGACTCTGCTGCATTATTTAAGGACTCTGCTGCATTATTTAAGGACTCTGCTGCATTATTTAAGGACTTTGCTGCATTATTTAAGGAATCTGCTGCATTATTTAAGGACTTTGTTGCATTATCTAAGGACTCTGCTGCATTATTGAAGGACTTTGCTGCAATATTTAAGGACTCTGCTTCAGTATTTAAGGACTCTGCTGCATTATTTAAGGACTTTGTTGCATTATTTAAGGACTCTGCTGCATTATTTAAGGACTTTGCTGCATTATTTATGGACTCTGCTGCATTATTTAAGGACTTTGCTGCAATATTTAAGGACTCTGCTTCAGTATTTAAGGACTCTGCTGCATTATTTAAGGACTTTGTTGCATTATTTAAGGACTCTGCTGCATTATTTAAGGACTTTGCTGCATTATTTAAGGACTCTGCTGCATTATTTAAGGACTCTGCTGAAGCATTTGAGGACTCTGCTGCATTATTTAATCACTTTGCTGCGGTATTTAAGGACTCTGTTGCATTATTTAAGGACTTTGTTGCATTATTTAAGGACTCTGCTGCATTAGTTAAGGACTTTGCTGCATTATTTAAGGACTCTGCTGCATTATTTAAGGAGTTTGCTGCAATATTTAAGGACTCTGCTTCAGTATTTAAGGACTCTGCTGCATTACTTAAGGACTTTGTTGCATTATTTAAGGACTCTGCTGCATTATTTAAGGACTTTGCTGCATTATTTAAGGACTCTGCTGCATTTTTTAAGGACTCTGCTGAAGCATTTGAGGACTCTGCTGCATTATTTAACGACGTTGTTGCATTATTTAAGAACTGTGCTGCATTATTTAAGGACTTTGCTGCATTATTTAAGGACTATGCTGCATTATTTAATGACTTTGCTGAAGCATTTGAGGACTCTGCTGCATTATTAGAGGACTCTGCTGCATTATTTAAGGACTTGCTGCATTATTTAATGACTTTGTTGGATTTTTTAAGGACTCTGCTGCATTATTTAAGGACTCTGCTGCATTATTTAAGGACTTTGCTGCAATATTTAAGGACTCTGCTTCAGTATTTAAGGACTCTGCTGCATTATTTAAGGACGTTGTTGCATTATTTAAGGACTCTGCTGCATTATTTAAGGACTTTACTGCATTATTTAAGGACTCTGCTCCATTATTTAAGGACTTTGTTGCATTATTTCAGGAATCTGATGCATTATTTAAGGAATTTGCTGAATTATTTAAGGACTCTGCTTTCTTATTTAATGACTCTGCTGAAGCATTTGAGGACTCTGCTGCATTATTTGAGGACTCTGTTGCATTATTTAAGGACTTTGCTGCTTTATTTAAGGACTTTGCTGCAATATTTAAGGACTCTGCTTCAGTATTTAAGGACTCTGCTGCATTATTTAAGGACTTTGCTGCATTATTTAAGGACTTTGTTGCATTATTTAAGTACTCTGCTGCATTATTTAAGGACTTTGTTGCATTATTTAAGGACTCTGCTGCATTATTTAAGGACTTTGTTGCATTACTTAATGACTCTGCTGCATTATTTAAGGACTTTGCAGCAATATTTAAGGACTCTGCTTCAGTATTTAAGGACTCTGCTGCATTATTTAAGGACTTTGTTGCATTATTTAAGGACTCTGCTGCATTATTTAAGGACTTTGCTGTATTATTTAAGGACAATGCTGCATTATTTAAGGACTCTGCTGAAGCATTTGAGGACTCTGCTGCATTATTTAAGCCCTTTGCTGCGGTATTTAAGGACTCTGTTGCATTATTTAAGGACTTTGTTGCATTATTTAAGGACTCTGCTGCATTAGTTAAGGACTTTGCTGCATTATTTAAGGACTCTGCTGCATTATTTAACGACGTTGTTGCATTATTTAAGAACTGTTCTGCATTATTTAAGGACTTTGCTGCATTATTTAAGGAATATGCTGCATTATTTAATGAATTTGCTGAAGCATTTGAGGACTCTGCTGCATTATTAGAGGACTCTGCTGCATTATTTAAGGACTTGCTGCATTTTTTAATGACTTTGTTGGATTTTTTAAGGACTCTGCTGCATTATTTAAGGACATTGTTGCATTATTTAATGACTCTGCTGCATTATTTAAGGACTTTGCAGCAATATTTAAGAACTCTGCTTCAGTATTTAAGGACTCTGCTGCATTATTTAAGGACTTTGTTGCATTATCTAAGGACTCTGCTGCATTATTGAAGGACTTTGCTGCATTATTTAAGGACTCTGCTGCATTATTTAAGGACTTTGCTGCAATATTTAAGGACTCTGCTTCAGTATTTAAGGACTCTGCTGAAGCATTTGAGGACTCTGCTGCATTATTTAATGACTTTGCTGAAGCATTTGAGGACTCTGCTGCATTATTAGAGGACTCTGCTGCATTATTTAAGGACTTGCTGCATTATTTAATGACTTTGTTGGATTTCTTAAGGACTCTGCTGCATTATTTAAGGAATTTGCTGCTATATTAAAGGACTCTGCTTCAGTATTTAAGGACACTGCTGCGGTATTTAAGGACCCTGCTGCATTATTTTAGGACTCTGCTGCATTATTTAAGGACTTTGCTGCATTATTTAAGGAATCTGCTGCATTATTTAAGGACTTTGTTGCATTATCTAAGGACTCTGCTGCATTATTGAAGGACTTTGCTGCATTATTTAAGGACTCTGATGCATTATTTAACGACTTTGCTGCAATATTTAAGGACTCTGCTTCAGTATTTAAGGACTCTGCTGAAGCATTTTAGGACTCTGCTGCATTATTTAATGACTTTGCTGAAGCATTTGAGGACTCTGCTGCATTATTAGAGGACTCTGCTGCATTATTTAATGACTTTGTTGGATTTTTTAAGGACTCTGCTGCATTATTTAAGGAATTTGCTGCTATATTAAAGGACTCTGCTTCAGTATTTAAGGACTCTGCTTCGGTATTTAAGGACTCTGCTGCATTATTTAAGGACTCTGCTGCATTATTTAAGGACTTTGCTGCATTATTTAAGGAATTTGTTGCATTATTTAAGGACTCTGCTGCATTATTTAAGGACTTTGCTGCAATATTTAAGGACTCTGCTTCAGTATTTAAGTTCTCTGCTGCATTATTTAAGGACGTTGTTGCATTATTTAAGGACTCTGCTGCATTATTTAAGGACTTTACTGCATTATTTAAGGACTCTGCTGCATTATTTAAGGACTATGCTGCATTATTTAAGGACTTTGCTGAAGCATTTGAGGACTCTGCTGCATTATTAGAGGACTCTGCTGCATTATTTAAGGACTTGCTGCATTATTTAATGACTTTGTTGGATTTTTTAAGGACTCTGCTGCGTTATTTAAGGAATTTGCTGCTATATTAAAGGACTCTGCTTCAGTATTTAAGGACTCTGCTGCGGTATTTAAGGACTCTGCTGCATTATTTAAGGACTCTGCTGCATTATTTAAGGACTTTGCTGCATTATTTAAGGAATCTGCTGCATTATTTAAGGACTTTGTTGCATTATCTAAGGACTCTGCTGCATTATTGAAGGACTTTGCTGCAATATTTAAGGACTCTGCTTCAGTATTTAAGGACTCTGCTGCATTATTTAAGGACTTTGTTGCATTATTTAAGGACTCTGCTGCATTATTTAAGGACTTTGTTGCATTATTTAAGGACTCTGCTGCATTATTTAAGGACTTTGCTGCAATATTTAAGGACTCTGCTTCAGTATTTAAGGACTCTGCTGCATTATTTAAGGACTTTGTTGCATTATTTAAGGACTCTGCTGCATTATTTAAGGACTTTGCTGCATTATTTAAGGATTCTGCTGCATTTTTTAAGGACTCTGCTGAAGCATTTGAGGAATCTGCTGCATTATTTAAGCACTTTGCTGCGGTATTTAAGGACTCTGTTGCATTATTTAAGGACTTTGTTGCATTATTTAAGGACTCTGCTGCATTAGTTAAGGACTTTGCTGCATTATTTAAGGACTCTGCTGCATTATTTACCGACGTTGTTGCATTATTTAAGAACTGTGCTGCTTTATTTAAGGACTTTGCATTATTTAAGGACTATGCTGCATTATTTAAAGACTTTGCTGAAGCATTTGAGGACTCTGCTGCATTATTAGAGGACTCTGCTGCATTATTTAATGACTTTGTTGGATTTTTTAAGGACTCTGCTGCATTATTTAAGGAATTTGCTGCTATATTAAAGGACTCTGCTTCAGTATTTAAGGACTCTGCTGCGGTATTTAAGGACTCTGTTGCATTATTTAAGGACTTTGTTGCATTATTTAAGGACTCTGCTGCATTAGTTAAGGACTTTGCTGCATTATTTAAGGACTCTGCTGCATTATTTAAGGAGTTTGCTGCAATATTTAAGGACTCTGCTTCAGTATTTAAGGACTCTGCTGCATTACTTAAGGACTTTGTTGCATTATTTAAGGACTCTGCTGCATTATTTAAGGACTTTGCTGCATTATTTAAGGACTCTGCTGCATTTTTTAAGGACTCTGCTGAAGCATTTGAGGACTCTGCTGCATTATTTAACGACGTTGTTGCATTATTTAAGAACTGTGCTGCATTATTTAAGGACTTTGCTGCATTATTTAAGGACTATGCTGCATTATTTAATGACTTTGCTGAAGCATTTGAGGACTCTGCTGCATTATTAGAGGACTCTGCTGCATTATTTAAGGACTTGCTGCATTATTTAATGACTTTGTTGGATTTTTTAAGGACTCTGCTGCATTATTTAAGGACTCTGCTGCATTATTTAAGGACTTTGCTGCAATATTTAAGGACTCTGCTTCAGTATTTAAGGACTCTGCTGCATTATTTAAGGACTCTGCTGCATTATTTAAGGACTCTGCTGCATTATTTAAGGACTTTACTGCATTATTTAAGGACTCTGCTCCATTATTTAAGGACTTTGTTGCATTATTTCAGGAATCTGATGCATTATTTAAGGAATTTGCTGAATTATTTAAGGACTCTGCTTTCTTATTTAATGACTCTGCTGAAGCATTTGAGGACTCTGCTGCATTATTTGAGGACTCTGTTGCATTATTTAAGGACTTTGCTGCTTTATTTAAGGACTTTGCTGCAATATTTAAGGACTCTGCTTCAGTATTTAAGGACTCTGCTGCATTATTTAAGGACTTTGCTGCATTATTTAAGGACTTTGTTGCATTATTTAAGTACTCTGCTGCATTATTTAAGGACTTTGTTGCATTATTTAAGGACTCTGCTGCATTATTTAAGGACTTTGTTGCATTACTTAATGACTCTGCTGCATTATTTAAGGACTTTGCAGCAATATTTAAGGACTCTGCTTCAGTATTTAAGGACTCTGCTGCATTATTTAAGGACTTTGTTGCATTATTTAAGGACTCTGCTGCATTATTTAAGGACTTTGCTGTATTATTTAAGGACAATGCTGCATTATTTAAGGACTCTGCTGAAGCATTTGAGGACTCTGCTGCATTATTTAAGCCCTTTGCTGCGGTATTTAAGGACTCTGTTGCATTATTTAAGGACTTTGTTGCATTATTTAAGGACTCTGCTGCATTAGTTAAGGACTTTGCTGCATTATTTAAGGACTCTGCTGCATTATTTAACGACGTTGTTGCATTATTTAAGAACTGTTCTGCATTATTTAAGGACTTTGCTGCATTATTTAAGGAATATGCTGCATTATTTAATGAATTTGCTGAAGCATTTGAGGACTCTGCTGCATTATTAGAGGACTCTGCTGCATTATTTAAGGACTTGCTGCAT
Source organism: Phyllobates terribilis (assembly GCF_046119375.1). Taxonomy (NCBI): domain Eukaryota; kingdom Metazoa; phylum Chordata; class Amphibia; order Anura; family Dendrobatidae; genus Phyllobates; species Phyllobates terribilis. Next base: position 3,981,948 of record NW_027362905.1, read on the forward strand.
TTTTTAATGACTTTGTTGGATTTTTTAAGGACTCTGCTGCATTATTTAAGGACATTGTTGCATTATTTAATGACTCTGCTGCATTATTTAAGGACTTTGCAGCAATATTTAAGAACTCTGCTTCAGTATTTAAGGACTCTGCTGCATTATTTAAGGACTTTGTTGCATTATCTAAGGACTCTGCTGCATTATTGAAGGACTTTGCTGCATTATTTAAGGACTCTGCTGCATTATTTAAGGACTTTGCTGCAATATTTAAGGACTCTGCTTCAGTATTTAAGGACTCTGCTGAAGCATTTGAGGACTCTGCTGCATTATTTAATGACTTTGCTGAAGCATTTGAGGACTCTGCTGCATTATTAGAGGACTCTGCTGCATTATTTAAGGACTTGCTGCATTATTTAATGACTTTGTTGGATTTCTTAAGGACTCTGCTGCATTATTTAAGGAATTTGCTGCTATATTAAAGGACTCTGCTTCAGTATTTAAGGACACTGCTGCGGTATTTAAGGACCCTGCTGCATTATTTTAGGACTCTGCTGCATTATTTAAGGACTTTGCTGCATTATTTAAGGAATCTGCTGCATTATTTAAGGACTTTGTTGCATTATCTAAGGACTCTGCTGCATTATTGAAGGACTTTGCTGCATTATTTAAGGACTCTGATGCATTATTTAACGACTTTGCTGCAATATTTAAGGACTCTGCTTCAGTATTTAAGGACTCTGCTGAAGCATTTTAGGACTCTGCTGCATTATTTAATGACTTTGCTGAAGCATTTGAGGACTCTGCTGCATTATTAGAGGACTCTGCTGCATTATTTAATGACTTTGTTGGATTTTTTAAGGACTCTGCTGCATTATTTAAGGAATTTGCTGCTATATTAAAGGACTCTGCTTCAGTATTTAAGGACTCTGCTTCGGTATTTAAGGACTCTGCTGCATTATTTAAGGACTCTGCTGCATTATTTAAGGACTTTGCTGCATTATTTAAGGAATTTGTTGCATTATTTAAGGACTCTGCTGCATTATTTAAGGACTTTGCTGCAATATTTAAGGACTCTGCTTCAGTATTTAAGTTCTCTGCTGCATTATTTAAGGACGTTGTTGCATTATTTAAGGACTCTGCTGCATTATTTAAGGACTTTACTGCATTATTTAAGGACTCTGCTGCATTATTTAAGGACTATGCTGCATTATTTAAGGACTTTGCTGAAGCATTTGAGGACTCTGCTGCATTATTAGAGGACTCTGCTGCATTATTTAAGGACTTGCTGCATTATTTAATGACTTTGTTGGATTTTTTAAGGACTCTGCTGCGTTATTTAAGGAATTTGCTGCTATATTAAAGGACTCTGCTTCAGTATTTAAGGACTCTGCTGCGGTATTTAAGGACTCTGCTGCATTATTTAAGGACTCTGCTGCATTATTTAAGGACTTTGCTGCATTATTTAAGGAATCTGCTGCATTATTTAAGGACTTTGTTGCATTATCTAAGGACTCTGCTGCATTATTGAAGGACTTTGCTGCAATATTTAAGGACTCTGCTTCAGTATTTAAGGACTCTGCTGCATTATTTAAGGACTTTGTTGCATTATTTAAGGACTCTGCTGCATTATTTAAGGACTTTGTTGCATTATTTAAGGACTCTGCTGCATTATTTAAGGACTTTGCTGCAATATTTAAGGACTCTGCTTCAGTATTTAAGGACTCTGCTGCATTATTTAAGGACTTTGTTGCATTATTTAAGGACTCTGCTGCATTATTTAAGGACTTTGCTGCATTATTTAAGGATTCTGCTGCATTTTTTAAGGACTCTGCTGAAGCATTTGAGGAATCTGCTGCATTATTTAAGCACTTTGCTGCGGTATTTAAGGACTCTGTTGCATTATTTAAGGACTTTGTTGCATTATTTAAGGACTCTGCTGCATTAGTTAAGGACTTTGCTGCATTATTTAAGGACTCTGCTGCATTATTTACCGACGTTGTTGCATTATTTAAGAACTGTGCTGCTTTATTTAAGGACTTTGCATTATTTAAGGACTATGCTGCATTATTTAAAGACTTTGCTGAAGCATTTGAGGACTCTGCTGCATTATTAGAGGACTCTGCTGCATTATTTAATGACTTTGTTGGATTTTTTAAGGACTCTGCTGCATTATTTAAGGAATTTGCTGCTATATTAAAGGACTCTGCTTCAGTATTTAAGGACTCTGCTGCGGTATTTAAGGACTCTGCTGCATTATTTAAGGACTCTGCTGCATTATTTAAGGACTTTGCTGCATTATTTAAGGACTCTGCTGCATTATTTAAGGACTTTGTTGCATTATTTAAGGACTCTAATGCATTATTTAAGGACTTTGCTGCAATATTTAAGGACTCTGCTTCAGTATTTAAGGACTCTGCTGCATTATTTAAGGACGTTGTTGCATTATTTAAGGACTCTGCTGCATTATTTAAGGACTTTACTGCATTATTTAAGGACTCTGCTGCATTATTTAAGGACTTTCTTGCATTATTTAAGGACTCTGCTGCATTAGTTAAGGACTTTGTTGCATTATTTAAGGACTCTGCTGCATTATTTAAGGACTTTGTTGCATTATTTAAGGACTCTGCTGCATTATTTAAGGACTTTGCTGCAATATTTAAGGACTCTGCTTCAGTATTTAAGGACTCTGCTGCATTATTTAAGGACTTTGTTGCATTATTTAAGGACTCTGCTGCATTATTTAAGGACTTTGCTGCATTATTTAAGGATTCTGCTGCATTTTTTAAGGACTCTGCTGAAGCATTTGAGGAATCTGCTGCATTATTTAAGCACTTTGCTGCGGTATTTAAGGACTCTGTTGCATTATTTAAGGACTTTGTTGCATTATTTAAGGACTCTGCTGCATTAGTTAAGGACTTTGCTGCATTATTTAAGGACTCTGCTGCATTATTTACCGACGTTGTTGCATTATTTAAGAACTGTGCTGCTTTATTTAAGGACTTTGCATTATTTAAGGACTATGCTGCATTATTTAAAGACTTTGCTGAAGCATTTGAGGACTCTGCTGCATTATTAGAGGACTCTGCTGCATTATTTAATGACTTTGTTGGATTTTTTAAGGACTCTGCTGCATTATTTAAGGAATTTGCTGCTATATTAAAGGACTCTGCTTCAGTATTTAAGGACTCTGCTGCGGTATTTAAGGACTCTGCTGCATTATTTAAGGACTCTGCTGCATTATTTAAGGACTTTGCTGCATTATTTAAGGACTCTGCTGCATTATTTAAGGACTTTGTTGCATTATTTAAGGACTCTAATGCATTATTTAAGGACTTTGCTGCAATATTTAAGGACTCTGCTTCAGTATTTAAGGACTCTGCTGCATTATTTAAGGACGTTGTTGCATTATTTAAGGACTCTGCTGCATTATTTAAGGACTTTACTGCATTATTTAAGGACTCTGCTGCATTATTTAAGGACTTTCTTGCATTATTTAAGGACTCTGCTGCATTAGTTAAGGACTTTGCTGCATTATTTAAGGACTCTGCTGCATTATTTAAGGACTTTGCTGCAATATTTAAGGACTCTGCTTCAGTATTTAAGGACTCTGCTGCATTATTTAAGGACTTTGTTGCATTATTTAAGGACTCTGCTGCATTATTTAAGGACTTTGCTGCATTATTTAAGGACTCTGCTGCATTTTTTAAGGACTCTGCTGAAGCATTTGAGGACTCTGCTGCATTATTTAACGACGTTGTTGCATTATTTAAGAACTGTGCTGCATTATTTAAGGACTTTGCTGCATTATTTAAGGACTATGCTGCATTATTTAATGACTTTGCTGAAGCATTTGAGGACTCTGCTGCATTATTAGAGGACTCTGCTGCATTATTTAAGGACTTGCTGCATTATTTAATGACTTTGTTGGATTTTTTAAGGACTCTGCTGCATTATTTAAGGACTCTGCTGCATTATTTAAGGACTTTGCTGCAATATTTAAGGACTCTGCTTCAGTATTTAAGGACTCTGCTGCATTATTTAAGGACGTTGTTGCATTATTTAAGGACTCTGCTGCATTATTTAAGGACTTTACTGCATTATTTAAGGACTCTGCTGCATTATTTAAGGACTTTGTTGCATTATTTCAGGAATCTGATGCATTATTTAAGGAATTTGCTGAATTATTTAAGGACTCTGCTTTCTTATTTAATGACTCTGCTGAAGCATTTGAGGACTCTGCTGCATTATTTGAGGACTCTGTTGCATTATTTAAGGACTTTGCTGCTTTATTTAAGGACTTTGCTGCAATATTTAAGGACTCTGCTTCAGTATTTAAGGACTCTGCTGCATTATTTAAGGACTTTGCTGCATTATTTAAGGACTTTGTTGCATTATTTAAGTACTCTGCTGCATTATTTAAGGACTTTGTTGCATTATTTAAGGACTCTGCTGCATTATTTAAGGACTTTGTTGCATTATTTAATGACTCTGCTGCATTATTTAAGGACTTTGCAGCAATATTTAAGGACTCTGCTTCAGTATTTAAGGACTCTGCTGCATTATTTAAGGACTTTGTTGCATTATTTAAGGACTCTGCTGCATTATTTAAGGACTTTGTTGCATTATTTAAGGACTCTGCTGCATTAGTTAAGGACTTTGCTGCATTATTTAAGGACTCTGCTGCATTATTTAACGACGTTGTTGCATTATTTAAGAACTGTTCTGCATTATTTAAGGACTTTGCTGCATTATTTAAGGACTTTGCTGTATTATTTAAGGACAATGCTGCATTATTTAAGGACTCTGCTGAAGCATTTGAGGACTCTGCTGCATTATTTAAGCCCTTTGCTGCGGTATTTAAGGACTCTGTTGCATTATTTAAGGACTTTGTTGCATTATTTAAGGACTCTGCTGCATTAGTTAAGGACTTTGCTGCATTATTTAAGGACTCTGCTGCATTATTTAACGACGTTGTTGCATTATTTAAGAACTGTTCTGCATTATTTAAGGACTTTGCTGCATTATTTAAGGAATATGCTGCATTATTTAATGAATTTGCTGAAGCATTTGAGGACTCTGCTGCATTATTAGAGGACTCTGCTGCATTATTTAAGGACTTGCTGCATTTTTTAATGACTTTGTTGGATTTTTTAAGGACTCTGCTGCATTATTTAAGGACATTGTTGCATTATTTAATGACTCTGCTGCATTATTTAAGGACTTTGCAGCAATATTTAAGAACTCTGCTTCAGTATTTAAGGACTCTGCTGCATTATTTAAGGACTTTGTTGCATTATCTAAGGACTCTGCTGCATTATTGAAGGACTTTGCTGCATTATTTAAGGACTCTGCTGCATTATTTAAGGACTTTGCTGCAATATTTAAGGACTCTGCTTCAGTATTTAAGGACTCTGCTGAAGCATTTGAGGACTCTGCTGCATTATTTAATGACTTTGCTGAAGCATTTGAGGACTCTGCTGCATTATTAGAGGACTCTGCTGCATTATTTAAGGACTTGCTGCATTATTTAATGACTTTGTTGGATTTCTTAAGGACTCTGCTGCATTATTTAAGGAATTTGCTGCTATATTAAAGGACTCTGCTTCAGTATTTAAGGACACTGCTGCGGTATTTAAGGACCCTGCTGCATTATTTTAGGACTCTGCTGCATTATTTAAGGACTTTGCTGCATTATTTAAGGAATCTGCTGCATTATTTAAGGACTTTGTTGCATTATCTAAGGACTCTGCTGCATTATTGAAGGACTTTGCTGCATTATTTAAGGACTCTGATGCATTATTTAACGACTTTGCTGCAATATTTAAGGACTCTGCTTCAGTATTTAAGGACTCTGCTGAAGCATTTTAGGACTCTGCTGCATTATTTAATGACTTTGCTGAAGCATTTGAGGACTCTGCTGCATTATTAGAGGACTCTGCTGCATTATTTAATGACTTTGTTGGATTTTTTAAGGACTCTGCTGCATTATTTAAGGAATTTGCTGCTATATTAAAGGACTCTGCTTCAGTATTTAAGGACTCTGCTTCGGTATTTAAGGACTCTGCTGCATTATTTAAGGACTCTGCTGCATTATTTAAGGACTTTGCTGCATTATTTAAGGAATTTGTTGCATTATTTAAGGACTCTGCTGCATTATTTAAGGACTTTGCTGCAATATTTAAGGACTCTGCTTCAGTATTTAAGTTCTCTGCTGCATTATTTAAGGACGTTGTTGCATTATTTAAGGACTCTGCTGCATTATTTAAGGACTTTACTGCATTATTTAAGGACTCTGCTGCATTATTTAAGGACTATGCTGCATTATTTAAGGACTTTGCTGAAGCATTTGAGGACTCTGCTGCATTATTAGAGGACTCTGCTGCATTATTTAAGGACTTGCTGCATTATTTAATGACTTTGTTGGATTTTTTAAGGACTCTGCTGCGTTATTTAAGGAATTTGCTGCTATATTAAAGGACTCTGCTTCAGTATTTAAGGACTCTGCTGCGGTATTTAAGGACTCTGCTGCATTATTTAAGGACTCTGCTGCATTATTTAAGGACTTTGCTGCATTATTTAAGGAATCTGCTGCATTATTTAAGGACTTTGTTGCATTATCTAAGGACTCTGCTGCATTATTGAAGGACTTTGCTGCAATATTTAAGGACTCTGCTTCAGTATTTAAGGACTCTGCTGCATTATTTAAGGACTTTGTTGCATTATTTAAGGACTCTGCTGCATTATTTAAGGACTTTGTTGCATTATTTAAGGACTCTGCTGCATTATTTAAGGACTTTGCTGCAATATTTAAGGACTCTGCTTCAGTATTTAAGGACTCTGCTGCATTATTTAAGGACTTTGTTGCATTATTTAAGGACTCTGCTGCATTATTTAAGGACTTTGCTGCATTATTTAAGGATTCTGCTGCATTTTTTAAGGACTCTGCTGAAGCATTTGAGGAATCTGCTGCATTATTTAAGCACTTTGCTGCGGTATTTAAGGACTCTGTTGCATTATTTAAGGACTTTGTTGCATTATTTAAGGACTCTGCTGCATTAGTTAAGGACTTTGCTGCATTATTTAAGGACTCTGCTGCATTATTTACCGACGTTGTTGCATTATTTAAGAACTGTGCTGCTTTATTTAAGGACTTTGCATTATTTAAGGACTATGCTGCATTATTTAAAGACTTTGCTGAAGCATTTGAGGACTCTGCTGCATTATTAGAGGACTCTGCTGCATTATTTAATGACTTTGTTGGATTTTTTAAGGACTCTGCTGCATTATTTAAGGAATTTGCTGCTATATTAAAGGACTCTGCTTCAGTATTTAAGGACTCTGCTGCGGTATTTAAGGACTCTGCTGCATTATTTAAGGACTCTGCTGCATTATTTAAGGACTTTGCTGCATTATTTAAGGACTCTGCTGCATTATTTAAGGACTTTGTTGCATTATTTAAGGACTCTAATGCATTATTTAAGGACTTTGCTGCAATATTTAAGGACTCTGCTTCAGTATTTAAGGACTCTGCTGCATTATTTAAGGACGTTGTTGCATTATTTAAGGACTCTGCTGCATTATTTAAGGACTTTACTGCATTATTTAAGGACTCTGCTGCATTATTTAAGGACTTTCTTGCATTATTTAAGGACTCTGCTGCATTAGTTAAGGACTTTGTTGCATTATTTAAGGACTCTGCTGCATTATTTAAGGACTTTGTTGCATTATTTAAGGACTCTGCTGCATTATTTAAGGACTTTGCTGCAATATTTAAGGACTCTGCTTCAGTATTTAAGGACTCTGCTGCATTATTTAAGGACTTTGTTGCATTATTTAAGGACTCTGCTGCATTATTTAAGGACTTTGCTGCATTATTTAAGGATTCTGCTGCATTTTTTAAGGACTCTGCTGAAGCATTTGAGGAATCTGCTGCATTATTTAAGCACTTTGCTGCGGTATTTAAGGACTCTGTTGCATTATTTAAGGACTTTGTTGCATTATTTAAGGACTCTGCTGCATTAGTTAAGGACTTTGCTGCATTATTTAAGGACTCTGCTGCATTATTTACCGACGTTGTTGCATTATTTAAGAACTGTGCTGCTTTATTTAAGGACTTTGCATTATTTAAGGACTATGCTGCATTATTTAAAGACTTTGCTGAAGCATTTGAGGACTCTGCTGCATTATTAGAGGACTCTGCTGCATTATTTAATGACTTTGTTGGATTTTTTAAGGACTCTGCTGCATTATTTAAGGAATTTGCTGCTATATTAAAGGACTCTGCTTCAGTATTTAAGGACTCTGCTGCGGTATTTAAGGACTCTGCTGCATTATTTAAGGACTCTGCTGCATTATTTAAGGACTTTGCTGCATTATTTAAGGACTCTGCTGCATTATTTAAGGACTTTGTTGCATTATTTAAGGACTCTAATGCATTATTTAAGGACTTTGCTGCAATATTTAAGGACTCTGCTTCAGTATTTAAGGACTCTGCTGCATTATTTAAGGACGTTGTTGCATTATTTAAGGACTCTGCTGCATTATTTAAGGACTTTACTGCATTATTTAAGGACTCTGCTGCATTATTTAAGGACTTTCTTGCATTATTTAAGGACTCTGCTGCATTAGTTAAGGACTTTGCTGCATTATTTAAGGACTCTGCTGCATTATTTAAGGACTTTGCTGCAATATTTAAGGACTCTGCTTCAGTATTTAAGGACTCTGCTGCATTATTTAAGGACTTTGTTGCATTATTTAAGGACTCTGCTGCATTATTTAAGGACTTTGCTGCATTATTTAAGGACTCTGCTGCATTTTTTAAGGACTCTGCTGAAGCATTTGAGGACTCTGCTGCATTATTTAACGACGTTGTTGCATTATTTAAGAACTGTGCTGCATTATTTAAGGACTTTGCTGCATTATTTAAGGACTATGCTGCATTATTTAATGACTTTGCTGAAGCATTTGAGGACTCTGCTGCATTATTAGAGGACTCTGCTGCATTATTTAAGGACTTGCTGCATTATTTAATGACTTTGTTGGATTTTTTAAGGACTCTGCTGCATTATTTAAGGACTCTGCTGCATTATTTAAGGACTTTGCTGCAATATTTAAGGACTCTGCTTCAGTATTTAAGGACTCTGCTGCATTATTTAAGGACGTTGTTGCATTATTTAAGGACTCTGCTGCATTATTTAAGGACTTTACTGCATTATTTAAAGACTCTGCTGCATTATTTAAGGACTTTGTTGCATTATTTCAGGAATCTGATGCATTATTTAAGGAATTTGCTGAATTATTTAAGGACTCTGCTTTCTTATTTAATGACTCTGCTGAAGCATTTGAGGACTCTGCTGCATTATTTGAGGACTCTGTTGCATTATTTAAGGACTTTGCTGCTTTATTTAAGGACTTTGCTGCAATATTTAAGGACTCTGCTTCAGTATTTAAGGACTCTGCTGCATTATTTAAGGACTTTGCTGCATTATTTAAGGACTTTGTTGCATTATTTAAGTACTCTGCTGCATTATTTAAGGACTTTGTTGCATTATTTAAGGACTCTGCTGCATTATTTAAGGACTTTGTTGCATTATTTAATGACTCTGCTGCATTATTTAAGGACTTTGCAGCAATATTTAAGGACTCTGCTTCAGTATTTAAGGACTCTGCTGCATTATTTAAGGACTTTGTTGCATTATTTAAGGACTCTGCTGCATTATTTAAGGACTTTGTTGCATTATTTAAGGACTCTGCTGCATTAGTTAAGGACTTTGCTGCATTATTTAAGGACTCTGTTGCATTATTTAACGACGTTGTTGCATTATTTAAGAACTGTTCTGCATTATTTAAGGACTTTGCTGCATTATTTAAGGAATATGCTGCATTATTTAATGAATTTGCTGAAGCATTTGAGGACTCTGCTGCATTATTAGAGGACTCTGCTGCATTATTTAAGGACTTGCTGCATTATTTAATGACTTTGTTGGATTTTTTAAGGACTCTGCTGCATTATTTAAGGACATTGTTGCATTATTTAATGACTCTGCTGCATTATTTAAGGACTTTGCAGCAATATTTAAGGACTCTGCTTCAGTATTTAAGGACTCTGCTGCATTATTTAAGGACTTTGTTGCATTATCTAAGGACTCTGCTGCATTATTGAAGGACTTTGCTGCATTATTTAAGGACTCTGCTGCATTATTTAAGGACTTTGCTGCAATATTTAAGGACTCTGCTTCAGTATTTAAGGACTCTGCTGAAGCATTTGAGGACTCTGCTGCATTATTTAATGACTTTGCTGAAGCATTTGAGGACTCTGCTGCATTACTAGAGGACTCTGCTGCATTATTTAATGACTTTGTTGGATTTTTTAAGGACTCTGCTGCATTATTTAAGGAATTTGCTGCTATATTAAAGGACTCTGCTTCAGTATTTAAGGACTCTGCTGCGGTATTTAAGGACTCTGCTGCATTATTTAAGGACTCTGCTGCATTATTTAAGGACTTTGCTGCATTATTTAAGGAATTTGTTGCATTATTTAAGGACTCTGCTGCATTATTTAAGGACTTTGCTGCAATATTTAAGGACTCTGCTTCAGTATTTAAGTTCTCTGCTGCATTATTTAAGGACGTTGTTGCATTATTTAAGGACTCTGCTGCATTATTTAAGGACTTTACTGCATTATTTAAGGACTCTGCTGCATTATTTAAGGACTTTGTTGCATTATTTAAGGACTCTGCTGCATTAGTTAAGGACTTTGCTGCATTATTTAAGGACTCTGCTGCATTATTTAACGACGTTGTTGCATTATTTAAGAACTGTGCTGCATTATTTAAGGACTTTGCTGCATTATTTAAGGACTATGCTGCATTATTTAATGACTTTGCTGAAGCATTTGAGGACTCTGCTGCATTATTAGAGGACTCTGCTGCATTATTTAAGGACTTGCTGCATTATTTAATGACTTTGTTGGATTTTTTAAGGACTCTGCTGCATTATTTAAGGAATTTGCTGCTATATTAAAGGACTCTGCTTCAGTATTTAAGGACTCTGCTGCAGTATTTAAGGACTCTGCTGCATTATTTAAGGACTCTGCTGCATTATTTAAGGACTTTGCTGCATTATTTAAGGACTCTGCTGCGGTATTTAAGGACTCTGCTGCATTATTTAAGGACTCTGCTGCATTATTTAAGGACTTTGCTGCATTATTTAAGGAATCTGCTGCATTATTTAAGGACTTTGTTGCATTATCTAAGGACTCTGCTGCATTATTGAAGGACTTTGCTGCAATATTTAAGGACTCTGCTTCAGTATTTAAGGACTCTGCTGCATTATTTAAGGACTTTGTTGCATTATTTAAGGACTCTGCTGCATTATTTAAGGACTTTGCTGCATTATTTATGGACTCTGCTGCATTATTTAAGGACTTTGCTGCAATATTTAAGGACTCTGCTTCAGTATTTAAGGACTCTGCTGCATTATTTAAGGACTTTGTTGCATTATTTAAGGACTCTGCTGCATTATTTAAGGACTTTGCTGCATTATTTAAGGACTCTGCTGCATTATTTAAGGACTCTGCTGAAGCATTTGAGGACTCTGCTGCATTATTTAATCACTTTGCTGCGGTATTTAAGGACTCTGTTGCATTATTTAAGGACTTTGTTGCATTATTTAAGGACTCTGCTGCATTAGTTAAGGACTTTGCTGCATTATTTAAGGACTCTGCTGCATTATTTAAGGACTTTGCTGCAATATTTAAGGACTCTGCTTCAGTATTTAAGGACTCTGCTGCATTATTTAAGGACTTTGTTGCATTATTTAAGGACTCTGCTGCATTATTTAAGGACTTTGCTGCATTATTTAAGGACTCTGCTGCATTTTTTAAGGACTCTGCTGAAGCATTTGAGGACTCTGCTGCATTATTTAACGACGTTGTTGCATTATTTAAGAACTGTGCTGCATTATTTAAGGACTTTGCTGCATTATTTAAGGACTATGCTGCATTATTTAATGACTTTGCTGAAGCATTTGAGGACTCTGCTGCATTATTAGAGGACTCTGCTGCATTATTTAAGGACTTGCTGCATTATTTAATGACTTTGTTGGATTTTTTAAGGACTCTGCTGCATTATTTAAGGACTCTGCTGCATTATTTAAGGACTTTGCTGCAATATTTAAGGACTCTGCTTCAGTATTTAAGGACTCTGCTGCATTATTTAAGGACGTTGTTGCATTATTTAAGGACTCTGCTGCATTATTTAAGGACTTTACTGCATTATTTAAGGACTCTGCTGCATTATTTAAGGACTTTGTTGCATTATTTCAGGAATCTGATGCATTATTTAAGGAATTTGCTGAATTATTTAAGGACTCTGCTTTCTTATTTAATGACTCTGCTGAAGCATTTGAGGACTCTGCTGCATTATTTGAGGACTCTGTTGCATTATTTAAGGACTTTGCTGCTTTATTTAAGGACTTTGCTGCAATATTTAAGGACTCTGCTTCAGTATTTAAGGACTCTGCTGCATTATTTAAGGACTTTGCTGCATTATTTAAGGACTTTGTTGCATTATTTAAGTACTCTGCTGCATTATTTAAGGACTTTGTTGCATTATTTAAGGACTCTGCTGCATTATTTAAGGACTTTGTTGCATTATTTAAGGACAATGCTGCATTATTTAAGGACTCTGCTGAAGCATTTGAGGACTCTGCTGCATTATTTAAGCCCTTTGCTGCGGTATTTAAGGACTCTGTTGCATTATTTAAGGACTTTGTTGCATTATTTAAGGACTCTGCTGCATTAGTTAAGGACTTTGCTGCATTATTTAAGGACTCTGCTGCATTATTTAACGACGTTGTTGCATTATTTAAGAACTGTTCTGCATTATTTAAGGACTTTGCTGCATTATTTAAGGAATATGCTGCATTATTTAATGAATTTGCTGAAGCATTTGAGGACTCTGCTGCATTATTAGAGGACTCTGCTGCATTATTTAAGGACTTGCTGCATTATTTAATGACTTTGTTGGATTTTTTAAGGACTCTGCTGCATTATTTAAGGACATTGTTGCATTATTTAATGACTCTGCTGCATTATTTAAGGACTTTGCAGCAATATTTAAGGACTCTGCTTCAGTATTTAAGGACTCTGCTGCATTATTTAAGGACTTTGTTGCATTATCTAAGGACTCTGCTGCATTATTGAAGGACTTTGCTGCATTATTTAAGGACTCTGCTGCATTATTTAAGGACTTTGCTGCAATATTTAAGGACTCTGCTTCAGTATTTAAGGACTCTGCTGAAGCATTTGAGGACTCTGCTGCATTATTTAATGACTTTGCTGAAGCATTTGAGGACTCTGCTGCATTACTAGAGGACTCTGCTGCATTATTTAATGACTTTGTTGGATTTTTTAAGGACTCTGCTGCATTATTTAAGGAATTTGCTGCTATATTAAAGGACTCTGCTTCAGTATTTAAGGACTCTGCTGCGGTATTTAAGGACTCTGCTGCATTATTTAAGGACTCTGCTGCATTATTTAAGGACTTTGCTGCATTATTTAAGGAATTTGTTGCATTATTTAAGGACTCTGCTGTATTATTTAAGGACTTTGCTGCAATATTTAAGGACTCTGCTTCAGTATTTAAGTTCTCTGCTGCATTATTTAAGGACGTTGTTGCATTATTTAAGGACTCTGCTGCATTATTTAAGGACTTTACTGCATTATTTAAGGACTCTGCTGCATTATTTAAGGACTTTGTTGCATTATTTAAGGACTCTGCTGCATTAGTTAAGGACTTTGCTGCATTATTTAAGGACTCTGCTGTATTATTTAACGACGTTGTTGCATTATTTAAGAACTGTGCTGCATTATTTAAGGACTTTGCTGCATTATTTAAGGACTATGCTGCATTATTTAATGACTTTGCTGAAGCATTTGAGGACTCTGCTGCATTATTAGAGGACTCTGCTGCATTATTTAAGGACTTGCTGCATTATTTAATGACTTTGTTGGATTTTTTAAGGACTCTGCTGCATTATTTAAGGAATTTGCTGCTATATTAAAGGACTCTGCTTCAGTATTTAAGGACTCTGCTGCAGTATTTAAGGACTCTGCTGCATTATTTAAGGACTCTGCTGCATTATTTAAGGACTTTGCTGCATTATTTAAGGACTCTGCTGCGGTATTTAAGGACTCTGCTGCATTATTTAAGGACTCTGCTGCATTATTTAAGGACTTTGCTGCATTATTTAAGGAATCTGCTGCATTATTTAAGGACTTTGTTGCATTATCTAAGGACTCTGCTGCATTATTGAAGGACTTTGCTGCAATATTTAAGGACTCTGCTTCAGTATTTAAGGACTCTGCTGCATTATTTAAGGACTTTGTTGCATTATTTAAGGACTCTGCTGCATTATTTAAGGACTTTGCTGCATTATTTATGGACTCTGCTGCATTATTTAAGGACTTTGCTGCAATATTTAAGGACTCTGCTTCAGTATTTAAGGACTCTGCTGCATTATTTAAGGACTTTGTTGCATTATTTAAGGACTCTGCTGCATTATTTAAGGACTTTGTTGCATTATTTAAGGACTCTGCTGCATTAGTTAAGGACTTTGCTGCATTATTTAAGGACTCTGCTGCATTATTTAAGGACTTTGCTGCAATATTTAAGGACTCTGCTTCAGTATTTAAGGACTCTGCTGCATTATTTAAGGACTTTGTTGCATTATTTAAGGACTCTGCTGCATTATTTAAGGACTTTGCTGCATTATTTAAGGACTCTGCTGCATTTTTTAAGGACTCTGCTGAAGCATTTGAGGACTCTGCTGCATTATTTAACGACGTTGTTGCATTATTTAAGAACTGTGCTGCATTATTTAAGGACTTTGCTGCATTATTTAAGGACTATGCTGCATTATTTAATGACTTTGCTGAAGCATTTGAGGACTCTGCTGCATTATTAGAGGACTCTGCTGCATTATTTAAGGACTTGCTGCATTATTTAATGACTTTGTTGGATTTTTTAAGGACTCTGCTGCATTATTTAAGGACTCTGCTGCATTATTTAAGGACTTTGCTGCAATATTTAAGGACTCTGCTTCAGTATTTAAGGACTCTGCTGCATTATTTAAGGACGTTGTTGCATTATTTAAGGACTCTGCTGCATTATTTAAGGACTTTGCTGCATTATTTAAGGACACTGCTGCATTATTTAAGGACTCTGCTGAAGCATTTGAGGACTCTGCTGCATTATTTAAGGACTCTGCTGCATTATTTAAGGACTCTGCTGCATTTTTTAAGGACTCTGCTGAAGCATTTGAGGACTCTGCTGCATTATTTAACGACGTTGTTGCATTATTTAAGAACTGTGCTGCATTATTTAAGGACTTTGCTGCATTATTTAAGGACTTGCTGCATTATTTAATGACTTTGTTGGATTTTTTAAGGACTCTGCTGCATTATTTAAGGAATTTGCTGCTATATTAAAGGACTCTGCTTCAGTATTTAAGGACTCTGCTGCAGTATTTAAGGACTCTGCTGCATTATTTAAGGACTTTGCTGCATTATTTAAGGACTCTGCTGCGGTATTTAAGGACTCTGCTGCATTATTTAAGGACTCTGCTGCATTATTTAAGGACTTTGCTGCATTATTTAAGGAATCTGCTGCATTATTTAAGGACTTTGTTGCATTATCTAAGGACTCTGCTGCATTATTGAAGGACTTTGCTGCAATATTTAAGGACTCTGCTTCAGTATTTAAGGACTCTGCTGCATTATTTAAGGACTTTGTTGCATTATTTAAGGACTCTGCTGCATTATTTAAGGACTTTGCTGCATTATTTATGGACTCTGCTGCATTATTTAAGGACTTTGCTGCAATATTTAAGGACTCTGCTTCAGTATTTAAGGACTCTGCTGCATTATTTAAGGACTTTGTTGCATTATTTAAGGACTCTGCTGCATTATTTAAGGACTTTGCTGCATTATTTAAGGACTCTGCTGCATTTTTTAAGGACTCTGCTGAAGCATTTGAGGACTCTGCTGCATTATTTAACGACGTTGTTGCATTATTTAAGAACTGTGCTGCATTATTTAAGGACTTTGCTGCATTATTTAAGGACTATGCTGCATTATTTAATGACTTTGCTGAAGCATTTGAGGACTCTGCTGCATTATTAGAGGACTCTGCTGCATTATTTAAGGACTTGCTGCATTATTTAATGACTTTGTTGGATTTTTTAAGGACTCTGCTGCATTATTTAAGGACTCTGCTGCATTATTTAAGGACTTTGCTGCAATATTTAAGGACTCTGCTTCAGTATTTAAGGACTCTGCTGCATTATTTAAGGACGTTGTTGCATTATTTAAGGACTCTGCTGCATTATTTAAGGACTTTACTGCATTATTTAAGGACTCTGCTGCATTATTTAAGGACTTTGTTGCATTATTTCAGGAATCTGATGCATTATTTAAGGAATTTGCTGAATTATTTAAGGACTCTGCTTTCTTATTTAATGACTCTGCTGAAGCATTTGAGGACTCTGCTGCATTATTTGAGGACTCTGTTGCATTATTTAAGGACTTTGCTGCTTTATTTAAGGACTTTGCTGCAATATTTAAGGACTCTGCTTCAGTATTTAAGGACTCTGCTGCATTATTTAAGGACTTTGCTGCATTATTTAAGGACTTTGTTGCATTATTTAAGTACTCTGCTGCATTATTTAAGGACTTTGTTGCATTATTTAAGGACTCTGCTGCATTATTTAAGGACTTTGTTGCATTATTTAATGACTCTGCTGCATTATTTAAGGACTTTGCAGCAATATTTAAGGACTCTGCTTCAGTATTTAAGGACTCTGCTGCATTATTTAAGGACTTTGTTGCATTATTTAAGGACTCTGCTGCATTATTTAAGGACTTTGCTGTATTATTTAAGGACAATGCTGCATTATTTAAGGACTCTGCTGAAGCATTTGAGGACTCTGCTGCATTATTTAAGCCCTTTGCTGCGGTATTTAAGGACTCTGTTACATTATTTAAGGACTTTGTTGCATTATTTAAGGACTCTGCTGCATTAGTTAAGGACTTTGCTGCATTATTTAAGGACTCTGCTGCATTATTTAACGACGTTGTTGCATTATTTAAGAACTGTTCTGCATTATTTAAGGACTTTGCTGCATTATTTAAGGAATATGCTGCATTATTTAATGAATTTGCTGAAGCATTTGAGGACTCTGCTGCATTATTAGAGGACTCTGCTGCATTATTTAAGGACTTGCTGCATTATTTAATGACTTTGTTGGATTTTTTAAGGACTCTGCTGCATTATTTAAGGACATTGTTGCATTATTTAATGACTCTGCTGCATTATTTAAGGACTTTGCAGCAATATTTAAGGACTCTGCTTCAGTATTTAAGGACTCTGCTGCATTATTTAAGGACTTTGTTGCATTATCTAAGGACTCTGCTGCATTATTGAAGGACTTTGCTGCATTATTTAAGGACTCTGCTGCATTATTTAAGGACTTTGCTGCAATATTTAAGGACTCTGCTTCAGTATTTAAGGACTCTGCTGAAGCATTTGAGGACTCTGCTGCATTATTTAATGACTTTGCTGAAGCATTTGAGGACTCTGCTGCATTACTAGAGGACTCTGCTGCATTATTTAATGACTTTGTTGGATTTTTTAAGGACTCTGCTGCATTATTTAAGGAATTTGCTGCTATATTAAAGGACTCTGCTTCAGTATTTAAGGACTCTGCTGCGGTATTTAAGGACTCTGCTGCATTATTTAAGGACTCTGCTGCATTATTTAAGGACTTTGCTGCATTATTTAAGGAATTTGTTGCATTATTTAAGGACTCTGCTGCATTATTTAAGGACTTTGCTGCAATATTTAAGGACTCTGCTTCAGTATTTAAGTTCTCTGCTGCATTATTTAAGGACGTTGTTGCATTATTTAAGGACTCTGCTGCATTATTTAAGGACTTTACTGCATTATTTAAGGACTCTGCTGCATTATTTAAGGACTTTGTTGCATTATTTAAGGACTCTGCTGCATTAGTTAAGGACTTTGCTGCATTATTTAAGGACTCTGCTGTATTATTTAACGACGTTGTTGCATTATTTAAGAACTGTGCTGCATTATTTAAGGACTTTGCTGCATTATTTAAGGACTATGCTGCATTATTTAATGACTTTGCTGAAGCATTTGAGGACTCTGCTGCATTATTAGAGGACTCTGCTGCATTATTTAAGGACTTGCTGCATTATTTAATGACTTTGTTGGATTTTTTAAGGACTCTGCTGCATTATTTAAGGAATTTGCTGCTATATTAAAGGACTCTGCTTCAGTATTTAAGGACTCTGCTGCAGTATTTAAGGACTCTGCTGCATTATTTAAGGACTCTGCTGCATTATTTAAGGACTTTGCTGCATTATTTAAGGACTCTGCTGCGGTATTTAAGGACTCTGCTGCATTATTTAAGGACTCTGCTGCATTATTTAAGGACTTTGCTGCATTATTTAAGGAATCTGCTGCATTATTTAAGGACTTTGTTGCATTATCTAAGGACTCTGCTGCATTATTGAAGGACTTTGCTGCAATATTTAAGGACTCTGCTTCAGTATTTAAGGACTCTGCTGCATTATTTAAGGACTTTGTTGCATTATTTAAGGACTCTGCTGCATTATTTAAGGACTTTGCTGCATTATTTATGGACTCTGCTGCATTATTTAAGGACTTTGCTGCAATATTTAAGGACTCTGCTTCAGTATTTAAGGACTCTGCTGCATTATTTAAGGACTTTGTTGCATTATTTAAGGACTCTGCTGCATTATTTAAGGACTTTGTTGCATTATTTAAGGACTCTGCTGCATTAGTTAAGGACTTTGCTGCATTATTTAAGGACTCTGCTGCATTATTTAAGGACTTTGCTGCAATATTTAAGGACTCTGCTTCAGTATTTAAGGACTCTGCTGCATTATTTAAGGACTTTGTTGCATTATTTAAGGACTCTGCTGCATTATTTAAGGACTTTGCTGCATTATTTAAGGACTCTGCTGCATTTTTTAAGGACTCTGCTGAAGCATTTGAGGACTCTGCTGCATTATTTAACGACGTTGTTGCATTATTTAAGAACTGTGCTGCATTATTTAAGGACTTTGCTGCATTATTTAAGGACTATGCTGCATTATTTAATGACTTTGCTGAAGCATTTGAGGACTCTGCTGCATTATTAGAGGACTCTGCTGCATTATTTAAGGACTTGCTGCATTATTTAATGACTTTGTTGGATTTTTTAAGGACTCTGCTGCATTATTTAAGGACTCTGCTGCATTATTTAAGGACTTTGCTGCAATATTTAAGGACTCTGCTTCAGTATTTAAGGACTCTGCTGCATTATTTAAGGACGTTGTTGCATTATTTAAGGACTCTGCTGCATTATTTAAGGACTTTGCTGCATTATTTAAGGACACTGCTGCATTATTTAAGGACTCTGCTGAAGCATTTGAGGACTCTGCTGCATTATTTAAGGACTCTGCTGCATTATTTAAGGACTCTGCTGCATTTTTTAAGGACTCTGCTGAAGCATTTGAGGACTCTGCTGCATTATTTAACGACGTTGTTGCATTATTTAAGAACTGTGCTGCATTATTTAAGGACTTTGCTGCATTATTTAAGGACTTGCTGCATTATTTAATGACTTTGTTGGATTTTTTAAGGACTCTGCTGCATTATTTAAGGAATTTGCTGCTATATTAAAGGACTCTGCTTCAGTATTTAAGGACTCTGCTGCAGTATTTAAGGACTCTGCTGCATTATTTAAGGACTTTGCTGCATTATTTAAGGACTCTGCTGCGGTATTTAAGGACTCTGCTGCATTATTTAAGGACTCTGCTGCATTATTTAAGGACTTTGCTGCATTATTTAAGGAATCTGCTGCATTATTTAAGGACTTTGTTGCATTATCTAAGGACTCTGCTGCATTATTGAAGGACTTTGCTGCAATATTTAAGGACTCTGCTTCAGTATTTAAGGACTCTGCTGCATTATTTAAGGACTTTGTTGCATTATTTAAGGACTCTGCTGCATTATTTAAGGACTTTGCTGCATTATTTATGGACTCTGCTGCATTATTTAAGGACTTTGCTGCAATATTTAAGGACTCTGCTTCAGTATTTAAGGACTCTGCTGCATTATTTAAGGACTTTGTTGCATTATTTAAGGACTCTGCTGCATTATTTAAGGACTTTGTTGCATTATTTAAGGACTCTGCTGCATTAGTTAAGGACTTTGCTGCATTATTTAAGGACTCTGCTGCATTATTTAAGGACTTTGCTGCAATATTTAAGGACTCTGCTTCAGTATTTAAGGACTCTGCTGCATTATTTAAGGACGTTGTTGCATTATTTAAGGACTCTGCTGCATTATTTAAGGACTTTGCTGCATTATTTAAGGACACTGCTGCATTATTTAAGGACTCTGCTGAAGCATTTGAGGACTCTGCTGCATTATTTAAGGACTCTGCTGCATTATTTAAGGACTTTGCTGCATTATTTAAGGACTCTGCTGCATTTTTTAAGGACTCTGCTGAAGCATTTGAGGACTCTGCTGCATTATTTAACGACGTTGTTGCATTATTTAAGAACTGTGCTGCATTATTTAAGGACTTTGCTGCATTATTTAAGGACTTGCTGCATTATTTAATGACTTTGTTGGATTTTTTAAGGACTCTGCTGCATTATTTAAGGAATTTGCTGCTATATTAAAGGACTCTGCTTCAGTATTTAAGGACTCTGCTGCAGTATTTAAGGACTCTGCTGCATTATTTAAGGACTCTGCTGCATTATTTAAGGACTTTGCTGCATTATTTAAGGACTCTGCTGCGGTATTTAAGGACTCTGCTGCATTATTTAAGGACTCTGCTGCATTATTTAAGGACTTTGCTGCATTATTTAAGGAATCTGCTGCATTATTTAAGGACTTTGTTGCATTATCTAAGGACTCTGCTGCATTATTGAAGGACTTTGCTGCAATATTTAAGGACTCTGCTTCAGTATTTAAGGACTCTGCTGCATTATTTAAGGACTTTGTTGCATTATTTAAGGACTCTGCTGCATTATTTAAGGACTTTGCTGCATTATTTATGGACTCTGCTGCATTATTTAAGGACTTTGCTGCAATATTTAAGGACTCTGCTTCAGTATTTAAGGACTCTGCTGCATTATTTAAGGACTTTGTTGCATTATTTAAGGACTCTGCTGCATTATTTAAGGACTTTGTTGCATTATTTAAGGACTCTGCTGCATTAGTTAAGGACTTTGCTGCATTATTTAAGGACTCTGCTGCATTATTTAAGGACTTTGCTGCAATATTTAAGGACTCTGCTTCAGTATTTAAGGACTCTGCTGCATTATTTAAGGACTTTGTTGCATTATTTAAGGACTCTGCTGCATTATTTAAGGACTTTGCTGCATTATTTAAGGACTCTGCTGCATTTTTTAAGGACTCTGCTGAAGCATTTGAGGACTCTGCTGCATTATTTAACGACGTTGTTGCATTATTTAAGAACTGTGCTGCATTATTTAAGGACTTTGCTGCATTATTTAAGGACTATGCTGCATTATTTAATGACTTTGCTGAAGCATTTGAGGACTCTGCTGCATTATTAGAGGACTCTGCTGCATTATTTAAGGACTTGCTGCATTATTTAATGACTTTGTTGGATTTTTTAAGGACTCTGCTGCATTATTTAAGGACTCTGCTGCATTATTTAAGGACTTTACTGCATTATTTAAGGACTCTGCTGCATTATTTAAGGACTTTCTTGCATTATTTAAGGACTCTGCTGCATTAGTTAAGGACTTTGCTGCATTATTTAAGGACTCTGCTGCATTATTTAAGGACTTTGCTGCAATATTTAAGGACTCTGCTTCAGTATTTAAGGACTCTGCTGCATTATTTAAGGACTTTGTTGCATTATTTAAGGACTCTGCTGCATTATTTAAGGACTTTGCTGCATTATTTAAGGACTCTGCTGCATTTTTTAAGGACTCTGCTGAAGCATTTGAGGACTCTGCTGCATTATTTAACGACGTTGTTGCATTATTTAAGAACTGTGCTGCATTATTTAAGGACTTTGCTGCATTATTTAAGGACTATGCTGCATTATTTAATGACTTTGCTGAAGCATTTGAGGACTCTGCTGCATTATTAGAGGACTCTGCTGCATTATTTAAGGACTTGCTGCATTATTTAATGACTTTGTTGGATTTTTTAAGGACTCTGCTGCATTATTTAAGGACTCTGCTGCATTATTTAAGGACTTTGCTGCAATATTTAAGGACTCTGCTTCAGTATTTAAGGACTCTGCTGCATTATTTAAGGACGTTGTTGCATTATTTAAGGACTCTGCTGCATTATTTAAGGACTTTACTGCATTATTTAAGGACTCTGCTGCATTATTTAAGGACTTTGTTGCATTATTTCAGGAATCTGATGCATTATTTAAGGAATTTGCTGAATTATTTAAGGACTCTGCTTTCTTATTTAATGACTCTGCTGAAGCATTTGAGGACTCTGCTGCATTATTTGAGGACTCTGTTGCATTATTTAAGGACTTTGCTGCTTTATTTAAGGACTTTGCTGCAATATTTAAGGACTCTGCTTCAGTATTTAAGGACTCTGCTGCATTATTTAAGGACTTTGCTGCATTATTTAAGGACTTTGTTGCATTATTTAAGTACTCTGCTGCATTATTTAAGGACTTTGTTGCATTATTTAAGGACTCTGCTGCATTATTTAAGGACTTTGTTGCATTATTTAATGACTCTGCTGCATTATTTAAGGACTTTGCAGCAATATTTAAGGACTCTGCTTCAGTATTTAAGGACTCTGCTGCATTATTTAAGGACTTTGTTGCATTATTTAAGGACTCTGCTGCATTATTTAAGGACTTTGCTGTATTATTTAAGGACAATGCTGCATTATTTAAGGACTCTGCTGAAGCATTTGAGGACTCTGCTGCATTATTTAAGCCCTTTGCTGCGGTATTTAAGGACTCTGTTGCATTATTTAAGGACTTTGTTGCATTATTTAAGGACTCTGCTGCATTAGTTAAGGACTTTGCTGCATTATTTAAGGACTCTGCTGCATTATTTAACGACGTTGTTGCATTATTTAAGAACTGTTCTGCATTATTTAAGGACTTTGCTGCATTATTTAAGGAATATGCTGCATTATTTAATGAATTTGCTGAAGCATTTGAGGACTCTGCTGCATTATTAGAGGACTCTGCTGCATTATTTAAGGACTTGCTGCATTATTTAATGACTTTGTTGGATTTTTTAAGGACTCTGCTGCATTATTTAAGGACATTGTTGCATTATTTAATGACTCTGCTGCATTATTTAAGGACTTTGCAGCAATATTTAAGGACTCTGCTTCAGTATTTAAGGACTCTGCTGCATTATTTAAGGACTTTGTTGCATTATCTAAGGACTCTGCTGCATTATTGAAGGACTTTGCTGCATTATTTAAGGACTCTGCTGCATTATTTAAGGACTTTGCTGCAATATTTAAGGACTCTGCTTCAGTATTTAAGGACTCTGCTGAAGCATTTGAGGACTCTGCTGCATTATTTAATGACTTTGCTGAAGCATTTGAGGACTCTGCTGCATTACTAGAGGACTCTGCTGCATTATTTAATGACTTTGTTGGATTTTTTAAGGACTCTGCTGCATTATTTAAGGAATTTGCTGCTATATTAAAGGACTCTGCTTCAGTATTTAAGGACTCTGCTGCGGTATTTAAGGACTCTGCTGCATTATTTAAGGACTCTGCTGCATTATTTAAGGACTTTGCTGCATTATTTAAGGAATTTGTTGCATTATTTAAGGACTCTGCTGCATTATTTAAGGACTTTGCTGCAATATTTAAGGACTCTGCTTCAGTATTTAAGTTCTCTGCTGCATTATTTAAGGACGTTGTTGCATTATTTAAGGACTCTGCTGCATTATTTAAGGACTTTACTGCATTATTTAAGGACTCTGCTGCATTATTTAAGGACTTTGTTGCATTATTTAAGGACTCTGCTGCATTAGTTAAGGACTTTGCTGCATTATTTAAGGACTCTGCTGCATTATTTAACGACGTTGTTGCATTATTTAAGAACTGTGCTGCATTATTTAAGGACTTTGCTGCATTATTTAAGGACTATGCTGCATTATTTAATGACTTTGCTGAAGCATTTGAGGACTCTGCTGCATTATTAGAGGACTCTGCTGCATTATTTAAGGACTTGCTGCATTATTTAATGACTTTGTTGGATTTTTTAAGGACTCTGCTGCATTATTTAAGGAATTTGCTGCTATATTAAAGGACTCTGCTTCAGTATTTAAGGACTCTGCTGCAGTATTTAAGGACTCTGCTGCATTATTTAAGGACTCTGCTGCATTATTTAAGGACTTTGCTGCATTATTTAAGGACTCTGCTGCGGTATTTAAGGACTCTGCTGCATTATTTAAGGACTCTGCTGCATTATTTAAGGACTTTGCTGCATTATTTAAGGAATCTGCTGCATTATTTAAGGACTTTGTTGCATTATCTAAGGACTCTGCTGCATTATTGAAGGACTTTGCTGCAATATTTAAGGACTCTGCTTCAGTATTTAAGGACTCTGCTGCATTATTTAAGGACTTTGTTGCATTATTTAAGGACTCTGCTGCATTATTTAAGGACTTTGCTGCATTATTTATGGACTCTGCTGCATTATTTAAGGACTTTGCTGCAATATTTAAGGACTCTGCTTCAGTATTTAAGGACTCTGCTGCATTATTTAAGGACTTTGTTGCATTATTTAAGGACTCTGCTGCATTATTTAAGGACTTTGCTGCATTATTTAAGGACTCTGCTGCATTATTTAAGGACTCTGCTGAAGCATTTGAGGACTCTGCTGCATTATTTAATCACTTTGCTGCGGTATTTAAGGACTCTGTTGCATTATTTAAGGACTTTGTTGCATTATTTAAGGACTCTGCTGCATTAGTTAAGGACTTTGCTGCATTATTTAAGGACTCTGCTGCATTATTTAAGGACTTTGCTGCAATATTTAAGGACTCTGCTTCAGTATTTAAGGACTCTGCTGCATTATTTAAGGACTTTGTTGCATTATTTAAGGACTCTGCTGCATTATTTAAGGACTTTGCTGCATTATTTAAGGACTCTGCTGCATTTTTTAAGGACTCTGCTGAAGCATTTGAGGACTCTGCTGCATTATTTAACGACGTTGTTGCATTATTTAAGAACTGTGCTGCATTATTTAAGGACTTTGCTGCATTATTTAAGGACTATGCTGCATTATTTAATGACTTTGCTGAAGCATTTGAGGACTCTGCTGCATTATTAGAGGACTCTGCTGCATTATTTAAGGACTTGCTGCATTATTTAATGACTTTGTTGGATTTTTTAAGGACTCTGCTGCATTATTTAAGGACTCTGCTGCATTATTTAAGGACTTTGCTGCAATATTTAAGGACTCTGCTTCAGTATTTAAGGACTCTGCTGCATTATTTAAGGACGTTGTTGCATTATTTAAGGACTCTGCTGCATTATTTAAGGACTTTGCTGCATTATTTAAGGACACTGCTGCATTATTTAAGGACTCTGCTGAAGCATTTGAGGACTCTGCTGCATTATTTAAGGACTCTGCTGCATTATTTAAGGACTCTGCTGCATTTTTTAAGGACTCTGCTGAAGCATTTGAGGACTCTGCTGCATTATTTAACGACGTTGTTGCATTATTTAAGAACTGTGCTGCATTATTTAAGGACTTTGCTGCATTATTTAAGGACTTGCTGCATTATTTAATGACTTTGTTGGATTTTTTAAGGACTCTGCTGCATTATTTAAGGAATTTGCTGCTATATTAAAGGACTCTGCTTCAGTATTTAAGGACTCTGCTGCAGTATTTAAGGACTCTGCTGCATTATTTAAGGACTTTGCTGCATTATTTAAGGACTCTGCTGCGGTATTTAAGGACTCTGCTGCATTATTTAAGGACTCTGCTGCATTATTTAAGGACTTTGCTGCATTATTTAAGGAATCTGCTGCATTATTTAAGGACTTTGTTGCATTATCTAAGGACTCTGCTGCATTATTGAAGGACTTTGCTGCAATATTTAAGGACTCTGCTTCAGTATTTAAGGACTCTGCTGCATTATTTAAGGACTTTGTTGCATTATTTAAGGACTCTGCTGCATTATTTAAGGACTTTGCTGCATTATTTATGGACTCTGCTGCATTATTTAAGGACTTTGCTGCAATATTTAAGGACTCTGCTTCAGTATTTAAGGACTCTGCTGCATTATTTAAGGACTTTGTTGCATTATTTAAGGACTCTGCTGCATTATTTAAGGACTTTGTTGCATTATTTAAGGACTCTGCTGCATTAGTTAAGGACTTTGCTGCATTATTTAAGGACTCTGCTGCATTATTTAAGGACTTTGCTGCAATATTTAAGGACTCTGCTTCAGTATTTAAGGACTCTGCTGCATTATTTAAGGACGTTGTTGCATTATTTAAGGACTCTGCTGCATTATTTAAGGACTTTGCTGCATTATTTAAGGACACTGCTGCATTATTTAAGGACTCTGCTGAAGCATTTGAGGACTCTGCTGCATTATTTAAGGACTCTGCTGCATTATTTAAGGACTTTGCTGCATTATTTAAGGACTCTGCTGCATTTTTTAAGGACTCTGCTGAAGCATTTGAGGACTCTGCTGCATTATTTAACGACGTTGTTGCATTATTTAAGAACTGTGCTGCATTATTTAAGGACTTTGCTGCATTATTTAAGGACTTGCTGCATTATTTAATGACTTTGTTGGATTTTTTAAGGACTCTGCTGCATTATTTAAGGAATTTGCTGCTATATTAAAGGACTCTGCTTCAGTATTTAAGGACTCTGCTGCAGTATTTAAGGACTCTGCTGCATTATTTAAGGACTCTGCTGCATTATTTAAGGACTTTGCTGCATTATTTAAGGACTCTGCTGCGGTATTTAAGGACTCTGCTGCATTATTTAAGGACTCTGCTGCATTATTTAAGGACTTTGCTGCATTATTTAAGGAATCTGCTGCATTATTTAAGGACTTTGTTGCATTATCTAAGGACTCTGCTGCATTATTGAAGGACTTTGCTGCAATATTTAAGGACTCTGCTTCAGTATTTAAGGACTCTGCTGCATTATTTAAGGACTTTGTTGCATTATTTAAGGACTCTGCTGCATTATTTAAGGACTTTGCTGCATTATTTATGGACTCTGCTGCATTATTTAAGGACTTTGCTGCAATATTTAAGGACTCTGCTTCAGTATTTAAGGACTCTGCTGCATTATTTAAGGACTTTGTTGCATTATTTAAGGACTCTGCTGCATTATTTAAGGACTTTGTTGCATTATTTAAGGACTCTGCTGCATTAGTTAAGGACTTTGCTGCATTATTTAAGGACTCTGCTGCATTATTTAAGGACTTTGCTGCAATATTTAAGGACTCTGCTTCAGTATTTAAGGACTCTGCTGCATTATTTAAGGACTTTGTTGCATTATTTAAGGACTCTGCTGCATTATTTAAGGACTTTGCTGCATTATTTAAGGACTCTGCTGCATTTTTTAAGGACTCTGCTGAAGCATTTGAGGACTCTGCTGCATTATTTAACGACGTTGTTGCATTATTTAAGAACTGTGCTGCATTATTTAAGGACTTTGCTGCATTATTTAAGGACTATGCTGCATTATTTAATGACTTTGCTGAAGCATTTGAGGACTCTGCTGCATTATTAGAGGACTCTGCTGCATTATTTAAGGACTTGCTGCATTATTTAATGACTTTGTTGGATTTTTTAAGGACTCTGCTGCATTATTTAAGGACTCTGCTGCATTATTTAAGGACTTTACTGCATTATTTAAGGACTCTGCTGCATTATTTAAGGACTTTCTTGCATTATTTAAGGACTCTGCTGCATTAGTTAAGGACTTTGCTGCATTATTTAAGGACTCTGCTGCATTATTTAAGGACTTTGCTGCAATATTTAAGGACTCTGCTTCAGTATTTAAGGACTCTGCTGCATTATTTAAGGACTTTGTTGCATTATTTAAGGACTCTGCTGCATTATTTAAGGACTTTGCTGCATTATTTAAGGACTCTGCTGCATTTTTTAAGGACTCTGCTGAAGCATTTGAGGACTCTGCTGCATTATTTAACGACGTTGTTGCATTATTTAAGAACTGTGCTGCATTATTTAAGGACTTTGCTGCATTATTTAAGGACTATGCTGCATTATTTAATGACTTTGCTGAAGCATTTGAGGACTCTGCTGCATTATTAGAGGACTCTGCTGCATTATTTAAGGACTTGCTGCATTATTTAATGACTTTGTTGGATTTTTTAAGGACTCTGCTGCATTATTTAAGGACTCTGCTGCATTATTTAAGGACTTTGCTGCAATATTTAAGGACTCTGCTTCAGTATTTAAGGACTCTGCTGCATTATTTAAGGACGTTGTTGCATTATTTAAGGACTCTGCTGCATTATTTAAGGACTTTACTGCATTATTTAAGGACTCTGCTGCATTATTTAAGGACTTTGTTGCATTATTTCAGGAATCTGATGCATTATTTAAGGAATTTGCTGAATTATTTAAGGACTCTGCTTTCTTATTTAATGACTCTGCTGAAGCATTTGAGGACTCTGCTGCATTATTTGAGGACTCTGTTGCATTATTTAAGGACTTTGCTGCTTTATTTAAGGACTTTGCTGCAATATTTAAGGACTCTGCTTCAGTATTTAAGGACTCTGCTGCATTATTTAAGGACTTTGCTGCATTATTTAAGGACTTTGTTGCATTATTTAAGTACTCTGCTGCATTATTTAAGGACTTTGTTGCATTATTTAAGGACTCTGCTGCATTATTTAAGGACTTTGTTGCATTATTTAATGACTCTGCTGCATTATTTAAGGACTTTGCAGCAATATTTAAGGACTCTGCTTCAGTATTTAAGGACTCTGCTGCATTATTTAAGGACTTTGTTGCATTATTTAAGGACTCTGCTGCATTATTTAAGGACTTTGCTGTATTATTTAAGGACAATGCTGCATTATTTAAGGACTCTGCTGAAGCATTTGAGGACTCTGCTGCATTATTTAAGCCCTTTGCTGCGGTATTTAAGGACTCTGTTGCATTATTTAAGGACTTTGTTGCATTATTTAAGGACTCTGCTGCATTAGTTAAGGACTTTGCTGCATTATTTAAGGACTCTGCTGCATTATTTAACGACGTTGTTGCATTATTTAAGAACTGTTCTGCATTATTTAAGGACTTTGCTGCATTATTTAAGGAATATGCTGCATTATTTAATGAATTTGCTGAAGCATTTGAGGACTCTGCTGCATTATTAGAGGACTCTGCTGCATTATTTAAGGACTTGCTGCATTATTTAATGACTTTGTTGGATTTTTTAAGGACTCTGCTGCATTATTTAAGGACATTGTTGCATTATTTAATGACTCTGCTGCATTATTTAAGGACTTTGCAGCAATATTTAAGGACTCTGCTTCAGTATTTAAGGACTCTGCTGCATTATTTAAGGACTTTGTTGCATTATCTAAGGGCTCTGCTGCATTATTGAAGGACTTTGCTGCATTATTTAAGGACTCTGCTGCATTATTTAAGGACTTTGCTGCAATATTTAAGGACTCTGCTTCAGTATTTAAGGACTCTGCTGAAGCATTTGAGGACTCTGCTGCATTATTTAATGACTTTGCTGAAGCATTTGAGGACTCTGCTGCATTACTAGAGGACTCTGCTGCATTATTTAATGACTTTGTTGGATTTTTTAAGGACTCTGCTGCATTATTTAAGGAATTTGCTGCTATATTAAAGGACTCTGCTTCAGTATTTAAGGACTCTGCTGCGGTATTTAAGGACTCTGCTGCATTATTTAAGGACTCTGCTGCATTATTTAAGGACTTTGCTGCATTATTTAAGGAATTTGTTGCATTATTTAAGGACTCTGCTGCATTATTTAAGGACTTTGCTGCAATATTTAAGGACTCTGCTTCAGTATTTAAGTTCTCTGCTGCATTATTTAAGGACGTTGTTGCATTATTTAAGGACTCTGCTGCATTATTTAAGGACTTTACTGCATTATTTAAGGACTCTGCTGCATTATTTAAGGACTTTGTTGCATTATTTAAGGACTCTGCTGCATTAGTTAAGGACTTTGCTGCATTATTTAAGGACTCTGCTGCATTATTTAACGACGTTGTTGCATTATTTAAGAACTGTGCTGCATTATTTAAGGACTTTGCTGCATTATTTAAGGACTATGCTGCATTATTTAATGACTTTGCTGAAGCATTTGAGGACTCTGCTGCATTATTAGAGGACTCTGCTGCATTATTTAAGGACTTGCTGCATTATTTAATGACTTTGTTGGATTTTTTAAGGACTCTGCTGCATTATTTAAGGAATTTGCTGCTATATTAAAGGACTCTGCTTCAGTATTTAAGGACTCTGCTGCAGTATTTAAGGACTCTGCTGCATTATTTAAGGACTCTGCTGCATTATTTAAGGACTTTGCTGCATTATTTAAGGACTCTGCTGCGGTATTTAAGGACTCTGCTGCATTATTTAAGGACTCTGCTGCATTATTTAAGGACTTTGCTGCATTATTTAAGGAATCTGCTGCATTATTTAAGGACTTTGTTGCATTATCTAAGGACTCTGCTGCATTATTGAAGGACTTTGCTGCAATATTTAAGGACTCTGCTTCAGTATTTAAGGACTCTGCTGCATTATTTAAGGACTTTGTTGCATTATTTAAGGACTCTGCTGCATTATTTAAGGACTTTGCTGCATTATTTATGGACTCTGCTGCATTATTTAAGGACTTTGCTGCAATATTTAAGGACTCTGCTTCAGTATTTAAGGACTCTGCTGCATTATTTAAGGACTTTGTTGCATTATTTAAGGACTCTGCTGCATTATTTAAGGACTTTGCTGCATTATTTAAGGACTCTGCTGCATTATTTAAGGACTCTGCTGAAGCATTTGAGGACTCTGCTGCATTATTTAATCACTTTGCTGCGGTATTTAAGGACTCTGTTGCATTATTTAAGGACTTTGTTGCATTATTTAAGGACTCTGCTGCATTAGTTAAGGACTTTGCTGCATTATTTAAGGACTCTGCTGCATTATTTAAGGACTTTGCTGCAATATTTAAGGACTCTGCTTCAGTATTTAAGGACTCTGCTGCATTATTTAAGGACTTTGTTGCATTATTTAAGGACTCTGCTGCATTATTTAAGGACTTTGCTGCATTATTTAAGGACTCTGCTGCATTTTTTAAGGACTCTGCTGAAGCATTTGAGGACTCTGCTGCATTATTTAACGACGTTGTTGCATTATTTAAGAACTGTGCTGCATTATTTAAGGACTTTGCTGCATTATTTAAGGACTATGCTGCATTATTTAATGACTTTGCTGAAGCATTTGAGGACTCTGCTGCATTATTAGAGGACTCTGCTGCATTATTTAAGGACTTGCTGCATTATTTAATGACTTTGTTGGATTTTTTAAGGACTCTGCTGCATTATTTAAGGACTCTGCTGCATTATTTAAGGACTTTGCTGCAATATTTAAGGACTCTGCTTCAGTATTTAAGGACTCTGCTGCATTATTTAAGGACGTTGTTGCATTATTTAAGGACTCTGCTGCATTATTTAAGGACTTTACTGCATTATTTAAGGACTCTGCTGCATTATTTAAGGACTTTGTTGCATTATTTCAGGAATCTGATGCATTATTTAAGGAATTTGCTGAATTATTTAAGGACTCTGCTTTCTTATTTAATGACTCTGCTGAAGCATTTGAGGACTCTGCTGCATTATTTGAGGACTCTGTTGCATTATTTAAGGACTTTGCTGCTTTATTTAAGGACTTTGCTGCAATATTTAAGGACTCTGCTTCAGTATTTAAGGACTCTGCTGCATTATTTAAGGACTTTGCTGCATTATTTAAGGACTTTGTTGCATTATTTAAGTACTCTGCTGCATTATTTAAGGACTTTGTTGCATTATTTAAGGACTCTGCTGCATTATTTAAGGACTTTGTTGCATTATTTAATGACTCTGCTGCATTATTTAAGGACTTTGCAGCAATATTTAAGGACTCTGCTTCAGTATTTAAGGACTCTGCTGCATTATTTAAGGACTTTGTTGCATTATTTAAGGACTCTGCTGCATTATTTAAGGACTTTGCTGTATTATTTAAGGACAATGCTGCATTATTTAAGGACTCTGCTGAAGCATTTGAGGACTCTGCTGCATTATTTAAGCCCTTTGCTGCGGTATTTAAGGACTCTGTTGCATTATTTAAGGACTTTGTTGCATTATTTAAGGACTCTGCTGCATTAGTTAAGGACTTTGCTGCATTATTTAAGGACTCTGCTGCATTATTTAACGACGTTGTTGCATTATTTAAGAACTGTTCTGCATTATTTAAGGACTTTGCTGCATTATTTAAGGAATATGCTGCATTATTTAATGAATTTGCTGAAGCATTTGAGGACTCTGCTGCATTATTAGAGGACTCTGCTGCATTATTTAAGGACTTGCTGCATTATTTAATGACTTTGTTGGATTTTTTAAGGACTCTGCTGCATTATTTAAGGACATTGTTGCATTATTTAATGACTCTGCTGCATTATTTAAGGACTTTGCAGCAATATTTAAGGACTCTGCTTCAGTATTTAAGGACTCTGCTGCATTATTTAAGGACTTTGTTGCATTATCTAAGGACTCTGCTGCATTATTGAAGGACTTTGCTGCATTATTTAAGGACTCTGCTGCATTATTTAAGGACTTTGCTGCAATATTTAAGGACTCTGCTTCAGTATTTAAGGACTCTGCTGAAGCATTTGAGGACTCTGCTGCATTATTTAATGACTTTGCTGAAGCATTTGAGGACTCTGCTGCATTACTAGAGGACTCTGCTGCATTATTTAATGACTTTGTTGGATTTTTTAAGGACTCTGCTGCATTATTTAAGGAATTTGCTGCTATATTAAAGGACTCTGCTTCAGTATTTAAGGACTCTGCTGCGGTATTTAAGGACTCTGCTGCATTATTTAAGGACTCTGCTGCATTATTTAAGGACTTTGCTGCATTATTTAAGGAATTTGTTGCATTATTTAAGGACTCTGCTGCATTATTTAAGGACTTTGCTGCAATATTTAAGGACTCTGCTTCAGTATTTAAGTTCTCTGCTGCATTATTTAAGGACGTTGTTGCATTATTTAAGGACTCTGCTGCATTATTTAAGGACTTTACTGCATTATTTAAGGACTCTGCTGCATTATTTAAGGACTTTGTTGCATTATTTAAGGACTCTGCTGCATTAGTTAAGGACTTTGCTGCATTATTTAAGGACTCTGCTGTATTATTTAACGACGTTGTTGCATTATTTAAGAACTGTGCTGCATTATTTAAGGACTTTGCTGCATTATTTAAGGACTATGCTGCATTATTTAATGACTTTGCTGAAGCATTTGAGGACTCTGCTGCATTATTAGAGGACTCTGCTGCATTATTTAAGGACTTGCTGCATTATTTAATGACTTTGTTGGATTTTTTAAGGACTCTGCTGCATTATTTAAGGAATTTGCTGCTATATTAAAGGACTCTGCTTCAGTATTTAAGGACTCTGCTGCAGTATTTAAGGACTCTGCTGCATTATTTAAGGACTCTGCTGCATTATTTAAGGACTTTGCTGCATTATTTAAGGACTCTGCTGCGGTATTTAAGGACTCTGCTGCATTATTTAAGGACTCTGCTGCATTATTTAAGGACTTTGCTGCATTATTTAAGGAATCTGCTGCATTATTTAAGGACTTTGTTGCATTATCTAAGGACTCTGCTGCATTATTGAAGGACTTTGCTGCAATATTTAAGGACTCTGCTTCAGTATTTAAGGACTCTGCTGCATTATTTAAGGACTTTGTTGCATTATTTAAGGACTCTGCTGCATTATTTAAGGACTTTGCTGCATTATTTATGGACTCTGCTGCATTATTTAAGGACTTTGCTGCAATATTTAAGGACTCTGCTTCAGTATTTAAGGACTCTGCTGCATTATTTAAGGACTTTGTTGCATTATTTAAGGACTCTGCTGCATTATTTAAGGACTTTGTTGCATTATTTAAGGACTCTGCTGCATTAGTTAAGGACTTTGCTGCATTATTTAAGGACTCTGCTGCATTATTTAAGGACTTTGCTGCAATATTTAAGGACTCTGCTTCAGTATTTAAGGACTCTGCTGCATTATTTAAGGACTTTGTTGCATTATTTAAGGACTCTGCTGCATTATTTAAGGACTTTGCTGCATTATTTAAGGACTCTGCTGCATTTTTTAAGGACTCTGCTGAAGCATTTGAGGACTCTGCTGCATTATTTAACGACGTTGTTGCATTATTTAAGAACTGTGCTGCATTATTTAAGGACTTTGCTGCATTATTTAAGGACTATGCTGCATTATTTAATGACTTTGCTGAAGCATTTGAGGACTCTGCTGCATTATTAGAGGACTCTGCTGCATTATTTAAGGACTTGCTGCATTATTTAATGACTTTGTTGGATTTTTTAAGGACTCTGCTGCATTATTTAAGGACTCTGCTGCATTATTTAAGGACTTTGCTGCAATATTTAAGGACTCTGCTTCAGTATTTAAGGACTCTGCTGCATTATTTAAGGACGTTGTTGCATTATTTAAGGACTCTGCTGCATTATTTAAGGACTTTGCTGCATTATTTAAGGACACTGCTGCATTATTTAAGGACTCTGCTGAAGCATTTGAGGACTCTGCTGCATTATTTAAGGACTCTGCTGCATTATTTAAGGACTCTGCTGCATTTTTTAAGGACTCTGCTGAAGCATTTGAGGACTCTGCTGCATTATTTAACGACGTTGTTGCATTATTTAAGAACTGTGCTGCATTATTTAAGGACTTTGCTGCATTATTTAAGGACTTGCTGCATTATTTAATGACTTTGTTGGATTTTTTAAGGACTCTGCTGCATTATTTAAGGAATTTGCTGCTATATTAAAGGACTCTGCTTCAGTATTTAAGGACTCTGCTGCAGTATTTAAGGACTCTGCTGCATTATTTAAGGACTTTGCTGCATTATTTAAGGACTCTGCTGCGGTATTTAAGGACTCTGCTGCATTATTTAAGGACTCTGCTGCATTATTTAAGGACTTTGCTGCATTATTTAAGGAATCTGCTGCATTATTTAAGGACTTTGTTGCATTATCTAAGGACTCTGCTGCATTATTGAAGGACTTTGCTGCAATATTTAAGGACTCTGCTTCAGTATTTAAGGACTCTGCTGCATTATTTAAGGACTTTGTTGCATTATTTAAGGACTCTGCTGCATTATTTAAGGACTTTGCTGCATTATTTATGGACTCTGCTGCATTATTTAAGGACTTTGCTGCAATATTTAAGGACTCTGCTTCAGTATTTAAGGACTCTGCTGCATTATTTAAGGACTTTGTTGCATTATTTAAGGACTCTGCTGCATTATTTAAGGACTTTGTTGCATTATTTAAGGACTCTGCTGCATTAGTTAAGGACTTTGCTGCATTATTTAAGGACTCTGCTGCATTATTTAAGGACTTTGCTGCAATATTTAAGGACTCTGCTTCAGTATTTAAGGACTCTGCTGCATTATTTAAGGACGTTGTTGCATTATTTAAGGACTCTGCTGCATTATTTAAGGACTTTGCTGCATTATTTAAGGACACTGCTGCATTATTTAAGGACTCTGCTGAAGCATTTGAGGACTCTGCTGCATTATTTAAGGACTCTGCTGCATTATTTAAGGACTTTGCTGCATTATTTAAGGACTCTGCTGCATTTTTTAAGGACTCTGCTGAAGCATTTGAGGACTCTGCTGCATTATTTAACGACGTTGTTGCATTATTTAAGAACTGTGCTGCATTATTTAAGGACTTTGCTGCATTATTTAAGGACTTGCTGCATTATTTAATGACTTTGTTGGATTTTTTAAGGACTCTGCTGCATTATTTAAGGAATTTGCTGCTATATTAAAGGACTCTGCTTCAGTATTTAAGGACTCTGCTGCAGTATTTAAGGACTCTGCTGCATTATTTAAGGACTCTGCTGCATTATTTAAGGACTTTGCTGCATTATTTAAGGACTCTGCTGCGGTATTTAAGGACTCTGCTGCATTATTTAAGGACTCTGCTGCATTATTTAAGGACTTTGCTGCATTATTTAAGGAATCTGCTGCATTATTTAAGGACTTTGTTGCATTATCTAAGGACTCTGCTGCATTATTGAAGGACTTTGCTGCAATATTTAAGGACTCTGCTTCAGTATTTAAGGACTCTGCTGCATTATTTAAGGACTTTGTTGCATTATTTAAGGACTCTGCTGCATTATTTAAGGACTTTGCTGCATTATTTATGGACTCTGCTGCATTATTTAAGGACTTTGCTGCAATATTTAAGGACTCTGCTTCAGTATTTAAGGACTCTGCTGCATTATTTAAGGACTTTGTTGCATTATTTAAGGACTCTGCTGCATTATTTAAGGACTTTGTTGCATTATTTAAGGACTCTGCTGCATTAGTTAAGGACTTTGCTGCATTATTTAAGGACTCTGCTGCATTATTTAAGGACTTTGCTGCAATATTTAAGGACTCTGCTTCAGTATTTAAGGACTCTGCTGCATTATTTAAGGACTTTGTTGCATTATTTAAGGACTCTGCTGCATTATTTAAGGACTTTGCTGCATTATTTAAGGACTCTGCTGCATTTTTTAAGGACTCTGCTGAAGCATTTGAGGACTCTGCTGCATTATTTAACGACGTTGTTGCATTATTTAAGAACTGTGCTGCATTATTTAAGGACTTTGCTGCATTATTTAAGGACTATGCTGCATTATTTAATGACTTTGCTGAAGCATTTGAGGACTCTGCTGCATTATTAGAGGACTCTGCTGCATTATTTAAGGACTTGCTGCATTATTTAATGACTTTGTTGGATTTTTTAAGGACTCTGCTGCATTATTTAAGGACTCTGCTGCATTATTTAAGGACTTTGCTGCAATATTTAAGGACTCTGCTTCAGTATTTAAGGACTCTGCTGCATTATTTAAGGACGTTGTTGCATTATTTAAGGACTCTGCTGCATTATTTAAGGACTTTGCTGCATTATTTAAGGACACTGCTGCATTATTTAAGGACTCTGCTGAAGCATTTGAGGACTCTGCTGCATTATTTAAGGACTCTGCTGCATTATTTAAGGACTTTGCTGCATTATTTAAGGACTCTGCTGCATTTTTTAAGGACTCTGCTGAAGCATTTGAGGACTCTGCTGCATTATTTAACGACGTTGTTGCATTATTTAAGAACTGTGCTGCATTATTTAAGGACTCTGCTGCATTATTTAAGGACTCTGCTGCATTATTTAAGGACTTTGCTGCATTATTTAAGGAATCTGCTGCATTATTTAAGGACTTTGTTGCATTATCTAAGGACTCTGCTGCATTATTGAAGGACTTTGCTGCAATATTTAAGGACTCTGCTTCAGTATTTAAGGACTCTGCTGCATTATTTAAGGACTTTGTTGCATTATTTAAGGACTCTGCTGCATTATTTAAGGACTTTGCTGCATTATTTATGGACTCTGCTGCATTATTTAAGGACTTTGCTGCAATATTTAAGGACTCTGCTTCAGTATTTAAGGACTCTGCTGCATTATTTAAGGACTTTGTTGCATTATTTAAGGACTCTGCTGCATTATTTAAGGACTTTGCTGCATTATTTAAGGACTCTGCTGCATTATTTAAGGACTCTGCTGAAGCATTTGAGGACTCTGCTGCATTATTTAATCACTTTGCTGCGGTATTTAAGGACTCTGTTGCATTATTTAAGGACTTTGTTGCATTATTTAAGGACTCTGCTGCATTAGTTAAGGACTTTGCTGCATTATTTAAGGACTCTGCTGCATTATTTAAGGACTTTGCTGCAATATTTAAGGACTCTGCTTCAGTATTTAAGGACTCTGCTGCATTATTTAAGGACTTTGTTGCATTATTTAAGGACTCTGCTGCATTATTTAAGGACTTTGCTGCATTATTTAGGACTCTGCTGCATTTTTTAAGGACTCTGCTGAAGCATTTGAGGACTCTGCTGCATTATTTAACGACGTTGTTGCATTATTTAAGAACTGTGCTGCATTATTTAAGGACTTTGCTGCATTATTTAAGGACTTGCTGCATTATTTAATGACTTTGTTGGATTTTTTAAGGACTCTGCTGCATTATTTAAGGAATTTGCTGCTATATTAAAGGACTCTGCTTCAGTATTTAAGGACTCTGCTGCAGTATTTAAGGACTCTGCTGCATTATTTAAGGACTCTGCTGCATTATTTAAGGACTTTGCTGCATTATTTAAGGACTCTGCTGCGGTATTTAAGGACTCTGCTGCATTATTTAAGGACTCTGCTGCATTATTTAAGGACTTTGCTGCATTATTTAAGGAATCTGCTGCATTATTTAAGGACTTTGTTGCATTATCTAAGGACTCTGCTGCATTATTGAAGGACTTTGCTGCAATATTTAAGGACTCTGCTTCAGTATTTAAGGACTCTGCTGCATTATTTAAGGACTTTGTTGCATTATTTAAGGACTCTGCTGCATTATTTAAGGACTTTGCTGCATTATTTATGGACTCTGCTGCATTATTTAAGGACTTTGCTGCAATATTTAAGGACTCTGCTTCAGTATTTAAGGACTCTGCTGCATTATTTAAGGACTTTGTTGCATTATTTAAGGACTCTGCTGCATTATTTAAGGACTTTGCTGCATTATTTAAGGACTCTGCTGCATTATTTAAGGACTCTGCTGAAGCATTTGAGGACTCTGCTGCATTATTTAATCACTTTGCTGCGGTATTTAAGGACTCTGTTGCATTATTTAAGGACTTTGTTGCATTATTTAAGGACTCTGCTGCATTAGTTAAGGACTTTGCTGCATTATTTAAGGACTCTGCTGCATTATTTAAGGACTTTGCTGCAATATTTAAGGACTCTGCTTCAGTATTTAAGGACTCTGCTGCATTATTTAAGGACTTTGTTGCATTATTTAAGGACTCTGCTGCATTATTTAAGGACTTTGCTGCATTATTTAAGGACTCTGCTGCATTTTTTAAGGACTCTGCTGAAGCATTTGAGGACTCTGCTGCATTATTTAACGACGTTGTTGCATTATTTAAGAACTGTGCTGCATTATTTAAGGACTTTGCTGCATTATTTAAGGACTATGCTGCATTATTTAATGACTTTGCTGAAGCATTTGAGGACTCTGCTGCATTATTAGAGGACTCTGCTGCATTATTTAAGGACTTGCTGCATTATTTAATGACTTTGTTGGATTTTTTAAGGACTCTGCTGCATTATTTAAGGACTCTGCTGCATTATTTGAGGACTTTGCTGCAATATTTAAGGACTCTGCTTCAGTATTTAAGGACTCTGCTGCATTATTTAAGGACGTTGTTGCATTATTTAAGAACTCTGCTGCATTATTTAAGGACTTTGCTGCATTATTTAAGGACACTGCTGCATTATTTAAGGACTCTGCTGAAGCATTTGAGGACTCTGCTGCATTATTTAAGGACTCTGCTGCATTATTTAAGGACTTTGCTGCATTATTTAAGGACTCTGCTGCATTTTTTAAGGACTCTGCTGAAGCATTTGAGGAATCTGCTGCATTATTTAACGACGTTGTTGCATTATTTAAGAACTGTGCTGCATTATTTAAGGACTTTGCTGCATTATTTAAGGACTATGCTGCATTATTTAATGACTTTGCTGAAGCATTTGAGGACTCTGCTGCATTATTAGAGGACTCTGCTGCATTATTTAAGGACTTGCTGCATTATTTAATGACTTTGTTGGATTTTTTAAGGACTCTGCTGCATTATTTAAGGACTCTGCTGCATTATTTAAGGACTTTGTTGCATTATTTAAGGACTCTGCTGCATTATTTAAGGACTTTGCTGCATTATTTAAGGATTCTGCTGCATTTTTTAAGGACTCTGCTGAAGCATTTGAGGAATCTGCTGCATTATTTAAGCACTTTGCTGCGGTATTTAAGGACTCTGTTGCATTATTTAAGGACTTTGTTGCATTATTTAAGGACTCTGCTGCATTAGTTAAGGACTTTGCTGCATTATTTAAGGACTCTGCTGCATTATTTACCGACGTTGTTGCATTATTTAAGAACTGTGCTGCTTTATTTAAGGACTTTGCATTATTTAAGGACTATGCTGCATTATTTAAAGACTTTGCTGAAGCATTTGAGGACTCTGCTGCATTATTAGAGGACTCTGCTGCATTATTTAATGACTTTGTTGGATTTTTTAAGGACTCTGCTGCATTATTTAAGGAATTTGCTGCTATATTAAAGGACTCTGCTTCAGTATTTAAGGACTCTGCTGCGGTATTTAAGGACTCTGCTGCATTATTTAAGGACTCTGCTGCATTATTTAAGGACTTTGCTGCATTATTTAAGGACTCTGCTGCATTATTTAAGGACTTTGTTGCATTATTTAAGGACTCTAATGCATTATTTAAGGACTTTGCTGCAATATTTAAGGACTCTGCTTCAGTATTTAAGGACTCTGCTGCATTATTTAAGGACGTTGTTGCATTATTTAAGGACTCTGCTGCATTATTTAAGGACTTTACTGCATTATTTAAGGACTCTGCTGCATTATTTAAGGACTTTCTTGCATTATTTAAGGACTCTGCTGCATTAGTTAAGGACTTTGTTGCATTATTTAAGGACTCTGCTGCATTATTTAAGGACTTTGTTGCATTATTTAAGGACTCTGCTGCATTATTTAAGGACTTTGCTGCAATATTTAAGGACTCTGCTTCAGTATTTAAGGACTCTGCTGCATTATTTAAGGACTTTGTTGCATTATTTAAGGACTCTGCTGCATTATTTAAGGACTTTGCTGCATTATTTAAGGATTCTGCTGCATTTTTTAAGGACTCTGCTGAAGCATTTGAGGAATCTGCTGCATTATTTAAGCACTTTGCTGCGGTATTTAAGGACTCTGTTGCATTATTTAAGGACTTTGTTGCATTATTTAAGGACTCTGCTGCATTAGTTAAGGACTTTGCTGCATTATTTAAGGACTCTGCTGCATTATTTACCGACGTTGTTGCATTATTTAAGAACTGTGCTGCTTTATTTAAGGACTTTGCATTATTTAAGGACTATGCTGCATTATTTAAAGACTTTGCTGAAGCATTTGAGGACTCTGCTGCATTATTAGAGGACTCTGCTGCATTATTTAATGACTTTGTTGGATTTTTTAAGGACTCTGCTGCATTATTTAAGGAATTTGCTGCTATATTAAAGGACTCTGCTTCAGTATTTAAGGACTCTGCTGCGGTATTTAAGGACTCTGCTGCATTATTTAAGGACTCTGCTGCATTATTTAAGGACTTTGCTGCATTATTTAAGGACTCTGCTGCATTATTTAAGGACTTTGTTGCATTATTTAAGGACTCTGCTGCATTATTTAAGGACTTTGCTGCATTATTTAAGGACACTGCTGCATTATTTAAGGACTCTGCTGAAGCATTTGAGGACTCTGCTGCATTATTTAAGGACTCTGCTGCATTATTTAAGGACTTTGCTGCATTATTTAAGGACTCTGCTGCATTTTTTAAGGACTCTGCTGAAGCATTTGAGGAATCTGCTGCATTATTTAACGACGTTGTTGCATTATTTAAGAACTGTGCTGCATTATTTAAGGACTTTGCTGCATTATTTAAGGACTATGCTGCATTATTTAATGACTTTGCTGAAGCATTTGAGGACTCTGCTGCATTATTAGAGGACTCTGCTGCATTATTTAAGGACTTGCTGCATTATTTAATGACTTTGTTGGATTTTTTAAGGACTCTGCTGCATTATTTAAGGACTATGCTGCATTATTTAAGGACTTTGTTGCATTATTTAAGGACTCTGCTGCATTATATAAGGACTTTGCTGCATTATTTAAGGATTCTGCTGCATTTTTTAAGGACTCTGCTGAAGCATTTGAGGAATCTGCTGCATTATTTAAGCACTTTGCTGCGGTATTTAAGGACTCTGTTGCATTATTTAAGGACTTTGTTGCATTATTTAAGGACTCTGCTGCATTAGTTAAGGACTTTGCTGCATTATTTAAGGACTCTGCTGCATTATTTACCGACGTTGTTGCATTATTTAAGAACTGTGCTGCTTTATTTAAGGACTTTGCATTATTTAAGGACTATGCTGCATTATTTAAAGACTTTGCTGAAGCATTTGAGGACTCTGCTGCATTATTAGAGGACTCTGCTGCATTATTTAATGACTTTGTTGGATTTTTTAAGGACTCTGCTGCATTATTTAAGGAATTTGCTGCTATATTAAAGGACTCTGCTTCAGTATTTAAGGACTCTGCTGCGGTATTTAAGGACTCTGCTGCATTATTTAAGGACTCTGCTGCATTATTTAAGGACTTTGCTGCATTATTTAAGGACTCTGCTGCATTATTTAAGGACTTTGTTGCATTATTTAAGGACTCTAATGCATTATTTAAGGACTTTGCTGCAATATTTAAGGACTCTGCTTCAGTATTTAAGGACTCTGCTGCATTATTTAAGGACGTTGTTGCATTATTTAAGGACTCTGCTGCATTATTTAAGGACTTTACTGCATTATTTAAGGACTCTGCTGCATTATTTAAGGACTTTCTTGCATTATTTAAGGACTCTGCTGCATTAGTTAAGGACTTTGTTGCATTATTTAAGGACTCTGCTGCATTATTTAAGGACTTTGTTGCATTATTTAAGGACTCTGCTGCATTATTTAAGGACTTTGCTGCAATATTTAAGGACTCTGCTTCAGTATTTAAGGACTCTGCTGCATTATTTAAGGACTTTGTTGCATTATTTAAGGACTCTGCTGCATTATTTAAGGACTTTGCTGCATTATTTAAGGATTCTGCTGCATTTTTTAAGGACTCTGCTGAAGCATTTGAGGAATCTGCTGCATTATTTAAGCACTTTGCTGCGGTATTTAAGGACTCTGTTGCATTATTTAAGGACTTTGTTGCATTATTTAAGGACTCTGCTGCATTAGTTAAGGACTTTGCTGCATTATTTAAGGACTCTGCTGCATTATTTACCGACGTTGTTGCATTATTTAAGAACTGTGCTGCTTTATTTAAGGACTTTGCATTATTTAAGGACTATGCTGCATTATTTAAAGACTTTGCTGAAGCATTTGAGGACTCTGCTGCATTATTAGAGGACTCTGCTGCATTATTTAATGACTTTGTTGGATTTTTTAAGGACTCTGCTGCATTATTTAAGGAATTTGCTGCTATATTAAAGGACTCTGCTTCAGTATTTAAGGACTCTGCTGCGGTATTTAAGGACTCTGCTGCATTATTTAAGGACTCTGCTGCATTATTTAAGGACTTTGCTGCATTATTTAAGGACTCTGCTGCATTATTTAAGGACTTTGTTGCATTATTTAAGGACTCTAATGCATTATTTAAGGACTTTGCTGCAATATTTAAGGACTCTGCTTCAGTATTTAAGGACTCTGCTGCATTATTTAAGGACGTTGTTGCATTATTTAAGGACTCTGCTGCATTATTTAAGGACTTTACTGCATTATTTAAGGACTCTGCTGCATTATTTAAGGACTTTCTTGCATTATTTAAGGACTCTGCTGCATTAGTTAAGGACTTTGCTGCATTATTTAAGGACT
This sequence comes from Phyllobates terribilis, assembly GCF_046119375.1. NCBI lineage: Eukaryota > Metazoa > Chordata > Amphibia > Anura > Dendrobatidae > Phyllobates > Phyllobates terribilis. Next base: position 4,025,846 of record NW_027362905.1, read on the forward strand.
CTGCTGCATTATTTAAGGACTTTGCTGCAATATTTAAGGACTCTGCTTCAGTATTTAAGGACTCTGCTGCATTATTTAAGGACTTTGTTGCATTATTTAAGGACTCTGCTGCATTATTTAAGGACTTTGCTGCATTATTTAAGGACTCTGCTGCATTTTTTAAGGACTCTGCTGAAGCATTTGAGGACTCTGCTGCATTATTTAACGACGTTGTTGCATTATTTAAGAACTGTGCTGCATTATTTAAGGACTTTGCTGCATTATTTAAGGACTATGCTGCATTATTTAATGACTTTGCTGAAGCATTTGAGGACTCTGCTGCATTATTAGAGGACTCTGCTGCATTATTTAAGGACTTGCTGCATTATTTAATGACTTTGTTGGATTTTTTAAGGACTCTGCTGCATTATTTAAGGACTCTGCTGCATTATTTAAGGACTTTGCTGCAATATTTAAGGACTCTGCTTCAGTATTTAAGGACTCTGCTGCATTATTTAAGGACGTTGTTGCATTATTTAAGGACTCTGCTGCATTATTTAAGGACTTTACTGCATTATTTAAGGACTCTGCTGCATTATTTAAGGACTTTGTTGCATTATTTCAGGAATCTGATGCATTATTTAAGGAATTTGCTGAATTATTTAAGGACTCTGCTTTCTTATTTAATGACTCTGCTGAAGCATTTGAGGACTCTGCTGCATTATTTGAGGACTCTGTTGCATTATTTAAGGACTTTGCTGCTTTATTTAAGGACTTTGCTGCAATATTTAAGGACTCTGCTTCAGTATTTAAGGACTCTGCTGCATTATTTAAGGACTTTGCTGCATTATTTAAGGACTTTGTTGCATTATTTAAGTACTCTGCTGCATTATTTAAGGACTTTGTTGCATTATTTAAGGACTCTGCTGCATTATTTAAGGACTTTGTTGCATTATTTAATGACTCTGCTGCATTATTTAAGGACTTTGCAGCAATATTTAAGGACTCTGCTTCAGTATTTAAGGACTCTGCTGCATTATTTAAGGACTTTGTTGCATTATTTAAGGACTCTGCTGCATTATTTAAGGACTTTGCTGTATTATTTAAGGACAATGCTGCATTATTTAAGGACTCTGCTGAAGCATTTGAGGACTCTGCTGCATTATTTAAGCCCTTTGCTGCGGTATTTAAGGACTCTGTTGCATTATTTAAGGACTTTGTTGCATTATTTAAGGACTCTGCTGCATTAGTTAAGGACTTTGCTGCATTATTTAAGGACTCTGCTGCATTATTTAACGACGTTGTTGCATTATTTAAGAACTGTTCTGCATTATTTAAGGCCTTTGCTGCATTATTTAAGGAATATGCTGCATTATTTAATGAATTTGCTGAAGCATTTGAGGACTCTGCTGCATTATTAGAGGACTCTGCTGCATTATTTAAGGACTTGCTGCATTATTTAATGACTTTGTTGGATTTTTTAAGGACTCTGCTGCATTATTTAAGGACATTGTTGCATTATTTAATGACTCTGCTGCATTATTTAAGGACTTTGCAGCAATATTTAAGGACTCTGCTTCAGTATTTAAGGACTCTGCTGCATTATTTAAGGACTTTGTTGCATTATCTAAGGACTCTGCTGCATTATTGAAGGACTTTGCTGCATTATTTAAGGACTCTGCTGCATTATTTAAGGACTTTGCTGCAATATTTAAGGACTCTGCTTCAGTATTTAAGGACTCTGCTGAAGCATTTGAGGACTCTGCTGCATTATTTAATGACTTTGCTGAAGCATTTGAGGACTCTGCTGCATTACTAGAGGAATCTGCTGCATTATTTAATGACTTTGTTGGATTTTTTAAGGACTCTGCTGCATTATTTAAGGAATTTGCTGCTATATTAAAGGACTCTGCTTCAGTATTTAAGGACTCTGCTGCGGTATTTAAGGACTCTGCTGCATTATTTAAGGACTCTGCTGCATTATTTAAGGACTTTGCTGCATTATTTAAGGAATTTGTTGCATTATTTAAGGACTCTGCTGCATTATTTAAGGACTTTGCTGCAATATTTAAGGACTCTGCTTCAGTATTTAAGTTCTCTGCTGCATTATTTAAGGACGTTGTTGCATTATTTAAGGACTCTGCTGCATTATTTAAGGACTTTACTGCATTATTTAAGGACTCTGCTGCATTATTTAAGGACTTTGTTGCATTATTTAAGGACTCTGCTGCATTAGTTAAGGACTTTGCTGCATTATTTAAGGACTCTGCTGCATTATTTAACGACGTTGTTGCATTATTTAAGAACTGTGCTGCATTATTTAAGGACTTTGCTGCATTATTTAAGGACTATGCTGCATTATTTAATGACTTTGCTGAAGCATTTGAGGACTCTGCTGCATTATTAGAGGACTCTGCTGCATTATTTAAGGACTTGCTGCATTATTTAATGACTTTGTTGGATTTTTTAAGGACTCTGCTGCATTATTTACGGAATTTGCTGCTATATTAAAGGACTCTGCTTCAGTATTTAAGGACTCTGCTGCAGTATTTAAGGACTCTGCTGCATTATTTAAGGACTCTGCTGCATTATTTAAGGACTTTGCTGCATTATTTAAGGACTCTGCTGCGGTATTTAAGGACTCTGCTGCATTATTTAAGGACTCTGCTGCATTATTTAAGGACTTTGCTGCATTATTTAAGGAATCTGCTGCATTATTTAAGGACTTTGTTGCATTATCTAAGGACTCTGCTGCATTATTGAAGGACTTTGCTGCAATATTTAAGGACTCTGCTTCAGTATTTAAGGACTCTGCTGCATTATTTAAGGACTTTGTTGCATTATTTAAGGACTCTGCTGCATTATTTAAGGACTTTGCTGCATTATTTATGGACTCTGCTGCATTATTTAAGGACTTTGCTGCAATATTTAAGGACTCTGCTTCAGTATTTAAGGACTCTGCTGCATTATTTAAGGACTTTGTTGCATTATTTAAGGACTCTGCTGCATTATTTAAGGACTTTGCTGCATTATTTAAGGATTCTGCTGCATTTTTTAAGGACTCTGCTGAAGCATTTGAGGAATCTGCTGCATTATTTAAGCACTTTGCTGCGGTATTTAAGGACTCTGTTGCATTATTTAAGGACTTTGTTGCATTATTTAAGGACTCTGCTGCATTAGTTAAGGACTTTGCTGCATTATTTAAGGACTCTGCTGCATTATTTACCGACGTTGTTGCATTATTTAAGAACTGTGCTGCTTTATTTAAGGACTTTGCATTATTTAAGGACTATGCTGCATTATTTAAAGACTTTGCTGAAGCATTTGAGGACTCTGCTGCATTATTAGAGGACTCTGCTGCATTATTTAATGACTTTGTTGGATTTTTTAAGGACTCTGCTGCATTATTTAAGGAATTTGCTGCTATATTAAAGGACTCTGCTTCAGTATTTAAGGACTCTGCTGCGGTATTTAAGGACTCTGCTGCATTATTTAAGGACTCTGCTGCATTATTTAAGGACTTTGCTGCATTATTTAAGGACTCTGCTGCATTATTTAAGGACTTTGTTGCATTATTTAAGGACTCTGCTGCATTATTTAAGGACTTTGCTGCATTATTTAAGGACACTGCTGCATTATTTAAGGACTCTGCTGAAGCATTTGAGGACTCTGCTGCATTATTTAAGGACTCTGCTGCATTATTTAAGGACTTTGCTGCATTATTTAAGGACTCTGCTGCATTTTTTAAGGACTCTGCTGAAGCATTTGAGGAATCTGCTGCATTATTTAACGACGTTGTTGCATTATTTAAGAACTGTGCTGCATTATTTAAGGACTTTGCTGCATTATTTAAGGACTATGCTGCATTATTTAATGACTTTGCTGAAGCATTTGAGGACTCTGCTGCATTATTAGAGGACTCTGCTGCATTATTTAAGGACTTGCTGCATTATTTAATGACTTTGTTGGATTTTTTAAGGACTCTGCTGCATTATTTAAGGACTCTGCTGCATTATTTAAGGACTTTGTTGCATTATTTAAGGACTCTGCTGCATTATTTAAGGACTTTGCTGCATTATTTAAGGATTCTGCTGCATTTTTTAAGGACTCTGCTGAAGCATTTGAGGAATCTGCTGCATTATTTAAGCACTTTGCTGCGGTATTTAAGGACTCTGTTGCATTATTTAAGGACTTTGTTGCATTATTTAAGGACTCTGCTGCATTAGTTAAGGACTTTGCTGCATTATTTAAGGACTCTGCTGCATTATTTACCGACGTTGTTGCATTATTTAAGAACTGTGCTGCTTTATTTAAGGACTTTGCATTATTTAAGGACTATGCTGCATTATTTAAAGACTTTGCTGAAGCATTTGAGGACTCTGCTGCATTATTAGAGGACTCTGCTGCATTATTTAATGACTTTGTTGGATTTTTTAAGGACTCTGCTGCATTATTTAAGGAATTTGCTGCTATATTAAAGGACTCTGCTTCAGTATTTAAGGACTCTGCTGCGGTATTTAAGGACTCTGCTGCATTATTTAAGGACTCTGCTGCATTATTTAAGGACTTTGCTGCATTATTTAAGGACTCTGCTGCATTATTTAAGGACTTTGTTGCATTATTTAAGGACTCTAATGCATTATTTAAGGACTTTGCTGCAATATTTAAGGACTCTGCTTCAGTATTTAAGGACTCTGCTGCATTATTTAAGGACGTTGTTGCATTATTTAAGGACTCTGCTGCATTATTTAAGGACTTTACTGCATTATTTAAGGACTCTGCTGCATTATTTAAGGACTTTCTTGCATTATTTAAGGACTCTGCTGCATTAGTTAAGGACTTTGTTGCATTATTTAAGGACTCTGCTGCATTATTTAAGGACTTTGTTGCATTATTTAAGGACTCTGCTGCATTATTTAAGGACTTTGCTGCAATATTTAAGGACTCTGCTTCAGTATTTAAGGACTCTGCTGCATTATTTAAGGACTTTGTTGCATTATTTAAGGACTCTGCTGCATTATTTAAGGACTTTGCTGCATTATTTAAGGATTCTGCTGCATTTTTTAAGGACTCTGCTGAAGCATTTGAGGAATCTGCTGCATTATTTAAGCACTTTGCTGCGGTATTTAAGGACTCTGTTGCATTATTTAAGGACTTTGTTGCATTATTTAAGGACTCTGCTGCATTAGTTAAGGACTTTGCTGCATTATTTAAGGACTCTGCTGCATTATTTACCGACGTTGTTGCATTATTTAAGAACTGTGCTGCTTTATTTAAGGACTTTGCATTATTTAAGGACTATGCTGCATTATTTAAAGACTTTGCTGAAGCATTTGAGGACTCTGCTGCATTATTAGAGGACTCTGCTGCATTATTTAATGACTTTGTTGGATTTTTTAAGGACTCTGCTGCATTATTTAAGGAATTTGCTGCTATATTAAAGGACTCTGCTTCAGTATTTAAGGACTCTGCTGCGGTATTTAAGGACTCTGCTGCATTATTTAAGGACTCTGCTGCATTATTTAAGGACTTTGCTGCATTATTTAAGGACTCTGCTGCATTATTTAAGGACTTTGTTGCATTATTTAAGGACTCTAATGCATTATTTAAGGACTTTGCTGCAATATTTAAGGACTCTGCTTCAGTATTTAAGGACTCTGCTGCATTATTTAAGGACGTTGTTGCATTATTTAAGGACTCTGCTGCATTATTTAAGGACTTTACTGCATTATTTAAGGACTCTGCTGCATTATTTAAGGACTTTCTTGCATTATTTAAGGACTCTGCTGCATTAGTTAAGGACTTTGCTGCATTATTTAAGGACTCTGCTGCATTATTTAAGGACTTTGCTGCAATATTTAAGGACTCTGCTTCAGTATTTAAGGACTCTGCTGCATTATTTAAGGACTTTGTTGCATTATTTAAGGACTCTGCTGCATTATTTAAGGACTTTGCTGCATTATTTAAGGACTCTGCTGCATTTTTTAAGGACTCTGCTGAAGCATTTGAGGACTCTGCTGCATTATTTAACGACGTTGTTGCATTATTTAAGGACTTTGCTGCATTATTTAAGGACTATGCTGCATTATTTAATGACTTTGCTGAAGCATTTGAGGACTCTGCTGCATTATTAGAGGACTCTGCTGCATTATTTAAGGACTTGCTGCATTATTTAATGACTTTGTTGGATTTTTTAAGGACTCTGCTGCATTATTTAAGGACTCTGCTGCATTATTTAAGGACTTTGCTGCAATATTTAAGGACTCTGCTTCAGTATTTAAGGACTCTGCTGCATTATTTAAGGACGTTGTTGCATTATTTAAGGACTCTGCTGCATTATTTAAGGACTTTACTGCATTATTTAAGGACTCTGCTGCATTATTTAAGGACTTTGTTGCATTATTTCAGGAATCTGATGCATTATTTAAGGAATTTGCTGAATTATTTAAGGACTCTGCTTTCTTATTTAATGACTCTGCTGAAGCATTTGAGGACTCTGCTGCATTATTTGAGGACTCTGTTGCATTATTTAAGGACTTTGCTGCTTTATTTAAGGACTTTGCTGCAATATTTAAGGACTCTGCTTCAGTATTTAAGGACTCTGCTGCATTATTTAAGGACTTTGCTGCATTATTTAAGGACTTTGTTGCATTATTTAAGTACTCTGCTGCATTATTTAAGGACTTTGTTGCATTATTTAAGGACTCTGCTGCATTATTTAAGGACTTTGTTGCATTATTTAATGACTCTGCTGCATTATTTAAGGACTTTGCAGCAATATTTAAGGACTCTGCTTCAGTATTTAAGGACTCTGCTGCATTATTTAAGGACTTTGTTGCATTATTTAAGGACTCTGCTGCATTATTTAAGGACTTTGCTGTATTATTTAAGGACAATGCTGCATTATTTAAGGACTCTGCTGAAGCATTTGAGGACTCTGCTGCATTATTTAAGCCCTTTGCTGCGGTATTTAAGGACTCTGTTGCATTATTTAAGGACTTTGTTGCATTATTTAAGGACTCTGCTGCATTAGTTAAGGACTTTGCTGCATTATTTAAGGACTCTGCTGCATTATTTAACGACGTTGTTGCATTATTTAAGAACTGTTCTGCATTATTTAAGGCCTTTGCTGCATTATTTAAGGAATATGCTGCATTATTTAATGAATTTGCTGAAGCATTTGAGGACTCTGCTGCATTATTAGAGGACTCTGCTGCATTATTTAAGGACTTGCTGCATTATTTAATGACTTTGTTGGATTTTTTAAGGACTCTGCTGCATTATTTAAGGACATTGTTGCATTATTTAATGACTCTGCTGCATTATTTAAGGACTTTGCAGCAATATTTAAGGACTCTGCTTCAGTATTTAAGGACTCTGCTGCATTATTTAAGGACTTTGTTGCATTATCTAAGGACTCTGCTGCATTATTGAAGGACTTTGCTGCATTATTTAAGGACTCTGCTGCATTATTTAAGGACTTTGCTGCAATATTTAAGGACTCTGCTTCAGTATTTAAGGACTCTGCTGAAGCATTTGAGGACTCTGCTGCATTATTTAATGACTTTGCTGAAGCATTTGAGGACTCTGCTGCATTACTAGAGGAATCTGCTGCATTATTTAATGACTTTGTTGGATTTTTTAAGGACTCTGCTGCATTATTTAAGGAATTTGCTGCTATATTAAAGGACTCTGCTTCAGTATTTAAGGACTCTGCTGCGGTATTTAAGGACTCTGCTGCATTATTTAAGGACTCTGCTGCATTATTTAAGGACTTTGCTGCATTATTTAAGGAATTTGTTGCATTATTTAAGGACTCTGCTGCATTATTTAAGGACTTTGCTGCAATATTTAAGGACTCTGCTTCAGTATTTAAGTTCTCTGCTGCATTATTTAAGGACGTTGTTGCATTATTTAAGGACTCTGCTGCATTATTTAAGGACTTTACTGCATTATTTAAGGACTCTGCTGCATTATTTAAGGACTTTGTTGCATTATTTAAGGACTCTGCTGCATTAGTTAAGGACTTTGCTGCATTATTTAAGGACTCTGCTGCATTATTTAACGACGTTGTTGCATTATTTAAGAACTGTGCTGCATTATTTAAGGACTTTGCTGCATTATTTAAGGACTATGCTGCATTATTTAATGACTTTGCTGAAGCATTTGAGGACTCTGCTGCATTATTAGAGGACTCTGCTGCATTATTTAAGGACTTGCTGCATTATTTAATGACTTTGTTGGATTTTTTAAGGACTCTGCTGCATTATTTACGGAATTTGCTGCTATATTAAAGGACTCTGCTTCAGTATTTAAGGACTCTGCTGCAGTATTTAAGGACTCTGCTGCATTATTTAAGGACTCTGCTGCATTATTTAAGGACTTTGCTGCATTATTTAAGGACTCTGCTGCGGTATTTAAGGACTCTGCTGCATTATTTAAGGACTCTGCTGCATTATTTAAGGACTTTGCTGCATTATTTAAGGAATCTGCTGCATTATTTAAGGACTTTGTTGCATTATCTAAGGACTCTGCTGCATTATTGAAGGACTTTGCTGCAATATTTAAGGACTCTGCTTCAGTATTTAAGGACTCTGCTGCATTATTTAAGGACTTTGTTGCATTATTTAAGGACTCTGCTGCATTATTTAAGGACTTTGCTGCATTATTTATGGACTCTGCTGCATTATTTAAGGACTTTGCTGCAATATTTAAGGACTCTGCTTCAGTATTTAAGGACTCTGCTGCATTATTTAAGGACTTTGTTGCATTATTTAAGGACTCTGCTGCATTATTTAAGGACTTTGCTGCATTATTTAAGGACTCTGCTGCATTATTTAAGGACTCTGCTGAAGCATTTGAGGACTCTGCTGCATTATTTAATCACTTTGCTGCGGTATTTAAGGACTCTGTTGCATTATTTAAGGACTTTGTTGCATTATTTAAGGACTCTGCTGCATTAGTTAAGGACTTTGCTGCATTATTTAAGGACTCTGCTGCATTATTTAAGGACTTTGCTGCAATATTTAAGGACTCTGCTTCAGTATTTAAGGACTCTGCTGCATTATTTAAGGACTTTGTTGCATTATTTAAGGACTCTGCTGCATTATTTAAGGACTTTGCTGCATTATTTAAGGACTCTGCTGCATTTTTTAAGGACTCTGCTGAAGCATTTGAGGACTCTGCTGCATTATTTAACGACGTTGTTGCATTATTTAAGAACTGTGCTGCATTATTTAAGGACTTTGCTGCATTATTTAAGGACTATGCTGCATTATTTAATGACTTTGCTGAAGCATTTGAGGACTCTGCTGCATTATTAGAGGACTCTGCTGCATTATTTAAGGACTTGCTGCATTATTTAATGACTTTGTTGGATTTTTTAAGGACTCTGCTGCATTATTTAAGGACTCTGCTGCATTATTTAAGGACTTTGCTGCAATATTTAAGGACTCTGCTTCAGTATTTAAGGACTCTGCTGCATTATTTAAGGACGTTGTTGCATTATTTAAGGACTCTGCTGCATTATTTAAGGACTTTACTGCATTATTTAAGGACTCTGCTGCATTATTTAAGGACTTTGTTGCATTATTTCAGGAATCTGATGCATTATTTAAGGAATTTGCTGAATTATTTAAGGACTCTGCTTTCTTATTTAATGACTCTGCTGAAGCATTTGAGGACTCTGCTGCATTATTTGAGGACTCTGTTGCATTATTTAAGGACTTTGCTGCTTTATTTAAGGACTTTGCTGCAATATTTAAGGACTCTGCTTCAGTATTTAAGGACTCTGCTGCATTATTTAAGGACTTTGCTGCATTATTTAAGGACTTTGTTGCATTATTTAAGTACTCTGCTGCATTATTTAAGGACTTTGTTGCATTATTTAAGGACTCTGCTGCATTATTTAAGGACTTTGTTGCATTATTTAATGACTCTGCTGCATTATTTAAGGACTTTGCAGCAATATTTAAGGACTCTGCTTCAGTATTTAAGGACTCTGCTGCATTATTTAAGGACTTTGTTGCATTATTTAAGGACTCTGCTGCATTATTTAAGGACTTTGCTGTATTATTTAAGGACAATGCTGCATTATTTAAGGACTCTGCTGAAGCATTTGAGGACTCTGCTGCATTATTTAAGCCCTTTGCTGCGGTATTTAAGGACTCTGTTGCATTATTTAAGGACTTTGTTGCATTATTTAAGGACTCTGCTGCATTAGTTAAGGACTTTGCTGCATTATTTAAGGACTCTGCTGCATTATTTAACGACGTTGTTGCATTATTTAAGAACTGTTCTGCATTATTTAAGGACTTTGCTGCATTATTTAAGGAATATGCTGCATTATTTAATGAATTTGCTGAAGCATTTGAGGACTCTGCTGCATTATTAGAGGACTCTGCTGCATTATTTAAGGACTTGCTGCATTATTTAATGACTTTGTTGGATTTTTTAAGGACTCTGCTGCATTATTTAAGGACATTGTTGCATTATTTAATGACTCTGCTGCATTATTTAAGGACTTTGCAGCAATATTTAAGGACTCTGCTTCAGTATTTAAGGACTCTGCTGCATTATTTAAGGACTTTGTTGCATTATCTAAGGACTCTGCTGCATTATTGAAGGACTTTGCTGCATTATTTAAGGACTCTGCTGCATTATTTAAGGACTTTGCTGCAATATTTAAGGACTCTGCTTCAGTATTTAAGGACTCTGCTGAAGCATTTGAGGACTCTGCTGCATTATTTAATGACTTTGCTGAAGCATTTGAGGACTCTGCTGCATTACTAGAGGACTCTGCTGCATTATTTAATGACTTTGTTGGATTTTTTAAGGACTCTGCTGCATTATTTAAGGAATTTGCTGCTATATTAAAGGACTCTGCTTCAGTATTTAAGGACTCTGCTGCGGTATTTAAGGACTCTGCTGCATTATTTAAGGACTCTGCTGCATTATTTAAGGACTTTGCTGCATTATTTAAGGAATTTGTTGCATTATTTAAGGACTCTGCTGCATTATTTAAGGACTTTGCTGCAATATTTAAGGACTCTGCTTCAGTATTTAAGTTCTCTGCTGCATTATTTAAGGACGTTGTTGCATTATTTAAGGACTCTGCTGCATTATTTAAGGACTTTACTGCATTATTTAAGGACTCTGCTGCATTATTTAAGGACTTTGTTGCATTATTTAAGGACTCTGCTGCATTAGTTAAGGACTTTGCTGCATTATTTAAGGACTCTGCTGTATTATTTAACGACGTTGTTGCATTATTTAAGAACTGTGCTGCATTATTTAAGGACTTTGCTGCATTATTTAAGGACTATGCTGCATTATTTAATGACTTTGCTGAAGCATTTGAGGACTCTGCTGCATTATTAGAGGACTCTGCTGCATTATTTAAGGACTTGCTGCATTATTTAATGACTTTGTTGGATTTTTTAAGGACTCTGCTGCATTATTTAAGGAATTTGCTGCTATATTAAAGGACTCTGCTTCAGTATTTAAGGACTCTGCTGCAGTATTTAAGGACTCTGCTGCATTATTTAAGGACTCTGCTGCATTATTTAAGGACTTTGCTGCATTATTTAAGGACTCTGCTGCGGTATTTAAGGACTCTGCTGCATTATTTAAGGACTCTGCTGCATTATTTAAGGACTTTGCTGCATTATTTAAGGAATCTGCTGCATTATTTAAGGACTTTGTTGCATTATCTAAGGACTCTGCTGCATTATTGAAGGACTTTGCTGCAATATTTAAGGACTCTGCTTCAGTATTTAAGGACTCTGCTGCATTATTTAAGGACTTTGTTGCATTATTTAAGGACTCTGCTGCATTATTTAAGGACTTTGCTGCATTATTTATGGACTCTGCTGCATTATTTAAGGACTTTGCTGCAATATTTAAGGACTCTGCTTCAGTATTTAAGGACTCTGCTGCATTATTTAAGGACTTTGTTGCATTATTTAAGGACTCTGCTGCATTATTTAAGGACTTTGTTGCATTATTTAAGGACTCTGCTGCATTAGTTAAGGACTTTGCTGCATTATTTAAGGACTCTGCTGCATTATTTAAGGACTTTGCTGCAATATTTAAGGACTCTGCTTCAGTATTTAAGGACTCTGCTGCATTATTTAAGGACTTTGTTGCATTATTTAAGGACTCTGCTGCATTATTTAAGGACTTTGCTGCATTATTTAAGGACTCTGCTGCATTTTTTAAGGACTCTGCTGAAGCATTTGAGGACTCTGCTGCATTATTTAACGACGTTGTTGCATTATTTAAGAACTGTGCTGCATTATTTAAGGACTTTGCTGCATTATTTAAGGACTATGCTGCATTATTTAATGACTTTGCTGAAGCATTTGAGGACTCTGCTGCATTATTAGAGGACTCTGCTGCATTATTTAAGGACTTGCTGCATTATTTAATGACTTTGTTGGATTTTTTAAGGACTCTGCTGCATTATTTAAGGACTCTGCTGCATTATTTAAGGACTTTGCTGCAATATTTAAGGACTCTGCTTCAGTATTTAAGGACTCTGCTGCATTATTTAAGGACGTTGTTGCATTATTTAAGGACTCTGCTGCATTATTTAAGGACTTTGCTGCATTATTTAAGGACACTGCTGCATTATTTAAGGACTCTGCTGAAGCATTTGAGGACTCTGCTGCATTATTTAAGGACTCTGCTGCATTATTTAAGGACTCTGCTGCATTATTTAAGGACTTTACTGCATTATTTAAGGACTCTGCTGCATTATTTAAGGACTTTGTTGCATTATTTCAGGAATCTGATGCATTATTTAAGGAATTTGCTGAATTATTTAAGGACTCTGCTTTCTTATTTAATGACTCTGCTGAAGCATTTGAGGACTCTGCTGCATTATTTGAGGACTCTGTTGCATTATTTAAGGACTTTGCTGCTTTATTTAAGGACTTTGCTGCAATATTTAAGGACTCTGCTTCAGTATTTAAGGACTCTGCTGCATTATTTAAGGACTTTGCTGCATTATTTAAGGACTTTGTTGCATTATTTAAGTACTCTGCTGCATTATTTAAGGACTTTGTTGCATTATTTAAGGACTCTGCTGCATTATTTAAGGACTTTGTTGCATTATTTAATGACTCTGCTGCATTATTTAAGGACTTTGCAGCAATATTTAAGGACTCTGCTTCAGTATTTAAGGACTCTGCTGCATTATTTAAGGACTTTGTTGCATTATTTAAGGACTCTGCTGCATTATTTAAGGACTTTGCTGTATTATTTAAGGACAATGCTGCATTATTTAAGGACTCTGCTGAAGCATTTGAGGACTCTGCTGCATTATTTAAGCCCTTTGCTGCGGTATTTAAGGACTCTGTTGCATTATTTAAGGACTTTGTTGCATTATTTAAGGACTCTGCTGCATTAGTTAAGGACTTTGCTGCATTATTTAAGGACTCTGCTGCATTATTTAACGACGTTGTTGCATTATTTAAGAACTGTTCTGCATTATTTAAGGCCTTTGCTGCATTATTTAAGGAATATGCTGCATTATTTAATGAATTTGCTGAAGCATTTGAGGACTCTGCTGCATTATTAGAGGACTCTGCTGCATTATTTAAGGACTTGCTGCATTATTTAATGACTTTGTTGGATTTTTTAAGGACTCTGCTGCATTATTTAAGGACATTGTTGCATTATTTAATGACTCTGCTGCATTATTTAAGGACTTTGCAGCAATATTTAAGGACTCTGCTTCAGTATTTAAGGACTCTGCTGCATTATTTAAGGACTTTGTTGCATTATCTAAGGACTCTGCTGCATTATTGAAGGACTTTGCTGCATTATTTAAGGACTCTGCTGCATTATTTAAGGACTTTGCTGCAATATTTAAGGACTCTGCTTCAGTATTTAAGGACTCTGCTGAAGCATTTGAGGACTCTGCTGCATTATTTAATGACTTTGCTGAAGCATTTGAGGACTCTGCTGCATTACTAGAGGACTCTGCTGCATTATTTAATGACTTTGTTGGATTTTTTAAGGACTCTGCTGCATTATTTAAGGAATTTGCTGCTATATTAAAGGACTCTGCTTCAGTATTTAAGGACTCTGCTGCGGTATTTAAGGACTCTGCTGCATTATTTAAGGACTCTGCTGCATTATTTAAGGACTTTGCTGCAATATTTAAGGACTCTGCTTCAGTATTTAAGTTCTCTGCTGCATTATTTAAGGACGTTGTTGCATTATTTAAGGACTCTGCTGCATTATTTAAGGACTTTACTGCATTATTTAAGGACTCTGCTGCATTATTTAAGGACTTTGTTGCATTATTTAAGGACTCTGCTGCATTAGTTAAGGACTTTGCTGCATTATTTAAGGACTCTGCTGCATTATTTAACGACGTTGTTGCATTATTTAAGAACTGTGCTGCATTATTTAAGGACTTTGCTGCATTATTTAAGGACTATGCTGCATTATTTAATGACTTTGCTGAAGCATTTGAGGACTCTGCTGCATTATTAGAGGACTCTGCTGCATTATTTAAGGACTTGCTGCATTATTTAATGACTTTGTTGGATTTTTTAAGGACTCTGCTGCATTATTTAAGGAATTTGCTGCTATATTAAAGGACTCTGCTTCAGTATTTAAGGACTCTGCTGCAGTATTTAAGGACTCTGCTGCATTATTTAAGGACTCTGCTGCATTATTTAAGGACTTTGCTGCATTATTTAAGGACTCTGCTGCGGTATTTAAGGACTCTGCTGCATTATTTAAGGACTCTGCTGCATTATTTAAGGACTTTGCTGCATTATTTAAGGAATCTGCTGCATTATTTAAGGACTTTGTTGCATTATCTAAGGACTCTGCTGCATTATTGAAGGACTTTGCTGCAATATTTAAGGACTCTGCTTCAGTATTTAAGGACTCTGCTGCATTATTTAAGGACTTTGTTGCATTATTTAAGGACTCTGCTGCATTATTTAAGGACTTTGCTGCATTATTTATGGACTCTGCTGCATTATTTAAGGACTTTGCTGCAATATTTAAGGACTCTGCTTCAGTATTTAAGGACTCTGCTGCATTATTTAAGGACTTTGTTGCATTATTTAAGGACTCTGCTGCATTATTTAAGGACTTTGCTGCATTATTTAAGGACTCTGCTGCATTATTTAAGGACTCTGCTGAAGCATTTGAGGACTCTGCTGCATTATTTAATCACTTTGCTGCGGTATTTAAGGACTCTGTTGCATTATTTAAGGACTTTGTTGCATTATTTAAGGACTCTGCTGCATTAGTTAAGGACTTTGCTGCATTATTTAAGGACTCTGCTGCATTATTTAAGGACTTTGCTGCAATATTTAAGGACTCTGCTTCAGTATTTAAGGACTCTGCTGCATTATTTAAGGACTTTGTTGCATTATTTAAGGACTCTGCTGCATTATTTAAGGACTTTGCTGCATTATTTAAGGACTCTGCTGCATTTTTTAAGGACTCTGCTGAAGCATTTGAGGACTCTGCTGCATTATTTAACGACGTTGTTGCATTATTTAAGAACTGTGCTGCATTATTTAAGGACTTTGCTGCATTATTTAAGGACTATGCTGCATTATTTAATGACTTTGCTGAAGCATTTGAGGACTCTGCTGCATTATTAGAGGACTCTGCTGCATTATTTAAGGACTTGCTGCATTATTTAATGACTTTGTTGGATTTTTTAAGGACTCTGCTGCATTATTTAAGGACTCTGCTGCATTATTTAAGGACTTTGCTGCAATATTTAAGGACTCTGCTTCAGTATTTAAGGACTCTGCTGCATTATTTAAGGACGTTGTTGCATTATTTAAGGACTCTGCTGCATTATTTAAGGACTTTACTGCATTATTTAAGGACTCTGCTGCATTATTTAAGGACTTTGTTGCATTATTTCAGGAATCTGATGCATTATTTAAGGAATTTGCTGAATTATTTAAGGACTATGCTGCATTATTTAATGACTTTGCTGAAGCATTTGAGGACTCTGCTGCATTATTAGAGGACTCTGCTGCATTATTTAAGGACTTGCTGCATTATTTAATGACTTTGTTGGATTTTTTAAGGACTCTGCTGCATTATTTACGGAATTTGCTGCTATATTAAAGGACTCTGCTTCAGTATTTAAGGACTCTGCTGCAGTATTTAAGGACTCTGCTGCATTATTTAAGGACTCTGCTGCATTATTTAAGGACTTTGCTGCATTATTTAAGGACTCTGCTGCGGTATTTAAGGACTCTGCTGCATTATTTAAGGACTCTGCTGCATTATTTAAGGACTTTGCTGCATTATTTAAGGAATCTGCTGCATTATTTAAGGACTTTGTTGCATTATCTAAGGACTCTGCTGCATTATTGAAGGACTTTGCTGCAATATTTAAGGACTCTGCTTCAGTATTTAAGGACTCTGCTGCATTATTTAAGGACTTTGTTGCATTATTTAAGGACTCTGCTGCATTATTTAAGGACTTTGCTGCATTATTTATGGACTCTGCTGCATTATTTAAGGACTTTGCTGCAATATTTAAGGACTCTGCTTCAGTATTTAAGGACTCTGCTGCATTATTTAAGGACTTTGTTGCATTATTTAAGGACTCTGCTGCATTATTTAAGGACTTTGCTGCATTATTTAAGGACTCTGCTGCATTATTTAAGGACTCTGCTGAAGCATTTGAGGACTCTGCTGCATTATTTAATCACTTTGCTGCGGTATTTAAGGACTCTGTTGCATTATTTAAGGACTTTGTTGCATTATTTAAGGACTCTGCTGCATTAGTTAAGGACTTTGCTGCATTATTTAAGGACTCTGCTGCATTATTTAAGGACTTTGCTGCAATATTTAAGGACTCTGCTTCAGTATTTAAGGACTCTGCTGCATTATTTAAGGACTTTGTTGCATTATTTAAGGACTCTGCTGCATTATTTAAGGACTTTGCTGCATTATTTAAGGACTCTGCTGCATTTTTTAAGGACTCTGCTGAAGCATTTGAGGACTCTGCTGCATTATTTAACGACGTTGTTGCATTATTTAAGAACTGTGCTGCATTATTTAAGGACTTTGCTGCATTATTTAAGGACTATGCTGCATTATTTAATGACTTTGCTGAAGCATTTGAGGACTCTGCTGCATTATTAGAGGACTCTGCTGCATTATTTAAGGACTTGCTGCATTATTTAATGACTTTGTTGGATTTTTTAAGGACTCTGCTGCATTATTTAAGGACTCTGCTGCATTATTTAAGGACTTTGCTGCAATATTTAAGGACTCTGCTTCAGTATTTAAGGACTCTGCTGCATTATTTAAGGACGTTGTTGCATTATTTAAGGACTCTGCTGCATTATTTAAGGACTTTACTGCATTATTTAAGGACTCTGCTGCATTATTTAAGGACTTTGTTGCATTATTTCAGGAATCTGATGCATTATTTAAGGAATTTGCTGAATTATTTAAGGACTCTGCTTTCTTATTTAATGACTCTGCTGAAGCATTTGAGGACTCTGCTGCATTATTTGAGGACTCTGTTGCATTATTTAAGGACTTTGCTGCTTTATTTAAGGACTTTGCTGCAATATTTAAGGACTCTGCTTCAGTATTTAAGGACTCTGCTGCATTATTTAAGGACTTTGCTGCATTATTTAAGGACTTTGTTGCATTATTTAAGTACTCTGCTGCATTATTTAAGGACTTTGTTGCATTATTTAAGGACTCTGCTGCATTATTTAAGGACTTTGTTGCATTATTTAATGACTCTGCTGCATTATTTAAGGACTTTGCAGCAATATTTAAGGACTCTGCTTCAGTATTTAAGGACTCTGCTGCATTATTTAAGGACTTTGTTGCATTATTTAAGGACTCTGCTGCATTATTTAAGGACTTTGCTGTATTATTTAAGGACAATGCTGCATTATTTAAGGACTCTGCTGAAGCATTTGAGGACTCTGCTGCATTATTTAAGCCCTTTGCTGCGGTATTTAAGGACTCTGTTGCATTATTTAAGGACTTTGTTGCATTATTTAAGGACTCTGCTGCATTAGTTAAGGACTTTGCTGCATTATTTAAGGACTCTGCTGCATTATTTAACGACGTTGTTGCATTATTTAAGAACTGTTCTGCATTATTTAAGGACTTTGCTGCATTATTTAAGGAATATGCTGCATTATTTAATGAATTTGCTGAAGCATTTGAGGACTCTGCTGCATTATTAGAGGACTCTGCTGCATTATTTAAGGACTTGCTGCATTATTTAATGACTTTGTTGGATTTTTTAAGGACTCTGCTGCATTATTTAAGGACATTGTTGCATTATTTAATGACTCTGCTGCATTATTTAAGGACTTTGCAGCAATATTTAAGGACTCTGCTTCAGTATTTAAGGACTCTGCTGCATTATTTAAGGACTTTGTTGCATTATCTAAGGACTCTGCTGCATTATTGAAGGACTTTGCTGCATTATTTAAGGACTCTGCTGCATTATTTAAGGACTTTGCTGCAATATTTAAGGACTCTGCTTCAGTATTTAAGGACTCTGCTGAAGCATTTGAGGACTCTGCTGCATTATTTAATGACTTTGCTGAAGCATTTGAGGACTCTGCTGCATTACTAGAGGACTCTGCTGCATTATTTAATGACTTTGTTGGATTTTTTAAGGACTCTGCTGCATTATTTAAGGAATTTGCTGCTATATTAAAGGACTCTGCTTCAGTATTTAAGGACTCTGCTGCGGTATTTAAGGACTCTGCTGCATTATTTAAGGACTCTGCTGCATTATTTAAGGACTTTGCTGCATTATTTAAGGAATTTGTTGCATTATTTAAGGACTCTGCTGCATTATTTAAGGACTTTGCTGCAATATTTAAGGACTCTGCTTCAGTATTTAAGTTCTCTGCTGCATTATTTAAGGACGTTGTTGCATTATTTAAGGACTCTGCTGCATTATTTAAGGACTTTACTGCATTATTTAAGGACTCTGCTGCATTATTTAAGGACTTTGTTGCATTATTTAAGGACTCTGCTGCATTAGTTAAGGACTTTGCTGCATTATTTAAGGACTCTGCTGTATTATTTAACGACGTTGTTGCATTATTTAAGAACTGTGCTGCATTATTTAAGGACTTTGCTGCATTATTTAAGGACTATGCTGCATTATTTAATGACTTTGCTGAAGCATTTGAGGACTCTGCTGCATTATTAGAGGACTCTGCTGCATTATTTAAGGACTTGCTGCATTATTTAATGACTTTGTTGGATTTTTTAAGGACTCTGCTGCATTATTTAAGGAATTTGCTGCTATATTAAAGGACTCTGCTTCAGTATTTAAGGACTCTGCTGCAGTATTTAAGGACTCTGCTGCATTATTTAAGGACTCTGCTGCATTATTTAAGGACTTTGCTGCATTATTTAAGGACTCTGCTGCGGTATTTAAGGACTCTGCTGCATTATTTAAGGACTCTGCTGCATTATTTAAGGACTTTGCTGCATTATTTAAGGAATCTGCTGCATTATTTAAGGACTTTGTTGCATTATCTAAGGACTCTGCTGCATTATTGAAGGACTTTGCTGCAATATTTAAGGACTCTGCTTCAGTATTTAAGGACTCTGCTGCATTATTTAAGGACTTTGTTGCATTATTTAAGGACTCTGCTGCATTATTTAAGGACTTTGCTGCATTATTTATGGACTCTGCTGCATTATTTAAGGACTTTGCTGCAATATTTAAGGACTCTGCTTCAGTATTTAAGGACTCTGCTGCATTATTTAAGGACTTTGTTGCATTATTTAAGGACTCTGCTGCATTATTTAAGGACTTTGCTGCATTATTTAAGGACTCTGCTGCATTATTTAAGGACTCTGCTGAAGCATTTGAGGACTCTGCTGCATTATTTAATCACTTTGCTGCGGTATTTAAGGACTCTGTTGCATTATTTAAGGACTTTGTTGCATTATTTAAGGACTCTGCTGCATTAGTTAAGGACTTTGCTGCATTATTTAAGGACTCTGCTGCATTATTTAAGGACTTTGCTGCAATATTTAAGGACTCTGCTTCAGTATTTAAGGACTCTGCTGCATTATTTAAGGACTTTGTTGCATTATTTAAGGACTCTGCTGCATTATTTAAGGACTTTGCTGCATTATTTAAGGACTCTGCTGCATTTTTTAAGGACTCTGCTGAAGCATTTGAGGACTCTGCTGCATTATTTAACGACGTTGTTGCATTATTTAAGAACTGTGCTGCATTATTTAAGGACTTTGCTGCATTATTTAAGGACTATGCTGCATTATTTAATGACTTTGCTGAAGCATTTGAGGACTCTGCTGCATTATTAGAGGACTCTGCTGCATTATTTAAGGACTTGCTGCATTATTTAATGACTTTGTTGGATTTTTTAAGGACTCTGCTGCATTATTTAAGGACTCTGCTGCATTATTTAAGGACTTTGCTGCAATATTTAAGGACTCTGCTTCAGTATTTAAGGACTCTGCTGCATTATTTAAGGACGTTGTTGCATTATTTAAGGACTCTGCTGCATTATTTAAGGACTTTACTGCATTATTTAAGGACTCTGCTGCATTATTTAAGGACTTTGTTGCATTATTTCAGGAATCTGATGCATTATTTAAGGAATTTGCTGAATTATTTAAGGACTCTGCTTTCTTATTTAATGACTCTGCTGAAGCATTTGAGGACTCTGCTGCATTATTTGAGGACTCTGTTGCATTATTTAAGGACTTTGCTGCTTTATTTAAGGACTTTGCTGCAATATTTAAGGACTCTGCTTCAGTATTTAAGGACTCTGCTGCATTATTTAAGGACTTTGCTGCATTATTTAAGGACTTTGTTGCATTATTTAAGTACTCTGCTGCATTATTTAAGGACTTTGTTGCATTATTTAAGGACTCTGCTGCATTATTTAAGGACTTTGTTGCATTATTTAATGACTCTGCTGCATTATTTAAGGACTTTGCAGCAATATTTAAGGACTCTGCTTCAGTATTTAAGGACTCTGCTGCATTATTTAAGGACTTTGTTGCATTATTTAAGGACTCTGCTGCATTATTTAAGGACTTTGCTGTATTATTTAAGGACAATGCTGCATTATTTAAGGACTCTGCTGAAGCATTTGAGGACTCTGCTGCATTATTTAAGCCCTTTGCTGCGGTATTTAAGGACTCTGTTGCATTATTTAAGGACTTTGTTGCATTATTTAAGGACTCTGCTGCATTAGTTAAGGACTTTGCTGCATTATTTAAGGACTCTGCTGCATTATTTAACGACGTTGTTGCATTATTTAAGAACTGTTCTGCATTATTTAAGGACTTTGCTGCATTATTTAAGGAATATGCTGCATTATTTAATGAATTTGCTGAAGCATTTGAGGACTCTGCTGCATTATTAGAGGACTCTGCTGCATTATTTAAGGACTTGCTGCATTATTTAATGACTTTGTTGGATTTTTTAAGGACTCTGCTGCATTATTTAAGGACATTGTTGCATTATTTAATGACTCTGCTGCATTATTTAAGGACTTTGCAGCAATATTTAAGGACTCTGCTTCAGTATTTAAGGACTCTGCTGCATTATTTAAGGACTTTGTTGCATTATCTAAGGACTCTGCTGCATTATTGAAGGACTTTGCTGCATTATTTAAGGACTCTGCTGCATTATTTAAGGACTTTGCTGCAATATTTAAGGACTCTGCTTCAGTATTTAAGGACTCTGCTGAAGCATTTGAGGACTCTGCTGCATTATTTAATGACTTTGCTGAAGCATTTGAGGACTCTGCTGCATTACTAGAGGACTCTGCTGCATTATTTAATGACTTTGTTGGATTTTTTAAGGACTCTGCTGCATTATTTAAGGAATTTGCTGCTATATTAAAGGACTCTGCTTCAGTATTTAAGGACTCTGCTGCGGTATTTAAGGACTCTGCTGCATTATTTAAGGACTCTGCTGCATTATTTAAGGACTTTGCTGCATTATTTAAGGAATTTGTTGCATTATTTAAGGACTCTGCTGCATTATTTAAGGACTTTGCTGCAATATTTAAGGACTCTGCTTCAGTATTTAAGTTCTCTGCTGCATTATTTAAGGACGTTGTTGCATTATTTAAGGACTCTGCTGCATTATTTAAGGACTTTACTGCATTATTTAAGGACTCTGCTGCATTATTTAAGGACTTTGTTGCATTATTTAAGGACTCTGCTGCATTAGTTAAGGACTTTGCTGCATTATTTAAGGACTCTGCTGTATTATTTAACGACGTTGTTGCATTATTTAAGAACTGTGCTGCATTATTTAAGGACTTTGCTGCATTATTTAAGGACTATGCTGCATTATTTAATGACTTTGCTGAAGCATTTGAGGACTCTGCTGCATTATTAGAGGACTCTGCTGCATTATTTAAGGACTTGCTGCATTATTTAATGACTTTGTTGGATTTTTTAAGGACTCTGCTGCATTATTTAAGGAATTTGCTGCTATATTAAAGGACTCTGCTTCAGTATTTAAGGACTCTGCTGCAGTATTTAAGGACTCTGCTGCATTATTTAAGGACTCTGCTGCATTATTTAAGGACTTTGCTGCATTATTTAAGGACTCTGCTGCGGTATTTAAGGACTCTGCTGCATTATTTAAGGACTCTGCTGCATTATTTAAGGACTTTGCTGCATTATTTAAGGAATCTGCTGCATTATTTAAGGACTTTGTTGCATTATCTAAGGACTCTGCTGCATTATTGAAGGACTTTGCTGCAATATTTAAGGACTCTGCTTCAGTATTTAAGGACTCTGCTGCATTATTTAAGGACTTTGTTGCATTATTTCAGGAATCTGATGCATTATTTAAGGAATTTGCTGAATTATTTAAGGACTCTGCTTTCTTATTTAATGACTCTGCTGAAGCATTTGAGGACTCTGCTGCATTATTTGAGGACTCTGTTGCATTATTTAAGGACTTTGCTGCTTTATTTAAGGACTTTGCTGCAATATTTAAGGACTCTGCTTCAGTATTTAAGGACTCTGCTGCATTATTTAAGGACTTTGCTGCATTATTTAAGGACTTTGTTGCATTATTTAAGTACTCTGCTGCATTATTTAAGGACTTTGTTGCATTATTTAAGGACTCTGCTGCATTATTTAAGGACTTTGTTGCATTATTTAATGACTCTGCTGCATTATTTAAGGACTTTGCAGCAATATTTAAGGACTCTGCTTCAGTATTTAAGGACTCTGCTGCATTATTTAAGGACTTTGTTGCATTATTTAAGGACTCTGCTGCATTATTTAAGGACTTTGCTGTATTATTTAAGGACAATGCTGCATTATTTAAGGACTCTGCTGAAGCATTTGAGGACTCTGCTGCATTATTTAAGCCCTTTGCTGCGGTATTTAAGGACTCTGTTGCATTATTTAAGGACTTTGTTGCATTATTTAAGGACTCTGCTGCATTAGTTAAGGACTTTGCTGCATTATTTAAGGACTCTGCTGCATTATTTAACGACGTTGTTGCATTATTTAAGAACTGTTCTGCATTATTTAAGGCCTTTGCTGCATTATTTAAGGAATATGCTGCATTATTTAATGAATTTGCTGAAGCATTTGAGGACTCTGCTGCATTATTTAAGGACTTTGCTGCATTATTTATGGACTCTGCTGCATTATTTAAGGACTTTGCTGCAATATTTAAGGACTCTGCTTCAGTATTTAAGGACTCTGCTGCATTATTTAAGGACTTTGTTGCATTATTTAAGGACTCTGCTGCATTATTTAAGGACTTTGCTGCATTATTTAAGGACTCTGCTGCATTATTTAAGGACTCTGCTGAAGCATTTGAGGACTCTGCTGCATTATTTAATCACTTTGCTGCGGTATTTAAGGACTCTGTTGCATTATTTAAGGACTTTGTTGCATTATTTAAGGACTCTGCTGCATTAGTTAAGGACTTTGCTGCATTATTTAAGGACTCTGCTGCATTATTTAAGGACTTTGCTGCAATATTTAAGGACTCTGCTTCAGTATTTAAGGACTCTGCTGCATTATTTAAGGACTTTGTTGCATTATTTAAGGACTCTGCTGCATTATTTAAGGACTTTGCTGCATTATTTAAGGACTCTGCTGCATTTTTTAAGGACTCTGCTGAAGCATTTGAGGACTCTGCTGCATTATTTAACGACGTTGTTGCATTATTTAAGAACTGTGCTGCATTATTTAAGGACTTTGCTGCATTATTTAAGGACTATGCTGCATTATTTAATGACTTTGCTGAAGCATTTGAGGACTCTGATGCATTATTAGAGGACTCTGCTGCATTATTTAAGGACTTGCTGCATTATTTAATGACTTTGTTGGATTTTTTAAGGACTCTGCTGCATTATTTAAGGACTCTGCTGCATTATTTAAGGACTTTGCTGCAATATTTAAGGACTCTGCTTCAGTATTTAAGGACTCTGCTGCATTATTTAAGGACGTTGTTGCATTATTTAAGGACTCTGCTGCATTATTTAAGGACTTTACTGCATTATTTAAGGACTCTGCTGCATTATTTAAGGACTTTGTTGCATTATTTCAGGAATCTGATGCATTATTTAAGGAATTTGCTGAATTATTTAAGGACTCTGCTTTCTTATTTAATGACTCTGCTGAAGCATTTGAGGACTCTGCTGCATTATTTGAGGACTCTGTTGCATTATTTAAGGACTTTGCTGCTTTATTTAAGGACTTTGCTGCAATATTTAAGGACTCTGCTTCAGTATTTAAGGACTCTGCTGCATTATTTAAGGACTTTGCTGCATTATTTAAGGACTTTGTTGCATTATTTAAGTACTCTGCTGCATTATTTAAGGACTTTGTTGCATTATTTAAGGACTCTGCTGCATTATTTAAGGACTTTGTTGCATTATTTAATGACTCTGCTGCATTATTTAAGGACTTTGCAGCAATATTTAAGGACTCTGCTTCAGTATTTAAGGACTCTGCTGCATTATTTAAGGACTTTGTTGCATTATTTAAGGACTCTGCTGCATTATTTAAGGACTTTGCTGTATTATTTAAGGACAATGCTGCATTATTTAAGGACTCTGCTGAAGCATTTGAGGACTCTGCTGCATTATTTAAGCCCTTTGCTGCGGTATTTAAGGACTCTGTTGCATTATTTAAGGACTTTGTTGCATTATTTAAGGACTCTGCTGCATTAGTTAAGGACTTTGCTGCATTATTTAAGGACTCTGCTGCATTATTTAACGACGTTGTTGCATTATTTAAGAACTGTTCTGCATTATTTAAGGACTTTGCTGCATTATTTAAGGAATATGCTGCATTATTTAATGAATTTGCTGAAGCATTTGAGGACTCTGCTGCATTATTAGAGGACTCTGCTGCATTATTTAAGGACTTGCTGCATTATTTAATGACTTTGTTGGATTTTTTAAGGACTCTGCTGCATTATTTAAGGACATTGTTGCATTATTTAATGACTCTGCTGCATTATTTAAGGACTTTGCAGCAATATTTAAGGACTCTGCTTCAGTATTTAAGGACTCTGCTGCATTATTTAAGGACTTTGTTGCATTATCTAAGGACTCTGCTGCATTATTGAAGGACTTTGCTGCATTATTTAAGGACTCTGCTGCATTATTTAAGGACTTTGCTGCAATATTTAAGGACTCTGCTTCAGTATTTAAGGACTCTGCTGAAGCATTTGAGGACTCTGCTGCATTATTTAATGACTTTGCTGAAGCATTTGAGGACTCTGCTGCATTACTAGAGGACTCTGCTGCATTATTTAATGACTTTGTTGGATTTTTTAAGGACTCTGCTGCATTATTTAAGGAATTTGCTGCTATATTAAAGGACTCTGCTTCAGTATTTAAGGACTCTGCTGCGGTATTTAAGGACTCTGCTGCATTATTTAAGGACTCTGCTGCATTATTTAAGGACTTTGCTGCATTATTTAAGGAATTTGTTGCATTATTTAAGGACTCTGCTGCATTATTTAAGGACTTTGCTGCAATATTTAAGGACTCTGCTTCAGTATTTAAGTTCTCTGCTGCATTATTTAAGGACGTTGTTGCATTATTTAAGGACTCTGCTGCATTATTTAAGGACTTTACTGCATTATTTAAGGACTCTGCTGCATTATTTAAGGACTTTGTTGCATTATTTAAGGACTCTGCTGCATTAGTTAAGGACTTTGCTGCATTATTTAAGGACTCTGCTGTATTATTTAACGACGTTGTTGCATTATTTAAGAACTGTGCTGCATTATTTAAGGACTTTGCTGCATTATTTAAGGACTATGCTGCATTATTTAATGACTTTGCTGAAGCATTTGAGGACTCTGCTGCATTATTAGAGGACTCTGCTGCATTATTTAAGGACTTGCTGCATTATTTAATGACTTTGTTGGATTTTTTAAGGACTCTGCTGCATTATTTAAGGAATTTGCTGCTATATTAAAGGACTCTGCTTCAGTATTTAAGGACTCTGCTGCAGTATTTAAGGACTCTGCTGCATTATTTAAGGACTCTGCTGCATTATTTAAGGACTTTGCTGCATTATTTAAGGACTCTGCTGCGGTATTTAAGGACTCTGCTGCATTATTTAAGGACTCTGCTGCATTATTTAAGGACTTTGCTGCATTATTTAAGGAATCTGCTGCATTATTTAAGGACTTTGTTGCATTATCTAAGGACTCTGCTGCATTATTGAAGGACTTTGCTGCAATATTTAAGGACTCTGCTTCAGTATTTAAGGACTCTGCTGCATTATTTAAGGACTTTGTTGCATTATTTAAGGACTCTGCTGCATTATTTAAGGACTTTGCTGCATTATTTATGGACTCTGCTGCATTATTTAAGGACTTTGCTGCAATATTTAAGGACTCTGCTTCAGTATTTAAGGACTCTGCTGCATTATTTAAGGACTTTGTTGCATTATTTAAGGACTCTGCTGCATTATTTAAGGACTTTGCTGCATTATTTAAGGACTCTGCTGCATTATTTAAGGACTCTGCTGAAGCATTTGAGGACTCTGCTGCATTATTTAATCACTTTGCTGCGGTATTTAAGGACTCTGTTGCATTATTTAAGGACTTTGTTGCATTATTTAAGGACTCTGCTGCATTAGTTAAGGACTTTGCTGCATTATTTAAGGACTCTGCTGCATTATTTAAGGACTTTGCTGCAATATTTAAGGACTCTGCTTCAGTATTTAAGGACTCTGCTGCATTATTTAAGGACTTTGTTGCATTATTTAAGGACTCTGCTGCATTATTTAAGGACTTTGCTGCATTATTTAAGGACTCTGCTGCATTTTTTAAGGACTCTGCTGAAGCATTTGAGGACTCTGCTGCATTATTTAACGACGTTGTTGCATTATTTAAGAACTGTGCTGCATTATTTAAGGACTTTGCTGCATTATTTAAGGACTATGCTGCATTATTTAATGACTTTGCTGAAGCATTTGAGGACTCTGCTGCATTATTAGAGGACTCTGCTGCATTATTTAAGGACTTGCTGCATTATTTAATGACTTTGTTGGATTTTTTAAGGACTCTGCTGCATTATTTAAGGACTCTGCTGCATTATTTAAGGACTTTGCTGCAATATTTAAGGACTCTGCTTCAGTATTTAAGGACTCTGCTGCATTATTTAAGGACGTTGTTGCATTATTTAAGGACTCTGCTGCATTATTTAAGGACTTTACTGCATTATTTAAGGACTCTGCTGCATTATTTAAGGACTTTGTTGCATTATTTCAGGAATCTGATGCATTATTTAAGGAATTTGCTGAATTATTTAAGGACTCTGCTTTCTTATTTAATGACTCTGCTGAAGCATTTGAGGACTCTGCTGCATTATTTGAGGACTCTGTTGCATTATTTAAGGACTTTGCTGCTTTATTTAAGGACTTTGCTGCAATATTTAAGGACTCTGCTTCAGTATTTAAGGACTCTGCTGCATTATTTAAGGACTTTGCTGCATTATTTAAGGACTTTGTTGCATTATTTAAGTACTCTGCTGCATTATTTAAGGACTTTGTTGCATTATTTAAGGACTCTGCTGCATTATTTAAGGACTTTGTTGCATTATTTAATGACTCTGCTGCATTATTTAAGGACTTTGCAGCAATATTTAAGGACTCTGCTTCAGTATTTAAGGACTCTGCTGCATTATTTAAGGACTTTGTTGCATTATTTAAGGACTCTGCTGCATTATTTAAGGACTTTGCTGTATTATTTAAGGACAATGCTGCATTATTTAAGGACTCTGCTGAAGCATTTGAGGACTCTGCTGCATTATTTAAGCCCTTTGCTGCGGTATTTAAGGACTCTGTTGCATTATTTAAGGACTTTGTTGCATTATTTAAGGACTCTGCTGCATTAGTTAAGGACTTTGCTGCATTATTTAAGGACTCTGCTGCATTATTTAACGACGTTGTTGCATTATTTAAGAACTGTTCTGCATTATTTAAGGACTTTGCTGCATTATTTAAGGAATATGCTGCATTATTTAATGAATTTGCTGAAGCATTTGAGGACTCTGCTGCATTATTAGAGGACTCTGCTGCATTATTTAAGGACTTGCTGCATTATTTAATGACTTTGTTGGATTTTTTAAGGACTCTGCTGCATTATTTAAGGACATTGTTGCATTATTTAATGACTCTGCTGCATTATTTAAGGACTTTGCAGCAATATTTAAGGACTCTGCTTCAGTATTTAAGGACTCTGCTGCATTATTTAAGGACTTTGTTGCATTATCTAAGGACTCTGCTGCATTATTGAAGGACTTTGCTGCATTATTTAAGGACTCTGCTGCATTATTTAAGGACTTTGCTGCAATATTTAAGGACTCTGCTTCAGTATTTAAGGACTCTGCTGAAGCATTTGAGGACTCTGCTGCATTATTTAATGACTTTGCTGAAGCATTTGAGGACTCTGCTGCATTACTAGAGGACTCTGCTGCATTATTTAATGACTTTGTTGGATTTTTTAAGGACTCTGCTGCATTATTTAAGGAATTTGCTGCTATATTAAAGGACTCTGCTTCAGTATTTAAGGACTCTGCTGCGGTATTTAAGGACTCTGCTGCATTATTTAAGGACTCTGCTGCATTATTTAAGGACTTTGCTGCATTATTTAAGGAATTTGTTGCATTATTTAAGGACTCTGCTGCATTATTTAAGGACTTTGCTGCAATATTTAAGGACTCTGCTTCAGTATTTAAGTTCTCTGCTGCATTATTTAAGGACGTTGTTGCATTATTTAAGGACTCTGCTGCATTATTTAAGGACTTTACTGCATTATTTAAGGACTCTGCTGCATTATTTAAGGACTTTGTTGCATTATTTAAGGACTCTGCTGCATTAGTTAAGGACTTTGCTGCATTATTTAAGGACTCTGCTGTATTATTTAACGACGTTGTTGCATTATTTAAGAACTGTGCTGCATTATTTAAGGACTTTGCTGCATTATTTAAGGACTATGCTGCATTATTTAATGACTTTGCTGAAGCATTTGAGGACTCTGCTGCATTATTAGAGGACTCTGCTGCATTATTTAAGGACTTGCTGCATTATTTAATGACTTTGTTGGATTTTTTAAGGACTCTGCTGCATTATTTAAGGAATTTGCTGCTATATTAAAGGACTCTGCTTCAGTATTTAAGGACTCTGCTGCAGTATTTAAGGACTCTGCTGCATTATTTAAGGACTCTGCTGCATTATTTAAGGACTTTGCTGCATTATTTAAGGACTCTGCTGCGGTATTTAAGGACTCTGCTGCATTATTTAAGGACTCTGCTGCATTATTTAAGGACTTTGCTGCATTATTTAAGGAATCTGCTGCATTATTTAAGGACTTTGTTGCATTATCTAAGGACTCTGCTGCATTATTGAAGGACTTTGCTGCAATATTTAAGGACTCTGCTTCAGTATTTAAGGACTCTGCTGCATTATTTAAGGACTTTGTTGCATTATTTCAGGAATCTGATGCATTATTTAAGGAATTTGCTGAATTATTTAAGGACTCTGCTTTCTTATTTAATGACTCTGCTGAAGCATTTGAGGACTCTGCTGCATTATTTGAGGACTCTGTTGCATTATTTAAGGACTTTGCTGCTTTATTTAAGGACTTTGCTGCAATATTTAAGGACTCTGCTTCAGTATTTAAGGACTCTGCTGCATTATTTAAGGACTTTGCTGCATTATTTAAGGACTTTGTTGCATTATTTAAGTACTCTGCTGCATTATTTAAGGACTTTGTTGCATTATTTAAGGACTCTGCTGCATTATTTAAGGACTTTGTTGCATTATTTAATGACTCTGCTGCATTATTTAAGGACTTTGCAGCAATATTTAAGGACTCTGCTTCAGTATTTAAGGACTCTGCTGCATTATTTAAGGACTTTGTTGCATTATTTAAGGACTCTGCTGCATTATTTAAGGACTTTGCTGTATTATTTAAGGACAATGCTGCATTATTTAAGGACTCTGCTGAAGCATTTGAGGACTCTGCTGCATTATTTAAGCCCTTTGCTGCGGTATTTAAGGACTCTGTTGCATTATTTAAGGACTTTGTTGCATTATTTAAGGACTCTGCTGCATTAGTTAAGGACTTTGCTGCATTATTTAAGGACTCTGCTGCATTATTTAACGACGTTGTTGCATTATTTAAGAACTGTTCTGCATTATTTAAGGCCTTTGCTGCATTATTTAAGGAATATGCTGCATTATTTAATGAATTTGCTGAAGCATTTGAGGACTCTGCTGCATTATTAGAGGACTCTGCTGCATTATTTAAGGACTTGCTGCATTATTTAATGACTTTGTTGGATTTTTTAAGGACTCTGCTGCATTATTTAAGGACATTGTTGCATTATTTAATGACTCTGCTGCATTATTTAAGGACTTTGCAGCAATATTTAAGGACTCTGCTTCAGTATTTAAGGACTCTGCTGCATTATTTAAGGACTTTGTTGCATTATCTAAGGACTCTGCTGCATTATTGAAGGACTTTGCTGCATTATTTAAGGACTCTGCTGCATTATTTAAGGACTTTGCTGCAATATTTAAGGACTCTGCTTCAGTATTTAAGGACTCTGCTGAAGCATTTGAGGACTCTGCTGCATTATTTAATGACTTTGCTGAAGCATTTGAGGACTCTGCTGCATTACTAGAGGACTCTGCTGCATTATTTAATGACTTTGTTGGATTTTTTAAGGACTCTGCTGCATTATTTAAGGAATTTGCTGCTATATTAAAGGACTCTGCTTCAGTATTTAAGGACTCTGCTGCGGTATTTAAGGACTCTGCTGCATTATTTAAGGACTCTGCTGCATTATTTAAGGACTTTGCTGCATTATTTAAGGAATTTGTTGCATTATTTAAGGACTCTGCTGCATTATTTAAGGACTTTGCTGCAATATTTAAGGACTCTGCTTCAGTATTTAAGTTCTCTGCTGCATTATTTAAGGACGTTGTTGCATTATTTAAGGACTCTGCTGCATTATTTAAGGACTTTACTGCATTATTTAAGGACTCTGCTGCATTATTTAAGGACTTTGTTGCATTATTTAAGGACTCTGCTGCATTAGTTAAGGACTTTGCTGCATTATTTAAGGACTCTGCTGCATTATTTAACGACGTTGTTGCATTATTTAAGAACTGTGCTGCATTATTTAAGGACTTTGCTGCATTATTTAAGGACTATGCTGCATTATTTAATGACTTTGCTGAAGCATTTGAGGACTCTGCTGCATTATTAGAGGACTCTGCTGCATTATTTAAGGACTTGCTGCATTATTTAATGACTTTGTTGGATTTTTTAAGGACTCTGCTGCATTATTTAAGGAATTTGCTGCTATATTAAAGGACTCTGCTTCAGTATTTAAGGACTCTGCTGCAGTATTTAAGGACTCTGCTGCATTATTTAAGGACTCTGCTGCATTATTTAAGGACTTTGCTGCATTATTTAAGGACTCTGCTGCGGTATTTAAGGACTCTGCTGCATTATTTAAGGACTCTGCTGCATTATTTAAGGACTTTGCTGCATTATTTAAGGAATCTGCTGCATTATTTAAGGACTTTGTTGCATTATCTAAGGACTCTGCTGCATTATTGAAGGACTTTGCTGCAATATTTAAGGACTCTGCTTCAGTATTTAAGGACTCTGCTGCATTATTTAAGGACTTTGTTGCATTATTTAAGGACTCTGCTGCATTATTTAAGGACTTTGCTGCATTATTTATGGACTCTGCTGCATTATTTAAGGACTTTGCTGCAATATTTAAGGACTCTGCTTCAGTATTTAAGGACTCTGCTGCATTATTTAAGGACTTTGTTGCATTATTTAAGGACTCTGCTGCATTATTTAAGGACTTTGCTGCATTATTTAAGGACTCTGCTGCATTATTTAAGGACTCTGCTGAAGCATTTGAGGACTCTGCTGCATTATTTAATCACTTTGCTGCGGTATTTAAGGACTCTGTTGCATTATTTAAGGACTTTGTTGCATTATTTAAGGACTCTGCTGCATTAGTTAAGGACTTTGCTGCATTATTTAAGGACTCTGCTGCATTATTTAAGGACTTTGCTGCAATATTTAAGGACTCTGCTTCAGTATTTAAGGACTCTGCTGCATTATTTAAGGACTTTGTTGCATTATTTAAGGACTCTGCTGCATTATTTAAGGACTTTGCTGCATTATTTAAGGACTCTGCTGCATTTTTTAAGGACTCTGCTGAAGCATTTGAGGACTCTGCTGCATTATTTAACGACGTTGTTGCATTATTTAAGAACTGTGCTGCATTATTTAAGGACTTTGCTGCATTATTTAAGGACTATGCTGCATTATTTAATGACTTTGCTGAAGCATTTGAGGACTCTGCTGCATTATTAGAGGACTCTGCTGCATTATTTAAGGACTTGCTACATTATTTAATGACTTTGTTGGATTTTTTAAGGACTCTGCTGCATTATTTAAGGACTCTGCTGCATTATTTAAGGACTTTGCTGCAATATTTAAGGACTCTGCTTCAGTATTTAAGGACTCTGCTGCATTATTTAAGGACGTTGTTGCATTATTTAAGGACTCTGCTGCATTATTTAAGGACTTTACTGCATTATTTAAGGACTCTGCTGCATTATTTAAGGACTTTGTTGCATTATTTCAGGAATCTGATGCATTATTTAAGGAATTTGCTGAATTATTTAAGGACTCTGCTTTCTTATTTAATGACTCTGCTGAAGCATTTGAGGACTCTGCTGCATTATTTGAGGACTCTGTTGCATTATTTAAGGACTTTGCTGCTTTATTTAAGGACTTTGCTGCAATATTTAAGGACTCTGCTTCAGTATTTAAGGACTCTGCTGCATTATTTAAGGACTTTGCTGCATTATTTAAGGACTTTGTTGCATTATTTAAGTACTCTGCTGCATTATTTAAGGACTTTGTTGCATTATTTAAGGACTCTGCTGCATTATTTAAGGACTTTGTTGCATTATTTAATGACTCTGCTGCATTATTTAAGGACTTTGCAGCAATATTTAAGGACTCTGCTTCAGTATTTAAGGACTCTGCTGCATTATTTAAGGACTTTGTTGCATTATTTAAGGACTCTGCTGCATTATTTAAGGACTTTGCTGTATTATTTAAGGACAATGCTGCATTATTTAAGGACTCTGCTGAAGCATTTGAGGACTCTGCTGCATTATTTAAGCCCTTTGCTGCGGTATTTAAGGACTCTGTTGCATTATTTAAGGACTTTGTTGCATTATTTAAGGACTCTGCTGCATTAGTTAAGGACTTTGCTGCATTATTTAAGGACTCTGCTGCATTATTTAACGACGTTGTTGCATTATTTAAGAACTGTTCTGCATTATTTAAGGACTTTGCTGCATTATTTAAGGAATATGCTGCATTATTTAATGAATTTGCTGAAGCATTTGAGGACTCTGCTGCATTATTAGAGGACTCTGCTGCATTATTTAAGGACTTGCTGCATTATTTAATGACTTTGTTGGATTTTTTAAGGACTCTGCTGCATTATTTAAGGACATTGTTGCATTATTTAATGACTCTGCTGCATTATTTAAGGACTTTGCAGCAATATTTAAGGACTCTGCTTCAGTATTTAAGGACTCTGCTGCATTATTTAAGGACTTTGTTGCATTATCTAAGGACTCTGCTGCATTATTGAAGGACTTTGCTGCATTATTTAAGGACTCTGCTGTATTATTTAAGGACTTTGCTGCAATATTTAAGGACTCTGCTTCAGTATTTAAGGACTCTGCTGAAGCATTTGAGGACTCTGCTGCATTATTTAATGACTTTGCTGAAGCATTTGAGGACTCTGCTGCATTACTAGAGGACTCTGCTGCATTATTTAATGACTTTGTTGGATTTTTTAAGGACTCTGCTGCATTATTTAAGGAATTTGCTGCTATATTAAAGGACTCTGCTTCAGTATTTAAGTACTCTGCTGCGGTATTTAAGGACTCTGCTGCATTATTTAAGGACTCTGCTGCATTATTTAAGGACTTTGCTGCATTATTTAAGGAATTTGTTGCATTATTTAAGGACTCTGCTGCATTATTTAAGGACTTTGCTGCAATATTTAAGGACTCTGCTTCAGTATTTAAGTTCTCTGCTGCATTATTTAAGGACGTTGTTGCATTATTTAAGGACTCTGCTGCATTATTTAAGGACTTTACTGCATTATTTAAGGACTCTGCTGCATTATTTAAGGACTTTGTTGCATTATTTAAGGACTCTGCTGCATTAGTTAAGGACTTTGCTGCATTATTTAAGGACTCTGCTGTATTATTTAACGACGTTGTTGCATTATTTAAGAACTGTGCTGCATTATTTAAGGACTTTGCTGCATTATTTAAGGACTATGCTGCATTATTTAATGACTTTGCTGAAGCATTTGAGGACTCTGCTGCATTATTAGAGGACTCTGCTGCATTATTTAAGGACTTGCTGCATTATTTAATGACTTTGTTGGATTTTTTAAGGACTCTGCTGCATTATTTAAGGAATTTGCTGCTATATTAAAGGACTCTGCTTCAGTATTTAAGGACTCTGCTGCAGTATTTAAGGACTCTGCTGCATTATTTAAGGACTCTGCTGCATTATTTAAGGACTTTGCTGCATTATTTAAGGACTCTGCTGCGGTATTTAAGGACTCTGCTGCATTATTTAAGGACTCTGCTGCATTATTTAAGGACTTTGCTGCATTATTTAAGGAATCTGCTGCATTATTTAAGGACTTTGTTGCATTATCTAAGGACTCTGCTGCATTATTGAAGGACTTTGCTGCAATATTTAAGGACTCTGCTTCAGTATTTAAGGACTCTGCTGCATTATTTAAGGACTTTGTTGCATTATTTAAGGACTCTGCTGCATTATTTAAGGACTTTGCTGCATTATTTATGGACTCTGCTGCATTATTTAAGGACTTTGCTGCAATATTTAAGGACTCTGCTTCAGTATTTAAGGACTCTGCTGCATTATTTAAGGACTTTGTTGCATTATTTAAGGACTCTGCTGCATTATTTAAGGACTTTGTTGCATTATTTAAGGACTCTGCTGCATTAGTTAAGGACTTTGCTGCATTATTTAAGGACTCTGCTGCATTATTTAAGGACTTTGCTGCAATATTTAAGGACTCTGCTTCAGTATTTAAGGACTCTGCTGCATTATTTAAGGACTTTGTTGCATTATTTAAGGACTCTGCTGCATTATTTAAGGACTTTGCTGCATTATTTAAGGACTCTGCTGCATTTTTTAAGGACTCTGCTGAAGCATTTGAGGACTCTGCTGCATTATTTAACGACGTTGTTGCATTATTTAAGAACTGTGCTGCATTATTTAAGGACTTTGCTGCATTATTTAAGGACTATGCTGCATTATTTAATGACTTTGCTGAAGCATTTGAGGACTCTGCTGCATTATTAGAGGACTCTGCTGCATTATTTAAGGACTTGCTGCATTATTTAATGACTTTGTTGGATTTTTTAAGGACTCTGCTGCATTATTTAAGGACTCTGCTGCATTATTTAAGGACTTTGCTGCAATATTTAAGGACTCTGCTTCAGTATTTAAGGACTCTGCTGCATTATTTAAGGACGTTGTTGCATTATTTAAGGACTCTGCTGCATTATTTAAGGACTTTGCTGCATTATTTAAGGACACTGCTGCATTATTTAAGGACTCTGCTGAAGCATTTGAGGACTCTGCTGCATTATTTAAGGACTCTGCTGCATTATTTAAGGACTCTGCTGCATTTTTTAAGGACTCTGCTGAAGCATTTGAGGACTCTGCTGCATTATTTAACGACGTTGCATTATTTAAGAACTGTGCTGCATTATTTAAGGACTTTGCTGCATTATTTAAGGACTTGCTGCATTATTTAATGACTTTGTTGGATTTTTTAAGGACTCTGCTGCATTATTTAAGGAATTTGCTGCTATATTAAAGGACTCTGCTTCAGTATTTAAGGACTCTGCTGCAGTATTTAAGGACTCTGCTGCATTATTTAAGGACTTTGCTGCATTATTTAAGGACTCTGCTGCGGTATTTAAGGACTCTGCTGCATTATTTAAGGACTCTGCTGCATTATTTAAGGACTTTGCTGCATTATTTAAGGAATCTGCTGCATTATTTAAGGACTTTGTTGCATTATCTAAGGACTCTGCTGCATTATTGAAGGACTTTGCTGCAATATTTAAGGACTCTGCTTCAGTATTTAAGGACTCTGCTGCATTATTTAAGGACTTTGTTGCATTATTTAAGGACTCTGCTGCATTATTTAAGGACTTTGCTGCATTATTTATGGACTCTGCTGCATTATTTAAGGACTTTGCTGCAATATTTAAGGACTCTGCTTCAGTATTTAAGGACTCTGCTGCATTATTTAAGGACTTTGTTGCATTATTTAAGGACTCTGCTGCATTATTTAAGGACTTTGTTGCATTATTTAAGGACTCTGCTGCATTAGTTAAGGACTTTGCTGCATTATTTAAGGACTCTGCTGCATTATTTAAGGACTTTGCTGCAATATTTAAGGACTCTGCTTCAGTATTTAAGGACTCTGCTGCATTATTTAAGGACGTTGTTGCATTATTTAAGGACTCTGCTGCATTATTTAAGGACTTTGCTGCATTATTTAAGGACACTGCTGCATTATTTAAGGACTCTGCTGAAGCATTTGAGGACTCTGCTGCATTATTTAAGGACTCTGCTGCATTATTTAAGGACTTTGCTGCATTATTTAAGGACTCTGCTGCATTTTTTAAGGACTCTGCTGAAGCATTTGAGGACTCTGCTGCATTATTTAACGACGTTGTTGCATTATTTAAGAACTGTGCTGCATTATTTAAGGACTTTGCTGCATTATTTAAGGACTTGCTGCATTATTTAATGACTTTGTTGGATTTTTTAAGGACTCTGCTGCATTATTTAAGGAATTTGCTGCTATATTAAAGGACTCTGCTTCAGTATTTAAGGACTCTGCTGCAGTATTTAAGGACTCTGCTGCATTATTTAAGGACTTTGTTGCATTATTTAAGGACTCTGCTGCATTAGTTAAGGACTTTGCTGCATTATTTAAGGACTCTGCTGTATTATTTAACGACGTTGTTGCATTATTTAAGAACTGTGCTGCATTATTTAAGGACTTTGCTGCATTATTTAAGGACTATGCTGCATTATTTAATGACTTTGCTGAAGCATTTGAGGACTCTGCTGCATTATTAGAGGACTCTGCTGCATTATTTAAGGACTTGCTGCATTATTTAATGACTTTGTTGGATTTTTTAAGGACTCTGCTGCATTATTTAAGGAATTTGCTGCTATATTAAAGGACTCTGCTTCAGTATTTAAGGACTCTGCTGCAGTATTTAAGGACTCTGCTGCATTATTTAAGGACTCTGCTGCATTATTTAAGGACTTTGCTGCATTATTTAAGGACTCTGCTGCGGTATTTAAGGACTCTGCTGCATTATTTAAGGACTCTGCTGCATTATTTAAGGACTTTGCTGCATTATTTAAGGAATCTGCTGCATTATTTAAGGACTTTGTTGCATTATCTAAGGACTCTGCTGCATTATTGAAGGACTTTGCTGCAATATTTAAGGACTCTGCTTCAGTATTTAAGGACTCTGCTGCATTATTTAAGGACTTTGTTGCATTATTTCAGGAATCTGATGCATTATTTAAGGAATTTGCTGAATTATTTAAGGACTCTGCTTTCTTATTTAATGACTCTGCTGAAGCATTTGAGGACTCTGCTGCATTATTTGAGGACTCTGTTGCATTATTTAAGGACTTTGCTGCTTTATTTAAGGACTTTGCTGCAATATTTAAGGACTCTGCTTCAGTATTTAAGGACTCTGCTGCATTATTTAAGGACTTTGCTGCATTATTTAAGGACTTTGTTGCATTATTTAAGTACTCTGCTGCATTATTTAAGGACTTTGTTGCATTATTTAAGGACTCTGCTGCATTATTTAAGGACTTTGTTGCATTATTTAATGACTCTGCTGCATTATTTAAGGACTTTGCAGCAATATTTAAGGACTCTGCTTCAGTATTTAAGGACTCTGCTGCATTATTTAAGGACTTTGTTGCATTATTTAAGGACTCTGCTGCATTATTTAAGGACTTTGCTGTATTATTTAAGGACAATGCTGCATTATTTAAGGACTCTGCTGAAGCATTTGAGGACTCTGCTGCATTATTTAAGCCCTTTGCTGCGGTATTTAAGGACTCTGTTGCATTATTTAAGGACTTTGTTGCATTATTTAAGGACTCTGCTGCATTAGTTAAGGACTTTGCTGCATTATTTAAGGACTCTGCTGCATTATTTAACGACGTTGTTGCATTATTTAAGAACTGTTCTGCATTATTTAAGGCCTTTGCTGCATTATTTAAGGAATATGCTGCATTATTTAATGAATTTGCTGAAGCATTTGAGGACTCTGCTGCATTATTTAAGGACTTTGCTGCATTATTTATGGACTCTGCTGCATTATTTAAGGACTTTGCTGCAATATTTAAGGACTCTGCTTCAGTATTTAAGGACTCTGCTGCATTATTTAAGGACTTTGTTGCATTATTTAAGGACTCTGCTGCATTATTTAAGGACTTTGCTGCATTATTTAAGGACTCTGCTGCATTATTTAAGGACTCTGCTGAAGCATTTGAGGACTCTGCTGCATTATTTAATCACTTTGCTGCGGTATTTAAGGACTCTGTTGCATTATTTAAGGACTTTGTTGCATTATTTAAGGACTCTGCTGCATTAGTTAAGGACTTTGCTGCATTATTTAAGGACTCTGCTGCATTATTTAAGGACTTTGCTGCAATATTTAAGGACTCTGCTTCAGTATTTAAGGACTCTGCTGCATTATTTAAGGACTTTGTTGCATTATTTAAGGACTCTGCTGCATTATTTAAGGACTTTGCTGCATTATTTAAGGACTCTGCTGCATTTTTTAAGGACTCTGCTGAAGCATTTGAGGACTCTGCTGCATTATTTAACGACGTTGTTGCATTATTTAAGAACTGTGCTGCATTATTTAAGGACTTTGCTGCATTATTTAAGGACTATGCTGCATTATTTAATGACTTTGCTGAAGCATTTGAGGACTCTGATGCATTATTAGAGGACTCTGCTGCATTATTTAAGGACTTGCTGCATTATTTAATGACTTTGTTGGATTTTTTAAGGACTCTGCTGCATTATTTAAGGACTCTGCTGCATTATTTAAGGACTTTGCTGCAATATTTAAGGACTCTGCTTCAGTATTTAAGGACTCTGCTGCATTATTTAAGGACGTTGTTGCATTATTTAAGGACTCTGCTGCATTATTTAAGGACTTTACTGCATTATTTAAGGACTCTGCTGCATTATTTAAGGACTTTGTTGCATTATTTCAGGAATCTGATGCATTATTTAAGGAATTTGCTGAATTATTTAAGGACTCTGCTTTCTTATTTAATGACTCTGCTGAAGCATTTGAGGACTCTGCTGCATTATTTGAGGACTCTGTTGCATTATTTAAGGACTTTGCTGCTTTATTTAAGGACTTTGCTGCAATATTTAAGGACTCTGCTTCAGTATTTAAGGACTCTGCTGCATTATTTAAGGACTTTGCTGCATTATTTAAGGACTTTGTTGCATTATTTAAGTACTCTGCTGCATTATTTAAGGACTTTGTTGCATTATTTAAGGACTCTGCTGCATTATTTAAGGACTTTGTTGCATTATTTAATGACTCTGCTGCATTATTTAAGGACTTTGCAGCAATATTTAAGGACTCTGCTTCAGTATTTAAGGACTCTGCTGCATTATTTAAGGACTTTGTTGCATTATTTAAGGACTCTGCTGCATTATTTAAGGACTTTGCTGTATTATTTAAGGACAATGCTGCATTATTTAAGGACTCTGCTGAAGCATTTGAGGACTCTGCTGCATTATTTAAGCCCTTTGCTGCGGTATTTAAGGACTCTGTTGCATTATTTAAGGACTTTGTTGCATTATTTAAGGACTCTGCTGCATTAGTTAAGGACTTTGCTGCATTATTTAAGGACTCTGCTGCATTATTTAACGACGTTGTTGCATTATTTAAGAACTGTTCTGCATTATTTAAGGACTTTGCTGCATTATTTAAGGAATATGCTGCATTATTTAATGAATTTGCTGAAGCATTTGAGGACTCTGCTGCATTATTAGAGGACTCTGCTGCATTATTTAAGGACTTGCTGCATTATTTAATGACTTTGTTGGATTTTTTAAGGACTCTGCTGCATTATTTAAGGACATTGTTGCATTATTTAATGACTCTGCTGCATTATTTAAGGACTTTGCAGCAATATTTAAGGACTCTGCTTCAGTATTTAAGGACTCTGCTGCATTATTTAAGGACTTTGTTGCATTATCTAAGGACTCTGCTGCATTATTGAAGGACTTTGCTGCATTATTTAAGGACTCTGCTGCATTATTTAAGGACTTTGCTGCAATATTTAAGGACTCTGCTTCAGTATTTAAGGACTCTGCTGAAGCATTTGAGGACTCTGCTGCATTATTTAATGACTTTGCTGAAGCATTTGAGGACTCTGCTGCATTACTAGAGGACTCTGCTGCATTATTTAATGACTTTGTTGGATTTTTTAAGGACTCTGCTGCATTATTTAAGGAATTTGCTGCTATATTAAAGGACTCTGCTTCAGTATTTAAGGACTCTGCTGCGGTATTTAAGGACTCTGCTGCATTATTTAAGGACTCTGCTGCATTATTTAAGGACTTTGCTGCATTATTTAAGGAATTTGTTGCATTATTTAAGGACTCTGCTGCATTATTTAAGGACTTTGCTGCAATATTTAAGGACTCTGCTTCAGTATTTAAGTTCTCTGCTGCATTATTTAAGGACGTTGTTGCATTATTTAAGGACTCTGCTGCATTATTTAAGGACTTTACTGCATTATTTAAGGACTCTGCTGCATTATTTAAGGACTTTGTTGCATTATTTAAGGACTCTGCTGCATTAGTTAAGGACTTTGCTGCATTATTTAAGGACTCTGCTGTATTAT
Source organism: Phyllobates terribilis (assembly GCF_046119375.1). Taxonomy (NCBI): domain Eukaryota; kingdom Metazoa; phylum Chordata; class Amphibia; order Anura; family Dendrobatidae; genus Phyllobates; species Phyllobates terribilis. Next base: position 4,067,430 of record NW_027362905.1, read on the forward strand.
TTAACGACGTTGTTGCATTATTTAAGAACTGTGCTGCATTATTTAAGGACTTTGCTGCATTATTTAAGGACTATGCTGCATTATTTAATGACTTTGCTGAAGCATTTGAGGACTCTGCTGCATTATTAGAGGACTCTGCTGCATTATTTAAGGACTTGCTGCATTATTTAATGACTTTGTTGGATTTTTTAAGGACTCTGCTGCATTATTTAAGGAATTTGCTGCTATATTAAAGGACTCTGCTTCAGTATTTAAGGACTCTGCTGCAGTATTTAAGGACTCTGCTGCATTATTTAAGGACTCTGCTGCATTATTTAAGGACTTTGCTGCATTATTTAAGGACTCTGCTGCGGTATTTAAGGACTCTGCTGCATTATTTAAGGACTCTGCTGCATTATTTAAGGACTTTGCTGCATTATTTAAGGAATCTGCTGCATTATTTAAGGACTTTGTTGCATTATCTAAGGACTCTGCTGCATTATTGAAGGACTTTGCTGCAATATTTAAGGACTCTGCTTCAGTATTTAAGGACTCTGCTGCATTATTTAAGGACTTTGTTGCATTATTTAAGGACTCTGCTGCATTATTTAAGGACTTTGCTGCATTATTTATGGACTCTGCTGCATTATTTAAGGACTTTGCTGCAATATTTAAGGACTCTGCTTCAGTATTTAAGGACTCTGCTGCATTATTTAAGGACTTTGTTGCATTATTTAAGGACTCTGCTGCATTATTTAAGGACTTTGCTGCATTATTTAAGGACTCTGCTGCATTATTTAAGGACTCTGCTGAAGCATTTGAGGACTCTGCTGCATTATTTAATCACTTTGCTGCGGTATTTAAGGACTCTGTTGCATTATTTAAGGACTTTGTTGCATTATTTAAGGACTCTGCTGCATTAGTTAAGGACTTTGCTGCATTATTTAAGGACTCTGCTGCATTATTTAAGGACTTTGCTGCAATATTTAAGGACTCTGCTTCAGTATTTAAGGACTCTGCTGCATTATTTAAGGACTTTGTTGCATTATTTAAGGACTCTGCTGCATTATTTAAGGACTTTGCTGCATTATTTAAGGACTCTGCTGCATTTTTTAAGGACTCTGCTGAAGCATTTGAGGACTCTGCTGCATTATTTAACGACGTTGTTGCATTATTTAAGAACTGTGCTGCATTATTTAAGGACTTTGCTGCATTATTTAAGGACTATGCTGCATTATTTAATGACTTTGCTGAAGCATTTGAGGACTCTGCTGCATTATTAGAGGACTCTGCTGCATTATTTAAGGACTTGCTGCATTATTTAATGACTTTGTTGGATTTTTTAAGGACTCTGCTGCATTATTTAAGGACTCTGCTGCATTATTTAAGGACTTTGCTGCAATATTTAAGGACTCTGCTTCAGTATTTAAGGACTCTGCTGCATTATTTAAGGACGTTGTTGCATTATTTAAGGACTCTGCTGCATTATTTAAGGACTTTACTGCATTATTTAAGGACTCTGCTGCATTATTTAAGGACTTTGTTGCATTATTTCAGGAATCTGATGCATTATTTAAGGAATTTGCTGAATTATTTAAGGACTCTGCTTTCTTATTTAATGACTCTGCTGAAGCATTTGAGGACTCTGCTGCATTATTTGAGGACTCTGTTGCATTATTTAAGGACTTTGCTGCTTTATTTAAGGACTTTGCTGCAATATTTAAGGACTCTGCTTCAGTATTTAAGGACTCTGCTGCATTATTTAAGGACTTTGCTGCATTATTTAAGGACTTTGTTGCATTATTTAAGTACTCTGCTGCATTATTTAAGGACTTTGTTGCATTATTTAAGGACTCTGCTGCATTATTTAAGGACTTTGTTGCATTATTTAATGACTCTGCTGCATTATTTAAGGACTTTGCAGCAATATTTAAGGACTCTGCTTCAGTATTTAAGGACTCTGCTGCATTATTTAAGGACTTTGTTGCATTATTTAAGGACTCTGCTGCATTATTTAAGGACTTTGCTGTATTATTTAAGGACAATGCTGCATTATTTAAGGACTCTGCTGAAGCATTTGAGGACTCTGCTGCATTATTTAAGCCCTTTGCTGCGGTATTTAAGGACTCTGTTGCATTATTTAAGGACTTTGTTGCATTATTTAAGGACTCTGCTGCATTAGTTAAGGACTTTGCTGCATTATTTAAGGACTCTGCTGCATTATTTAACGACGTTGTTGCATTATTTAAGAACTGTTCTGCATTATTTAAGGACTTTGCTGCATTATTTAAGGAATATGCTGCATTATTTAATGAATTTGCTGAAGCATTTGAGGACTCTGCTGCATTATTAGAGGACTCTGCTGCATTATTTAAGGACTTGCTGCATTATTTAATGACTTTGTTGGATTTTTTAAGGACTCTGCTGCATTATTTAAGGACATTGTTGCATTATTTAATGACTCTGCTGCATTATTTAAGGACTTTGCAGCAATATTTAAGGACTCTGCTTCAGTATTTAAGGACTCTGCTGCATTATTTAAGGACTTTGTTGCATTATCTAAGGACTCTGCTGCATTATTGAAGGACTTTGCTGCATTATTTAAGGACTCTGCTGCATTATTTAAGGACTTTGCTGCAATATTTAAGGACTCTGCTTCAGTATTTAAGGACTCTGCTGAAGCATTTGAGGACTCTGCTGCATTATTTAATGACTTTGCTGAAGCATTTGAGGACTCTGCTGCATTACTAGAGGACTCTGCTGCATTATTTAATGACTTTGTTGGATTTTTTAAGGACTCTGCTGCATTATTTAAGGAATTTGCTGCTATATTAAAGGACTCTGCTTCAGTATTTAAGGACTCTGCTGCGGTATTTAAGGACTCTGCTGCATTATTTAAGGACTCTGCTGCATTATTTAAGGACTTTGCTGCATTATTTAAGGAATTTGTTGCATTATTTAAGGACTCTGCTGCATTATTTAAGGACTTTGCTGCAATATTTAAGGACTCTGCTTCAGTATTTAAGTTCTCTGCTGCATTATTTAAGGACGTTGTTGCATTATTTAAGGACTCTGCTGCATTATTTAAGGACTTTACTGCATTATTTAAGGACTCTGCTGCATTATTTAAGGACTTTGTTGCATTATTTAAGGACTCTGCTGCATTAGTTAAGGACTTTGCTGCATTATTTAAGGACTCTGCTGTATTATTTAACGACGTTGTTGCATTATTTAAGAACTGTGCTGCATTATTTAAGGACTTTGCTGCATTATTTAAGGACTATGCTGCATTATTTAATGACTTTGCTGAAGCATTTGAGGACTCTGCTGCATTATTAGAGGACTCTGCTGCATTATTTAAGGACTTGCTGCATTATTTAATGACTTTGTTGGATTTTTTAAGGACTCTGCTGCATTATTTAAGGAATTTGCTGCTATATTAAAGGACTCTGCTTCAGTATTTAAGGACTCTGCTGCAGTATTTAAGGACTCTGCTGCATTATTTAAGGACTCTGCTGCATTATTTAAGGACTTTGCTGCATTATTTAAGGACTCTGCTGCGGTATTTAAGGACTCTGCTGCATTATTTAAGGACTCTGCTGCATTATTTAAGGACTTTGCTGCATTATTTAAGGAATCTGCTGCATTATTTAAGGACTTTGTTGCATTATCTAAGGACTCTGCTGCATTATTGAAGGACTTTGCTGCAATATTTAAGGACTCTGCTTCAGTATTTAAGGACTCTGCTGCATTATTTAAGGACTTTGTTGCATTATTTCAGGAATCTGATGCATTATTTAAGGAATTTGCTGAATTATTTAAGGACTCTGCTTTCTTATTTAATGACTCTGCTGAAGCATTTGAGGACTCTGCTGCATTATTTGAGGACTCTGTTGCATTATTTAAGGACTTTGCTGCTTTATTTAAGGACTTTGCTGCAATATTTAAGGACTCTGCTTCAGTATTTAAGGACTCTGCTGCATTATTTAAGGACTTTGCTGCATTATTTAAGGACTTTGTTGCATTATTTAAGTACTCTGCTGCATTATTTAAGGACTTTGTTGCATTATTTAAGGACTCTGCTGCATTATTTAAGGACTTTGTTGCATTATTTAATGACTCTGCTGCATTATTTAAGGACTTTGCAGCAATATTTAAGGACTCTGCTTCAGTATTTAAGGACTCTGCTGCATTATTTAAGGACTTTGTTGCATTATTTAAGGACTCTGCTGCATTATTTAAGGACTTTGCTGTATTATTTAAGGACAATGCTGCATTATTTAAGGACTCTGCTGAAGCATTTGAGGACTCTGCTGCATTATTTAAGCCCTTTGCTGCGGTATTTAAGGACTCTGTTGCATTATTTAAGGACTTTGTTGCATTATTTAAGGACTCTGCTGCATTAGTTAAGGACTTTGCTGCATTATTTAAGGACTCTGCTGCATTATTTAACGACGTTGTTGCATTATTTAAGAACTGTTCTGCATTATTTAAGGCCTTTGCTGCATTATTTAAGGAATATGCTGCATTATTTAATGAATTTGCTGAAGCATTTGAGGACTCTGCTGCATTATTAGAGGACTCTGCTGCATTATTTAAGGACTTGCTGCATTATTTAATGACTTTGTTGGATTTTTTAAGGACTCTGCTGCATTATTTAAGGACATTGTTGCATTATTTAATGACTCTGCTGCATTATTTAAGGACTTTGCAGCAATATTTAAGGACTCTGCTTCAGTATTTAAGGACTCTGCTGCATTATTTAAGGACTTTGTTGCATTATCTAAGGACTCTGCTGCATTATTGAAGGACTTTGCTGCATTATTTAAGGACTCTGCTGCATTATTTAAGGACTTTGCTGCAATATTTAAGGACTCTGCTTCAGTATTTAAGGACTCTGCTGAAGCATTTGAGGACTCTGCTGCATTATTTAATGACTTTGCTGAAGCATTTGAGGACTCTGCTGCATTACTAGAGGACTCTGCTGCATTATTTAATGACTTTGTTGGATTTTTTAAGGACTCTGCTGCATTATTTAAGGAATTTGCTGCTATATTAAAGGACTCTGCTTCAGTATTTAAGGACTCTGCTGCGGTATTTAAGGACTCTGCTGCATTATTTAAGGACTCTGCTGCATTATTTAAGGACTTTGCTGCATTATTTAAGGAATTTGTTGCATTATTTAAGGACTCTGCTGCATTATTTAAGGACTTTGCTGCAATATTTAAGGACTCTGCTTCAGTATTTAAGTTCTCTGCTGCATTATTTAAGGACGTTGTTGCATTATTTAAGGACTCTGCTGCATTATTTAAGGACTTTACTGCATTATTTAAGGACTCTGCTGCATTATTTAAGGACTTTGTTGCATTATTTAAGGACTCTGCTGCATTAGTTAAGGACTTTGCTGCATTATTTAAGGACTCTGCTGCATTATTTAACGACGTTGTTGCATTATTTAAGAACTGTGCTGCATTATTTAAGGACTTTGCTGCATTATTTAAGGACTATGCTGCATTATTTAATGACTTTGCTGAAGCATTTGAGGACTCTGCTGCATTATTAGAGGACTCTGCTGCATTATTTAAGGACTTGCTGCATTATTTAATGACTTTGTTGGATTTTTTAAGGACTCTGCTGCATTATTTAAGGAATTTGCTGCTATATTAAAGGACTCTGCTTCAGTATTTAAGGACTCTGCTGCAGTATTTAAGGACTCTGCTGCATTATTTAAGGACTCTGCTGCATTATTTAAGGACTTTGCTGCATTATTTAAGGACTCTGCTGCGGTATTTAAGGACTCTGCTGCATTATTTAAGGACTCTGCTGCATTATTTAAGGACTTTGCTGCATTATTTAAGGAATCTGCTGCATTATTTAAGGACTTTGTTGCATTATCTAAGGACTCTGCTGCATTATTGAAGGACTTTGCTGCAATATTTAAGGACTCTGCTTCAGTATTTAAGGACTCTGCTGCATTATTTAAGGACTTTGTTGCATTATTTAAGGACTCTGCTGCATTATTTAAGGACTTTGCTGCATTATTTATGGACTCTGCTGCATTATTTAAGGACTTTGCTGCAATATTTAAGGACTCTGCTTCAGTATTTAAGGACTCTGCTGCATTATTTAAGGACTTTGTTGCATTATTTAAGGACTCTGCTGCATTATTTAAGGACTTTGCTGCATTATTTAAGGACTCTGCTGCATTATTTAAGGACTCTGCTGAAGCATTTGAGGACTCTGCTGCATTATTTAATCACTTTGCTGCGGTATTTAAGGACTCTGTTGCATTATTTAAGGACTTTGTTGCATTATTTAAGGACTCTGCTGCATTAGTTAAGGACTTTGCTGCATTATTTAAGGACTCTGCTGCATTATTTAAGGACTTTGCTGCAATATTTAAGGACTCTGCTTCAGTATTTAAGGACTCTGCTGCATTATTTAAGGACTTTGTTGCATTATTTAAGGACTCTGCTGCATTATTTAAGGACTTTGCTGCATTATTTAAGGACTCTGCTGCATTTTTTAAGGACTCTGCTGAAGCATTTGAGGACTCTGCTGCATTATTTAACGACGTTGTTGCATTATTTAAGAACTGTGCTGCATTATTTAAGGACTTTGCTGCATTATTTAAGGACTATGCTGCATTATTTAATGACTTTGCTGAAGCATTTGAGGACTCTGCTGCATTATTAGAGGACTCTGCTGCATTATTTAAGGACTTGCTACATTATTTAATGACTTTGTTGGATTTTTTAAGGACTCTGCTGCATTATTTAAGGACTCTGCTGCATTATTTAAGGACTTTGCTGCAATATTTAAGGACTCTGCTTCAGTATTTAAGGACTCTGCTGCATTATTTAAGGACGTTGTTGCATTATTTAAGGACTCTGCTGCATTATTTAAGGACTTTACTGCATTATTTAAGGACTCTGCTGCATTATTTAAGGACTTTGTTGCATTATTTCAGGAATCTGATGCATTATTTAAGGAATTTGCTGAATTATTTAAGGACTCTGCTTTCTTATTTAATGACTCTGCTGAAGCATTTGAGGACTCTGCTGCATTATTTGAGGACTCTGTTGCATTATTTAAGGACTTTGCTGCTTTATTTAAGGACTTTGCTGCAATATTTAAGGACTCTGCTTCAGTATTTAAGGACTCTGCTGCATTATTTAAGGACTTTGCTGCATTATTTAAGGACTTTGTTGCATTATTTAAGTACTCTGCTGCATTATTTAAGGACTTTGTTGCATTATTTAAGGACTCTGCTGCATTATTTAAGGACTTTGTTGCATTATTTAATGACTCTGCTGCATTATTTAAGGACTTTGCAGCAATATTTAAGGACTCTGCTTCAGTATTTAAGGACTCTGCTGCATTATTTAAGGACTTTGTTGCATTATTTAAGGACTCTGCTGCATTATTTAAGGACTTTGCTGTATTATTTAAGGACAATGCTGCATTATTTAAGGACTCTGCTGAAGCATTTGAGGACTCTGCTGCATTATTTAAGCCCTTTGCTGCGGTATTTAAGGACTCTGTTGCATTATTTAAGGACTTTGTTGCATTATTTAAGGACTCTGCTGCATTAGTTAAGGACTTTGCTGCATTATTTAAGGACTCTGCTGCATTATTTAACGACGTTGTTGCATTATTTAAGAACTGTTCTGCATTATTTAAGGACTTTGCTGCATTATTTAAGGAATATGCTGCATTATTTAATGAATTTGCTGAAGCATTTGAGGACTCTGCTGCATTATTAGAGGACTCTGCTGCATTATTTAAGGACTTGCTGCATTATTTAATGACTTTGTTGGATTTTTTAAGGACTCTGCTGCATTATTTAAGGACATTGTTGCATTATTTAATGACTCTGCTGCATTATTTAAGGACTTTGCAGCAATATTTAAGGACTCTGCTTCAGTATTTAAGGACTCTGCTGCATTATTTAAGGACTTTGTTGCATTATCTAAGGACTCTGCTGCATTATTGAAGGACTTTGCTGCATTATTTAAGGACTCTGCTGTATTATTTAAGGACTTTGCTGCAATATTTAAGGACTCTGCTTCAGTATTTAAGGACTCTGCTGAAGCATTTGAGGACTCTGCTGCATTATTTAATGACTTTGCTGAAGCATTTGAGGACTCTGCTGCATTACTAGAGGACTCTGCTGCATTATTTAATGACTTTGTTGGATTTTTTAAGGACTCTGCTGCATTATTTAAGGAATTTGCTGCTATATTAAAGGACTCTGCTTCAGTATTTAAGTACTCTGCTGCGGTATTTAAGGACTCTGCTGCATTATTTAAGGACTCTGCTGCATTATTTAAGGACTTTGCTGCATTATTTAAGGAATTTGTTGCATTATTTAAGGACTCTGCTGCATTATTTAAGGACTTTGCTGCAATATTTAAGGACTCTGCTTCAGTATTTAAGTTCTCTGCTGCATTATTTAAGGACGTTGTTGCATTATTTAAGGACTCTGCTGCATTATTTAAGGACTTTACTGCATTATTTAAGGACTCTGCTGCATTATTTAAGGACTTTGTTGCATTATTTAAGGACTCTGCTGCATTAGTTAAGGACTTTGCTGCATTATTTAAGGACTCTGCTGTATTATTTAACGACGTTGTTGCATTATTTAAGAACTGTGCTGCATTATTTAAGGACTTTGCTGCATTATTTAAGGACTATGCTGCATTATTTAATGACTTTGCTGAAGCATTTGAGGACTCTGCTGCATTATTAGAGGACTCTGCTGCATTATTTAAGGACTTGCTGCATTATTTAATGACTTTGTTGGATTTTTTAAGGACTCTGCTGCATTATTTAAGGAATTTGCTGCTATATTAAAGGACTCTGCTTCAGTATTTAAGGACTCTGCTGCAGTATTTAAGGACTCTGCTGCATTATTTAAGGACTCTGCTGCATTATTTAAGGACTTTGCTGCATTATTTAAGGACTCTGCTGCGGTATTTAAGGACTCTGCTGCATTATTTAAGGACTCTGCTGCATTATTTAAGGACTTTGCTGCATTATTTAAGGAATCTGCTGCATTATTTAAGGACTTTGTTGCATTATCTAAGGACTCTGCTGCATTATTGAAGGACTTTGCTGCAATATTTAAGGACTCTGCTTCAGTATTTAAGGACTCTGCTGCATTATTTAAGGACTTTGTTGCATTATTTAAGGACTCTGCTGCATTATTTAAGGACTTTGCTGCATTATTTATGGACTCTGCTGCATTATTTAAGGACTTTGCTGCAATATTTAAGGACTCTGCTTCAGTATTTAAGGACTCTGCTGCATTATTTAAGGACTTTGTTGCATTATTTAAGGACTCTGCTGCATTATTTAAGGACTTTGTTGCATTATTTAAGGACTCTGCTGCATTAGTTAAGGACTTTGCTGCATTATTTAAGGACTCTGCTGCATTATTTAAGGACTTTGCTGCAATATTTAAGGACTCTGCTTCAGTATTTAAGGACTCTGCTGCATTATTTAAGGACTTTGTTGCATTATTTAAGGACTCTGCTGCATTATTTAAGGACTTTGCTGCATTATTTAAGGACTCTGCTGCATTTTTTAAGGACTCTGCTGAAGCATTTGAGGACTCTGCTGCATTATTTAACGACGTTGTTGCATTATTTAAGAACTGTGCTGCATTATTTAAGGACTTTGCTGCATTATTTAAGGACTATGCTGCATTATTTAATGACTTTGCTGAAGCATTTGAGGACTCTGCTGCATTATTAGAGGACTCTGCTGCATTATTTAAGGACTTGCTGCATTATTTAATGACTTTGTTGGATTTTTTAAGGACTCTGCTGCATTATTTAAGGACTCTGCTGCATTATTTAAGGACTTTGCTGCAATATTTAAGGACTCTGCTTCAGTATTTAAGGACTCTGCTGCATTATTTAAGGACGTTGTTGCATTATTTAAGGACTCTGCTGCATTATTTAAGGACTTTGCTGCATTATTTAAGGACACTGCTGCATTATTTAAGGACTCTGCTGAAGCATTTGAGGACTCTGCTGCATTATTTAAGGACTCTGCTGCATTATTTAAGGACTCTGCTGCATTTTTTAAGGACTCTGCTGAAGCATTTGAGGACTCTGCTGCATTATTTAACGACGTTGCATTATTTAAGAACTGTGCTGCATTATTTAAGGACTTTGCTGCATTATTTAAGGACTTGCTGCATTATTTAATGACTTTGTTGGATTTTTTAAGGACTCTGCTGCATTATTTAAGGAATTTGCTGCTATATTAAAGGACTCTGCTTCAGTATTTAAGGACTCTGCTGCAGTATTTAAGGACTCTGCTGCATTATTTAAGGACTTTAATGCATTATTTAAGGACTCTGCTGCGGTATTTAAGGACTCTGCTGCATTATTTAAGGACTCTGCTGCATTATTTAAGGACTTTGCTGCATTATTTAAGGAATCTGCTGCATTATTTAAGGACTTTGTTGCATTATCTAAGGACTCTGCTGCATTATTGAAGGACTTTGCTGCAATATTTAAGGACTCTGCTTCAGTATTTAAGGACTCTGCTGCATTATTTAAGGACTTTGTTGCATTATTTAAGGACTCTGCTGCATTATTTAAGGACTTTGCTGCATTATTTATGGACTCTGCTGCATTATTTAAGGACTTTGCTGCAATATTTAAGGACTCTGCTTCAGTATTTAAGGACTCTGCTGCATTATTTAAGGACTTTGTTGCATTATTTAAGGACTCTGCTGCATTATTTAAGGACTTTGTTGCATTATTTAAGGACTCTGCTGCATTAGTTAAGGACTTTGCTGCATTATTTAAGGACTCTGCTGCATTATTTAAGGACTTTGCTGCAATATTTAAGGACTCTGCTTCAGTATTTAAGGACTCTGCTGCATTATTTAAGGACGTTGTTGCATTATTTAAGGACTCTGCTGCATTATTTAAGGACTTTGCTGCATTATTTAAGGACACTGCTGCATTATTTAAGGACTCTGCTGAAGCATTTGAGGACTCTGCTGCATTATTTAAGGACTCTGCTGCATTATTTAAGGACTTTGCTGCATTATTTAAGGACTCTGCTGCATTTTTTAAGGACTCTGCTGAAGCATTTGAGGACTCTGCTGCATTATTTAACGACGTTGTTGCATTATTTAAGAACTGTGCTGCATTATTTAAGGACTTTGCTGCATTATTTAAGGACTTGCTGCATTATTTAATGACTTTGTTGGATTTTTTAAGGACTCTGCTGCATTATTTAAGGAATTTGCTGCTATATTAAAGGACTCTGCTTCAGTATTTAAGGACTCTGCTGCAGTATTTAAGGACTCTGCTGCATTATTTAAGGACTCTGCTGCATTATTTAAGGACTTTGCTGCATTATTTAACGACTCTGCTGCGGTATTTAAGGACTCTGCTGCATTATTTAAGGACTCTGCTGCATTATTTAAGGACTTTGCTGCATTATTTAAGGAATCTGCTGCATTATTTAAGGACTTTGTTGCATTATCTAAGGACTCTGCTGCATTATTGAAGGACTTTGCTGCAATATTTAAGGACTCTGCTTCAGTATTTAAGGACTCTGCTGCATTATTTAAGGACTTTGTTGCATTATTTAAGGACTCTGCTGCATTATTTAAGGACTTTGCTGCATTATTTATGGACTCTGCTGCATTATTTAAGGACTTTGCTGCAATATTTAAGGACTCTGCTTCAGTATTTAAGGACTCTGCTGCATTATTTAAGGACTTTGTTGCATTATTTAAGGACTCTGCTGCATTATTTAAGGACTTTGTTGCATTATTTAAGGACTCTGCTGCATTAGTTAAGGACTTTGCTGCATTATTTAAGGACTCTGCTGCATTATTTAAGGACTTTGCTGCAATATTTAAGGACTCTGCTTCAGTATTTAAGGACTCTGCTGCATTATTTAAGGACTTTGTTGCATTATTTAAGGACTCTGCTGCATTATTTAAGGACTTTGCTGCATTATTTAAGGACTCTGCTGCATTTTTTAAGGACTCTGCTGAAGCATTTGAGGACTCTGCTGCATTATTTAACGACGTTGTTGCATTATTTAAGAACTGTGCTGCATTATTTAAGGACTTTGCTGCATTATTTAAGGACTATGCTGCATTATTTAATGACTTTGCTGAAGCATTTGAGGACTCTGCTGCATTATTAGAGGACTCTGCTGCATTATTTAAGGACTTGCTGCATTATTTAATGACTTTGTTGGATTTTTTAAGGACTCTGCTGCATTATTTAAGGACTCTGCTGCATTATTTAAGGACTTTGCTGCAATATTTAAGGACTCTGCTTCAGTATTTAAGGACTCTGCTGCATTATTTAAGGACGTTGTTGCATTATTTAAGGACTCTGCTGCATTATTTAAGGACTTTGCTGCATTATTTAAGGACACTGCTGCATTATTTAAGGACTCTGCTGAAGCATTTGAGGACTCTGCTGCATTATTTAAGGACTCTGCTGCATTATTTAAGGACTTTGCTGCATTATTTAAGGACTCTGCTGCATTTTTTAAGGACTCTGCTGAAGCATTTGAGGACTCTGCTGCATTATTTAACGACGTTGTTGCATTATTTAAGAACTGTGCTGCATTATTTAAGGACTCTGCTGCATTATTTAAGGACTCTGCTGCATTATTTAAGGACTTTGCTGCATTATTTAAGGAATCTGCTGCATTATTTAAGGACTTTGTTGCATTATCTAAGGACTCTGCTGCATTATTGAAGGACTTTGCTGCAATATTTAAGGACTCTGCTTCAGTATTTAAGGACTCTGCTGCATTATTTAAGGACTTTGTTGCATTATTTAAGGACTCTGCTGCATTATTTAAGGACTTTGCTGCATTATTTATGGACTCTGCTGCATTATTTAAGGACTTTGCTGCAATATTTAAGGACTCTGCTTCAGTATTTAAGGACTCTGCTGCATTATTTAAGGACTTTGTTGCATTATTTAAGGACTCTGCTGCATTATTTAAGGACTTTGCTGCATTATTTAAGGACTCTGCTGCATTATTTAAGGACTCTGCTGAAGCATTTGAGGACTCTGCTGCATTATTTAATCACTTTGCTGCGGTATTTAAGGACTCTGTTGCATTATTTAAGGACTTTGTTGCATTATTTAAGGACTCTGCTGCATTAGTTAAGGACTTTGCTGCATTATTTAAGGACTCTGCTGCATTATTTAAGGACTTTGCTGCAATATTTAAGGACTCTGCTTCAGTATTTAAGGACTCTGCTGCATTATTTAAGGACTTTGTTGCATTATTTAAGGACTCTGCTGCATTATTTAAGGACTTTGCTGCATTATTTAGGACTCTGCTGCATTTTTTAAGGACTCTGCTGAAGCATTTGAGGACTCTGCTGCATTATTTAACGACGTTGTTGGATTATTTAAGAACTGTGCTGCATTATTTAAGGACTTTGCTGCATTATTTAAGGACTTGCTGCATTATTTAATGACTTTGTTGGATTTTTTAAGGACTCTGCTGCATTATTTAAGGAATTTGCTGCTATATTAAAGGACTCTGCTTCAGTATTTAAGGACTCTGCTGCAGTATTTAAGGACTCTGCTGCATTATTTAAGGACTCTGCTGCATTATTTAAGGACTTTGCTGCATTATTTAAGGACTCTGCTGCGGTATTTAAGGACTCTGCTGCATTATTTAAGGACTCTGCTGCATTATTTAAGGACTTTGCTGCATTATTTAAGGAATCTGCTGCATTATTTAAGGACTTTGTTGCATTATCTAAGGACTCTGCTGCATTATTGAAGGACTTTGCTGCAATATTTAAGGACTCTGCTTCAGTATTTAAGGACTCTGCTGCATTATTTAAGGACTTTGTTGCATTATTTAAGGACTCTGCTGCATTATTTAAGGACTTTGCTGCATTATTTATGGACTCTGCTGCATTATTTAAGGACTTTGCTGCAATATTTAAGGACTCTGCTTCAGTATTTAAGTTCTCTGCTGCATTATTTAAGGACGTTGTTGCATTATTTAAGGACTCTGCTGCATTATTTAAGGACTTTACTGCATTATTTAAGGACTCTGCTGCATTATTTAAGGACTTTGTTGCATTATTTAAGGACTCTGCTGCATTAGTTAAGGACTTTGCTGCATTATTTAAGGACTCTGCTGTATTATTTAACGACGTTGTTGCATTATTTAAGAACTGTGCTGCATTATTTAAGGACTTTGCTGCATTATTTAAGGACTATGCTGCATTATTTAATGACTTTGCTGAAGCATTTGAGGACTCTGCTGCATTATTAGAGGACTCTGCTGCATTATTTAAGGACTTGCTGCATTATTTAATGACTTTGTTGGATTTTTTAAGGACTCTGCTGCATTATTTAAGGAATTTGCTGCTATATTAAAGGACTCTGCTTCAGTATTTAAGGACTCTGCTGCAGTATTTAAGGACTCTGCTGCATTATTTAAGGACTCTGCTGCATTATTTAAGGACTTTGCTGCATTATTTAAGGACTCTGCTGCGGTATTTAAGAACTCTGCTGCATTATTTAAGGACTCTGCTGCATTATTTAAGGACTTTGCTGCATTATTTAAGGAATCTGCTGCATTATTTAAGGACTTTGTTGCATTATCTAAGGACTCTGCTGCATTATTGAAGGACTTTGCTGCAATATTTAAGGACTCTGCTTCAGTATTTAAGGACTCTGCTGCATTATTTAAGGACTTTGTTGCATTATTTAAGGACTCTGCTGCATTATTTAAGGACTTTGCTGCATTATTTATGGACTCTGCTGCATTATTTAAGGACTTTGCTGCAATATTTAAGGACTCTGCTTCAGTATTTAAGGACTCTGCTGCATTATTTAAGGACTTTGTTGCATTATTTAAGGACTCTGCTGCATTATTTAAGGACTTTGTTGCATTATTTAAGGACTCTGCTGCATTAGTTAAGGACTTTGCTGCATTATTTAAGGACTCTGCTGCATTATTTAAGGACTTTGCTGCAATATTTAAGGACTCTGCTTCAGTATTTAAGGACTCTGCTGCATTATTTAAGGACTTTGTTGCATTATTTAAGGACTCTGCTGCATTATTTAAGGACTTTGCTGCATTATTTAAGGACTCTGCTGCATTTTTTAAGGACTCTGCTGAAGCATTTGAGGACTCTGCTGCATTATTTAACGACGTTGTTGCATTATTTAAGAACTGTGCTGCATTATTTAAGGACTTTGCTGCATTATTTAAGGACTATGCTGCATTATTTAATGACTTTGCTGAAGCATTTGAGGACTCTGCTGCATTATTAGAGGACTCTGCTGCATTATTTAAGGACTTGCTGCATTATTTAATGACTTTGTTGGATTTTTTAAGGACTCTGCTGCATTATTTAAGGACTCTGCTGCATTATTTAAGGACTTTGCTGCAATATTTAAGGACTCTGCTTCAGTATTTAAGGACTCTGCTGCATTATTTAAGGACGTTGCTGCATTATTTAAGGACTCTGCTGCATTATTTAAGGACTTTGCTGCATTATTTAAGGACACTGCTGCATTATTTAAGGACTCTGCTGAAGCATTTGAGGACTCTGCTGCATTATTTAAGGACTCTGCTGCATTATTTAAGGACTCTGCTGCATTTTTTAAGGACTCTGCTGAAGCATTTGAGGACTCTGCTGCATTATTTAACGACGTTGCATTATTTAAGAACTGTGCTGCATTATTTAAGGACTTTGCTGCATTATTTAAGGACTTGCTGCATTATTTAATGACTTTGTTGGATTTTTTAAGGACTCTGCTGCATTATTTAAGGAATTTGCTGCTATATTAAAGGACTCTGCTTCAGTATTTAAGGACTCTGCTGCAGTATTTAAGGACTCTGCTGCATTATTTAAGGACTTTGCTGCATTATTTAAGGACTCTGCTGCGGTATTTAAGGACTCTGCTGCATTATTTAAGGACTCTGCTGCATTATTTAAGGACTTTGCTGCATTATTTAAGGAATCTGCTGCATTATTTAAGGACTTTGTTGCATTATCTAAGGACTCTGCTGCATTATTGAAGGACTTTGCTGCAATATTTAAGGACTCTGCTTCAGTATTTAAGGACTCTGCTGCATTATTTAAGGACTTTGTTGCATTATTTAAGGACTCTGCTGCATTATTTAAGGACTTTGCTGCATTATTTATGGACTCTGCTGCATTATTTAAGGACTTTGCTGCAATATTTAAGGACTCTGCTTCAGTATTTAAGGACTCTGCTGCATTATTTAAGGACTTTGTTGCATTATTTAAGGACTCTGCTGCATTATTTAAGGACTTTGCTGCATTATTTAAGGACTCTGCTGCATTATTTAAGGACTCTGCTGAAGCATTTGAGGACTCTGCTGCATTATTTAATCACTTTGCTGCGGTATTTAAGGACTCTGTTGCATTATTTAAGGACTTTGTTGCATTATTTAAGGACTCTGCTGCATTAGTTAAGGACTTTGCTGCATTATTTAAGGACTCTGCTGCATTATTTAAGGACTTTGCTGCAATATTTAAGGACTCTGCTTCAGTATTTAAGGACTCTGCTGCATTATTTAAGGACTTTGTTGCATTATTTAAGGACTCTGCTGCATTATTTAAGGACTTTGCTGCATTATTTATGGACTCTGCTGCATTATTTAAGGACTTTGCTGCAATATTTAAGGACTCTGCTTCAGTATTTAAGGACTCTGCTGCATTATTTAAGGACTTTGTTGCATTATTTAAGGACTCTGCTGCATTATTTAAGGACTTTGCTGCATTATTTAAGGACTCTGCTGCATTATTTAAGGACTCTGCTGAAGCATTTGAGGACTCTGCTGCATTATTTAATCACTTTGCTGCGGTATTTAAGGACTCTGTTGCATTATTTAAGGACTTTGTTGCATTATTTAAGGACTCTGCTGCATTAGTTAAGGACTTTGCTGCATTATTTAAGGACTCTGCTGCATTATTTAAGGACTTTGCTGCAATATTTAAGGACTCTGCTTCAGAATTTAAGGACTCTGCTGCATTATTTAAGGACTTTGTTGCATTATTTAAGGACTCTGCTGCATTATTTAAGGACTTTGCTGCATTATTTAAGGACTCTGCTGCATTTTTTAAGGACTCTGCTGAAGCATTTGAGGACTCTGCTGCATTATTTAACGACGTTGTTGCATTATTTAAGAACTGTGCTGCATTATTTAAGGACTTTGCTGCATTATTTAAGGACTATGCTGCATTATTTAAGGACTTTGCTGAAGCATTTGAGGACTCTGCTGCATTATTAGAGGACTCTGCTGCATTATTTAAGGACTTGCTGCATTATTTAATGACTTTGTTGGATTTTTTAAGGACTCTGCTGCATTATTTAAGGACTCTGCTGCATTATTTAAGGACTTTGCTGCAATATTTAAGGACTCTGCTTCAGTATTTAAGGACTCTGCTGCATTATTTAAGGACGTTGTTGCATTATTTAAGGACTCTGCTGCATTATTTAAGGACTTTACTGCATTATTTAAGGACTCTGCTGCATTATTTAAGGACTTTGTTGCATTATTTCAGGAATCTGATGCATTATTTAAGGAATTTGCTGAATTATTTAAGGACTCTGCTTTCTTATTTAATGACTCTGCTGAAGCATTTGAGGACTCTGCTGCATTATTTGAGGACTCTGTTGCATTATTTAAGGACTTTGCTGCTTTATTTAAGGACTTTGCTGCAATATTTAAGGACTCTGCTTCAGTATTTAAGGACTCTGCTGCAATATTTAAGGACTTTGCTGCATTATTTAAGGACTTTGTTGCATTATTTAAGTACTCTGCTGCATTATTTAAGGACTTTGTTGCATTATTTAAGGACTCTGCTGCATTATTTAAGGACTTTGTTGCATTATTTAATGACTCTGCTGCATTATTTAAGGACTTTGCAGCAATATTTAAGGACTCTGCTTCAGTATTTAAGGACTCTGCTGCATTATTTAAGGACTTTGTTGCATTATTTAAGGACTCTGCTGCATTATTTAAGGACTTTGCTGTATTATTTAAGGACTCTGCTGCATTATTTAAGGACTTTGCTGCATTATTTAAGGACTCTGCTGCATTTTTTAAGGACTCTGCTGAAGCATTTGAGGACTCTGCTGCATTATTTAACGACGTTGTTGCATTATTTAAGAACTGTGCTGCATTATTTAAGGACTTTGCTGCATTATTTAAGGACTTGCTGCATTATTTAATGACTTTGTTGGATTTTTTAAGGACTCTGCTGCATTATTTAAGGAATTTGCTGCTATATTAAAGGACTCTGCTTCAGTATTTAAGGACTCTGCTGCAGTATTTAAGGACTCTGCTGCATTATTTAAGGACTCTGCTGCATTATTTAAGGACTTTGCTGCATTATTTAAGGACTCTGCTGCGGTATTTAAGGACTCTGCTGCATTATTTAAGGACTCTGCTGCATTATTTAAGGACTTTGCTGCATTATTTAAGGAATCTGCTGCATTATTTAAGGACTTTGTTGCATTATCTAAGGACTCTGCTGCATTATTGAAGGACTTTGCTGCAATATTTAAGGACTCTGCTTCAGTATTTAAGGACTCTGCTGCATTATTTAAGGACTTTGTTGCATTATTTAAGGACTCTGCTGCATTATTTAAGGACTTTGCTGCATTATTTATGGACTCTGCTGCATTATTTAAGGACTTTGCTGCAATATTTAAGGACTCTGCTTCAGTATTTAAGGACTCTGCTGCATTATTTAAGGACTTTGTTGCATTATTTAAGGACTCTGCTGCATTATTTAAGGACTTTGTTGCATTATTTAAGGACTCTGCTGCATTAGTTAAGGACTTTGCTGCATTATTTAAGGACTCTGCTGCATTATTTAAGGACTTTGCTGCAATATTTAAGGACTCTGCTTCAGTATTTAAGGACTCTGCTGCATTATTTAAGGACTTTGTTGCATTATTTAAGGACTCTGCTGCATTATTTAAGGACTTTGCTGCATTATTTAAGGACTCTGCTGCATTTTTTAAGGACTCTGCTGAAGCATTTGAGGACTCTGCTGCATTATTTAACGACGTTGTTGCATTATTTAAGAACTGTGCTGCATTATTTAAGGACTTTGCTGCATTATTTAAGGACTATGCTGCATTATTTAATGACTTTGCTGAAGCATTTGAGGACTCTGCTGCATTATTAGAGGACTCTGCTGCATTATTTAAGGACTTGCTGCATTATTTAATGACTTTGTTGGATTTTTTAAGGACTCTGCTGCATTATTTAAGGACTCTGCTGCATTATTTAAGGACTTTGCTGCAATATTTAAGGACTCTGCTTCAGTATTTAAGGACTCTGCTGCATTATTTAAGGACGTTGTTGCATTATTTAAGGACTCTGCTGCATTATTTAAGGACTTTGCTGCATTATTTAAGGACACTGCTGCATTATTTAAGGACTCTGCTGAAGCATTTGAGGACTCTGCTGCATTATTTAAGGACTCTGCTGCATTATTTAAGGACTTTGCTGCATTATTTAAGGACTCTGCTGCATTTTTTAAGGACTCTGCTGAAGCATTTGAGGACTCTGCTGCATTATTTAACGACGTTGTTGCATTATTTAAGAACTGTGCTGCATTATTTAAGGACTCTGCTGCATTATTTAAGGACTCTGCTGCATTATTTAAGGACTTTGCTGCATTATTTAAGGAATCTGCTGCATTATTTAAGGACTTTGTTGCATTATCTAAGGACTCTGCTGCATTATTGAAGGACTTTGCTGCAATATTTAAGGACTCTGCTTCAGTATTTAAGGACTCTGCTGCATTATTTAAGGACTTTGTTGCATTATTTAAGGACTCTGCTGCATTATTTAAGGACTTTGCTGCATTATTTATGGACTCTGCTGCATTATTTAAGGACTTTGCTGCAATATTTAAGGACTCTGCTTCAGTATTTAAGGACTCTGCTGCATTATTTAAGGACTTTGTTGCATTATTTAAGGACTCTGCTGCATTATTTAAGGACTTTGCTGCATTATTTAAGGACTCTGCTGCATTATTTAAGGACTCTGCTGAAGCATTTGAGGACTCTGCTGCATTATTTAATCACTTTGCTGCGGTATTTAAGGACTCTGTTGCATTATTTAAGGACTTTGTTGCATTATTTAAGGACTCTGCTGCATTAGTTAAGGACTTTGCTGCATTATTTAAGGACTCTGCTGCATTATTTAAGGACTTTGCTGCAATATTTAAGGACTCTGCTTCAGTATTTAAGGACTCTGCTGCATTATTTAAGGACTTTGTTGCATTATTTAAGGACTCTGCTGCATTATTTAAGGACTTTGCTGCATTATTTATGGACTCTGCTGCATTATTTAAGGACTTTGCTGCAATATTTAAGGACTCTGCTTCAGTATTTAAGGACTCTGCTGCATTATTTAAGGACTTTGTTGCATTATTTAAGGACTCTGCTGCATTATTTAAGGACTTTGCTGCATTATTTAAGGACTATGCTGCATTATTTAAGGACTCTGCTGAAGCATTTGAGGACTCTGCTGCATTATTTAATCACTTTGCTGCGGTATTTAAGGACTCTGTTGCATTATTTAAGGACTTTGTTGCATTATTTAAGGACTCTGCTGCATTAGTTAAGGACTTTGCTGCATTATTTAAGGACTCTGCTGCATTATTTAAGGACTTTGCTGCAATATTTAAGGACTCTGCTTCAGTATTTAAGGACTCTGCTGCATTATTTAAGGACTTTGTTGCATTATTTAAGGACTCTGCTGCATTATTTAAGGACTTTGCTGCATTATTTAAGGACTCTGCTGCATTTTTTAAGGACTCTGCTGAAGCATTTGAGGACTCTGCTGCATTATTTAACGACGTTGTTGCATTATTTAAGAACTGTGCTGCATTATTTAAGGACTTTGCTGCATTATTTAAGGACTATGCTGCATTATTTAATGACTTTGCTGAAGCATTTGAGGACTCTGCTGCATTATTAGAGGACTCTGCTGCATTATTTAAGGACTTGCTGCATTATTTAATGACTTTGTTGGATTTTTTAAGGACTCTGCTGCATTATTTAAGGACTCTGCTGCATTATTTAAGGACTTTGCTGCAATATTTAAGGACTCTGCTTCAGTATTTAAGGACTCTGCTGCATTATTTAAGGACGTTGTTGCATTATTTAAGGACTCTGCTGCATTATTTAAGGACTTTACTGCATTATTTAAGGACTCTGCTGCATTATTTAAGGACTTTGTTGCATTATTTCAGGAATCTGATGCATTATTTAAGGAATTTGCTGAATTATTTAAGGACTCTGCTTTCTTATTTAATGACTCTGCTGAAGCATTTGAGGACTCTGCTGCATTATTTGAGGACTCTGTTGCATTATTTAAGGACTTTGCTGCTTTATTTAAGGACTTTGCTGCAATATTTAAGGACTCTGCTTCAGTATTTAAGGACTCTGCTGCAATATTTAAGGACTTTGCTGCATTATTTAAGGACTTTGTTGCATTATTTAAGTACTCTGCTGCATTATTTAAGGACTTTGTTGCATTATTTAAGGACTCTGCTGCATTATTTAAGGACTTTGTTGCATTATTTAATGACTCTGCTGCATTATTTAAGGACTTTGCAGCAATATTTAAGGACTCTGCTTCAGTATTTAAGGACTCTGCTGCATTATTTAAGGACTTTGTTGCATTATTTAAGGACTCTGCTGCATTATTTAAGGACTTTGCTGTATTATTTAAGGACTCTGCTGCATTATTTAAGGACTTTGCTGCATTATTTAAGGACTCTGCTGCATTTTTTAAGGACTCTGCTGAAGCATTTGAGGACTCTGCTGCATTATTTAACGACGTTGTTGCATTATTTAAGAACTGTGCTGCATTATTTAAGGACTTTGCTGCATTATTTAAGGACTTGCTGCATTATTTAATGACTTTGTTGGATTTTTTAAGGACTCTGCTGCATTATTTAAGGAATTTGCTGCTATATTAAAGGACTCTGCTTCAGTATTTAAGGACTCTGCTGCAGTATTTAAGGACTCTGCTGCATTATTTAAGGACTCTGCTGCATTATTTAAGGACTTTGCTGCATTATTTAAGGACTCTGCTGCGGTATTTAAGGACTCTGCTGCATTATTTAAGGACTCTGCTGCATTATTTAAGGACTTTGCTGCATTATTTAAGGAATCTGCTGCATTATTTAAGGACTTTGTTGCATTATCTAAGGACTCTGCTGCATTATTGAAGGACTTTGCTGCAATATTTAAGGACTCTGCTTCAGTATTTAAGGACTCTGCTGCATTATTTAAGGACTTTGTTGCATTATTTAAGGACTCTGCTGCATTATTTAAGGACTTTGCTGCATTATTTATGGACTCTGCTGCATTATTTAAGGACTTTGCTGCAATATTTAAGGACTCTGCTTCAGTATTTAAGGACTCTGCTGCATTATTTAAGGACTTTGTTGCATTATTTAAGGACTCTGCTGCATTATTTAAGGACTTTGTTGCATTATTTAAGGACTCTGCTGCATTATTTAAGGACTTTGCTGCATTATTTAAGGACTCTGCTGCATTTTTTAAGGACTCTGCTGAAGCATTTGAGGACTCTGCTGCATTATTTAACGACGTTGTTGCATTATTTAAGAACTGTGCTGCATTATTTAAGGACTTTGCTGCATTATTTAAGGACTATGCTGCATTATTTAATGACTTTGCTGAAGCATTTGAGGACTCTGCTGCATTATTAGAGGACTCTGCTGCATTATTTAAGGACTTGCTGCATTATTTAATGACTTTGTTGGATTTTTTAAGGACTCTGCTGCATTATTTAAGGACTCTGCTGCATTATTTAAGGACTTTGCTGCAATATTTAAGGACTCTGCTTCAGTATTTAAGGACTCTGCTGCATTATTTAAGGACGTTGTTGCATTATTTAAGGACTCTGCTGCATTATTTAAGGACTTTGCTGCATTATTTAAGGACACTGCTGCATTATTTAAGGACTCTGCTGAAGCATTTGAGGACTCTGCTGCATTATTTAAGGACTCTGCTGCATTATTTAAGGACTTTGCTGCATTATTTAAGGACTCTGCTGCATTTTTTAAGGACTCTGCTGAAGCATTTGAGGACTCTGCTGCATTATTTAACGACGTTGTTGCATTATTTAAGAACTGTGCTGCATTATTTAAGGACTCTGCTGCATTATTTAAGGACTCTGCTGCATTATTTAAGGACTTTGCTGCATTATTTAAGGAATCTGCTGCATTATTTAAGGACTTTGTTGCATTATCTAAGGACTCTGCTGCATTATTGAAGGACTTTGCTGCAATATTTAAGGACTCTGCTTCAGTATTTAAGGACTCTGCTGCATTATTTAAGGACTTTGTTGCATTATTTAAGGACTCTGCTGCATTATTTAAGGACTTTGCTGCATTATTTATGGACTCTGCTGCATTATTTAAGGACTTTGCTGCAATATTTAAGGACTCTGCTTCAGTATTTAAGGACTCTGCTGCATTATTTAAGGACTTTGTTGCATTATTTAAGGACTCTGCTGCATTATTTAAGGACTTTGCTGCATTATTTAAGGACTCTGCTGCATTATTTAAGGACTCTGCTGAAGCATTTGAGGACTCTGCTGCATTATTTAATCACTTTGCTGCGGTATTTAAGGACTCTGTTGCATTATTTAAGGACTTTGTTGCATTATTTAAGGACTCTGCTGCATTAGTTAAGGACTTTGCTGCATTATTTAAGGACTCTGCTGCATTATTTAAGGACTTTGCTGCAATATTTAAGGACTCTGCTTCAGTATTTAAGGACTCTGCTGCATTATTTAAGGACTTTGTTGCATTATTTAAGGACTCTGCTGCATTATTTAAGGACTTTGCTGCATTATTTATGGACTCTGCTGCATTATTTAAGGACTTTGCTGCAATATTTAAGGACTCTGCTTCAGTATTTAAGGACTCTGCTGCATTATTTAAGGACTTTGTTGCATTATTTAAGGACTCTGCTGCATTATTTAAGGACTTTGCTGCATTATTTAAGGACTCTGCTGCATTATTTAAGGACTCTGCTGAAGCATTTGAGGACTCTGCTGCATTATTTAATCACTTTGCTGCGGTATTTAAGGACTCTGTTGCATTATTTAAGGACTTTGTTGCATTATTTAAGGACTCTGCTGCATTAGTTAAGGACTTTGCTGCATTATTTAAGGACTCTGCTGCATTATTTAAGGACTTTGCTGCAATATTTAAGGACTCTGCTTCAGTATTTAAGGACTCTGCTGCATTATTTAAGGACTTTGTTGCATTATTTAAGGACTCTGCTGCATTATTTAAGGACTTTGCTGCATTATTTAAGGACTCTGCTGCATTTTTTAAGGACTCTGCTGAAGCATTTGAGGACTCTGCTGCATTATTTAACGACGTTGTTGCATTATTTAAGAACTGTGCTGCATTATTTAAGGACTTTGCTGCATTATTTAAGGACTATGCTGCATTATTTAATGACTTTGCTGAAGCATTTGAGGACTCTGCTGCATTATTAGAGGACTCTGCTGCATTATTTAAGGACTTGCTGCATTATTTAATGACTTTGTTGGATTTTTTAAGGACTCTGCTGCATTATTTAAGGACTCTGCTGCATTATTTAAGGACTTTGCTGCAATATTTAAGGACTCTGCTTCAGTATTTAAGGACTCTGCTGCATTATTTAAGGACGTTGTTGCATTATTTAAGGACTCTGCTGCATTATTTAAGGACTTTACTGCATTATTTAAGGACTCTGCTGCATTATTTAAGGACTTTGTTGCATTATTTCAGGAATCTGATGCATTATTTAAGGAATTTGCTGAATTATTTAAGGACTCTGCTTTCTTATTTAATGACTCTGCTGAAGCATTTGAGGACTCTGCTGCATTATTTGAGGACTCTGTTGCATTATTTAAGGACTTTGCTGCTTTATTTAAGGACTTTGCTGCAATATTTAAGGACTCTGCTTCAGTATTTAAGGACTCTGCTGCAATATTTAAGGACTTTGCTGCATTATTTAAGGACTTTGTTGCATTATTTAAGTACTCTGCTGCATTATTTAAGGACTTTGTTGCATTATTTAAGGACTCTGCTGCATTATTTAAGGACTTTGTTGCATTATTTAATGACTCTGCTGCATTATTTAAGGACTTTGCAGCAATATTTAAGGACTCTGCTTCAGTATTTAAGGACTCTGCTGCATTATTTAAGGACTTTGTTGCATTATTTAAGGACTCTGCTGCATTATTTAAGGACTTTGCTGTATTATTTAAGGACTCTGCTGCATTATTTAAGGACTTTGCTGCATTATTTAAGGACTCTGCTGCATTTTTTAAGGACTCTGCTGAAGCATTTGAGGACTCTGCTGCATTATTTAACGACGTTGTTGCATTATTTAAGAACTGTGCTGCATTATTTAAGGACTTTGCTGCATTATTTAAGGACTTGCTGCATTATTTAATGACTTTGTTGGATTTTTTAAGGACTCTGCTGCATTATTTAAGGAATTTGCTGCTATATTAAAGGACTCTGCTTCAGTATTTAAGGACTCTGCTGCAGTATTTAAGGACTCTGCTGCATTATTTAAGGACTCTGCTGCATTATTTAAGGACTTTGCTGCATTATTTAAGGACTCTGCTGCGGTATTTAAGGACTCTGCTGCATTATTTAAGGACTCTGCTGCATTATTTAAGGACTTTGCTGCATTATTTAAGGAATCTGCTGCATTATTTAAGGACTTTGTTGCATTATCTAAGGACTCTGCTGCATTATTGAAGGACTTTGCTGCAATATTTAAGGACTCTGCTTCAGTATTTAAGGACTCTGCTGCATTATTTAAGGACTTTGTTGCATTATTTAAGGACTCTGCTGCATTATTTAAGGACTTTGCTGCATTATTTATGGACTCTGCTGCATTATTTAAGGACTTTGCTGCAATATTTAAGGACTCTGCTTCAGTATTTAAGGACTCTGCTGCATTATTTAAGGACTTTGTTGCATTATTTAAGGACTCTGCTGCATTATTTAAGGACTTTGTTGCATTATTTAAGGACTCTGCTGCATTAGTTAAGGACTTTGCTGCATTATTTAAGGACTCTGCTGCATTATTTAAGGACTTTGCTGCAATATTTAAGGACTCTGCTTCAGTATTTAAGGACTCTGCTGCATTATTTAAGGACTTTGTTGCATTATTTAAGGACTCTGCTGCATTATTTAAGGACTTTGCTGCATTATTTAAGGACTCTGCTGCATTTTTTAAGGACTCTGCTGAAGCATTTGAGGACTCTGCTGCATTATTTAACGACGTTGTTGCATTATTTAAGAACTGTGCTGCATTATTTAAGGACTTTGCTGCATTATTTAAGGACTATGCTGCATTATTTAATGACTTTGCTGAAGCATTTGAGGACTCTGCTGCATTATTAGAGGACTCTGCTGCATTATTTAAGGACTTGCTGCATTATTTAATGACTTTGTTGGATTTTTTAAGGACTCTGCTGCATTATTTAAGGACTCTGCTGCATTATTTAAGGACTTTGCTGCAATATTTAAGGACTCTGCTTCAGTATTTAAGGACTCTGCTGCATTATTTAAGGACGTTGTTGCATTATTTAAGGACTCTGCTGCATTATTTAAGGACTTTGCTGCATTATTTAAGGACACTGCTGCATTATTTAAGGACTCTGCTGAAGCATTTGAGGACTCTGCTGCATTATTTAAGGACTCTGCTGCATTATTTAAGGACTTTGCTGCATTATTTAAGGACTCTGCTGCATTTTTTAAGGACTCTGCTGAAGCATTTGAGGACTCTGCTGCATTATTTAACGACGTTGTTGCATTATTTAAGAACTGTGCTGCATTATTTAAGGACTCTGCTGCATTATTTAAGGACTCTGCTGCATTATTTAAGGACTTTGCTGCATTATTTAAGGAATCTGCTGCATTATTTAAGGACTTTGTTGCATTATCTAAGGACTCTGCTGCATTATTGAAGGACTTTGCTGCAATATTTAAGGACTCTGCTTCAGTATTTAAGGACTCTGCTGCATTATTTAAGGACTTTGTTGCATTATTTAAGGACTCTGCTGCATTATTTAAGGACTTTGCTGCATTATTTATGGACTCTGCTGCATTATTTAAGGACTTTGCTGCAATATTTAAGGACTCTGCTTCAGTATTTAAGGACTCTGCTGCATTATTTAAGGACTTTGTTGCATTATTTAAGGACTCTGCTGCATTATTTAAGGACTTTGCTGCATTATTTAAGGACTCTGCTGCATTATTTAAGGACTCTGCTGAAGCATTTGAGGACTCTGCTGCATTATTTAATCACTTTGCTGCGGTATTTAAGGACTCTGTTGCATTATTTAAGGACTTTGTTGCATTATTTAAGGACTCTGCTGCATTAGTTAAGGACTTTGCTGCATTATTTAAGGACTCTGCTGCATTATTTAAGGACTTTGCTGCAATATTTAAGGACTCTGCTTCAGTATTTAAGGACTCTGCTGCATTATTTAAGGACTTTGTTGCATTATTTAAGGACTCTGCTGCATTATTTAAGGACTTTGCTGCATTATTTAGGACTCTGCTGCATTTTTTAAGGACTCTGCTGAAGCATTTGAGGACTCTGCTGCATTATTTAACGACGTTGTTGCATTATTTAAGAACTGTGCTGCATTATTTAAGGACTTTGCTGCATTATTTAAGGACTTGCTGCATTATTTAATGACTTTGTTGGATTTTTTAAGGACTCTGCTGCATTATTTAAGGAATTTGCTGCTATATTAAAGGACTCTGCTTCAGTATTTAAGGACTCTGCTGCAGTATTTAAGGACTCTGCTGCATTATTTAAGGACTCTGCTGCATTATTTAAGGACTTTGCTGCATTATTTAAGGACTCTGCTGCGGTATTTAAGGACTCTGCTGCATTATTTAAGGACTCTGCTGCATTATTTAAGGACTTTGCTGCATTATTTAAGGAATCTGCTGCATTATTTAAGGACTTTGTTGCATTATCTAAGGACTCTGCTGCATTATTGAAGGACTTTGCTGCAATATTTAAGGACTCTGCTTCAGTATTTAAGGACTCTGCTGCATTATTTAAGGACTTTGTTGCATTATTTAAGGACTCTGCTGCATTATTTAAGGACTTTGCTGCATTATTTATGGACTCTGCTGCATTATTTAAGGACTTTGCTGCAATATTTAAGGACTCTGCTTCAGTATTTAAGGACTCTGCTGCATTATTTAAGGACTTTGTTGCATTATTTAAGGACTCTGCTGCATTATTTAAGGACTTTGCTGCATTATTTAAGGACTCTGCTGCATTATTTAAGGACTCTGCTGAAGCATTTGAGGACTCTGCTGCATTATTTAATCACTTTGCTGCGGTATTTAAGGACTCTGTTGCATTATTTAAGGACTTTGTTGCATTATTTAAGGACTCTGCTGCATTAGTTAAGGACTTTGCTGCATTATTTAAGGACTCTGCTGCATTATTTAAGGACTTTGCTGCAATATTTAAGGACTCTGCTTCAGTATTTAAGGACTCTGCTGCATTATTTAAGGACTTTGTTGCATTATTTAAGGACTCTGCTGCATTATTTAAGGACTTTGCTGCATTATTTAAGGACTCTGCTGCATTTTTTAAGGACTCTGCTGAAGCATTTGAGGACTCTGCTGCATTATTTAACGACGTTGTTGCATTATTTAAGAACTGTGCTGCATTATTTAAGGACTTTGCTGCATTATTTAAGGACTATGCTGCATTATTTAATGACTTTGCTGAAGCATTTGAGGACTCTGCTGCATTATTAGAGGACTCTGCTGCATTATTTAAGGACTTGCTGCATTATTTAATGACTTTGTTGGATTTTTTAAGGACTCTGCTGCATTATTTAAGGACTCTGCTGCATTATTTAAGGACTTTGCTGCAATATTTAAGGACTCTGCTTCAGTATTTAAGGACTCTGCTGCATTATTTAAGGACGTTGTTGCATTATTTAAGAACTCTGCTGCATTATTTAAGGACTTTGCTGCATTATTTAAGGACACTGCTGCATTATTTAAGGACTCTGCTGAAGCATTTGAGGACTCTGCTGCATTATTTAAGGACTCTGCTGCATTATTTAAGGACTTTGCTGCATTATTTAAGGACTCTGCTGCATTTTTTAAGGACTCTGCTGAAGCATTTGAGGACTCTGCTGCATTATTTAACGACGTTGTTGCATTATTTAAGAACTGTGCTGCATTATTTAAGGACTTTGCTGCATTATTTAAGGACTATGCTGCATTATTTAAGGACTTTGCTGAAGCATTTGAGGACTCTGCTGCATTATTAGAGGACTCTGCTGCATTATTTAAGGACTTGCTGCATTATTTAATGACTTTGTTGGATTTTTTAAGGACTCTGCTGCATTATTTAAGGACTCTGCTGCATTATTTAAGGACTTTGCTGCAATATTTAAGGACTCTGCTTCAGTATTTAAGGACTCTGCTGCATTATTTAAGGACGTTGTTGCATTATTTAAGGACTCTGCTGCATTATTTAAGGACTTTACTGCATTATTTAAGGACTCTGCTGCATTATTTAAGGACTTTGTTGCATTATTTCAGGAATCTGATGCATTATTTAAGGAATTTGCTGAATTATTTAAGGACTCTGCTTTCTTATTTAATGACTCTGCTGAAGCATTTGAGGACTCTGCTGCATTATTTGAGGACTCTGTTGCATTATTTAAGGACTTTGCTGCTTTATTTAAGGACTTTGCTGCAATATTTAAGGACTCTGCTTCAGTATTTAAGGACTCTGCTGCAATATTTAAGGACTTTGCTGCATTATTTAAGGACTTTGTTGCATTATTTAAGTACTCTGCTGCATTATTTAAGGACTTTGTTGCATTATTTAAGGACTCTGCTGCATTATTTAAGGACTTTGTTGCATTATTTAATGACTCTGCTGCATTATTTAAGGACTTTGCAGCAATATTTAAGGACTCTGCTTCAGTATTTAAGGACTCTGCTGCATTATTTAAGGACTTTGTTGCATTATTTAAGGACTCTGCTGCATTATTTAAGGACTTTGCTGTATTATTTAAGGACAATGCTGCATTATTTAAGGACTCTGCTGAAGCATTTGAGGACTCTGCTGCATTATTTAAGCCCTTTGCTGCGGTATTTAAGGACTCTGTTGCATTATTTAAGGACTTTGTTGCATTATTTAAGGACTCTGCTGCATTAGTTAAGGACTTTGCTGCATTATTTAAGGACTCTGCTGCATTATTTAACGACGTTGTTGCATTATTTAAGAACTGTTCTGCATTATTTAAGGACTCTGCTGCGGTATTTAAGGACTCTGCTGCATTATTTAAGGACTCTGCTGCATTATTTAAGGACTTTGCTGCATTATTTAAGGAATCTGCTGCATTATTTAAGGACTTTGTTGCATTATCTAAGGACTCTGCTGCATTATTGAAGGACTTTGCTGCAATATTTAAGGACTCTGCTTCAGTATTTAAGGACTCTGCTGCATTATTTAAGGACTTTGTTGCATTATTTAAGGACTCTGCTGCATTATTTAATGACTTTGCTGCATTATTTATGGACTCTGCTGCATTATTTAAGGACTTTGCTGCAATATTTAAGGACTCTGCTTCAGTATTTAAGGACTCTGCTGCATTATTTAAGGACTTTGTTGCATTATTTAAGGACTCTGCTGCATTATTTAAGGACTTTGCTGCATTATTTAAGGACTCTGCTGCATTATTTAAGGACTCTGCTGAAGCATTTGAGGACTCTGCTGCATTATTTAATCACTTTGCTGCGGTATTTAAGGACTCTGTTGCATTATTTAAGGACTTTGTTGCATTATTTAAGGACTCTGCTGCATTAGTTAAGGACTTTGCTGCATTATTTAAGGACTCTGCTGCATTATTTAAGGACTTTGCTGCAATATTTAAGGACTCTGCTTCAGTATTTAAGGACTCTGCTGCATTATTTAAGGACTTTGTTGCATTATTTAAGGACTCTGCTGCATTATTTAAGGACTTTGCTGCATTATTTAAGGACTCTGCTGCATTTTTTAAGGACTCTGCTGAAGCATTTGAGGACTCTGCTGCATTATTTAACGACGTTGTTGCATTATTTAAGAACTGTGCTGCATTATTTAAGGACTTTGCTGCATTATTTAAGGACTATGCTGCATTATTTAAGGACTTTGCTGAAGCATTTGAGGACTCTGCTGCATTATTAGAGGACTCTGCTGCATTATTTAAGGACTTGCTGCATTATTTAATGACTTTGTTGGATTTTTTAAGGACTCTGCTGCATTATTTAAGGACTCTGCTGCATTATTTAAGGACTTTGCTGCAATATTTAAGGACTCTGCTTCAGTATTTAAGGACTCTGCTGCATTATTTAAGGACGTTGTTGCATTATTTAAGGACTCTGCTGCATTATTTAAGGACTTTACTGCATTATTTAAGGACTGTGCTGCATTATTTAAGGACTTTGTTGCATTATTTCAGGAATCTGATGCATTATTTAAGGAATTTGCTGAATTATTTAAGGACTCTGCTTTCTTATTTAATGACTCTGCTGAAGCATTTGAGGACTCTGCTGCATTATTTGAGGACTCTGTTGCATTATTTAAGGACTTTGCTGCTTTATTTAAGGACTTTGCTGCAATATTTAAGGACTCTGCTTCAGTATTTAAGGACTCTGCTGCAATATTTAAGGACTTTGCTGCATTATTTAAGGACTTTGTTGCATTATTTAAGTACTCTGCTGCATTATTTAAGGACTTTGTTGCATTATTTAAGGACTCTGCTGCATTATTTAAGGACTTTGTTGCATTATTTAATGACTCTGCTGCATTATTTAAGGACTTTGCAGCAATATTTAAGGACTCTGCTTCAGTATTTAAGGACTCTGCTGCATTATTTAAGGACTTTGTTGCATTATTTAAGGACTCTGCTGCATTATTTAAGGACTTTGCTGTATTATTTAAGGACAATGCTGCATTATTTAAGGACTCTGCTGAAGCATTTGAGGACTCTGCTGCATTATTTAAGCCCTTTGCTGCGGTATTTAAGGACTCTGTTGCATTATTTAAGGACTTTGTTGCATTATTTAAGGACTCTGCTGCATTAGTTAAGGACTTTGCTGCATTATTTAAGGACTCTGCTGCATTATTTAACGACGTTGTTGCATTATTTAAGAACTGTTCTGCATTATTTAAGGACTTTGCTGCATTATTTAAGGAATATGCTGCATTATTTAATGAATTTGCTGAAGCATTTGAGGACTCTGCTGCATTATTAGAGGACTCTGCTGCATTATTTAAGGACTTGCTGCATTATTTAATGACTTTGTTGGACTTTTTAAGGACTCTGCTGCATTATTTAAGGACATTGTTGCATTATTTAATGACTCTGCTGCATTATTTAAGGACTTTGCAGCAATATTTAAGGACTCTGCTTCAGTATTTAAGGACTCTGCTGCATTATTTAAGGACTTTGTTGCATTATCTAAGGACTCTGCTGCATTATTGAAGGACTTTGCTGCATTATTTAAGGACTCTGCTGCATTATTTAAGGACTTTGCTGCAATATTTAAGGACTCTGCTTCAGTATTTAAGGACTCTGCTGAAGCATTTGAGGACTCTGCTGCATTATTTAATGACTTTGCTGAAGCATTTGAGGACTCTGCTGCATTACTAGAGGACTCTGCTGCATTATTTAATGACTTTGTTGGATTTTTTAAGGACTCTGCTGCATTATTTAAGGAATTTGCTGCTATATTAAAGGACTCTGCTTCAGTATTTAAGGACTCTGCTGCGGTATTTAAGGACTCTGCTGCATTATTTAAGGACTCTGCTGCATTATTTAAGGACTTTGCTGCATTATTTAAGGAATTTGTTGCATTATTTAAGGACTCTGCTGCATTATTTAAGGACTTTGCTGCAATATTTAAGGACTCTGCTTCAGTATTTAAGTTCTCTGCTGCATTATTTAAGGACGTTGTTGCATTATTTAAGGACTCTGCTGCATTATTTAAGGACTTTACTGCATTATTTAAGGACTCTGCTGCATTATTTAAGGACTTTGTTGCATTATTTAAGGACTCTGCTGCATTAGTTAAGGACTTTGCTGCATTATTTAAGGACTCTGCTGCATTATTTAACGACGTTGTTGCATTATTTAAGAACTGTGCTGCATTATTTAAGGACTTTGCTGCATTATTTAAGGACTATGCTGCATTATTTAATGACTTTGCTGAAGCATTTGAGGACTCTGCTGCATTATTAGAGGACTCTGCTGCATTATTTAAGGACTTGCTGCATTATTTAATGACTTTGTTGGATTTTTTAAGGACTCTGCTGCATTATTTAAGGAATTTGCTGCTATATTAAAGGACTCTGCTTCAGTATTTAAGGACTCTGCTGCAGTATTTAAGGACTCTGCTGCATTATTTAAGGACTCTGCTGCATTATTTAAGGACTTTGCTGCATTATTTAAGGACTCTGCTGCGGTATTTAAGGACTCTGCTGCATTATTTAAGGACTCTGCTGCATTATTTAAGGACTTTGCTGCATTATTTAAGGAATCTGCTGCATTATTTAAGGACTTTGTTGCATTATCTAAGGACTCTGCTGCATTATTGAAGGACTTTGCTGCAATATTTAAGGACTCTGCTTCAGTATTTAAGGACTCTGCTGCATTATTTAAGGACTTTGTTGCATTATTTAAGGACTCTGCTGCATTATTTAAGGACTTTGCTGCATTATTTATGGACTCTGCTGCATTATTTAAGGACTTTGCTGCAATATTTAAGGACTCTGCTTCAGTATTTAAGGACTCTGCTGCATTATTTAAGGACTTTGTTGCATTATTTAAGGACTCTGCTGCATTATTTAAGGACTTTGCTGCATTATTTAAGGACTCTGCTGCATTATTTAAGGACTCTGCTGAAGCATTTGAGGACTCTGCTGCATTATTTAATCACTTTGCTGCGGTATTTAAGGACTCTGTTGCATTATTTAAGGACTTTGTTGCATTATTTAAGGACTCTGCTGCATTAGTTAAGGACTTTGCTGCATTATTTAAGGACTCTGCTGCATTATTTAAGGACTTTGCTGCAATATTTAAGGACTCTGCTTCAGTATTTAAGGACTCTGCTGCATTATTTAAGGACTTTGTTGCATTATTTAAGGACTCTGCTGCATTATTTAAGGACTTTGCTGCATTATTTAAGGACTCTGCTGCATTTTTTAAGGACTCTGCTGAAGCATTTGAGGACTCTGCTGCATTATTTAACGACGTTGTTGCATTATTTAAGAACTGTGCTGCATTATTTAAGGACTTTGCTGCATTATTTAAGGACTATGCTGCATTATTTAATGACTTTGCTGAAGCATTTGAGGACTCTGCTGCATTATTAGAGGACTCTGCTGCATTATTTAAGGACTTGCTGCATTATTTAATGACTTTGTTGGATTTTTTAAGGACTCTGCTGCATTATTTAAGGACTCTGCTGCATTATTTAAGGACTTTGCTGCAATATTTAAGGACTCTGCTTCAGTATTTAAGGACTCTGCTGCATTATTTAAGGACGTTGTTGCATTATTTAAGGACTCTGCTGCATTATTTAAGGACTTTACTGCATTATTTAAGGACTCTGCTGCATTATTTAAGGACTTTGTTGCATTATTTCAGGAATCTGATGCATTATTTAAGGAATTTGCTGAATTATTTAAGGACTCTGCTTTCTTATTTAATGACTCTGCTGAAGCATTTGAGGACTCTGCTGCATTATTTGAGGACTCTGTTGCATTATTTAAGGACTTTGCTGCTTTATTTAAGGACTTTGCTGCAATATTTAAGGACTCTGCTTCAGTATTTAAGGACTCTGCTGCATTATTTAAGGACTTTGCTGCATTATTTAAGGACTTTGTTGAATTATTTAAGTACTCTGCTGCATTATTTAAGGACTTTGTTGCATTATTTAAGGACTCTGCTGCATTATTTAAGGACTTTGTTGCATTATTTAATGACTCTGCTGCATTATTTAAGGACTTTGCAGCAATATTTAAGGACTCTGCTTCAGTATTTAAGGACTCTGCTGCATTATTTAAGGACTTTGTTGCATTATTTAAGGACTCTGCTGCATTATTTAAGGACTTTGCTGTATTATTTAAGGACAATGCTGCATTATTTAAGGACTCTGCTGAAGCATTTGAGGACTCTGCTGCATTATTTAAGCCCTTTGCTGCGGTATTTAAGGACTCTGTTGCATTATTTAAGGACTTTGTTGCATTATTTAAGGACTCTGCTGCATTAGTTAAGGACTTTGCTGCATTATTTAAGGACTCTGCTGCATTATTTAACGACGTTGTTGCATTATTTAAGAACTGTTCTGCATTATTTAAGGACTTTGCTGCATTATTTAATGAATATGCTGCATTATTTAATGAATTTGCTGAAGCATTTGAGGACTCTGCTGCATTATTAGAGGACTCTGCTGCATTATTTAAGGACTTGCTGCATTATTTAATGACTTTGTTGGATTTTTTAAGGACTCTGCTGCATTATTTAAGGACATTGTTGCATTATTTAATGACTCTGCTGCATTATTTAAGGACTTTGCAGCAATATTTAAGGACTCTGCTTCAGTATTTAAGGACTCTGCTGCATTATTTAAGGACTTTGTTGCATTATCTAAGGACTCTGCTGCATTATTGAAGGACTTTGCTGCATTATTTAAGGACTCTGCTGCATTATTTAAGGACTTTGCTGCAATATTTAAGGACTCTGCTTCAGTATTTAAGGACTCTGCTGAAGCATTTGAGGACTCTGCTGCATTATTTAATGACTTTGCTGAAGCATTTGAGGACTCTGCTGCATTACTAGAGGACTCTGCTGCAT
Organism: Phyllobates terribilis; assembly: GCF_046119375.1. Classification (NCBI taxonomy): domain Eukaryota; kingdom Metazoa; phylum Chordata; class Amphibia; order Anura; family Dendrobatidae; genus Phyllobates; species Phyllobates terribilis. The sequence goes on from NW_027362905.1 coordinate 4,103,400, forward strand.
TATTTAATGACTTTGTTGGATTTTTTAAGGACTCTGCTGCATTATTTAAGGAATTTGCTGCTATATTAAAGGACTCTGCTTCAGTATTTAAGGACTCTGCTGCGGTATTTAAGGACTCTGCTGCATTATTTAAGGACTCTGCTGCATTATTTAAGGACTTTGCTGCATTATTTAAGGAATTTGTTGCATTATTTAAGGACTCTGCTGCATTATTTAAGGACTTTGCTGCAATATTTAAGGACTCTGCTTCAGTATTTAAGGACTTTGTTGCATTATTTAAGGACTCTGCTGCATTAGTTAAGGACTTTGCTGCATTATTTAAGGACTCTGCTGCATTATTTAACGACGTTGTTGCATTATTTCAGAACTGTGCTGCATTATTTAAGGACTTTGCTGCATTATTTAAGGACTATGCTGCATTATTTAATGACTTTGCTGAAGCATTTGAGGACTCTGCTGCATTATTAGAGGACTCTGCTGCATTATTTAAGGACTTGCTGCATTATTTAATGACTTTGTTGGATTTTTTAAGGACTCTGCTGCATTATTTAAGGAATTTGCTGCTATATTAAAGGACTCTGCTTCAGTATTTAAGGACTCTGCTGCAGTATTTAAGGACTCTGCTGCATTATTTAAGGACTCTGCTGCATTATTTAAGGACTTTGCTGCATTATTTAAGGACTCTGCTGCGGTATTTAAGGACTCTGCTGCATTATTTAAGGACTCTGCTGCATTATTTAAGGACTTTGCTGCATTATTTAAGGAATCTGCTGCATTATTTAAGGACTTTGTTGCATTATCTAAGGACTCTGCTGCATTATTGAAGGACTTTGCTGCAATATTTAAGGACTCTGCTTCAGTATTTAAGGACTCTGCTGCATTATTTAAGGACTTTGTTGCATTATTTAAGGACTCTGCTGCATTATTTAAGGACTTTGCTGCATTATTTATGGACTCTGCTGCATTATTTAAGGACTTTGCTGCAATATTTAAGGACTCTGCTTCAGTATTTAAGGACTCTGCTGCATTATTTAAGGACTTTGTTGCATTATTTAAGGACTGTGCTGCATTATTTAAGGACTTTGCTGCATTATTTAAGGACTCTGCTGCATTATTTAAGGACTCTGCTGAAGCATTTGAGGACTCTGCTGCATTATTTAATCACTTTGCTGCGGTATTTAAGGACTCTGTTGCATTATTTAAGGACTTTGTTGCATTATTTAAGGACTCTGCTGCATTAGTTAAGGACTTTGCTGCATTATTTAAGGACTCTGCTGCATTATTTAACGACGTTGTTGCATTATTTAAGAACTGTGCTGCATTATTTAAGGACTTTGCTGCATTATTTAAGGACTATGCTGCATTATTTAATGACTTTGCTGAAGCATTTGAGGACTCTGCTGCATTATTAGAGGACTCTGCTGCATTATTTAATGACTTTGTTGGATTTTTTAAGGACTCTGCTGCATTATTTAAGGAATTTGCTGCTATATTAAAGGACTCTGCTTCAGTATTTAAGGACTCTGCTGCGGTATATAAGGACTCTGCTGCATTATTTAAGGACTCTGCTGCATTATTTAAGGACTCTGCTGCATTATTTAAGGACTTTGCTGCATTATTTAAGGACTCTGCTGCATTATTTAAGGACTTTGTTGCATTATTGAAGGACTCTAATGCATTATTTAAGGACTTTGCTGGAATATTTAAGGACTCTGCTGCATTAGTTAAGGACTTTGCTGCATTATTTAAGGACTCTGCTTCATTATTTAACGACTTTACTGCATTATTTAAGGACTCTGCTGCATTATTTAAGGACTTTGTTGCATTATTTAAGGACTCTGCTGCATTAGTTAAGGACTATGCTGCATTATTTAATGACTTTGCTGAAGCATTTGAGGACTCTGCTGCATTATTAGAGGACTCTGCTGCATTATTTAAGGACTTGCTGCATTATTTAATGACTTTGTTGGATTTTTTAAGGACTCTGCTGCGTTATTTAAGGAATTTGCTGCTATATTAAAGGACTCTGCTTCAGTATTTAAGGACTCTGCTGCGGTATTTAAGGACTCTGCTGCATTATTTAAGGACTCTGCTGCATTATTTAAGGACTTTGCTGCATTATTTAAGGAATCTGCTGCATTATTTAAGGACTTTGTTGCATTATCTAAGGACTCTGCTGCATTATTGAAGGACTTTGCTGCAATATTTAAGGACTCTGCTTCAGTATTTAAGGACTCTGCTGCATTATTTAAGGACTTTGTTGCATTATTTAAGGACTCTGCTGCATTATTTAAGGACTTTGTTGCATTATTTAAGGACTCTGCTGCATTATTTAAGGACTTTGCTGCAATATTTAAGGACTCTGCTTCAGTATTTAAGGACTCTGCTGCATTATTTAAGGACTTTGTTGCATTATTTAAGGACTCTGCTGCATTATTTAAGGACTTTGCTGCATTATTTAAGGATTCTGCTGCATTTTTTAAGGACTCTGCTGAAGCATTTGAGGACTCTGCTGCATTATTTAAGCACTTTGCTGCGGTATTTAAGGACTCTGTTGCATTATTTAAGGACTTTGTTGCATTATTTAAGGACTCTGCTGCATTAGTTAAGGACTTTGCTGCATTATTTAAGGACTATGCTGCATTATTTACCGACGTTGTTGCATTATTTAAGAACTGTGCTGCTTTATTTAAGGACTTTGCATTATTTAAGGACTATGCTGCATTATTTAATGACTTTGCTGTAGCATTTGAGGACTCTGCTGCATTATTAGAGGACTCTGCTGCATTATTTAATGACTTTGTTGGATTTTTTAAGGACTCTGTTGCATTATTTAAGGAATTTGCTGCTATATTAAAGGACTCTGCTTCAGTATTTAAGGACTCTGCTGCGGTATTTAAGGACTCTGCTGCATTATTTAAGGACTCTGCTGCATTATTTAAGTACTTTGCTGCATTATTTAAGGACTCTGCTGCATTATTTAAGGACTTTGTTGCATTATTTAAGGACTCTAATGCATTATTTAAGGACTTTGCTGCAATATTTAAGGACTCTGCTTCAGTATTTAAGGACTCTGCTGCATTATTTAAGGACGTTGTTGCATTATTTAAGGACTCTGCTGCATTATTTAAGGACTTTACTGCATTATTTAAGGACTCTGCTGCATTATTTAAGGACTTTCTTGCATTATTTAAGGACTCTGCTGCATTAGTTAAGGACTTTGCTGCATTATTTAAGGACTCTGCTGCATTATTTAAGGACTTTGCTGCAATATTTAAGGACTCTGCTTCAGTATTTAAGGACTCTGCTGCATTATTTAAGGACTTTGTTGCATTATTTAAGGACTCTGCTGCATTATTTAATGACTTTGCTGCATTATTTAAGGACTCTGCTGCATTTTTTAAGGACTCTGCTGAAGCATTTGAGGACTCTGCTGCATTATTTAAGCACTTTGCTGCGGTATTTAAGGACTCTGTTGCATTATTTAAGGACTTTGTTGCATTATTTAAGGACTCTGCTGCATTATTTAAGGACTTTGTTGCATTATTTAAGGACTCTGCTGCATTATTTAAGGACTTTGCTGCAATATTTAAGGACTCTGCTTCAGTATTTAAGGACTCTGCTGCATTATTTAAGGACTTTGTTGCATTATTTAAGGACTCTGCTGCATTATTTAAGGACTTTGCTGCATTATTTAAGGACTCTGCTGCATTTTTTAAGGACTCTGCTGAAGCATTTGAGGACTCTGCTGCATTATTTAAGCACTTTGCTGCGGTATTTAAGGACTCTGTTGCATTATTTAAGGACTTTGTTGCATTATTTAAGGACTCTGCTGCATTAGTTAAGGACTCTGCTGCATTATTTAAGGACGTTGTTGCATTATTTAAGGACTCTGCTGCATTATTTAAGGACTTTACTGCATTATTTAAGGACTCTGCTGCATTACTTAAGGACTTTCTTGCATTATTTAAGGACTCTGCTGCATTAGTTAAGGACTTTGCTGCATTATTTAACGACGTTGTTGCATTACTTAAGAACTGTGCTGCATTATTTAAGGACTTTGCTGCATTATTTAAGGACTATGCTGCATTATTTAATGACTTTGCTGAAGCATTTGAGGACTCTGCTGCATTATTAGAGGACTCTGCTGCATTATTTAAGGACTTGCTGCATTATTTAATGACTTTGTTGGATTTTTTGATGGACTCTGCTGCATTATTTAAGGAATTTGCTGCTATATTAAAGGACTCTGCTTCAGTATTTAAGGACTCTGCTGCGGTATTTAAGGACTCTGCTGCATTATTTAAGGACTCTGCTGCATTATTTAAGGACTTTGCTGCATTATTTAAGGAATCTGCTGCATTATTTAAGGACTTTGTTGCATTATCTAAGGACTCTGCTGCATTATTGAAGGACTTTGCTGCAATATTTAAGGACTCTGCTTCAGTATTTAAGGACTCTGCTGCATTATTTAAGGACTTTGTTGCATTATTTAAGGACTCTGCTGCATTATTTAAGGACTTTGCTGCATTATTTATGGACTCTGCTGCATTATTTAAGGACTTTGCTGCAATATTTAAGGACTCTGCTTCAGTATTTAAGGACTCTGCTGCATTATTTAAGGACTTTGTTGCATTATTTAAGGACTGTGCTGCATTATTTAAGGACTTTGCTGCATTATTTAAGGACTCTGCTGCATTATTTAAGGACTCTGCTGAAGCATTTGAGGACTCTGCTGCATTATTTAATCACTTTGCTGCGGTATTTAAGGACTCTGTTGCATTATTTAAGGACTTTGTTGCATTATTTAAGGACTCTGCTGCATTAGTTAAGGACTTTGCTGCATTATTTAAGGACTCTGCTGCATTATTTAACGACGTTGTTGCATTATTTAAGAACTGTGCTGCATTATTTAAGGACTTTGCTGCATTATTTAAGGACTATGCTGCATTATTTAATGACTTTGCTGAAGCATTTGAGGACTCTGCTGCATTATTAGAGGACTCTGCTGCATTATTTAATGACTTTGTTGGATTTTTTAAGGACTCTGCTGCATTATTTAAGGAATTTGCTGCTATATTAAAGGACTCTGCTTCAGTATTTAAGGACTCTGCTGCGGTATATAAGGACTCTGCTGCATTATTTAAGGACTCTGCTGCATTATTTAAGGACTTTGCTGCATTATTTAAGGACTCTGCTGCATTATTTAAGGACTTTGTTGCATTATTGAAGGACTCTAATGCATTATTTAAGGACTTTGCTGGAATATTTAAGGACTCTGCTGCATTAGTTAAGGACTTTGCTGCATTATTTAAGGACTCTGCTTCATTATTTAACGACTTTACTGCATTATTTAAGGACTCTGCTGCATTATTTAAGGACTTTGTTGCATTATTTAAGGACTCTGCTGCATTAGTTAAGGACTATGCTGCATTATTTAATGACTTTGCTGAAGCATTTGAGGACTCTGCTGCATTATTAGAGGACTCTGCTGCATTATTTAAGGACTTGCTGCATTATTTAATGACTTTGTTGGATTTTTTAAGGACTCTGCTGCGTTATTTAAGGAATTTGCTGCTATATTAAAGGACTCTGCTTCAGTATTTAAGGACTCTGCTGCGGTATTTAAGGACTCTGCTGCATTATTTAAGGACTCTGCTGCATTATTTAAGGACTTTGCTGCATTATTTAAGGAATCTGCTTCATTATTTAAGGACTTTGTTGCATTATCTAAGGACTCTGCTGCATTATTGAAGGACTTTGCTGCAATATTTAAGGACTCTGCTTCAGTATTTAAGGACTCTGCTGCATTATTTAAGGACTTTGTTGAATTATTTAAGGACTCTGCTGCATTATTTAAGGACTTTGTTGCATTATTTAAGGACTCTGCTGCATTATTTAAGGACTTTGCTGCAATATTTAAGGACTCTGCTTCAGTATTTAAGGACTCTGCTGCATTATTTAAGGACTTTGTTGCATTATTTAAGGACTCTGCTGCATTATTTAAGGACTTTGCTGCATTATTTAAGGATTCTGCTGCATTTTTTAAGGACTCTGCTGAAGCATTTGAGGACTCTGCTGCATTATTTAAGCACTTTGCTGCGGTATTTAAGGACTCTGTTGCATTATTTAAGGACTTTGTTGCATTATTTAAGGACTCTGCTGCATTAGTTAAGGACTTTGCTGCATTATTTAAGGACTATGCTGCATTATTTACCGACGTTGTTGCATTATTTAAGAACTGTGCTGCTTTATTTAAGGACTTTGCATTATTTAAGGACTATGCTGCATTATTTAATGACTTTGCTGAAGCATTTGAGGACTCTGCTGCATTATTAGAGGACTCTGCTGCATTATTTAATGACTTTGTTGGATTTTTTAAGGACTCTGTTGCATTATTTAAGGAATTTGCTGCTATATTAAAGGACTCTGCTTCAGTATTTAAGGACTCTGCTGCGGTATTTAAGGACTCTGCTGCATTATTTAAGGACTCTGCTGCATTATTTAAGGACTTTGCTGCATTATTTAAGGACTCTGCTGCATTATTTAAGGACTTTGTTGCATTATTTAAGGACTCTAATGCATTATTTAAGGACTTTGCTGCAATATTTAAGGACTCTGCTTCAGTATTTAAGGACTCTGCTGCATTATTTAAGGACGTTGTTGCATTATTTAAGGACTCTGCTGCATTATTTAAGGACTTTACTGCATTATTTAAGGACTCTGCTGCATTATTTAAGGACTTTCTTGCATTATTTAAGGACTCTGCTGCATTAGTTAAGGACTTTGCTGCATTATTTAAGGACTCTGCTGCATTATTTAAGGACTTTGCTGCAATATTTAAGGACTCTGCTTCAGTATTTAAGGACTCTGCTGCATTATTTAAGGACTTTGTTGCATTATTTAAGGACTTTGCTGCATTATTTAAGGACTCTGCTGCATTTTTTAAGGACTCTGCTGAAGCATTTGAGGACTCTGCTGCATTATTTAAGCACTTTGCTGCGGTATTTAAGGACTCTGTTGCATTATTTAAGGACTTTGTTGCATTATTTAAGGACTCTGCTGCATTATTTAAGGACTTTGTTGCATTATTTAAGGACTCTGCTGCATTATTTAAGGACTTTGCTGCAATATTTAAGGACTCTGCTTCAGTATTTAAGGACTCTGCTGCATTATTTAAGGACTTTGTTGCATTATTTAAGGACTCTGCTGCATTATTTAAGGACTTTGCTGCATTATTTAAGGACTCTGCTGCATTTTTTAAGGACTCTGCTGAAGCATTTGAGGACTCTGCTGCATTATTTAAGCACTTTGCTGCGGTATTTAAGGACTCTGTTGCATTATTTAAGGACTTTGTTGCATTATTTAAGGACTCTGCTGCATTAGTTAAGGACTCTGCTGCATTATTTAAGGACGTTGTTGCATTATTTAAGGACTCTGCTGCATTATTTAAGGACTTTACTGCATTATTTAAGGACTCTGCTGCATTACTTAAGGACTTTCTTGCATTATTTAAGGACTCTGCTGCATTAGTTAAGGACTTTGCTGCATTATTTAAGGACTCTGCTGCATTATTTAACGACGTTGTTGCATTACTTAAGAACTGTGCTGCATTATTTAAGGACTTTGCTGCATTATTTAAGGACTATGCTGCATTATTTAATGATTTTGCTGAAGCATTTGAGGACTCTGCTGCATTATTAGAGGACTCTGCTGCATTATTTAAGGACTTGCTGCATTATTTAATGACTTTGTTGGATTTTTTGATGGACTCTGCTGCATTATTTAAGGAATTTGCTGCTATATTAAAGGACTCTGCTTCAGTATTTAAGGACTCTGCTGCGGTATTTAAGGACTCTGCTGCATTATTTAAGGACTCTGCTGCATTATTTAAGGACTTTGCTGCATTATTTAAGGAATCTGCTGCATTATTTAAGGACTTTGTTGCATTATCTAAGGACTCTGCTGCATTATTGAAGGACTTTGCTGCAATATTTAAGGACTCTGCTTCAGTATTTAAGGACTCTGCTGCATTATTTAAGGACTTTGTTGCATTATTTAAGGACTCTGCTGCATTAGATAAGGACTTTGCTGCATTATTTAAGGACTCTGCTGCATTATTTAAGGACTTTGCTGCAATATTTAAGGACTCTGCTTCAGTATTTAAGGACTCTGCTGCATTATTTAAGGACTTTGTTGCATTATTTAAGGACTCTGCTGCATTATTTAAGGACTTTGCTGCATTATTTAAGGACTCTGCTGCATTATTTAAGGACTCTGCTGAAGCATTTGAGGACTCTGCTGCATTATTTAAGCACTTTGCTGCGGTATTTAAGGACTCTGTTGCATTATTTAAGGACTTTGTTGCATTATTTAAGGACTTTGCTGCATTAGTTAAGGACTTTGCTGCATTATTTAAGGACTCTGCTGAAGCATTTGAGGACTCTGCTGCATTATTAGAGGACTCTGCTGCATTATTTAATGACTTTTTTGGATTTTTTAAGGACTCTGCTGCATTATTTAAGGAATTTGCTGCTATATTAAAGGACTCTGCTTCAGTATTTAAGGACTCTGCTGCAGTATATAAGGACTCTGCTGCATTATTTAAGGACTCTGCTGCATTATTTAAGGACTTTGCTGCATTATTTAAGGACTCTGCTGCATTATTTAAGGACTTTGTTGCATTATTGAAGGACTCTAATGCATTATTTAAGGACTTTGCTGGAATATTTAAGGACTCTGCTGCATTAGTTAAGGACTTTGCTGCATTATTTAAGGACTCTGCTTCATTATTTAACGACTTTACTGCATTATTTAAGGACTCTGCTGCATTATTTAAGGACTTTGTTGCATTATTTAAGGACTCTGCTGCATTAGTTAAGGACTATGCTGCATTATTTAATGACTTTGCTGAAGCATTTGAGGACTCTGCTGCATTATTAGAGGACTCTGCTGCATTATTTAAGGACTTGCTGCATTATTTAATGACTTTGTTGGATTTTTTAAGGACTCTGCTGCGTTATTTAAGGAATTTGCTGCTATATTAAAGGACTCTGCTTCAGTATTTAAGGACTCTGCTGCGGTATTTAAGGACTCTGCTGCATTATTTAAGGACTCTGCTGCATTATTTAAGGACTTTGCTGCATTATTTAAGGAATCTGCTGCATTATTTAAGGACTTTGTTGCATTATCTAAGGACTCTGCTGCATTATTGAAGGACTTTGCTGCAATATTTAAGGACTCTGCTTCAGTATTTAAGGACTCTGCTGCGGTATTTAAGGACTTTGCTGCATTAGTTAAGGACTTTGCTGCATTATTTAAGGACTCTGCTGAAGCATTTGAGGACTCTGCTGCATTATTAGAGGACTCTGCTGCATTATTTAATGACTTTTTTGGATTTTTTAAGGACTCTGCTGCATTATTTAAGGAATTTGCTGCTATATTAAAGGACTCTGCTTCAGTATTTAAGGACTCTGCTGCGGTATATAAGGACTCTGCTGCATTATTTAAGGACTCTGCTGCATTATTTAAGGACTTTGCTGCATTATTTAAGGACTCTGCTGCATTATTTAAGGACTTTGTTGCATTATTGAAGGACTCTAATGCATTATTTAAGGACTTTGCTGGAATATTTAAGGACTCTGCTGCATTAGTTAAGGACTTTGCTGCATTATTTAAGGACTCTGCTTCATTATTTAACGACTTTACTGCATTATTTAAGGACTCTGCTGCATTATTTAAGGATTCTGCTGCATTTTTTAAGGACTCTGCTGAAGCATTTGAGGACTCTGCTGCATTATTTAAGCACTTTGCTGCGGTATTTAAGGACTCTGTTGCATTATTTAAGGACTTTGTTGCATTATTTAAGGACTCTGCTGCATTAGTTAAGGACTTTGCTGCATTATTTAAGGACTATGCTGCATTATTTACCGACGTTGTTGCATTATTTAAGAACTGTGCTGCTTTATTTAAGGACTTTGCATTATTTAAGGACTATGCTGCATTATTTAATGACTTTGCTGAAGCATTTGAGGACTCTGCTGCATTATTAGAGGACTCTGCTGCATTATTTAATGACTTTGTTGGATTTTTTAAGGACTCTGTTGCATTATTTAAGGAATTTGCTGCTATATTAAAGGACTCTGCTTCAGTATTTAAGGACTCTGCTGCGGTATTTAAGGACTCTGCTGCATTATTTAAGGACTTTGCTGCATTATTTAAGGACTCTGCTGCATTATTTAAGGACTTTGTTGCATTATTTAAGGACTCTAATGCATTATTTAAGGACTTTGCTGCAATATTTAAGGACTCTGCTTCAGTATTTAAGGACTCTGCTGCATTATTTAAGGACGTTGTTGCATTATTTAAGGACTCTGCTGCATTATTTAAGGACTTTACTGCATTATTTAAGGACTCTGCTGCATTATTTAAGGACTTTCTTGCATTATTTAAGGACTCTGCTGCATTAGTTAAGGACTTTGCTGCATTATTTAAGGACTCTGCTGCATTATTTAAGGACTTTGCTGCAATATTTAAGGACTCTGCTTCAGTATTTAAGGACTCTGCTGCATTATTTAAGGACTTTGTTGCATTATTTAAGGACTCTGCTGCATTATTTAAGGACTTTGCTGCATTATTTAAGGACTCTGCTGCATTTTTTAAGGACTCTGCTGAAGCATTTGAGGACTCTGCTGCATTATTTAAGCACTTTGCTGCGGTATTTAAGGACTCTGTTGCATTATTTAAGGACTTTGTTGCATTATTTAAGGACTCTGCTGCATTATTTAAGGACTTTGTTGCATTATTTAAGGACTCTGCTGCATTATTTAAGGACTTTGCTGCAATATTTAAGGACTCTGCTTCAGTATTTAAGGACTCTGCTGCATTATTTAAGGACTTTGTTGCATTATTTAAGGACTCTGCTGCATTATTTAAGGACTTTGCTGCATTATTTAAGGACTCTGCTGCATTTTTTAAGGACTCTGCTGAAGCATTTGAGGACTCTGCTGCATTATTTAAGCACTTTGCTGCGGTATTTAAGGACTCTGTTGCATTATTTAAGGACTTTGTTGCATTATTTAAGGACTCTGCTGCATTAGTTAAGGACTCTGCTGCATTATTTAAGGACGTTGTTGCATTATTTAAGGACTCTGCTGCATTATTTAAGGACTTTACTGCATTATTTAAGGACTCTGCTGCATTACTTAAGGACTTTCTTGCATTATTTAAGGACTCTGCTGCATTAGTTAAGGACTTTGCTGCATTATTTAAGGACTCTGCTGCATTATTTAACGACGTTGTTGCATTACTTAAGAACTGTGCTGCATTATTTAAGGACTTTGCTGCATTATTTAAGGACTATGCTGCATTATTTAATGATTTTGCTGAAGCATTTGAGGACTCTGCTGCATTATTAGAGGACTCTGCTGCATTATTTAAGGACTTGCTGCATTATTTAATGACTTTGTTGGATTTTTTGATGGACTCTGCTGCATTATTTAAGGAATTTGCTGCTATATTAAAGGACTCTGCTTCAGTATTTAAGGACTCTGCTGCGGTATTTAAGGACTCTGCTGCATTATTTAAGGACTCTGCTGCATTATTTAAGGACTTTGCTGCATTATTTAAGGAATCTGCTGCATTATTTAAGGACTTTGTTGCATTATCTAAGGACTCTGCTGCATTATTGAAGGACTTTGCTGCAATATTTAAGGACTCTGCTTCAGTATTTAAGGACTCTGCTGCATTATTTAAGGACTTTGTTGCATTATTTAAGGACTCTGCTGCATTAGATAAGGACTTTGCTGCATTATTTAAGGACTCTGCTGCATTATTTAAGGACTTTGCTGCAATATTTAAGGACTCTGCTTCAGTATTTAAGGACTCTGCTGCATTATTTAAGGACTTTGTTGCATTATTTAAGGACTCTGCTGCATTATTTAAGGACTTTGCTGCATTATTTAAGGACTCTGCTGCATTATTTAAGGACTCTGCTGAAGCATTTGAGGACTCTGCTGCATTATTTAAGCACTTTGCTGCGGTATTTAAGGACTCTGTTGCATTATTTAAGGACTTTGTTGCATTATTTAAGGACTTTGCTGCATTAGTTAAGGACTTTGCTGCATTATTTAAGGACTCTGCTGAAGCATTTGAGGACTCTGCTGCATTATTAGAGGACTCTGCTGCATTATTTAATGACTTTTTTGGATTTTTTAAGGACTCTGCTGCATTATTTAAGGAATTTGCTGCTATATTAAAGGACTCTGCTTCAGTATTTAAGGACTCTGCTGCGGTATATAAGGACTCTGCTGCATTATTTAAGGACTCTGCTGCATTATTTAAGGACTTTGCTGCATTATTTAAGGACTCTGCTGCATTATTTAAGGACTTTGTTGCATTATTGAAGGACTCTAATGCATTATTTAAGGACTTTGCTGGAATATTTAAGGACTCTGCTGCATTAGTTAAGGACTTTGCTGCATTATTTAAGGACTCTGCTTCATTATTTAACGACTTTACTGCATTATTTAAGGACTCTGCTGCATTATTTAAGGACTTTGTTGCATTATTTAAGGACTCTGCTGCATTAGTTAAGGACTATGCTGCATTATTTAATGACTTTGCTGAAGCATTTGAGGACTCTGCTGCATTATTAGAGGACTCTGCTGCATTATTTAAGGACTTGCTGCATTATTTAATGACTTTGTTGGATTTTTTAAGGACTCTGCTGCGTTATTTAAGGAATTTGCTGCTATATTAAAGGACTCTGCTTCAGTATTTAAGGACTCTGCTGCGGTATTTAAGGACTCTGCTGCATTATTTAAGGACTCTGCTGCATTATTTAAGGACTTTGCTGCATTATTTAAGGAATCTGCTGCATTATTTAAGGACTTTGTTGCATTATCTAAGGACTCTGCTGCATTATTGAAGGACTTTGCTGCAATATTTAAGGACTCTGCTTCAGTATTTAAGGACTCTGCTGCGGTATTTAAGGACTTTGCTGCATTAGTTAAGGACTTTGCTGCATTATTTAAGGACTCTGCTGAAGCATTTGAGGACTCTGCTGCATTATTAGAGGACTCTGCTGCATTATTTAATGACTTTTTTGGATTTTTTAAGGACTCTGCTGCATTATTTAAGGAATTTGCTGCTATATTAAAGGACTCTGCTTCAGTATTTAAGGACTCTGCTGCGGTATATAAGGACTCTGCTGCATTATTTAAGGACTCTGCTGCATTATTTAAGGACTTTGCTGCATTATTTAAGGACTCTGCTGCATTATTTAAGGACTTTGTTGCATTATTGAAGGACTCTAATGCATTATTTAAGGACTTTGCTGGAATATTTAAGGACTCTGCTGCATTAGTTAAGGACTTTGCTGCATTATTTAAGGACTCTGCTTCATTATTTAACGACTTTACTGCATTATTTAAGGACTCTGCTGCATTATTTAAGGATTCTGCTGCATTTTTTAAGGACTCTGCTGAAGCATTTGAGGACTCTGCTGCATTATTTAAGCACTTTGCTGCGGTATTTAAGGACTCTGTTGCATTATTTAAGGACTTTGTTGCATTATTTAAGGACTCTGCTGCATTAGTTAAGGACTTTGCTGCATTATTTAAGGACTATGCTGCATTATTTACCGACGTTGTTGCATTATTTAAGAACTGTGCTGCTTTATTTAAGGACTTTGCATTATTTAAGGACTATGCTGCATTATTTAATGACTTTGCTGAAGCATTTGAGGACTCTGCTGCATTATTAGAGGACTCTGCTGCATTATTTAATGACTTTGTTGGATTTTTTAAGGACTCTGTTGCATTATTTAAGGAATTTGCTGCTATATTAAAGGACTCTGCTTCAGTATTTAAGGACTCTGCTGCGGTATTTAAGGACTCTGCTGCATTATTTAAGGACTTTGCTGCATTATTTAAGGACTCTGCTGCATTATTTAAGGACTTTGTTGCATTATTTAAGGACTCTAATGCATTATTTAAGGACTTTGCTGCAATATTTAAGGACTCTGCTTCAGTATTTAAGGACTCTGCTGCATTATTTAAGGACGTTGTTGCATTATTTAAGGACTCTGCTGCATTATTTAAGGACTTTACTGCATTATTTAAGGACTCTGCTGCATTATTTAAGGACTTTCTTGCATTATTTAAGGACTCTGCTGCATTAGTTAAGGACTTTGCTGCATTATTTAAGGACTCTGCTGCATTATTTAAGGACTTTGCTGCAATATTTAAGGACTCTGCTTCAGTATTTAAGGACTCTGCTGCATTATTTAAGGACTTTGTTGCATTATTTAAGGACTCTGCTGCATTATTTAAGGACTTTGCTGCATTATTTAAGGACTCTGCTGCATTTTTTAAGGACTCTGCTGAAGCATTTGAGGACTCTGCTGCATTATTTAAGCACTTTGCTGCGGTATTTAAGGACTCTGTTGCATTATTTAAGGACTTTGTTGCATTATTTAAGGACTCTGCTGCATTATTTAAGGACTTTGTTGCATTATTTAAGGACTCTGCTGCATTATTTAAGGACTTTGCTGCAATATTTAAGGACTCTGCTTCAGTATTTAAGGACTCTGCTGCATTATTTAAGGACTTTGTTGCATTATTTAAGGACTCTGCTGCATTATTTAAGGACTTTGCTGCATTATTTAAGGACTCTGCTGCATTTTTTAAGGACTCTGCTGAAGCATTTGAGGACTCTGCTGCATTATTTAAGCACTTTGCTGCGGTATTTAAGGACTCTGTTGCATTATTTAAGGACTTTGTTGCATTATTTAAGGACTCTGCTGCATTATTTAAGGACGTTTTTGCATTATTTAAGGACTCTGCTGCATTATTTAAGGACTTTACTGCATTATTTAAGGACTCTGCTGCATTATTTAAGGACTTTCTTGCATTATTTAAGGACTCTGCTGCATTAGTTAAGGACTTTGCTGCATTATTTAAGGACTCTGCTGCATTATTTAACGACGTTGTTGCATTACTTAAGAACTGTGCTGCATTATTTAAGGACTTTGCTGCATTATTTAAGGACTATGCTGCATTATTTAATGACTTTGCTGAAGCATTTGAGGACTCTGCTGCATTATTAGAGGACTCTGCTGCATTATTTAAGGACTTGCTGCATTATTTAATGACTTTGTTGGATTTTTTGATGGACTCTGCTGCATTATTTAAGGAATTTGCTGCTATATTAAAGGACTCTGCTTCAGTATTTAAGGACTCTGCTGCGGTATTTAAGGACTCTGCTGCATTATTTAAGGACTCTGCTGCATTATTTAAGGACTTTGCTGCATTATTTAAGGACTCTGCTGCATTAGATAAGGACTTTGCTGCATTATTTAAGGACTCTGCTGCATTATTTAAGGACTTTGCTGCAATATTTAAGGACTCTGCTTCAGTATTTAAGGACTCTGCTGCATTATTTAAGGACTTTGTTGCATTATTTAAGGACTCTGCTGCATTATTTAAGGACTTTGCTGCATTATTTAAGGACTCTGCTGCATTATTTAAGGACTCTGCTGAAGCATTTGAGGACTCTGCTGCATTATTTAAGCACTTTGCTGCGGTATTTAAGGACTCTGTTGCATTATTTAAGGACTTTGTTGCATTATTTAAGGACTTTGCTGCATTAGTTAAGGACTTTGCTGCATTATTTAAGGACTCTGCTGAAGCATTTGAGGACTCTGCTGCATTATTAGAGGACTCTGCTGCATTATTTAATGACTTTTTTGGATTTTTTAAGGACTCTGCTGCATTATTTAAGGAATTTGCTGCTATATTAAAGGACTCTGCTTCAGTATTTAAGGACTCTGCTGCGGTATATAAGGACTCTGCTGCATTATTTAAGGACTCTGCTGCATTATTTAAGGACTTTGCTGCATTATTTAAGGACTCTGCTGCATTATTTAAGGACTTTGTTGCATTATTGAAGGACTCTAATGCATTATTTAAGGACTTTGCTGGAATATTTAAGGACTCTGCTGCATTAGTTAAGGACTTTGCTGCATTATTTAAGGACTCTGCTTCATTATTTAACGACTTTACTGCATTATTTAAGGACTCTGCTGCATTATTTAAGGACTTTGTTGCATTATTTAAGGACTCTGCTGCATTAGTTAAGGACTATGCTGCATTATTTAATGACTTTGCTGAAGCATTTGAGGACTCTGCTGCATTATTAGAGGACTCTGCTGCATTATTTAAGGACTTGCTGCATTATTTAATGACTTTGTTGGATTTTTTAAGGACTCTGCTGCGTTATTTAAGGAATTTGCTGCTATATTAAAGGACTCTGCTTCAGTATTTAAGGACTCTGCTGCGGTATTTAAGGACTCTGCTGCATTATTTAAGGACTCTGCTGCATTATTTAAGGACTTTGCTGCATTATTTAAGGAATCTGCTGCATTATTTAAGGACTTTGTTGCATTATCTAAGGACTCTGCTGCATTATTGAAGGACTTTGCTGCAATATTTAAGGACTCTGCTTCAGTATTTAAGGACTCTGCTGCGGTATTTAAGGACTTTGCTGCATTAGTTAAGGACTTTGCTGCATTATTTAAGGACTCTGCTGAAGCATTTGAGGACTCTGCTGCATTATTAGAGGACTCTGCTGCATTATTTAATGACTTTTTTGGATTTTTTAAGGACTCTGCTGCATTATTTAAGGAATTTGCTGCTATATTAAAGGACTCTGCTTCAGTATTTAAGGACTCTGCTGCGGTATATAAGGACTCTGCTGCATTATTTAAGGACTCTGCTGCATTATTTAAGGACTTTGCTGCATTATTTAAGGACTCTGCTGCATTATTTAAGGACTTTGTTGCATTATTGAAGGACTCTAATGCATTATTTAAGGACTTTGCTGGAATATTTAAGGACTCTGCTGCATTAGTTAAGGACTTTGCTGCATTATTTAAGGACTCTGCTTCATTATTTAACGACTTTACTGCATTATTTAAGGACTCTGCTGCATTATTTAAGGACTTTGTTGCATTATTTAAGGACTCTGCTGCATTAGTTAAGGACTATGCTGCATTATTTAATGACTTTGCTGAAGCATTTGAGGACTCTGCTGCATTATTAGAGGACTCTGCTGCATTATTTAAGGACTTGCTGCATTATTTAATGACTTTGTTGGATTTTTTAAGGACTCTGCTGCGTTATTTAAGGAATTTGCTGCTATATTAAAGGACTCTGCTTCAGTATTTAAGGACTCTGCTGCGGTATTTAAGGACTCTGCTGCATTATTTAAGGACTCTGCTGCATTATTTAAGGACTTTGCTGCATTATTTAAGGAATCTGCTGCATTATTTAAGGACTTTGTTGCATTATCTAAGGACTCTGCTGCATTATTGAAGGACTTTGCTGCAATATTTAAGGACTCTGCTTCAGTATTTAAGGACTCTGCTGCATTATTTAAGGACTTTGTTGCATTATTTAAGGACTCTGCTGCATTATTTAAGGACTTTGTTGCATTATTTAAGGACTCTGCTGCATTATTTAAGGACTTTGCTGCAATATTTAAGGACTCTGCTTCAGTATTTAAGGACTCTGCTGCATTATTTAAGGACTTTGTTGCATTATTTAAGGACTCTGCTGCATTATTTAAGGACTTTGCTGCATTATTTAAGGATTCTGCTGCATTTTTTAAGGACTCTGCTGAAGCATTTGAGGACTCTGCTGCATTATTTAAGCACTTTGCTGCGGTATTTAAGGACTCTGTTGCATTATTTAAGGACTTTGTTGCATTATTTAAGGACTCTGCTGCATTAGTTAAGGACTTTGCTGCATTATTTAAGGACTCTGCTGCATTATTTACCGACGTTGTTGCATTATTTAAGAACTGTGCTGCTTTATTTAAGGACTTTGCATTATTTAAGGACTATGCTGCATTATTTAAAGACTTTGCTGAAGCATTTGAGGACTCTGCTGCATTATTAGAGGACTCTGCTGCATTATTTAATGACTTTGTTGGATTTTTTAAGGACTCTGCTGCATTATTTAAGGAATTTGCTGCTATATTAAAGGACTCTGCTTCAGTATTTAAGGACTCTGCTGCGGTATTTAAGGACTCTGCTGCATTATTTAAGGACTCTGCTGCATTATTTAAGGACTTTGCTGCATTATTTAAGGACTCTGCTGCATTATTTAAGGACTTTGTTGCATTATTTAAGGACTCTAATGCATTATTTAAGGACTTTGCTGCAATATTTAAGGACTCTGCTTCAGTATTTAAGGACACTGCTGCATTATTTAAGGACGTTGTTGCATTATTTAAGGACTCTGCTGCATTATTTAAGGACTTTACTGCATTATTTAAGGACTCTGCTGCATTATTTAAGGACTTTCTTGCATTATTTAAGGACTCTGCTGCATTAGTTAAGGACTCTGCTGCATTATTTAAGGACTTTGCTGCAATATTTAAGGACTCTGCTTCAGTATTTAAGGACTCTGCTGCATTATTTAAGGACTTTGTTGCATTATTTAAGGACTCTGCTGCATTATTTAAGGACTTTGCTGCATTATTTAAGGACTCTGCTGCATTTTTTAAGGACTCTGCTGAAGCATTTGAGGACTCTGCTGCATTATTTAAGCACTTTGCTGCGGTATTTAAGGACTCTGTTGCATTATTTAAGGACTTTGTTGCATTATTTAAGGACTCTGCTGCATTATTTAAGGACTTTGTTGCATTATTTAAGGACTCTGCTGCATTATTTAAGGACTTTGCTGCAATATTTAAGGACTCTGCTTCAGTATTTAAGGACTCTGCTGCATTATTTAAGGACTTTGTTGCATTATTTAAGGACTCTGCTGCATTATTTAAGGACTTTGCTGCATTATTTAAGGACTCTGCTGCATTTTTTAAGGACTCTGCTGAAGCATTTGAGGACTCTGCTGCATTATTTAAGCACTTTGCTGCGGTATTTAAGGACTCTGTTGCATTATTTAAGGACTTTGTTGCATTATTTAAGGACTCTGCTGCATTAGTTAAGGACTCTGCTGCATTATTTAAGGACGTTTTTGCATTATTTAAGGACTCTGCTGCATTATTTAAGGACTTTACTGCATTATTTAAGGACTCTGCTGCATTATTTAAGGACTTTCTTGCATTATTTAAGGACTCTGCTGCATTAGTTAAGGACTTTGCTGCATTATTTAAGGACTCTGCTGCATTATTTAACGACGTTGTTGCATTACTTAAGAACTGTGCTGCATTATTTAAGGACTTTGCTGCATTATTTAAGGACTATGCTGCATTATTTAATGACTTTGCTGAAGCATTTGAGGACTCTGCTGCATTATTAGAGGACTCTGCTGCATTATTTAAGGACTTGCTGCATTATTTAATGACTTTGTTGGATTTTTTGATGGACTCTGCTGCATTATTTAAGGAATTTGCTGCTATATTAAAGGACTCTGCTTCAGTATTTAAGGACTCTGCTGCGGTATTTAAGGACTCTGCTGCATTATTTAAGGACTCTGCTGCATTATTTAAGGACTTTGCTGCATTATTTAAGGAATCTGCTGCATTATTTAAGGACTTTGTTGCATTATCTAAGGACTCTGCTGCATTATTGAAGGACTTTGCTGCAATATTTAAGGACTCTGCTTCAGTATTTAAGGACTCTGCTGCATTATTTAAGGACTTTGTTGCATTATTTAAGGACTCTGCTGCATTAGATAAGGACTTTGCTGCATTATTTAAGGACTCTGCTGCATTATTTAAGGACTTTGCTGCAATATTTAAGGACTCTGCTTCAGTATTTAAGGACTCTGCTGCATTATTTAAGGACTTTGTTGCATTATTTAAGGACTCTGCTGCATTATTTAAGGACTTTGCTGCATTATTTAAGGACTCTGCTGCATTATTTAAGGACTCTGCTGAAGCATTTGAGGACTCTGCTGCATTATTTAAGCACTTTGCTGCGGTATTTAAGGACTCTGTTGCATTATTTAAGGACTTTGTTGCATTATTTAAGGACTTTGCTGCATTAGTTAAGGACTTTGCTGCATTATTTAAGGACTCTGCTGAAGCATTTGAGGACTCTGCTGCATTATTAGAGGACTCTGCTGCATTATTTAATGACTTTTTTGGATTTTTTAAGGACTCTGCTGCATTATTTAAGGAATTTGCTGCTATATTAAAGGACTCTGCTTCAGTATTTAAGGACTCTGCTGCGGTATATAAGGACTCTGCTGCATTATTTAAGGACTCTGCTGCATTATTTAAGGACTTTGCTGCATTATTTAAGGACTCTGCTGCATTATTTAAGGACTTTGTTGCATTATTGAAGGACTCTAATGCATTATTTAAGGATTTTGCTGGAATATTTAAGGACTCTGCTGCATTAGTTAAGGACTTTGCTGCATTATTTAAGGACTCTGCTTCATTATTTAACGACTTTACTGCATTATTTAAGGACTCTGCTGCATTATTTAAGGACTTTGTTGCATTATTTAAGGACTCTGCTGCATTAGTTAAGGACTATGCTGCATTATTTAATGACTTTGCTGAAGCATTTGAGGACTCTGCTGCATTATTAGAGGACTCTGCTGCATTATTTAAGGACTTGCTGCATTATTTAATGACTTTGTTGGATTTTTTAAGGACTCTGCTGCGTTATTTAAGGAATTTGCTGCTATATTAAATGACTCTGCTTCAGTATTTAAGGACTCTGCTGCGGTATTTAAGGACTCTGCTGCATTATTTAAGGACTCTGCTGCATTATTTAAGGACTTTGCTGCATTATTTAAGGAATCTGCTGCATTATTTAAGGACTTTGTTGCATTATCTAAGGACTCTGCTGCATTATTGAAGGACTTTGCTGCAATATTTAAGGACTCTGCTTCAGTATTTAAGGACTCTGCTGCGGTATTTAAGGACTTTGCTGCATTAGTTAAGGACTTTGCTGCATTATTTAAGGACTCTGCTGAAGCATTTGAGGACTCTGCTGCATTATTAGAGGACTCTGCTGCATTATTTAATGACTTTTTTGGATTTTTTAAGGACTCTGCTGCATTATTTAAGGAATTTGCTGCTATATTAAAGGACTCTGCTTCAGTATTTAAGGACTCTGCTGCGGTATATAAGGACTCTGCTGCATTATTTAAGGACTCTGCTGCATTATTTAAGGACTTTGCTGCATTATTTAAGGACTCTGCTGCATTATTTAAGGACTTTGTTGCATTATTGAAGGACTCTAATGCATTATTTAAGGACTTTGCTGGAATATTTAAGGACTCTGCTGCATTAGTTAAGGACTTTGCTGCATTATTTAAGGACTCTGCTTCATTATTTAACGACTTTACTGCATTATTTAAGGACTCTGCTGCATTATTTAAGGACTTTGTTGCATTATTTAAGGACTCTGCTGCATTAGTTAAGGACTATGCTGCATTATTTAATGACTTTGCTGAAGCATTTGAGGACTCTGCTGCATTATTAGAGGACTCTGCTGCATTATTTAAGGACTTGCTGCATTATTTAATGACTTTGTTGGATTTTTTAAGGACTCTGCTGCGTTATTTAAGGAATTTGCTGCTATATTAAAGGACTCTGCTTCAGTATTTAAGGACTCTGCTGCGGTATTTAAGGACTCTGCTGCATTATTTAAGGACTCTGCTGCATTATTTAAGGACTTTGCTGCATTATTTAAGGAATCTGCTGCATTATTTAAGGACTTTGTTGCATTATCTAAGGACTCTGCTGCATTATTGAAGGACTTTGCTGCAATATTTAAGGACTCTGCTTCAGTATTTAAGGACTCTGCTGCATTATTTAAGGACTTTGTTGCATTATTTAAGGACTCTGCTGCATTATTTAAGGACTTTGTTGCATTATTTAAGGACTCTGCTGCATTATTTAAGGACTTTGCTGCAATATTTAAGGACTCTGCTTCAGTATTTAAGGACTCTGCTGCATTATTTAAGGACTTTGTTGCATTATTTAAGGACTCTGCTGCATTATTTAAGGACTTTGCTGCATTATTTAAGGATTCTGCTGCATTTTTTAAGGACTCTGCTGAAGCATTTGAGGACTCTGCTGCATTATTTAAGCACTTTGCTGCGGTATTTAAGGACTCTGTTGCATTATTTAAGGACTTTGTTGCATTATTTAAGGACTCTGCTGCATTAGTTAAGGACTTTGCTGCATTATTTAAGGACTCTGCTGCATTATTTACCGACGTTGTTGCATTATTTAAGAACTGTGCTGCTTTATTTAAGGACTTTGCATTATTTAAGGACTATGCTGCATTATTTAAAGACTTTGCTGAAGCATTTGAGGACTCTGCTGCATTATTAGAGGACTCTGCTGCATTATTTAATGACTTTGTTGGATTTTTTAAGGACTCTGCTGCATTATTTAAGGAATTTGCTGCTATATTAAAGGACTCTGCTTCAGTATTTAAGGACGCTGCTGCGGTATTTAAGGACTCTGCTGCATTATTTAAGGACTCTGCTGCATTATTTAAGGACTTTGCTGCATTATTTAAGGACTCTGCTGCATTATTTAAGGACTTTGTTGCATTATTTAAGGACTCTAATGCATTATTTAAGGACTTTGCTGCAATATTTAAGGACTCTGCTTCAGTATTTAAGGACTCTGCTGCATTATTTAAGGACGTTGTTGCATTATTTAAGGACTCTGCTGCATTATTTAAGGACTTTACTGCATTATTTAAGGACTCTGCTGCATTATTTAAGGACTTTCTTGCATTATTTAAGGACTCTGCTGCATTAGTTAAGGACTTTGCTGCATTATTTAAGGACTCTGCTGCATTATTTAAGGACTTTGCTGCAATATTTAAGGACTCTGCTTCAGTATTTAAGGACTCTGCTGCATTATTTAAGGACTTTGTTGCATTATTTAAGGACTCTGCTGCATTATTTAAGGACTTTGCTGCAT
This sequence comes from Phyllobates terribilis, assembly GCF_046119375.1. Taxonomy (NCBI): domain Eukaryota; kingdom Metazoa; phylum Chordata; class Amphibia; order Anura; family Dendrobatidae; genus Phyllobates; species Phyllobates terribilis. The sequence goes on from NW_027362905.1 coordinate 4,126,326, forward strand.
TATTTAAGGACTCTGCTGCATTTTTTAAGGACTCTGCTGAAGCATTTGAGGACTCTGCTGCATTATTTAAGCACTTTGCTGCGGTATTTAAGGACTCTGTTGCATTATTTAAGGACTTTGTTGCATTATTTAAGGACTCTGCTGCATTATTTAAGGACTTTGTTGCATTATTTAAGGACTCTGCTGCATTATTTAAGGACTTTGCTGCAATATTTAAGGACTCTGCTTCAGTATTTAAGGACTCTGCTGCATTATTTAAGGACTTTTTTGCATTATTTAAGGAATCTGCTGCATTATTTAAGGACTTTGCTGCATTATTTAAGGACTCTGCTGCATTTTTTAAGGACTCTGCTGAAGCATTTGAGGACTCTGCTGCATTATTTAAGCACTTTGCTGCGGTATTTAAGGACTCTGTTGCATTATTTAAGGACTTTGTTGCATTATTTAAGGACTCTGCTGCATTAGTTAAGGACTCTGCTGCATTATTTAAGGACGTTGTTGCATTATTTAAGGACTCTGCTGCATTATTTAAGGACTTTACTGCATTATTTAAGGACTCTGCTGCATTATTTAAGGACTTTCTTGCATTATTTAAGGACTCTGCTGCATTAGTTAAGGACTTTGCTGCATTATTTAAGGACTCTGCTGCATTATTTAATGACGTTGTTGCATTACTTAAGAACTGTGCTGCATTATTTAAGGACTTTGCTGCATTATTTAAGGACTATGCTGCATTATTTAATGCCTTTGCTGAAGCATTTGAGGACTCTGCTGCATTATTAGAGGACTCTGCTGCATTATTTAAGGACTTGCTGCATTATTTAATGACTTTGTTGGTTTTTTTTATGGACTCTGCTGCATTATTTAAGGAATTTGCTGCTATATTAAAGGACTCTGCTTCAGTATTTAAGGACTCTGCTGCGGTATTTAAGGACTCTGCTGCATTATTTAAGGACTCTGCTGCATTATTTAAGGACTTTGCTGCATTATTTAAGGAATCTGCTGCATTATTTAAGGACTTTGTTGCATTATCTAAGGACTCTGCTGCATTATTGAAGGACTTTGCTGCAATATTTAAGGACTCTGCTTCAGTATTTAAGGACTCTGCTGCATTATTTAAGGACTTTGTTGCATTATTTAAGGACTCTGCTGCATTAGATAAGGACTTTGCTGCATTATTTAAGGACTCTGCTGCATTATTTAAGGACTTTGCTGCAATATTTAAGGACTCTGCTTCAGTATTTAAGGACTCTGCTGCATTATTTAAGGACTTTGTTGCATTATTTAAGGACTCTGCTGCATTATTTAAGGACTTTGCTGCATTATTTAAGGACTCTGCTGCATTATTTAAGGACTCTGCTGAAGCATTTGAGGACTCTGCTGCATTATTTAAGCACTTTGCTGCGGTATTTAAGGACTCTGTTGCATTATTTAAGGACTTTGTTGCATTATTTAAGGACTTTGCTGCATTAGTTAAGGACTTTGCTGCATTATTTAAGGACTCTGCTGAAGCATTTGAGGACTCTGCTGCATTATTAGACGACTCTGCTGCATTATTTAATGACTTTTTTGGATTTTTTAAGGACTCTGCTGCATTATTTAAGGAATTTGCTGCTATATTAAAGGACTCTGCTTCAGTATTTAAGGACTCTGCTGCGGTATATAAGGACTCTGCTGCATTATTTAAGGACTCTGCTGCATTATTTAAGGACTTTGCTGCATTATTTAAGGACTCTGCTGCATTATTTAAGGACTTTGTTGCATTATTGAAGGACTCTAATGCATTATTTAAGGACTTTGCTGGAATATTTAAGGACTCTGCTGCATTAGTTAAGGACTTTGCTGCATTATTTAAGGACTCTGCTTCATTATTTAACGACTTTACTGCATTATTTAAGGACTCTGCTGCATTATTTAAGGACTTTGTTGCATTATTTAAGGACTCTGCTGCATTAGTTAAGGACTATGCTGCATTATTTAATGACTTTGCTGAAGCATTTGAGGACTCTGCTGCATTATTAGAGGACTCTGCTGCATTATTTAAGGACTTGCTGCATTATTTAATGACTTTGTTGGATTTTTTAAGGACTCTGCTGCGTTATTTAAGGAATTTGCTGCTATATTAAAGGACTCTGCTTCAGTATTTAAGGACTCTGCTGCGGTATTTAAGGACTCTGCTGCATTATTTAAGGACTTTGCTGCATTATTTAAGGAATCTGCTGCATTATTTAAGGACTTTGTTGCATTATCTAAGGACTCTGCTGCATTATTGAAGGACTTTGCTGCAATATTTAAGGACTCTGCTTCAGTATTTAAGGACTCTGCTGCGGTATTTAAGGACTTTGCTGCATTAGTTAAGGACTTTGCTGCATTATTTAAGGACTCTGCTGAAGCATTTGAGGACTCTGCTGCATTATTAGAGGACTCTGCTGCATTATTTAATGACTTTTTTGGATTTTTTAAGGACTCTGCTGCATTATTTAAGGAATTTGCTGCTATATTAAAGGACTCTGCTTCAGTATTTAAGGACTCTGCTGCGGTATATAAGGACTCTGCTGCATTATTTAAGGACTCTGCTGCATTATTTAAGGACTTTGCTGCATTATTTAAGGACTCTGCTGCATTATTTAAGGACTTTGTTGCATTATTGAAGGACTCTAATGCATTATTTAAGGACTTTGCTGGAATATTTAAGGACTCTGCTGCATTAGTTAAGGACTTTGCTGCATTATTTAAGGACTCTGCTTCATTATTTAACGACTTTACTGCATTATTTAAGGACTCTGCTGCATTATTTAAGGACTTTGTTGCATTATTTAAGGACTCTGCTGCATTAGTTAAGGACTATGCTGCATTATTTAATGACTTTGCTGAAGCATTTGAGGACTCTGCTGCATTATTAGAGGACTCTGCTGCATTATTTAAGGACTTGCTGCATTATTTAATGACTTTGTTGGATTTTTTAAGGACTCTGCTGCGTTATTTAAGGAATTTGCTGCTATATTAAAGGACTCTGCTTCAGTATTTAAGGACTCTGCTGCGGTATTTAAGGACTCTGCTGCATTATTTAAGGACTCTGCTGCATTATTTAAGGACTTTGCTGCATTATTTAAGGAATCTGCTGCATTATTTAAGGACTTTGTTGCATTATCTAAGGACTCTGCTGCATTATTGAAGGACTTTGCTGCAATATTTAAGGACTCTGCTTCAGTATTTAAGGACTCTGCTGCATTATTTAAGGACTTTGTTGCATTATTTAAGGACTCTGCTGCATTATTTAAGGACTTTGTTGCATTATTTAAGGACTCTGCTGCATTATTTAAGGACTTTGCTGCAATATTTAAGGACTCTGCTTCAGTATTTTAGGACTCTGCTGCATTATTTAAGGACTTTGTTGCATTATTTAAGGACTCTGCTGCATTATTTAAGGACTTTGCTGCATTATTTAAGGATTCTGCTGCATTTTTTAAGGACTCTGCTGAAGCATTTGAGGACTCTGCTGCATTATTTAAGCACTTTGCTGCGGTATTTAAGGACTCTGTTGCATTATTTAAGGACTTTGTTGCATTATTTAAGGACTCTGCTGCATTAGTTAAGGACTTTGCTGCATTATTTAAGGACTCTGCTGCATTATTTACCGACGTTGTTGCATTATTTAAGAACTGTGCTGCTTTATTTAAGGACTTTGCATTATTTAAGGACTATGCTGCATTATTTAAAGACTTTGCTGAAGCATTTGAGGACTCTGCTGCATTATTAGAGGACTCTGCTGCATTATTTAATGACTTTGTTGGATTTTTTAAGGACTCTGCTGCATTATTTAAGGAATTTGCTGCTATATTAAAGGACTCTGCTTCAGTATTTAAGGACTCTGCTGCGGTATTTAAGGACTCTGCTGCATTATTTAAGGACTCTGCTGCATTATTTAAGGACTTTGCTGCATTATTTAAGGACTCTGCTGCATTATTTAAGGACTTTGTTGCATTATTTAAGGACTCTAATGCATTATTTAAGGACTTTGCTGCAATATTTAAGGACTCTGCTTCAGTATTTAAGGACTCTGCTGCATTATTTAAGGACGTTGTTGCATTATTTAAGGACTCTGCTGCATTATTTAACGACTTTACTGCATTATTTAAGGACTCTGCTGCATTATTTAAGGACTTTCTTGCATTATTTAAGGACTCTGCTGCATTAGTTAAGGACTTTGCTGCATTATTTAAGGACTCTGCTGCATTATTTAAGGACTTTGCTGCAATATTTAAGGACTCTGCTTCAGTATTTAAGGACTCTGCTGCATTATTTAAGGACTTTGTTGCATTATTTAAGGACTCTGCTGCATTATTTAAGGACTTTGCTGCATTATTTAAGGACTCTGCTGCATTTTTTAAGGACTCTGCTGAAGCATTTGAGGACTCTGCTGCATTATTTAAGCACTTTGCTGCGGTATTTAAGGACTCTGTTACATTATTTAAGGACTTTGTTGCATTATTTAAGGACTCTGCTGCATTATTTAAGGACTTTGTTGCATTATTTAAGGACTCTGCTGCATTATTTAAGGACTTTGCTGCAATATTTAAGGACTCTGCTTCAGTATTTAAGGACTCTGCTGCATTATTTAAGGACTTTGTTGCATTATTTAAGGACTCTGCTGCATTATTTAAGGACTTTGCTGCATTATTTAAGGACTCTGCTGCATTTTTTAAGGACTCTGCTGAAGCATTTGAGGACTCTGCTGCATTATTTAAGCACTTTGCTGCGGTATTTAAGGACTCTGTTGCATTATTTAAGGACTTTGTTGCATTATTTAAGGACTCTGCTGCATTAGTTAAGGACTCTGCTGCATTATTTAAGGACGTTGTTGCATTATTTAAGGACTCTGCTGCATTATTTAAGGACTTTACTGCATTATTTAAGGACTCTGCTGCATTATTTAAGGACTTTCTTGCATTATTTAAGGACTCTGCTGCATTAGTTAAGGACTTTGCTGCATTATTTAAGGACTCTGCTGCATTATTTAACGACGTTGTTGCATTACTTAAGAACTGTGCTGCATTATTTAAGGACTTTGCTGCATTATTTAAGGACTATGCTGCATTATTTAATGCCTTTGCTGAAGCATTTGAGGAATCTGCTGCATTATTAGAGGACTCTGCTGCATTATTTAAGGACTTGCTGCATTATTTAATGACTTTGTTGGATTTTTTTATGGACTCTGCTGCATTATTTAAGGAATTTGCTGCTATATTAAAGGACTCTGCTTCAGTATTTAAGGACTCTGCTGCGGTATTTAAGGACTCTGCTGCATTATTTAAGGACTCTGCTGCATTATTTAAGGACTTTGCTGCATTATTTAAGGAATCTGCTGCATTATTTAAGGACTTTGTTGCATTATCTAAGGACTCTGCTGCATTATTGAAGGACTTTGCTGCAATATTTAAGGACTCTGCTTCAGTATTTAAGGACTCTGCTGCATTATTTAAGGACTTTGTTGCATTATTTAAGGACTCTGCTGCATTAGATAAGGACTTTGCTGCATTATTTAAGGACTCTGCTGCATTATTTAAGGACTTTGCTGCAATATTTAAGGACTCTGCTTCAGTATTTAAGGACTCTGCTGCATTATTTAAGGACTTTGTTGCATTATTTAAGGACTCTGCTGCATTATTTAAGGACTTTGCTGCATTATTTAAGGACTCTGCTGCATTATTTAAGGACTCTGCTGAAGCATTTGAGGACTCTGCTGCTTTATTTAAGCACTTTGCTGCGGTATTTAAGGACTCTGTTGCATTATTTAAGGACTTTGTTGCATTATTTAAGGACTTTGCTGCATTAGTTAAGGACTTTGCTGCATTATTTAAGGACTCTGCTGAAGCATTTGAGGACTCTGCTGCATTATTAGAGGACTCTGCTGCATTATTTAATGACTTTTTTGGATTTTTTAAGGACTCTGCTGCATTATTTAAGGAATTTGCTGCTATATTAAAGGACTCTGCTTCAGTATTTAAGGACTCTGCTGCGGTATTTAAGGACTCTGCTGCATTATTTAAGGACTCTGCTGCATTATTTAACGACGTTGTTGCATTATTTAAGAACTGTGCTGCATTATTTAAGGACTTTGCTGCATTATTTAAGGACTATGCTGCATTATTTAATGACTTTGCTGAAGCATTTGAGGACTCTGCTGCATTATTAGAGGACTCTGCTGCATTATTTAAGGACTTGCTGCATTATTTAATGACTTTGTTGGATTTTTTAAGGACTCTGCTGCATTATTTAAGGACTCTGCTGCATTATTTAAGGACTTTGCTGCAATATTTAAGGACTCTGCTTCAGTATTTAAGGACTCTGCTGCATTATTTAAGGACGTTGTTGCATTATTTAAGGAATCTGCTGCATTATTTAAGGACTTTACTGCATTATTTAAGGACTCTGCTGCATTATTTAAGGACTTTGTTGCATTATTTCAGGAATCTGATGCATTATTTAAGGAATTTGCTGAATTATTTAAGGACTCTGCTTTCTTATTTAATGACTCTGCTGAAGCATTTGAGGACTCTGCTGCATTATTTGAGGACTCTGTTGCATTATTTAAGGACTTTGCTGCTTTATTTAAGGACTTTGCTGCAATATTTAAGGACTCTGCTTCAGTATTTAAGGACTCTGCTGCATTATTTAAGGACTTTGCTGCATTATTTAAGGACTTTGTTGCATTATTTAAGTACTCTGCTGCATTATTTAAGGACTTTGTTGCATTATTTAAGGACTCTGCTGCATTATTTAAGGACTTTGTTGCATTATTTAATGACTCTGCTGCATTATTTAAGGACTTTGCAGCAATATTTAAGGACTCTGCTTCAGTATTTAAGGACTCTGCTGCATTATTTAAGGACTTTGTTGCATTATTTAAGGACTCTGCTGCATTATTTAAGGACTTTGCTGTATTATTTAAGGACAATGCTGCATTATTTAAGGACTCTGCTGAAGCATTTGAGCACTCTGCTGCATTATTTAAGCCCTTTGCTGCGGTATTTAAGGACTCTGTTGCATTATTTAAGGACTTTGTTGCATTATTTAAGGACTCTGCTGCATTAGTTAAGGACTTTGCTGCATTATTTAAGGACTCTGCTGCATTATTTAACGACGTTGTTGCATTATTTAAGAACTGTTCTGCATTATTTAAGGACTTTGCTGCATTATTTAAGGAATATGCTGCATTATTTAATGAATTTGCTGAAGCATTTGAGGACTCTGCTGCATTATTAGAGGACTCTGCTGCATTATTTAAGGACTTGCTGCATTATTTAATGACTTTGTTGGATTTTTTAAGGACTCTGCTGCATTATTTAAGGACATTGTTGCATTATTTAATGACTCTGCTGCATTATTTAAGGACTTTGCAGCAATATTTAAGGACTCTGCTTCAGTATTTAAGGACTCTGCTGCATTATTTAAGGACTTTGTTGCATTATTTAAGGACTCTGCTGCATTATTTAAGGACTTTGCTGCATTATTTAAGCACTTTGCGGCGGTATTTAAGGACTCTGTTGCATTATTTAAGGTCTTTGTTGCATTATTTAAGGACTCTGCTGCATTAGTTAAGGAGTTTGCTGCATTATTTAAGGACTCTGCTGCATTATTTAACGACGTTGTTGCATTATTTAAGAACTGTGCTGCATTATTTAAGGACTTTGCTGCATTATTTAAGGACTATGCTGCATTATTTAATGACTTTGCTGAAGCATTTGAGGACTCTGCTGCATTATTAGAGGACTCTGCTGCATTATTTAAGGACTTGCTGCATTATTTAATGACTTTGTTGGATTTCTTAAGGACTCTGCTGCATTATTTAAGGAATTTGCTGCTATATTAAAGGACTCTGCTTCAGTATTTAAGGACTCTGCTGCTGTATTTAAGGACCCTGCTGCATTATTTTAGGACTCTGCTGCATTATTTAAGGACTCTGCTTCAGTATTTAAGGACTCTGCTGCATTATTTAAGGACGTTGTTGCATTATTTAAGGACTCTGCTGCATTATTTAAGGACTTTACTGCATTATTTAAGGACTCTGCTGCATTATTTAAGGACTTTGCTGCAATATTTAAGGACTCTGCTTCAGTATTTAAGGACTCTGCTGCATTATTTAAGGACGTTGTTGCATTATTTAAGGACTCTGCTGCATTATTTAAGGACTTTACTGCATTATTTAAGGACTCTGCTGCATTATTTAAGGACTTTCTTGCATTATTTAAGGACTCTGCTGCATTAGTTAAGGACTTTGCTGCATTATTTAAGGACTCTGCTGCATTATTTAACGACGTTGTTGCATTACTTAAGAACTGTGCTGCATTATTTAAGGACTTTGCTGCATTATTTAAGGACTATGCTGCATTATTTAATGACTTTGCTGAAGCATTTGAGGACTCTGCTGCATTATTAGAGGACTCTGCTGCATTATTTAAGGACTTGCTGCATTATTTAATGACTTTGTTGGATTTTTTTATGGACTCTGCTGCATTATTTAAGGAATTTGCTGCTATATTAAAGGACTCTGCTTCAGTATTTAAGGACTCTGCTGCGGTATTTAAGGACTCTGCTGCATTATTTAAGGACTCTGCTGCATTATTTAAGGACTTTGCTGCATTATTTAAGGAATCTGCTGCATTATTTAAGGACTTTGTTGCATTATCTAAGGACTCTGCTGCATTATTGAAGGACTTTGCTGCAATATTTAAGGACTCTGCTTCAGTATTTAAGGGCTCTGCTGCATTATTTAAGGACTTTGTTGCATTATTTAAGGACTCTGCTGCATTAGATAAGGACTTTGCTGCATTATTTAAGGACTCTGCTGCATTATTTAAGGACTTTGCTGCAATATTTAAGGACTCTGCTTCAGTATTTAAGGACTCTGCTGCATTATTTAAGGACTTTGTTGCATTATTTAAGGACTCTGCTGCATTATTTAAGGACTCTGCTGCATTATTTAAGGACTCTGCTGAAGCATTTGAGGACTCTGCTGCATTATTTAAGCACTTTGCTGCGGTATTTAAGGACTCTGTTGCATTATTTAAGGACTTTGTTGCATTATTTAAGGACTTTGCTGCATTAGTTAAGGACTTTGCTGCATTATTTAAGGACTCTGCTGCATTATTTAACGACGCTGTTGCATTATTTAAGAACTGTGCTGCATTATTTAAGGACTTTGCTGCATTATTTAAGGACTATGCTGCATTATTTAATGACTTTGCTGAAGCATTTGAGGACTCTGCTGCATTATTAGAGGACTCTGCTGCATTATTTAATGACTTTTTTGGATTTTTTAAGGACTCTGCTGCATTATTTAAGGAATTTGCTGCTATATTAAAGGACTCTGCTTCAGTATTTAAGGACTCTGCTGCGGTATTTAAGGACTCTGCTGCATTATTTAAGGACTCTGCTGCATTATTTAAGTACTTTGCTGCATTATTTAAGGACTCGGCTGCATTATTTAAGGACTTTGCTGCAATATTTAAGGACTCTGCTTCAGTATTTAAGGACTCTGCTGCATTATTTAAGGACGTTGTTGCATTATTTAAGGACTCTGCTGCATTATTTAAGGCCTTTACTGCATTATTTAAGGACTCTGCTGCATTATTTAAGGACTTTGTTGCATTATTTCAGGAATCTGATGCATTATTTAAGGAATTTGCTGAATTATTTAAGGACTCTGCTTTCTTATTTAATGACTCTGCTGAAGCATTTGAGGACTCTGCTGCATTATTTGAGGACTCTGTTGCATTATTTAAGGACTTTGCTGCTTTATTTAAGGACTTTGTTGCATTATTTAAGGACTCTGCTGCATTATTTAAGGACTTTGCTGCAATATTTAAGGACTCTGCTTCAGTATTTAAGGACTCTGCTGCATTATTTAAGGACTTTGCTGCATTATTTAAGGACTTTGTTGCATTATTTAAGTACTCTGCTGCATTATTTAAGGACTTTGTTGCATTATTTAAGGACTCTGCTGCATTATTTAAGGACTTTGTTGCATTATTTAATGACTCTGCTGAATTATTTAAGGACTTTGCAGCAATATTTAAGGACTCTGCTTCAGTATTTAAGGACTCTGCTGCATTATTTAAGGACTTTGTTGCATTATTTAAGGAATATGCTGCATTATTTAATGAATTTGCTGAAGCATTTGAGGACTCTGCTGCATTATTAGAGCACTCTGCTGCATTATTTAAGGACTTGCTGCATTATTTAATGACTTTGTTGGATTTTTTAAGGACTCTGCTGCATTATTTAAGGACATTGTTGCATTATTTAATGACTCTGCTGCATTATTTAAGGACTTTGCAGCAATATTTAAGGACTCTGCTTCAGTATTTAAGGACTCTGCTGCATTATTTAAGGACTTTGTTGCATTATTTAAGGACTCTGCTGCATTATTTAAGGACTTTGCTACATTATTTAAGGACACTGCTGCATTATTTAAGGACTCTGCTGAAGCATTTGAGGACTCTGCTGCATTATTTAAGCACTTTGCGGCGGTATTTAAGGACTCTGTTGCATTATTTAAGGACTTTGTTGCATTATTTAAGGACTCTGCTGCATTAGTTAAGGAGTTTGCTGCATTATTTAAGGACTCTGCTGCATTATTTAACGACGTTGTTGCATTATTTAAGAACTGTGCTGCATTATTTAAGGACTTTGCTGCATTATTTAAGGACTATGCTGCATTATTTAATGACTTTGCTGAAGCATTTGAGGACTCTGCTGCATTATTAGAGGACTCTGCTGCATTATTTAAGGACTTGCTGCATTATTTAATGACTTTGTTGGATTTCTTAAGGACTCTGCTGCATTATTTAAGGAATTTGCTGCTATATTAAAGGACTCTGCTTCAGTATTTAAGGACACTGCTGCGGTATTTAAGGACCCTGCTGCATTATTTTAGGACTCTGCTGCATTATTTAAGGACTTTGCTGCATTATTTAAGGAATCTGCTGCATTATTTAAGGACTTTGTTGCATTATCTAAGGACTCTGCTGCATTATTGAAGGACTTTGCTGCATTATTTAAGGACTCTGATGCATTATTTAACGACTTTGCTGCAATATTTAAGGACTCTGCTTCAGTATTTAAGGACTCTGCTGAAGCATTTTAGGACTCTGCTGCATTATTTAATGACTTTGCTGAAGCATTTGAGGACTCTGCTCCATTATTAGAGGACTCTGCTGCATTATTTAATGACTTTGTTGGATTTTTTAAGGACTCTGCTGCATTATTTAAGGAATTTGCTGCTATATTAAAGGACTCTGCTTCAGTATTTAAGGACTCTGCTGCGGTATTTAAGGACTCTGCTGCATTATTTAAGGACTCTGCTGCATTATTTAAGGACTTTGCTGCATTATTTAAGGAATTTGTTGCATTATTTAAGGACTCTGCTGCATTATTTAAGGACTTTGCTGCAATATTTAAGGACTCTGCTTCAGTATTTAAGTTCTCTGCTGCATTATTTAAGGACGTTGTTGCATTATTTAAGGACTCTGCTGCATTATTTAAGGACTTTACTGCATTATTTAAGGACTCTGCTGCATTATTTAAGGACTATGCTGCATTATTTAATGACTTTGCTGAAGCATTTGAGGACTCTGCTGCATTATTAGAGGACTCTGCTGCATTATTTAATGACTTTGTTGGATTTTTTAAGGACTCTGCTGCATTAATTAAAGGAATTTGATGCTATATTAAAGGACTCTGCTTCAGTATTTAAGGACTCTGCTGCGGTATTTAAGGACTCTGCTGCATTATTTAAGGACTCTGCTGCATTATTTAAGGACTTTGCTGCATTATTTAAGGACTCTGCTGCATTATTTAAGGACTTTGTTGCATTATTTAAGGACTCTAATGCATTATTTAAGGACTTTGCTGCAATATTTAAGGACTCTGCTTCAGTATTTAAGGACTCTGCTGCATTATTTAAGGACGTTGTTGCATTATTTAAGGACTCTGCTGCATTATTTAAGGACTTTACTGCATTATTTAAGGACTCTGCTGCATTATTTAAGGACTTTCTTGCATTATTTAAGGACTCTGCTGCATTAGTTAAGGACTTTGCTGCATTATTTAAGGACTCTGCTGCATTATTTAACGACGTTGTTGCATTACTTAAGAACTGTGCTGCATTATTTAAGGACTTTGCTGCATTATTTAAGGACTATGCTGCATTATTTAATGACTTTGCTGAAGCATTTGAGGACTCTGCTGCATTATTAGAGGACTCTGCTGCATTATTTAAGGACTTGCTGCATTATTTAATGACTTTGTTGGATTTTTTTATGGACTCTGCTGCATTATTTAAGGAATTTGCTTCTATATTAAAGGACTCTGCTTCAGTATTTAAGGACTCTGCTGCGGTATTTAAGGACTCTGCTGCATTATTTAAGGACTCTGCTGCATTATTTAAGGACTTTGCTGCATTATTTAAGGAATCTCCTGCATTATTTAAGGACTTTGTTGCATTATCTAAGGACTCTGCTGCATTATTGAAGGACTTTGCTGCAATATTTAAGGACTCTGCTTCAGTATTTAAGGGCTCTGCTGCATTATTTAAGGACTTTGTTGCATTATTTAAGGACTCTGCTGCATTAGATAAGGACTTTGCTGCATTATTTAAGGACTCTGCTGCATTATTTAAGGACTTTGCTGCAATATTTAAGGACTCTGCTTCAGTATTTAAGGACTCTGCTGCATTATTTAAGGACTTTGTTGCATTATTTAAGGACTCTGCTGCATTATTTAAGGACTCTGCTGCATTATTTAAGGACTCTGCTGAAGCATTTGAGGACTCTGCTGCATTATTTAAGCACTTTGCTGCGGTATTTAAGGACTCTGTTGCATTATTTAAGGACTTTGTTGCATTATTTAAGGACTTTGCTGCATTAGTTAAGGACTTTGCTGCATTATTTAAGGACTCTGCTGCATTATTTAACGACGCTGTTGCATTATTTAAGAACTGTGCTGCATTATTTAAGGACTTTGCTGCATTATTTAAGGACTATGCTGCATTATTTAATGACTTTGCTGAAGCATTTGAGGACTCTGCTGCATTATTAGAGGACTCTGCTGCATTATTTAATGACTTTTTTGGATTTTTTAAGGACTCTGCTGCATTATTTAAGGAATTTGCTGCTATATTAAAGGACTCTGCTTCAGTATTTAAGGACTCTGCTGCGGTATTTAAGGACTCTGCTGCATTATTTAAGGACTCTGCTGCATTATTTAAGGACTTTGCTGCATTATTTAAGGACTCGGCTGCATTATTTAAGGACTTTGCTGCAATATTTAAGGACTCTGCTTCAGTATTTAAGGACTCTGCTGCATTATTTAAGGACGTTGTTGCATTATTTAAGGACTCTGCTGCATTATTTAAGGACTTTACTGCATTATTTAAGGACTCTGCTGCATTATTTAAGGACTTTGTTGCATTATTTCAGGAATCTGATGCATTATTTAAGGAATTTGCTGAATTATTTAAGGACTCTGCTTTCTTATTTAATGACTCTGCTGAAGCATTTGAGGACTCTGCTGCATTATTTGAGGACTCTGTTGCATTATTTAAGGACTTTGCTGCTTTATTTAAGGACTTTGTTGCATTATTTAAGGACTCTGCTGCATTATTTAAGGACTTTGCTGCAATATTTAAGGACTCTGCTTCAGTATTTAAGGACTCTGCTGCATTATTTAAGGACTTTGCTGCATTATTTAAGGACTTTGTTGCATTATTTAAGTACTCTGCTGCATTATTTAAGGACTTTGTTGCATTATTTAGGACTCTGCTGCATTATTTAAGGACTTTGTTGCATTATTTAATGACTCTGCTGCATTATTTAAGGACTTTGCAGCAATATTTAAGGACTCTGCTTCAGTATTTAAGGACTCTGCTGCATTATTTAAGGACTTTGTTGCATTATTTAAGGAATATGCTGCATTATTTAATGAATTTGCTGAAGCATTTGAGGACTCTGCTGCATTATTAGAGCACTCTGCTGCATTATTTAAGGACTTGCTGCATTATTTAATGACTTTGTTGGATTTTTTAAGGACTCTGCTGCATTATTTAAGGACATTGTTGCATTATTTAATGACTCTGCTGCATTATTTAAGGACTTTGCAGCAATAATTAAGGACTCTGCTTCAGTATTTAAGGACTCTGCTGCATTATTTAAGGACTTTGTTGCATTATTTAAGGACTCTGCTGCATTATTTAAGGACTTTGCTACATTATTTAAGGACACTGCTGCATTATTTAAGGACTCTGCTGAAGCATTTGAGGACTCTGCTGCATTATTTAAGCACTTTGCGGCGGTATTTAAGGACTCTGTTGCATTATTTAAGGACTTTGTTGCATTATTTAAGGACTCTGCTGCATTAGTTAAGGAGTTTGCTGCATTATTTAAGGACTCTGCTGCATTATTTAACGACGTTGTTGCATTATTTAAGAACTGTGCTGCATTATTTAAGGACTTTGCTGCATTATTTAAGGACTATGCTGCATTATTTAATGACTTTGCTGAAGCATTTGAGGACTCTGCTGCATTATTAGAGGACTCTGCTGCATTATTTAAGGACTTGCTGCATTATTTAATGACTTTGTTGGATTTCTTAAGGACTCTGCTGCATTATTTAAGGAAATTGCTGCTATATTAAAGGACTCTGCTTCAGTATTTAAGGACACTGCTGCGGTATTTAAGGACCCTGCTGCATTATTTTAGGACTCTGCTGCATTATTTAAGTACTTTGCTGCATTATTTAAGGACTCGGCTGCATTATTTAAGGACTTTGCTGCAATATTTAAGGACTCTGCTTCAGTATTTAAGGACTCTGCTGCATTATTTAAGGACGTTGTTGCATTATTTAAGGACTCTGCTGCATTATTTAAGGCCTTTACTGCATTATTTAAGGACTCTGCTGCATTATTTAAGGACTTTGTTGCATTATTTCAGGAATCTGATGCATTATTTAAGGAATTTGCTGAATTATTTAAGGACTCTGCTTTCTTATTTAATGACTCTGCTGAAGCATTTGAGGACTCTGCTGCATTATTTGAGGACTCTGTTGCATTATTTAAGGACTTTGCTGCTTTATTTAAGGACTTTGTTGCATTATTTAAGGACTCTGCTGCATTATTTAAGGACTTTGCTGCAATATTTAAGGACTCTGCTTCAGTATTTAAGGACTCTGCTGCATTATTTAAGGACTTTGCTGCATTATTTAAGGACTTTGTTGCATTATTTAAGTACTCTGCTGCATTATTTAAGGACTTTGTTGCATTATTTAAGGACTCTGCTGCATTATTTAAGGACTTTGTTGCATTATTTAATGACTCTGCTGAATTATTTAAGGACTTTGCAGCAATATTTAAGGACTCTGCTTCAGTATTTAAGGACTCTGCTGCATTATTTAAGGACTTTGTTGCATTATTTAAGGAATATGCTGCATTATTTAATGAATTTGCTGAAGCATTTGAGGACTCTGCTGCATTATTAGAGCACTCTGCTGCATTATTTAAGGACTTGCTGCATTATTTAATGACTTTGTTGGATTTTTTAAGGACTCTGCTGCATTATTTAAGGACATTGTTGCATTATTTAATGACTCTGCTGCATTATTTAAGGACTTTGCAGCAATATTTAAGGACTCTGCTTCAGTATTTAAGGACTCTGCTGCATTATTTAAGGACTTTGTTGCATTATTTAAGGACTCTGCTGCATTATTTAAGGACTTTGCTACATTATTTAAGGACACTGCTGCATTATTTAAGGACTCTGCTGAAGCATTTGAGGACTCTGCTGCATTATTTAAGCACTTTGCGGCGGTATTTAAGGACTCTGTTGCATTATTTAAGGACTTTGTTGCATTATTTAAGGACTCTGCTGCATTAGTTAAGGAGTTTGCTGCATTATTTAAGGACTCTGCTGCATTATTTAACGACGTTGTTGCATTATTTAAGAACTGTGCTGCATTATTTAAGGACTTTGCTGCATTATTTAAGGACTATGCTGCATTATTTAATGACTTTGCTGAAGCATTTGAGGACTCTGCTGCATTATTAGAGGACTCTGCTGCATTATTTAAGGACTTGCTGCATTATTTAATGACTTTGTTGGATTTCTTAAGGACTCTGCTGCATTATTTAAGGAATTTGCTGCTATATTAAAGGACTCTGCTTCAGTATTTAAGGACACTGCTGCGGTATTTAAGGACCCTGCTGCATTATTTTAGGACTCTGCTGCATTATTTAAGGACTTTGCTGCATTATTTAAGGAATCTGCTGCATTATTTAAGGACTTTGTTGCATTATCTAAGGACTCTGCTGCATTATTGAAGGACTTTGCTGCATTATTTAAGGACTCTGATGCATTATTTAACGACTTTGCTGCAATATTTAAGGACTCTGCTTCAGTATTTAAGGACTCTGCTGAAGCATTTTAGGACTCTGCTGCATTATTTAATGACTTTGCTGAAGCATTTGAGGACTCTGCTCCATTATTAGAGGACTCTGCTGCATTATTTAATGACTTTGTTGGATTTTTTAAGGACTCTGCTGCATTATTTAAGGAATTTGCTGCTATATTAAAGGACTCTGCTTCAGTATTTAAGGACTCTGCTGCGGTATTTAAGGACTCTGCTGCATTATTTAAGGACTCTGCTGCATTATTTAAGGACTTTGCTGCATTATTTAAGGAATTTGTTGCATTATTTAAGGACTCTGCTGCATTATTTAAGGACTTTGCTGCAATATTTAAGGACTCTGCTTCAGTATTTAAGTTCTCTGCTGCATTATTTAAGGACGTTGTTGCATTATTTAAGGACTCTGCTGCATTATTTAAGGACTTTACTGCATTATTTAAGGACTCTGCTGCATTATTTAAGGACTATGCTGCATTATTTAATGACTTTGCTGAAGCATTTGAGGACTCTGCTGCATTATTAGAGGACTCTGCTGCATTATTTAATGACTTTGTTGGATTTTTTAAGGACTCTGCTGCATTAATTAAAGGAATTTGATGCTATATTAAAGGACTCTGCTTCAGTATTTAAGGACTCTGCTGCGGTATTTAAGGACTCTGCTGCATTATTTAAGGACTCTGCTGCATTATTTAAGGACTTTGCTGCATTATTTAAGGACTCTGCTGCATTATTTAAGGACTTTGTTGCATTATTTAAGGACTCTAATGCATTATTTAAGGACTTTGCTGCAATATTTAAGGACTCTGCTTCAGTATTTAAGGACTCTGCTGCATTATTTAAGGACGTTGTTGCATTATTTAAGGACTCTGCTGCATTATTTAAGGACTTTACTGCATTATTTAAGGACTCTGCTGCATTATTTAAGGACTTTCTTGCATTATTTAAGGACTCTGCTGCATTAGTTAAGGACTTTGCTGCATTATTTAAGGACTCTGCTGCATTATTTAACGACGTTGTTGCATTACTTAAGAACTGTGCTGCATTATTTAAGGACTTTGCTGCATTATTTAAGGACTATGCTGCATTATTTAATGACTTTGCTGAAGCATTTGAGGACTCTGCTGCATTATTAGAGGACTCTGCTGCATTATTTAAGGACTTGCTGCATTATTTAATGACTTTGTTGGATTTTTTTATGGACTCTGCTGCATTATTTAAGGAATTTGCTTCTATATTAAAGGACTCTGCTTCAGTATTTAAGGACTCTGCTGCGGTATTTAAGGACTCTGCTGCATTATTTAAGGACTCTGCTGCATTATTTAAGGACTTTGCTGCATTATTTAAGGAATCTCCTGCATTATTTAAGGACTTTGTTGCATTATCTAAGGACTCTGCTGCATTATTGAAGGACTTTGCTGCAATATTTAAGGACTCTGCTTCAGTATTTAAGGGCTCTGCTGCATTATTTAAGGACTTTGTTGCATTATTTAAGGACTCTGCTGCATTAGATAAGGACTTTGCTGCATTATTTAAGGACTCTGCTGCATTATTTAAGGACTTTGCTGCAATATTTAAGGACTCTGCTTCAGTATTTAAGGACTCTGCTGCATTATTTAAGGACTTTGTTGCATTATTTAAGGACTCTGCTGCATTATTTAAGGACTCTGCTGCATTATTTAAGGACTCTGCTGAAGCATTTGAGGACTCTGCTGCATTATTTAAGCACTTTGCTGCGGTATTTAAGGACTCTGTTGCATTATTTAAGGACTTTGTTGCATTATTTAAGGACTTTGCTGCATTAGTTAAGGACTTTGCTGCATTATTTAAGGACTCTGCTGCATTATTTAACGACGCTGTTGCATTATTTAAGAACTGTGCTGCATTATTTAAGGACTTTGCTGCATTATTTAAGGACTATGCTGCATTATTTAATGACTTTGCTGAAGCATTTGAGGACTCTGCTGCATTATTAGAGGACTCTGCTGCATTATTTAATGACTTTTTTGGATTTTTTAAGGACTCTGCTGCATTATTTAAGGAATTTGCTGCTATATTAAAGGACTCTGCTTCAGTATTTAAGGACTCTGCTGCGGTATTTAAGGACTCTGCTGCATTATTTAAGGACTCTGCTGCATTATTTAAGGACTTTGCTGCATTATTTAAGGACTCGGCTGCATTATTTAAGGACTTTGCTGCAATATTTAAGGACTCTGCTTCAGTATTTAAGGACTCTGCTGCATTATTTAAGGACGTTGTTGCATTATTTAAGGACTCTGCTGCATTATTTAAGGACTTTACTGCATTATTTAAGGACTCTGCTGCATTATTTAAGGACTTTGTTGCATTATTTCAGGAATCTGATGCATTATTTAAGGAATTTGCTGAATTATTTAAGGACTCTGCTTTCTTATTTAATGACTCTGCTGAAGCATTTGAGGACTCTGCTGCATTATTTGAGGACTCTGTTGCATTATTTAAGGACTTTGCTGCTTTATTTAAGGACTTTGTTGCATTATTTAAGGACTCTGCTGCATTATTTAAGGACTTTGCTGCAATATTTAAGGACTCTGCTTCAGTATTTAAGGACTCTGCTGCATTATTTAAGGACTTTGCTGCATTATTTAAGGACTTTGTTGCATTATTTAAGTACTCTGCTGCATTATTTAAGGACTTTGTTGCATTATTTAGGACTCTGCTGCATTATTTAAGGACTTTGTTGCATTATTTAATGACTCTGCTGCATTATTTAAGGACTTTGCAGCAATATTTAAGGACTCTGCTTCAGTATTTAAGGACTCTGCTGCATTATTTAAGGACTTTGTTGCATTATTTAAGGAATATGCTGCATTATTTAATGAATTTGCTGAAGCATTTGAGGACTCTGCTGCATTATTAGAGCACTCTGCTGCATTATTTAAGGACTTGCTGCATTATTTAATGACTTTGTTGGATTTTTTAAGGACTCTGCTGCATTATTTAAGGACATTGTTGCATTATTTAATGACTCTGCTGCATTATTTAAGGACTTTGCAGCAATAATTAAGGACTCTGCTTCAGTATTTAAGGACTCTGCTGCATTATTTAAGGACTTTGTTGCATTATTTAAGGACTCTGCTGCATTATTTAAGGACTTTGCTACATTATTTAAGGACACTGCTGCATTATTTAAGGACTCTGCTGAAGCATTTGAGGACTCTGCTGCATTATTTAAGCACTTTGCGGCGGTATTTAAGGACTCTGTTGCATTATTTAAGGACTTTGTTGCATTATTTAAGGACTCTGCTGCATTAGTTAAGGAGTTTGCTGCATTATTTAAGGACTCTGCTGCATTATTTAACGACGTTGTTGCATTATTTAAGAACTGTGCTGCATTATTTAAGGACTTTGCTGCATTATTTAAGGACTATGCTGCATTATTTAATGACTTTGCTGAAGCATTTGAGGACTCTGCTGCATTATTAGAGGACTCTGCTGCATTATTTAAGGACTTGCTGCATTATTTAATGACTTTGTTGGATTTCTTAAGGACTCTGCTGCATTATTTAAGGAAATTGCTGCTATATTAAAGGACTCTGCTTCAGTATTTAAGGACACTGCTGCGGTATTTAAGGACCCTGCTGCATTATTTTAGGACTCTGCTGCATTATTTAAGGACTTTGCTGCATTATTTAAGGAATCTGCTGCATTATTTAAGGACTTTGTTGCATTATCTAAGGACTCTGCTGCATTATTGAAGGACTTTGCTGCGTTATTTAAGGACTCTGATGCATTATTTAAGGACTTTGCTGCAATATTTAAGGACTCTGCTTCAGTATTTAAGGACTCTGCTGAAGCATTTGAGGACTCTTCTGCATTATTTAATGACTTTGCTGAAGCATTTGAGGACTCTGCTGCATTATTAGAGGACTCTGCTGCATTATTTAATGACTTTGTTGGATTTTTTAAGGACTCTGCTGCATTATTTAAGGAATTTGCTGCTATATTAAAGGACTCTGCTTCAGTATTTAAGGACTCTGCTGCGGTATTTAAGGACTCTGCTGCATTATTTAAGGACTCTGCTGCATTATTTAAGGACTTTGCTGCATTATTTAAGGAATCTGCTGCATTATTTAAGGACTTTGTTGCATTATCTAAGGACTCTGCTGCATTATTGAAGGACTTTGCTGCATTATTTAAGGACTCTGATGCATTATTTAACGACTTTGCTGCAATATTTAAGGACTCTGCTTCAGTATTTAAGGACTCTGCTGAAGCATTTTAGGACTCTGCTGCATTATTTAATGACTTTGCTGAAGCATTTGAGGACTCTGCTGCATTATTAGAGGACTCTGCTGCATTATTTAATGACTTTGTTGGATTTTTTAAGGACTCTGCTGCATTATTTAAGGAATTTGCTGCTATATTAAAGGACTCTGCTTCAGTATTTAAGGACTCTGCTGCGGTATTTAAGGACTCTGCTGCATTATTTAAGGACTCTGCTGCATTATTTAAGGACTTTGCTGCATTATTTAAGGAATTTGTTGCATTATTTAAGGACTCTGCTGCATTATTTAAGGACTTTGCTGCAATATTTAAGGACTCTGCTTCAGTGTTTAAGTTCTCTGCTGCATTATTTAAGGACGTTGTTGCATTATTTAAGGACTCTGCTGCATTATTTAAGGACTTTACTGCATTATTTAAGGACTCTGCTGCATTATTTAAGGACTATGCTGCATTATTTAATGACTTTGCTGAAGCATTTGAGGACTCTGCTGCATTATTAGAGGACTCTGCTGCATTATTTAATGACTTTGTTGGATTTTTTAAGGACTCTGCTGCATTAATTAAAGGAATTTGATGCTATATTAAAGGACTCTGCTTCAGTATTTAAGGACTCTGCTGCAGTATTTAAGGACTCTGCTGCATTATTTAAGGACTCTGCTGCATTATTTAAGGACTTTGCTGCATTATTTAAGGACTCTGCTGCATTATTTAAGGACTTTGTTGCATTATTTAAGGACTCTAATGCATTATTTAAGGACTTTGCTGCAATATTTAAGGACTCTGCTTCAGTATTTAAGGACTCTGCTGCATTATTTAAGGACGTTGTTGCATTATTTAAGGACTCTGCTGCATTATTTAAGGACTTTACTGCATTATTTAAGGCCTCTGCTGCATTATTTAAGGACTTTCTTGCATTATTTAAGGACTCTGCTGCATTAGTTAAGGACTTTGCTGCATTATTTAAGGACTCTGCTGCATTATTTAACGACGTTGTTGCATTACTTAAGAACTGTGCTGCATTATTTAAGGACTTTGCTGCATTATTTAAGGACTATGCTGCATTATTTAATGACTTTGCTGAAGCATTTGAGGACTCTGCTGCATTATTAGAGGACTCTGCTGCATTATTTAAGGACTTGCTGCATTATTTAATGACTTTGTTGGATTTTTTTATGGACTCTGCTGCATTATTTAAGGAATTTGCTGCTATATTAAAGGACTCTGCTTCAGTATTTAAGGACTCTGCTGCGGTATTTAAGGACTCTGCTGCATTATTTAAGGACTCTGCTGCATTATTTAAGGACTTTGCTGCATTATTTAAGGAATCTCCTGCATTATTTAAGGACTTTGTTGCATTATCTAAGGACTCTGCTGCATTATTGAAGGACTTTGCTGCAATATTTAAGGACTCTGCTTCAGTATTTAAGGGCTCTGCTGCATTATTTAAGGACTTTGTTGCATTATTTAAGGACTCTGCTGCATTAGATAAGGACTTTGCTGCATTATTTAAGGACTCTGCTGCATTATTTAAGGACTTTGCTGCAATATTTAAGGACTCTGCTTCAGTATTTAAGGACTCTGCTGCATTATATAAGGACTTTGTTGCATTATTTAAGGACTCTGCTGCATTATTTAAGGACTCTGCTGCATTATTTAAGGACTCTGCTGAAGCATTTGAGGACTCTGCTGCATTATTTAAGCACTTTGCTGCGGTATTTAAGGACTCTGTTGCATTATTTAAGGACTTTGTTGCATTATTTAAGGACTTTGCTGCATTAGTTAAGGACTTTGCTGCATTATTTAAGGACTCTGCTGCATTATTTAACGACGCTGTTGCATTATTTAAGAACTGTGCTGCATTATCTAAGGACTTTGCTGCATTATTTAAGGACTATGCTGCATTATTTAATGACTTTGCTGAAGCATTTGAGGACTCTGCTGCATTATTAGAGGACTCTGCTGCATTATTTAATGACTTTTTTGGATTTTTTAAGGACTCTGCTGCATTATTTAAGGAATTTGCTGCTATATTAAAGGACTCTGCTTCAGTATTTAAGGACTCTGCTGCGGTATTTAAGGACTCTGCTGCATTATTTAAGGACTCTGCTGCATTATTTAAGGACTTTGCTGCATTATTTAAGGACTCGGCTGCATTATTTAAGGACTTTGCTGCAATATTTAAGGACTCTGCTTCAGTATTTAAGGACTCTGCTGCATTATTTAAGGACGTTGTTGCATTATTTAAGGACTCTGCTGCATTATTTAAGGACTTTACTGAATTATTTAAGGACTCTGCTGCATTATTTAAGGACTTTGTTGCATTATTTCAGGAATCTGATGCATTATTTAAGGAATTTGCTGAATTATTTAAGGACTCTGCTTTCTTATTTAATGACTCTGCTGAAGCATTTGAGGACTCTGCTGCATTATTTGAGGACTCTGTTGCATTATTTAAGGACTTTGCTGCTTTATTTAAGGACTTTGTTGCATTATTTAAGGACTCTGCTGCATTATTTAAGGACTTTGCTGCAATATTTAAGGACTCTGCTTCAGTATTTAAGGACTCTGCTGCATTATTTAAGGACTTTGCTGCATTATTTAAGGACTTTGTTGCATTATTTAAGTACTCTGCTGCATTATTTAAGGACTTTGTTGCATTATTTAAGGACTCTGCTGCATTATTTAAGGACTTTGTTGCATTATTTAATGACTCTGCTGCATTATTTAAGGACTTTGCAGCAATATTTAAGGACTCTGCTTCAGTATTTAAGGACTCTGCTGCATTATTTAAGGACTTTGTTGCATTATTTAAGGAATATGCTGCATTATTTAATGAATTTGCTGAAGCATTTGAGGACTCTGCTGCATTATTAGAGCACTCTGCTGCATTATTTAAGGACTTGCTGCATTATTTAATGACTTTGTTGGATTTTTTAAGGACTCTGCTGCATTATTTAAGGACATTGTTGCATTATTTAATGACTCTGCTGCATTATTTAAGGACTTTGCAGCAATAATTAAGGACTCTGCTTCAGTATTTAAGGACTCTGCTGCATTATTTAAGGACTTTGTTGCATTATTTAAGGACTCTGCTGCATTATTTAAGGACTTTGCTACATTATTTAAGGACACTGCTGCATTATTTAAGGACTCTGCTGAAGCATTTGAGGACTCTGCTGCATTATTTAAGCACTTTGCGGCGGTATTTAAGGACTCTGTTGCATTATTTAAGGACTTTGTTGCATTATTTAAGGACTCTGCTGCATTAGTTAAGGAGTTTGCTGCATTATTTAAGGACTCTGCTGCATTATTTAACGACGTTGTTGCATTATTTAAGAACTGTGCTGCATTATTTAAGGACTTTGCTGCATTATTTAAGGACTATGCTGCATTATTTAATGACTTTGCTGAAGCATTTGAGGACTCTGCTGCATTATTAGAGGACTCTGCTGCATTATTTAAGGACTTGCTGCATTATTTAATGACTTTGTTGGATTTCTTAAGGACTCTGCTGCATTATTTAAGGAATTTGCTGCTATATTAAAGGACTCTGCTTCAGTATTTAAGGACACTGCTGCGGTATTTAAGGACCCTGCTGCATTATTTTAGGACTCTGCTGCATTATTTAAGGACTTTGCTGCATTATTTAAGGAATCTGCTGCATTATTTAAGGACTTTGTTGCATTATCTAAGGACTCTGCTGCATTATTGAAGGACTTTGCTGTGTTATTTAAGGACTCTGATGCATTATTTAAGGACTTTGCTGCAATATTTAAGGACTCTGCTTCAGTATTTAAGGACTCTGCTGAAGCATTTGAGGACTCTGCTGCATTATTTAATGACTTTGCTGAAGCATTTGAGGACTCTGCTGCATTATTAGAGGACTCTGCTGCATTATTTAATGACTTTGTTGGATTTTTTAAGGACTCTGCTGCATTATTTAAGGAATTTGCTGCTATATTAAAGGACTCTGCTTCAGTATTTAAGGACTCTGCTGCGGTATTTAAGGACTCTGCTGCATTATTTAAGGACTCTGCTGCATTATTTAAGGACTTTGCTGCATTATTTAAGGAATTTGTTGCATTATTTAAGGACTCTGCTGCATTATTTAAGGACTTTGCTGCAATATTTAAGGACTCTGCTTCAGTATTTAAGTTCTCTGTTGCATTATTTAAGGACTTTGTTGCATTATTTAAGGACTCTGCTGCATTAGTTAAGGACTTTGCTGCATTATTTAAGGACTCTGCTGCATTATTTAACAACGTTGTTGCATTATTTAAGAACTGTGCTGCATTATTTAAGGACTCTGCTGCATTATTTAACGACGTTGTTGCATTATTTAAGAACTGTGCTGCATTATTTAAGGACTTTGCTGCATTATTTAAGGACTATGCTGCATTATTTAATGACTTTGCTGAAGCATTTGAGGACTCTGCTGCATTATTAGAGGACTCTGCTGCATTATTTAATGACTTTGTTGGATTTTTTAAGGACTCTGCTGCATTATTTAAGGAATTTGCTGCTATATTAAAGGACTCTGCTTCAGTATTTAAGGACTCTGCTGCGGTATATAAGGACTCTGCTGCATTATTTAAGGACTCTGCTGCATTATTTAAGGACTTTGCTGCATTATTTAAGGACTCTGCTGCATTATTTAAGGACTTTGTTGCATTATTTAAGGACTCTAATGCATTATTTAAGGACTTTGCTGGAATATTTAAGGACTCTGCTGCATTAGTTAAGGACTTTGCTGCATTATTTAAGGACTCTGCTGCATTATTTAACGACTTTACTGCATTATTTAAGGACTCTGCTGCATTATTTAAGGACTTTGTTGCATTATTTAAGGACTCTGCTGCATTAGTTAAGGACTATGCTGCATTATTTAATGACTTTGCTGAAGCATTTGAGGACTCTGCTGCATTATTAGAGGACTCTGCTGCATTATTTAAGGACTTGCTGCATTATTTAATGACTTTGTTGGATTTTTTAAGGACTCTGCTGCGTTATTTAAGGAATTTGCTGCTATATTAAAGGACTCTGCTTCAGTATTTAAGGACTCTGCTGCGGTATTTAAGGACTCTGCTGCATTATTTAAGGACTCTGCTGCATTATTTAAGGACTTTGCTGCATTATTTAAGGAATCTGCTGCATTATTTAAGGACTTTGTTGCATTATCTAAGGACTCTGCTGCATTATTGGAGGACTTTGCTGCAATATTTAAGGACTCTGCTTCAGTATTTAAGGACTCTGCTGCATTATTTAAGGACTTTGTTGCATTATTTAAGGACTCTGCTGCATTATTTAAGGACTTTGTTGCATTATTTAAGGACTCTGCTGAATTATTTAAGGACTTTGCTGCAATATTTAAGGACTCTGCTTCAGTATTTAAGGACTCTGCTGCATTATTTAAGGACTTTGTTGCATTATTTAAGGACTCTGCTGCATTATTTAAGGACTTTGCTGCATTATTTAAGGATTCTGCTGCATTTTTTAAGGACTCTGCTGAAGCATTTGAGGACTCTGCTGCATTATTTAAGCACTTTGCTGCAGTATTTAAGGACTCTGTTGCATTATTTAAGGACTTTGTTGCATTATTTAAGGACTCTGCTGCATTAGTTAAGGACTTTGCTGCATTATTTAAGGACTCTGCTGCATTATTTAAGGACTTTGTTGCATTATTTAAGGACTCTGCTGCATTATTTAAGGACTTTGCTGCAATATTTAAGGACTCTGCTTCAGTATTTAAGGACTCTGCTGCATTATTTAAGGACTTTGTTGCATTATTTAAGGACTCTGCTGCATTATTTAAGGACTTTGCTGCATTATTTATGGACTCTGCTGCATTATTTAAGGACTTTGCTGCAATATTTAAGGACTCTGCTTCAGTATTTAAGGACTCTCCTGCATTATTTAAGGACTTTGTTGCATTATTTAAGGACTCTGCTGCAATATTTAAGGACTTTGCTGCATTATTTAAGGACTCTGCTGCATTATTTAAGGACTCTGCTGAAGCATTTGAGGACTCTGCTGCATTATTTAATCACTTTGCTGCGGTATTTAAGGACTCTGTTGCATTATTTAAGGACTTTGTTGCATTATTTAAGGACTCTGCTGCATTAGTTAAGGACTTTGCTGCATTATTTAAGGACTCTGCTGCATTATTTAACGACGTTGTTGCATTATTTAAGAACTGTGCTGCATTATTTAAGGACTTTGCTGCATTATTTAAGGACTATGCTGCATTATTTAATGACTTTGCTGAAGCATTTGAGGACTCTGCTGCATTATTAGAGGACTCTGCTGCATTATTTAATGACTTTGTTGGATTTTTTAAGGACTCTGCTGCATTATTTAAGGAATTTGCTGCTATATTAAAGGACTCTGCTTCAGTATTTAAGGACTCTGCTGCGGTATATAAGGACTCTGCTGCATTATTTAAGGACTCTGCTGCATTATTTAAGGACTTTGCTGCATTATTTAAGGACTCTGCTGCATTATTTAAGGACTTTGTTGCATTATTTAAGGACTCTAATGCATTATTTAAGGACTTTGCTGGAATATTTAAGGACTCTGCTGCATTAGTTAAGGACTTTGCTGCATTATTTAAGGACTCTGCTGCATTATTTAACGACTTTACTGCATTATTTAAGGACTCTGCTGCATTATTTAAGGACTTTGTTGCATTATTTAAGGACTCTGCTGCATTAGTTAAGGACTATGCTGCATTATTTAATGACTTTGCTGAAGCATTTGAGGACTCTGCTGCATTATTAGAGGACTCTGCTGCATTATTTAAGGACTTTGTTGCATTATTTAAGGACTCTGCTGCATTATTTAAGGACTTTGCTGCATTATTTATGGACTCTGCTGCATTATTTAAGGACTTTGCTGCAATATTTAAGGACTCTGCTTCAGTATTTAAGGACTCTGCTGCATTATTTAAGGACTTTGTTGCATTATTTAAGGACTCTGCTGCATTATTTAAGGACTTTGCTGCATTATTTAAGGACTCTGCTGCATTATTTAAGGACTCTGCTGAAGCATTTGAGGACTCTGCTGCATTATTTAATCACTTTGCTGCGGTATTTAAGGACTCTGTTGCATTATTTAAGGACTTTGTTGCATTATTTAAGGACTCTGCTGCATTAGTTAAGGACTTTGCTGCATTATTTAAGGACTCTGCTGCATTATTTAACGACGTTGTTGCATTATTTAAGAACTGTGCTGCATTATTTAAGGACTTTGCTGCATTATTTAAGGACTCTGCTGCATTATTTAAGGACTTTGCTGCATTATTTAAGGAATCTGCTGCATTATTTAAGGACTTTGTTGCATTATCTAAGGACTCTGCTGCATTATTGAAGGACTTTGCTGCAATATTTAAGGACTCTGCTTCAGTATTTAAGGACTCTGCTGCATTATTTAAGGACTTTGTTGCATTATTTAAGGACTCTGCTGCATTATTTAAGGACTTTGTTGCATTATTTAAGGACTCTGCTGCATTATTTAAGGACTTTGCTGCAATATTTAAGGACTCTGCTTCAGTATTTAAGGACTCTGCTGCATTATTTAAGGACTTTGTTGCATTATTTAAGGACTCTGCTGCATTATTTAAGGACTTTGCTGCATTATTTAAGGATTCTGCTGCATTTTTTAAGGACTCTGCTGAAGCATTTGAGGACTCTGCTGCATTATTTAAGCACTTTGCTGCGGTATTTAAGGACTCTGTTGCATTATTTAAGGACTTTGTTGCATTATTTAAGGACTCTGCTGCATTAGTTAAGGACTTTGCTGCATTATTTAAGGACTCTGCTGCATTATTTACCGACGTTGTTGCATTATTTAAGAACTGTGCTGCTTTATTTAAGGACTTTGCATTATTTAAGGACTATGCTGCATTATTTAATGACTTTGCTGAAGCATTTGAGGACTCTGCTGCATTATTAGAGGACTCTGCTGCATTATTTAATGACTTTGTTGGATTTTTTAAGGACTCTGCTGCATTATTTAAGGAATTTGCTGCTATATTAAAGGACTCTGCTTCAGTATTTAAGGACTCTGCTGCGGTATTTAAGGACTCTTCTGCATTATTTAAGGACTCTGCTGCATTATATAAGGACTTTGCTGCATTATTTAAGGACTCTGCTGCATTATTTAAGGACTTTGTTGCATTATTTATGGACTCTAATGCATTATTTAAGGACTTTGGTGCAATATTTAAGGACTCTGCTTCAGTATTTAAGGACTCTGCTGCATTATTTAAGGACGTTGTTGCATTATTTAAGGACTCTGCTGCATTATTTAAGGACTTTACTGCATTATTTAAGGACTCTGCTGCATTATTTAAGGACTTTCTTGCATTATTTAAGGACTCTGCTGCATTAGTTAAGGAATTTGCTGCATTATTTAAGGACTCTGCTGCATTATTTAAGGACTTTGCTGCAATATTTAAGGACTC
This sequence comes from Phyllobates terribilis, assembly GCF_046119375.1. Taxonomy (NCBI): domain Eukaryota; kingdom Metazoa; phylum Chordata; class Amphibia; order Anura; family Dendrobatidae; genus Phyllobates; species Phyllobates terribilis. The sequence goes on from NW_027362905.1 coordinate 4,155,508, forward strand.
TGCTTCAGTATTTAAGGACTCTGCTGCATTATTTAAGGACTTTGTTGCATTATTTAAGGACTCTGCTGCATTATTTAAGGACTTTGCTGCATTATTTAAGGACTCTGCTGCATTTTTTAAGGACTCTGCTGAAGCATTTGAGGACTCTGCTGCATTATTTAAGCACTTTGCTGCGGTATTTAAGGACTCTGTTGCATTATTTAAGGACTTTGTTGCATTATTTAAGGACTCTGCTGCATTATTTAAGGACTTTGTTGCATTATTTAAGGACTCTGCTGCATTATTTAAGGACTTTGCTGCAATATTTAAGGACTCTGCTTCAGTATTTAAGGACTCTGCTGCATTATTTAAGGACTTTGTTGCATTATTTAAGGACTCTGCTGCATTATTTAAGGACTTTGCTGCATTATTTAAGGACTCTGCTGCATTTTTTAAGGACTCTGCTGAAGCATTTGAGGACTCTGCTGCATTATTTAAGCACTTTGCTGCGGTATTTAAGGACTCTGCTGCATTATTTAAGGACTTTACTGCATTATTTAAGGACTCTGCTGCATTATTTAAGGACTTTGTTGCATTATTTCAGGAATCTGATGCATTATTTAAGGAATTTGCTGAATTATTTAAGGACTCTGCTTTCTTATTTAATGACTCTGCTGAAGCATTTGAGGACTCTGCTGCATTATTTGAGGACTCTGTTGCATTATTTAAGGACTTTGCTGCTTTATTTAAGGACTTTGTTGCATTATTTAAGGACTCTGCTGCATTATTTAAGGACTTTGCTGCAATATTTAAGGACTCTGCTTCAGTATTTAAGGACTCTGCTGCATTATTTAAGGACTTTGCTGCATTATTTAAGGACTTTGTTGCATTATTTAAGTACTCTGCTGCATTATTTAAGGACTTTGTTGCATTATTTAAGGACTCTGCTGCATTATTTAAGGACTTTGTTGCATTATTTAATGACTCTGCTGCATTATTTAAGGACTTTGCAGCAATATTTAAGGACTCTGCTTCAGTATTTAAGGACTCTGCTGCATTATTTAAGGACTTTGTTGCATTATTTAAGGAATATGCTGCATTATTTAATGAATTTGCTGAAGCATTTGAGGACTCTGCTGCATTATTAGAGCACTCTGCTGCATTATTTAAGGACTTGCTGCATTATTTAATGACTTTGTTGGATTTTTTAAGGACTCTGCTGCATTATTTAAGGACATTGTTGCATTATTTAATGACTCTGCTGCATTATTTAAGGACTTTGCAGCAATAATTAAGGACTCTTCTTCAGTATTTAAGGACTCTGCTGCATTATTTAAGGACTTTGTTGCATTATTTAAGGACTCTGCTGCATTATTTAAGGACTTTGCTACATTATTTAAGGACACTGCTGCATTATTTAAGGACTCTGCTGAAGCATTTGAGGACTCTGCTGCATTATTTAACGACGTTGTTGCATTATTTAAGAACTGTGCTGCATTATTTAAGGACTTTGCTGCATTATTTAAGGACTATGCTGCATTATTTAATGACTTTGCTGAAGCATTTGAGGACTCTGCTGCATTATTAGAGGACTCTGCTGCATTATTTAAGGACTTGCTGCATTATTTAATGACTTTGTTGGATTTCTTAAGGACTCTGCTGCATTATTTAAGGAATTTGCTGCTATATTAAAGGACTCTGCTTCAGTATTTAAGGACACTGCTGCGGTATTTAAGGACCCTGCTGCATTATTTTAGGACTCTGCTACATTATTTAAGGACTTTGCTGCATTATTTAAGGAATCTGCTGCATTATTTAAGGACTTTGTTGCATTATCTAAGGACTCTGCTGCATTATTGAAGGACTTTGCTGCGTTATTTAAGGACTCTGATGCATTATTTAAGGACTTTGCTGCAATATTTAAGGACTCTGCTTCAGTATTTAAGGACTCTGCTGAAGCATTTGAGGACTCTGCTGCATTATTTAATGACTTTGCTGAAGCATTTGAGGACTCTGCTGCATTATTAGAGGACTCTGCTGCATTATTTAATGACTTTGTTGGATTTTTTAAGGACTCTGCTGCATTATTTAAGGACTTTGCTGCAATATTTAAGGACTCTGCTTCAGTATTTAAGGACTCTCCTGCATTATTTAAGGACTTTGTTGCATTATTTAAGGACTCTGCTGCATTATTTAAGGACTTTGCTGCATTATTTAAGGACTCTGCTGCATTATTTAAGGACTCTGCTGAAGCATTTGAGGACTCTGCTGCATTATTTAATCACTTTGCTGCGGTATTTAAGGACTCTGTTGCATTATTTAAGGACTTTGTTGCATTATTTAAGGACTCTGCTGCATTAGTTAAGGACTTTGCTGCATTATTTAAGGACTCTGCTGCATTATTTAACGACGTTGTTGCATTATTTAAGAACTGTGCTGCATTATTTAAGGACTTTGCTGCATTATTTAAGGACTATGCTGCATTATTTAATGACTTTGCTGAAGCATTTGAGGACTCTGCTGCATTATTAGAGGACTCTGCTGCATTATTTAATGACTTTGTTGGATTTTTTAAGGACTCTGCTGCATTATTTAAGGAATTTGCTGCTATATTAAAGGACTCTGCTTCAGTATTTAAGGACTCTGCTGCGGTATATAAGGACTCTGCTGCATTATTTAAGGACTCTGCTGCATTATTTAAGGACTTTGCTGCATTATTTAAGGACTCTGCTGCATTATTTAAGGACTTTGTTGCATTATTTAAGGACTCTAATGCATTATTTAAGGACTTTGCTGGAATATTTAAGGACTCTGCTGCATTAGTTAAGGACTTTGCTGCATTATTTAAGGACTCTGCTGCATTATTTAACGACTTTACTGCATTATTTAAGGACTCTGCTGCATTATTTAAGGACTTTGTTGCATTATTTAAGGACTCTGCTGCATTAGTTAAGGACTATGCTGCATTATTTAATGACTTTGCTGAAGCATTTGAGGACTCTGCTGCATTATTAGAGGACTCTGCTGCATTATTTAAGGACTTTGTTGCATTATTTAAGGACTCTGCTGCATTATTTAAGGACTTTGCTGCATTATTTAAGGAATCTGCTGCATTATTTAAGGACTTTGTTGCATTATCTAAGGACTCTGCTGCATTATTGAAGGACTTTGCTGCAATATTTAAGGACTCTGCTTCAGTATTTAAGGACTCTGCTGCATTATTTAAGGACTTTGTTGCATTATTTAAGGACTCTGCTGCATTATTTAAGGACTTTGTTGCATTATTTAAGGACTCTGCTGCATTATTTAAGGACTTTGCTGCAATATTTAAGGACTCTGCTTCAGTATTTAAGGACTCTGCTGCATTATTTAAGGACTTTGTTGCATTATTTAAGGACTCTGCTGCATTATTTAAGGACTTTGCTGCATTATTTAAGGATTCTGCTGCATTTTTTAAGGACTCTGCTGAAGCATTTGAGGACTCTGCTGCATTATTTAAGCACTTTGCTGCGGTATTTAAGGACTCTGTTGCATTATTTAAGGACTTTGTTGCATTATTTAAGGACTCTGCTGCATTAGTTAAGGACTTTGCTGCATTATTTAAGGACTCTGCTGCATTATTTACCGACGTTGTTGCATTATTTAAGAACTGTGCTGCTTTATTTAAGGACTTTGCATTATTTAAGGACTATGCTGCATTATTTAATGACTTTGCTGAAGCATTTGAGGACTCTGCTGCATTATTAGAGGACTCTGCTGCATTATTTAATGACTTTGTTGGATTTTTTAAGGACTCTGCTGCATTATTTAAGGAATTTGCTGCTATATTAAAGGACTCTGCTTCAGTATTTAAGGACTCTGCTGCGGTATTTAAGGACTCTTCTGCATTATTTAAGGACTCTGCTGCATTATATAAGGACTTTGCTGCATTATTTAAGGACTCTGCTGCATTATTTAAGGACTTTGTTGCATTATTTATGGACTCTAATGCATTATTTAAGGACTTTGCTGCAATATTTAAGGACTCTGCTTCAGTATTTAAGGACTCTGCTGCATTATTTAAGGACGTTGTTGCATTATTTAAGGACTCTGCTGCATTATTTAAGGACTTTACTGCATTATTTAAGGACTCTGCTGCATTATTTAAGGACTTTCTTGCATTATTTAAGGACTCTGCTGCATTAGTTAAGGAATTTGCTGCATTATTTAAGGACTCTGCTGCATTATTTAAGGACTTTGCTGCAATATTTAAGGACTCTGCTTCAGTATTTAAGGACTCTGCTGCATTATTTAAGGACTTTGTTGCATTATTTAAGGACTCTGCTGCATTATTTAAGGACTTTGCTGCATTATTTAAGGACTCTGCTGCATTTTTTAAGGACTCTGCTGAAGCATTTGAGGACTCTGCTGCATTATTTAAGCACTTTGCTGCGGTATTTAAGGACTCTGTTGCATTATTTAAGGACTTTGTTGCATTATTTAAGGACTCTGCTGCATTATTTAATTACTTTGTTGCATTATTTAAGGACTCTGCTGCATTATTTAAGGACTTTGCTGCAATATTTAAGGACTCTGCTTCAGTATTTAAGGACTCTGCTGCATTATTTAAGGACTTTGTTGCATTATTTAAGGACTCTGCTGCATTATTTAAGGACTTTGCTGCATTATTTAAGGACTCTGCTGCATTTTTTAAGGACTCTGCTGAAGCATTTGAGGACTCTGCTGCATTATTTAAGCACTTTGCTGCGGTATTTAAGGACTCTGCTGCATTATTTAAGGACTTTACTGCATTATTTAAGGACTCTGCTGCATTATTTAAGGACTTTGTTGCATTATTTCAGGAATCTGATGCATTATTTAAGGAATTTGCTGAATTATTTAAGGACTCTGCTTTCTTATTTAATGACTCTGCTGAAGCATTTGAGGACTCTGCTGCATTATTTGAGGACTCTGTTGCATTATTTAAGGACTTTGCTGCTTTATTTAAGGACTTTGTTGCATTATTTAAGGACTCTGCTGCATTATTTAAGGACTTTGCTGCAATATTTAAGGACTCTGCTTCAGTATTTAAGGACTCTGCTGCATTATTTAAGGACTTTGCTGCATTATTTAAGGACTTTGTTGCATTATTTAAGTACTCTGCTGCATTATTTAAGGACTTTGTTGCATTATTTAAGGACTCTGCTGCATTATTTAAGGACTTTGCTGCAATATTTAAGGACTCTGCATCAGTATTTAAGGACTCTGCTGCATTATTTAAGGACTTTGTTGCATTATTTAAGGACTCTGCTGCATTATTTAAGGACTTTGTTGCATTATTTAAGGACTCTGCTGCATTATTTAAGGACTTTGCTGCAATATTTAAGGACTCTGCTTCAGTATTTAAGGACTCTGCTGCATTATTTAAGGACTTTGTTGCATTATTTAAGGACTCTGCTGCATTATTTAAGGACTTTGCTGCATTATTTAAGGATTCTGCTGCATTTTTTAAGGACTCTGCTGAAGCATTTGAGGACTCTGCTGCATTATTTAAGCACTTTGCTGCGGTATTTAAGGACTCTGTTGCATTATTTAAGGACTTTGTTGCATTATTTAAGGACTCTGCTGCATTAGTTAAGGACTTTGCTGCATTATTTAAGGACTCTGCTGCATTATTTACCGACGTTGTTGCATTATTTAAGAACTGTGCTGCTTTATTTAAGGACTTTGCATTATTTAAGGACTATGCTGCATTATTTAATGACTTTGCTGAAGCATTTGAGGACTCTGCTGCATTATTAGAGGACTCTGCTGCATTATTTAATGACTTTGTTGGATTTTTTAAGGACTCTGCTGCATTATTTAAGGAATTTGCTGCTATATTAAAGGACTCTGCTTCAGTATTTAAGGACTCTGCTGCGGTATTTAAGGACTCTTCTGCATTATTTAAGGACTCTGCTGCATTATATAAGGACTTTGCTGCATTATTTAAGGACTCTGCTGCATTATTTAAGGACTTTGTTGCATTATTTATGGACTCTAATGCATTATTTAAGGACTTTGGTGCAATATTTAAGGACTCTGCTTCAGTATTTAAGGACTCTGCTGCATTATTTAAGGACGTTGTTGCATTATTTAAGGACTCTGCTGCATTATTTAAGGACTTTACTGCATTATTTAAGGACTCTGCTGCATTATTTAAGGACTTTCTTGCATTATTTAAGGACTCTGCTGCATTAGTTAAGGAATTTGCTGCATTATTTAAGGACTCTGCTGCATTATTTAAGGACTTTGCTGCAATATTTAAGGACTCTGCTTCAGTATTTAAGGACTCTGCTGCATTATTTAAGGACTTTGTTGCATTATTTAAGGACTCTGCTGCATTATTTAAGGACTTTGCTGCATTATTTAAGGACTCTGCTGCATTTTTTAAGGACTCTGCTGAAGCATTTGAGGACTGTGCTGCATTATTTAAGCACTTTGCTGCGGTATTTAAGGACTCTGTTGCATTATTTAAGGACTTTGTTGCATTATTTAAGGACTCTGCTGCATTATTTAAGGACTTTGTTGCATTATTTAAGGACTCTGCTGCATTATTTAAGGACTTTGCTGCAATATTTAAGGACTCTGCTTCAGTATTTAAGGACTCTGCTGCATTATTTAAGGACTTTGTTGCATTATTTAAGGACTCTGCTGCATTATTTAAGGACTTTGCTGCATTATTTAAGGACTCTGCTGCATTTTTTAAGGACTCTGCTGAAGCATTTGAGGACTCTGCTGCATTATTTAAGCACTTTGCTGCGGTATTTAAGGACTCTGCTGCATTATTTAAGGACTTTACTGCATTATTTAAGGACTCTGCTGCATTATTTAAGGACTTTGTTGCATTATTTCAGGAATCTGATGCATTATTTAAGGAATTTGCTGAATTATTTAAGGACTCTGCTTTCTTATTTAATGACTCTGCTGAAGCATTTGAGGACTCTGCTGCATTATTTGAGGACTCTGTTGCATTATTTAAGGACTTTGCTGCTTTATTTAAGGACTTTGTTGCATTATTTAAGGACTCTGCTGCATTATTTAAGGACTTTGCTGCAATATTTAAGGACTCTGCTTCAGTATTTAAGGACTCTGCTGCATTATTTAAGGACTTTGCTGCATTATTTAAGGACTTTGTTGCATTATTTAAGTACTCTGCTGCATTATTTAAGGACTTTGTTGCATTATTTAAGGACTCTGCTGCATTATTTAAGGACTTTGTTGCATTATTTAATGACTCTGCTGCATTATTTAAGGACTTTGCAGCAATATTTAAGGACTCTGCTTCAGTATTTAAGGACTCTGCTGCATTATTTAAGGACTTTGTTGCATTATTTAAGGAATATGCTGCATTATTTAATGAATTTGCTGAAGCATTTGAGGACTCTGCTGCATTATTAGAGCACTCTGCTGCATTATTTAAGGACTTGCTGCATTATTTAATGACTTTGTTGGATTTTTTAAGGACTCTGCTGCATTATTTAAGGACATTGTTGCATTATTTAATGACTCTGCTGCATTATTTAAGGACTTTGCAGCAATAATTAAGGACTCTTCTTCAGTATTTAAGGACTCTGCTGCATTATTTAAGGACTTTGTTGCATTATTTAAGGACTCTGCTGCATTATTTAAGGACTTTGCTACATTATTTAAGGACACTGCTGCATTATTTAAGGACTCTGCTGAAGCATTTGAGGACTCTGCTGCATTATTTAACGACGTTGTTGCATTATTTAAGAACTGTGCTGCATTATTTAAGGACTTTGCTGCATTATTTAAGGACTATGCTGCATTATTTAATGACTTTGCTGAAGCATTTGAGGACTCTGCTGCATTATTAGAGGACTCTGCTGCATTATTTAAGGACTTGCTGCATTATTTAATGACTTTGTTGGATTTCTTAAGGACTCTGCTGCATTATTTAAGGAATTTGCTGCTATATTAAAGGACTCTGCTTCAGTATTTAAGGACACTGCTGCGGTATTTAAGGACCCTGCTGCATTATTTTAGGACTCTGCTACATTATTTAAGGACTTTGCTGCATTATTTAAGGAATCTGCTGCATTATTTAAGGACTTTGTTGCATTATCTAAGGACTCTGCTGCATTATTGAAGGACTTTGCTGCGTTATTTAAGGACTCTGATGCATTATTTAAGGACTTTGCTGCAATATTTAAGGACTCTGCTTCAGTATTTAAGGACTCTGCTGAAGCATTTGAGGACTCTGCTGCATTATTTAATGACTTTGCTGAAGCATTTGAGGACTCTGCTGCATTATTAGAGGACTCTGCTGCATTATTTAATGACTTTGTTGGATTTTTTAAGGACTCTGCTGCATTATTTAAGGACTTTGCTGCAATATTTAAGGACTCTGCTTCAGTATTTAAGGACTCTCCTGCATTATTTAAGGACTTTGTTGCATTATTTAAGGACTCTGCTGCATTATTTAAGGACTTTGCTGCATTATTTAAGGACTCTGCTGCATTATTTAAGGACTCTGCTGAAGCATTTGAGGACTCTGCTGCATTATTTAATCACTTTGCTGCGGTATTTAAGGACTCTGTTGCATTATTTAAGGACTTTGTTGCATTATTTAAGGACTCTGCTGCATTAGTTAAGGACTTTGCTGCATTATTTAAGGACTCTGCTGCATTATTTAACGACGTTGTTGCATTATTTAAGAACTGTGCTGCATTATTTAAGGACTTTGCTGCATTATTTAAGGACTATGCTGCATTATTTAATGACTTTGCTGAAGCATTTGAGGACTCTGCTGCATTATTAGAGGACTCTGCTGCATAATTTAATGACTTTGTTGGATTTTTTAAGGACTCTGCTGCATTATTTAAGGAATTTGCTGCTATATTAAAGGACTCTGCTTCAGTATTTAAGGACTCTGCTGCGGTATATAAGGACTCTGCTGCATTATTTAAGGACTCTGCTGCATTATTTAAGGACTTTGCTGCATTATTTAAGGACTCTGCTGCATTATTTAAGGACTTTGTTGCATTATTTAAGGACTCTAATGCATTATTTAAGGACTTTGCTGGAATATTTAAGGACTCTGCTGCATTAGTTAAGGACTTTGCTGCATTATTTAAGGACTCTGCTGCATTATTTAACGACTTTACTGCATTATTTAAGGACTCTGCTGCATTATTTAAGGACTTTGTTGCATTATTTAAGGACTCTGCTGCATTAGTTAAGGACTATGCTGCATTATTTAATGACTTTGCTGAAGCATTTGAGGACTCTGCTGCATTATTAGAGGACTCTGCTGCATTATTTAAGGACTTTGTTGCATTATTTAAGGACTCTGCTGCATTATTTAAGGACTTTGCTGCATTATTTATGGACTCTGCTGCATTATTTAAGGACTTTGCTGCAATATTTAAGGACTCTGCTTCAGTATTTAAGGACTCTGCTGCATTATTTAAGGACTTTGTTGCATTATTTAAGGACTCTGCTGCATTATTTAAGGACTTTGCTGCATTATTTAAGGACTCTGCTGCATTATTTAAGGACTCTGCTGAAGCATTTGAGGACTCTGCTGCATTATTTAATCACTTTGCTGCGGTATTTAAGGACTCTGTTGCATTATTTAAGGACTTTGTTGCATTATTTAAGGACTCTGCTGCATTAGTTAAGGACTTTGCTGCATTATTTAAGGACTCTGCTGCATTATTTAACGACGTTGTTGCATTATTTAAGAACTGTGCTGCATTATTTAAGGACTTTGCTGCATTATTTAAGGACTCTGCTGCATTATTTAAGGACTTTGCTGCATTATTTAAGGAATCTGCTGCATTATTTAAGGACTTTGTTGCATTATCTAAGGACTCTGCTGCATTATTGAAGGACTTTGCTGCAATATTTAAGGACTCTGCTTCAGTATTTAAGGACTCTGCTGCATTATTTAAGGACTTTGTTGCATTATTTAAGGACTCTGCTGCATTATTTAAGGACTTTGTTGCATTATTTAAGGACTCTGCTGCATTATTTAAGGACTTTGCTGCAATATTTAAGGACTCTGCTTCAGTATTTAAGGACTCTGCTGCATTATTTAAGGACTTTGTTGCATTATTTAAGGACTCTGCTGCATTATTTAAGGACTTTGCTGCATTATTTAAGGATTCTGCTGCATTTTTTAAGGACTCTGCTGAAGCATTTGAGGACTCTGCTGCATTATTTAAGCACTTTGCTGCGGTATTTAAGGACTCTGTTGCATTATTTAAGGACTTTGTTGCATTATTTAAGGACTCTGCTGCATTAGTTAAGGACTTTGCTGCATTATTTAAGGACTCTGCTGCATTATTTACCGACGTTGTTGCATTATTTAAGAACTGTGCTGCTTTATTTAAGGACTTTGCATTATTTAAGGACTATGCTGCATTATTTAATGACTTTGCTGAAGCATTTGAGGACTCTGCTGCATTATTAGAGGACTCTGCTGCATTATTTAATGACTTTGTTGGATTTTTTAAGGACTCTGCTGCATTATTTAAGGAATTTGCTGCTATATTAAAGGACTCTGCTTCAGTATTTAAGGACTCTGCTGCGGTATTTAAGGACTCTTCTGCATTATTTAAGGACTCTGCTGCATTATATAAGGACTTTGCTGCATTATTTAAGGACTCTGCTGCATTATTTAAGGACTTTGTTGCATTATTTATGGACTCTAATGCATTATTTAAGGACTTTGCTGCAATATTTAAGGACTCTGCTTCAGTATTTAAGGACTCTGCTGCATTATTTAAGGACGTTGTTGCATTATTTAAGGACTCTGCTGCATTATTTAAGGACTTTACTGCATTATTTAAGGACTCTGCTGCATTATTTAAGGACTTTCTTGCATTATTTAAGGACTCTGCTGCATTAGTTAAGGAATTTGCTGCATTATTTAAGGACTCTGCTGCATTATTTAAGGACTTTGCTGCAATATTTAAGGACTCTGCTTCAGTATTTAAGGACTCTGCTGCATTATTTAAGGACTTTGTTGCATTATTTAAGGACTCTGCTGCATTATTTAAGGACTTTGCTGCATTATTTAAGGACTCTGCTGCATTTTTTAAGGACTCTGCTGAAGCATTTGAGGACTCTGCTGCATTATTTAAGCACTTTGCTGCGGTATTTAAGGACTCTGTTGCATTATTTAAGGACTTTGTTGCATTATTTAAGGACTCTGCTGCATTATTTAATTACTTTGTTGCATTATTTAAGGACTCTGCTGCATTATTTAAGGACTTTGCTGCAATATTTAAGGACTCTGCTTCAGTATTTAAGGACTCTGCTGCATTATTTAAGGACTTTGTTGCATTATTTAAGGACTCTGCTGCATTATTTAATTACTTTGTTGCATTATTTAAGGACTCTGCTGCATTATTTAAGGACTTTGCTGCAATATTTAAGGACTCTGCTTCAGTATTTAAGGACTCTGCTGCATTATTTAAGGACTTTGCTGCATTATTTAAGGACTTTGTTGCATTATTTAAGTACTCTGCTGCATTATTTAAGGACTTTGTTGCATTATTTAAGGACTCTGCTGCATTATTTAAGGACTTTGCTGCAATATTTAAGGACTCTGCATCAGTATTTAAGGACTCTGCTGCATTATTTAAGGACTTTGTTGCATTATTTAAGGACTCTGCTGCATTATTTAAGGACTTTGTTGCATTATTTAAGGACTCTGCTGCATTATTTAAGGACTTTGCTGCAATATTTAAGGACTCTGCTTCAGTATTTAAGGACTCTGCTGCATTATTTAAGGACTTTGTTGCATTATTTAAGGACTCTGCTGCATTATTTAAGGACTTTGCTGCATTATTTAAGGATTCTGCTGCATTTTTTAAGGACTCTGCTGAAGCATTTGAGGACTCTGCTGCATTATTTAAGCACTTTGCTGCGGTATTTAAGGACTCTGTTGCATTATTTAAGGACTTTGTTGCATTATTTAAGGACTCTGCTGCATTAGTTAAGGACTTTGCTGCATTATTTAAGGACTCTGCTGCATTATTTACCGACGTTGTTGCATTATTTAAGAACTGTGCTGCTTTATTTAAGGACTTTGCATTATTTAAGGACTATGCTGCATTATTTAATGACTTTGCTGAAGCATTTGAGGACTCTGCTGCATTATTAGAGGACTCTGCTGCATTATTTAATGACTTTGTTGGATTTTTTAAGGACTCTGCTGCATTATTTAAGGAATTTGCTGCTATATTAAAGGACTCTGCTTCAGTATTTAAGGACTCTGCTGCGGTATTTAAGGACTCTTCTGCATTATTTAAGGACTCTGCTGCATTATATAAGGACTTTGCTGCATTATTTAAGGACTCTGCTGCATTATTTAAGGACTTTGTTGCATTATTTATGGACTCTAATGCATTATTTAAGGACTTTGGTGCAATATTTAAGGACTCTGCTTCAGTATTTAAGGACTCTGCTGCATTATTTAAGGACGTTGTTGCATTATTTAAGGACTCTGCTGCATTATTTAAGGACTTTACTGCATTATTTAAGGACTCTGCTGCATTATTTAAGGACTTTCTTGCATTATTTAAGGACTCTGCTGCATTAGTTAAGGAATTTGCTGCATTATTTAAGGACTCTGCTGCATTATTTAAGGACTTTGCTGCAATATTTAAGGACTCTGCTTCAGTATTTAAGGACTCTGCTGCATTATTTAAGGACTTTGTTGCATTATTTAAGGACTCTGCTGCATTATTTAAGGACTTTGCTGCATTATTTAAGGACTCTGCTGCATTTTTTAAGGACTCTGCTGAAGCATTTGAGGACTCTGCTGCATTATTTAAGCACTTTGCTGCGGTATTTAAGGACTCTGTTGCATTATTTAAGGACTTTGTTGCATTATTTAAGGACTCTGCTGCATTATTTAAGGACTTTGTTGCATTATTTAAGGACTCTGCTGCATTATTTAAGGACTTTGCTGCAATATTTAAGGACTCTGCTTCAGTATTTAAGGACTCTGCTGCATTATTTAAGGACTTTGTTGCATTATTTAAGGACTCTGCTGCATTATTTAAGGACTTTGCTGCATTATTTAAGGACTCTGCTGCATTTTTTAAGGACTCTGCTGAAGCATTTGAGGACTCTGCTGCATTATTTAAGCACTTTGCTGCGGTATTTAAGGACTCTGCTGCATTATTTAAGGACTTTACTGCATTATTTAAGGACTCTGCTGCATTATTTAAGGACTTTGTTGCATTATTTCAGGAATCTGATGCATTATTTAAGGAATTTGCTGAATTATTTAAGGACTCTGCTTTCTTATTTAATGACTCTGCTGAAGCATTTGAGGACTCTGCTGCATTATTTGAGGACTCTGTTGCATTATTTAAGGACTTTGCTGCTTTATTTAAGGACTTTGTTGCATTATTTAAGGACTCTGCTGCATTATTTAAGGACTTTGCTGCAATATTTAAGGACTCTGCTTCAGTATTTAAGGACTCTGCTGCATTATTTAAGGACTTTGCTGCATTATTTAAGGACTTTGTTGCATTATTTAAGTACTCTGCTGCATTATTTAAGGACTTTGTTGCATTATTTAAGGACTCTGCTGCATTATTTAAGGACTTTGTTGCATTATTTAATGACTCTGCTGCATTATTTAAGGACTTTGCAGCAATATTTAAGGACTCTGCTTCAGTATTTAAGGACTCTGCTGCATTATTTAAGGACTTTGTTGCATTATTTAAGGAATATGCTGCATTATTTAATGAATTTGCTGAAGCATTTGAGGACTCTGCTGCATTATTAGAGCACTCTGCTGCATTATTTAAGGACTTGCTGCATTATTTAATGACTTTGTTGGATTTTTTAAGGACTCTGCTGCATTATTTAAGGACATTGTTGCATTATTTAATGACTCTGCTGCATTATTTAAGGACTTTGCAGCAATAATTAAGGACTCTTCTTCAGTATTTAAGGACTCTGCTGCATTATTTAAGGACTTTGTTGCATTATTTAAGGACTCTGCTGCATTATTTAAGGACTTTGCTACATTATTTAAGGACACTGCTGCATTATTTAAGGACTCTGCTGAAGCATTTGAGGACTCTGCTGCATTATTTAACGACGTTGTTGCATTATTTAAGAACTGTGCTGCATTATTTAAGGACTTTGCTGCATTATTTAAGGACTATGCTGCATTATTTAATGACTTTGCTGAAGCATTTGAGGACTCTGCTGCATTATTAGAGGACTCTGCTGCATTATTTAAGGACTTGCTGCATTATTTAATGACTTTGTTGGATTTCTTAAGGACTCTGCTGCATTATTTAAGGAATTTGCTGCTATATTAAAGGACTCTGCTTCAGTATTTAAGGACACTGCTGCGGTATTTAAGGACCCTGCTGCATTATTTTAGGACTCTGCTACATTATTTAAGGACTTTGCTGCATTATTTAAGGAATCTGCTGCATTATTTAAGGACTTTGTTGCATTATCTAAGGACTCTGCTGCATTATTGAAGGACTTTGCTGCGTTATTTAAGGACTCTGATGCATTATTTAAGGACTTTGCTGCAATATTTAAGGACTCTGCTTCAGTATTTAAGGACTCTGCTGAAGCATTTGAGGACTCTGCTGCATTATTTAATGACTTTGCTGAAGCATTTGAGGACTCTGCTGCATTATTAGAGGACTCTGCTGCATTATTTAATGACTTTGTTGGATTTTTTAAGGACTCTGCTGCATTATTTAAGGACTTTGCTGCAATATTTAAGGACTCTGCTTCAGTATTTAAGGACTCTCCTGCATTATTTAAGGACTTTGTTGCATTATTTAAGGACTCTGCTGCATTATTTAAGGACTTTGCTGCATTATTTAAGGACTCTGCTGCATTATTTAAGGACTCTGCTGAAGCATTTGAGGACTCTGCTGCATTATTTAATCACTTTGCTGCGGTATTTAAGGACTCTGTTGCATTATTTAAGGACTTTGTTGCATTATTTAAGGACTCTGCTGCATTAGTTAAGGACTTTGCTGCATTATTTAAGGACTCTGCTGCATTATTTAACGACGTTGTTGCATTATTTAAGAACTGTGCTGCATTATTTAAGGACTTTGCTGCATTATTTAAGGACTATGCTGCATTATTTAATGACTTTGCTGAAGCATTTGAGGACTCTGCTGCATTATTAGAGGACTCTGCTGCATAATTTAATGACTTTGTTGGATTTTTTAAGGACTCTGCTGCATTATTTAAGGAATTTGCTGCTATATTAAAGGACTCTGCTTCAGTATTTAAGGACTCTGCTGCGGTATATAAGGACTCTGCTGCATTATTTAAGGACTCTGCTGCATTATTTAAGGACTTTGCTGCATTATTTAAGGACTCTGCTGCATTATTTAAGGACTTTGTTGCATTATTTAAGGACTCTAATGCATTATTTAAGGACTTTGCTGGAATATTTAAGGACTCTGCTGCATTAGTTAAGGACTTTGCTGCATTATTTAAGGACTCTGCTGCATTATTTAACGACTTTACTGCATTATTTAAGGACTCTGCTGCATTATTTAAGGACTTTGTTGCATTATTTAAGGACTCTGCTGCATTAGTTAAGGACTATGCTGCATTATTTAATGACTTTGCTGAAGCATTTGAGGACTCTGCTGCATTATTAGAGGACTCTGCTGCATTATTTAAGGACTTTGTTGCATTATTTAAGGACTCTGCTGCATTATTTAAGGACTTTGCTGCATTATTTATGGACTCTGCTGCATTATTTAAGGACTTTGCTGCAATATTTAAGGACTCTGCTTCAGTATTTAAGGACTCTGCTGCATTATTTAAGGACTTTGTTGCATTATTTAAGGACTCTGCTGCATTATTTAAGGACTTTGCTGCATTATTTAAGGACTCTGCTGCATTATTTAAGGACTCTGCTGAAGCATTTGAGGACTCTGCTGCATTATTTAATCACTTTGCTGCGGTATTTAAGGACTCTGTTGCATTATTTAAGGACTTTGTTGCATTATTTAAGGACTCTGCTGCATTAGTTAAGGACTTTGCTGCATTATTTAAGGACTCTGCTGCATTATTTAACGACGTTGTTGCATTATTTAAGAACTGTGCTGCATTATTTAAGGACTTTGCTGCATTATTTAAGGACTCTGCTGCATTATTTAAGGACTTTGCTGCATTATTTAAGGAATCTGCTGCATTATTTAAGGACTTTGTTGCATTATCTAAGGACTCTGCTGCATTATTGAAGGACTTTGCTGCAATATTTAAGGACTCTGCTTCAGTATTTAAGGACTCTGCTGCATTATTTAAGGACTTTGTTGCATTATTTAAGGACTCTGCTGCATTATTTAAGGACTTTGTTGCATTATTTAAGGACTCTGCTGCATTATTTAAGGACTTTGCTGCAATATTTAAGGACTCTGCTTCAGTATTTAAGGACTCTGCTGCATTATTTAAGGACTTTGTTGCATTATTTAAGGACTCTGCTGCATTATTTAAGGACTTTGCTGCATTATTTAAGGATTCTGCTGCATTTTTTAAGGACTCTGCTGAAGCATTTGAGGACTCTGCTGCATTATTTAAGCACTTTGCTGCGGTATTTAAGGACTCTGTTGCATTATTTAAGGACTTTGTTGCATTATTTAAGGACTCTGCTGCATTAGTTAAGGACTTTGCTGCATTATTTAAGGACTCTGCTGCATTATTTACCGACGTTGTTGCATTATTTAAGAACTGTGCTGCTTTATTTAAGGACTTTGCATTATTTAAGGACTATGCTGCATTATTTAATGACTTTGCTGAAGCATTTGAGGACTCTGCTGCATTATTAGAGGACTCTGCTGCATTATTTAATGACTTTGTTGGATTTTTTAAGGACTCTGCTGCATTATTTAAGGAATTTGCTGCTATATTAAAGGACTCTGCTTCAGTATTTAAGGACTCTGCTGCGGTATTTAAGGACTCTTCTGCATTATTTAAGGACTCTGCTGCATTATATAAGGACTTTGCTGCATTATTTAAGGACTCTGCTGCATTATTTAAGGACTTTGTTGCATTATTTATGGACTCTAATGCATTATTTAAGGACTTTGCTGCAATATTTAAGGACTCTGCTTCAGTATTTAAGGACTCTGCTGCATTATTTAAGGACGTTGTTGCATTATTTAAGGACTCTGCTGCATTATTTAAGGACTTTACTGCATTATTTAAGGACTCTGCTGCATTATTTAAGGACTTTCTTGCATTATTTAAGGACTCTGCTGCATTAGTTAAGGAATTTGCTGCATTATTTAAGGACTCTGCTGCATTATTTAAGGACTTTGCTGCAATATTTAAGGACTCTGCTTCAGTATTTAAGGACTCTGCTGCATTATTTAAGGACTTTGTTGCATTATTTAAGGACTCTGCTGCATTATTTAAGGACTTTGCTGCATTATTTAAGGACTCTGCTGCATTTTTTAAGGACTCTGCTGAAGCATTTGAGGACTCTGCTGCATTATTTAAGCACTTTGCTGCGGTATTTAAGGACTCTGTTGCATTATTTAAGGACTTTGTTGCATTATTTAAGGACTCTGCTGCATTATTTAATTACTTTGTTGCATTATTTAAGGACTCTGCTGCATTATTTAAGGACTTTGCTGCAATATTTAAGGACTCTGCTTCAGTATTTAAGGACTCTGCTGCATTATTTAAGGACTTTGTTGCATTATTTAAGGACTCTGCTGCATTATTTAAGGACTTTGCTGCATTATTTAAGGACTCTGCTGCATTTTTTAAGGACTCTGCTGAAGCATTTGAGGACTCTGCTGCATTATTTAAGCACTTTGCTGCGGTATTTAAGGACTCTGCTGCATTATTTAAGGACTTTACTGCATTATTTAAGGACTCTGCTGCATTATTTAAGGACTTTGTTGCATTATTTCAGGAATCTGATGCATTATTTAAGGAATTTGCTGAATTATTTAAGGACTCTGCTTTCTTATTTAATGACTCTGCTGAAGCATTTGAGGACTCTGCTGCATTATTTGAGGACTCTGTTGCATTATTTAAGGACTTTGCTGCTTTATTTAAGGACTTTGTTGCATTATTTAAGGACTCTGCTGCATTATTTAAGGACTTTGCTGCAATATTTAAGGACTCTGCTTCAGTATTTAAGGACTCTGCTGCATTATTTAAGGACTTTGCTGCATTATTTAAGGACTTTGTTGCATTATTTAAGTACTCTGCTGCATTATTTAAGGACTTTGTTGCATTATTTAAGGACTCTGCTGCATTATTTAAGGACTTTGTTGCATTATTTAATGACTCTGCTGCATTATTTAAGGACTTTGCAGCAATATTTAAGGACTCTGCTTCAGTATTTAAGGACTCTGCTGCATTATTTAAGGACTTTGTTGCATTATTTAAGGAATATGCTGCATTATTTAATGAATTTGCTGAAGCATTTGAGGACTCTGCTGCATTATTAGAGCACTCTGCTGCATTATTTAAGGACTTGCTGCATTATTTAATGACTTTGTTGGATTTTTTAAGGACTCTGCTGCATTATTTAAGGACATTGTTGCATTATTTAATGACTCTGCTGCATTATTTAAGGACTTTGCAGCAATAATTAAGGACTCTGCTTCAGTATTTAAGGACTCTGCTGCATTATTTAAGGACTTTGTTGCATTATTTAAGGACTCTGCTGCATTATTTAAGGACTTTGCTACATTATTTAAGGACACTGCTGCATTATTTAAGGACTCTGCTGAAGCATTTGAGGACTCTGCTGCATTATTTAACGACGTTGTTGCATTATTTAAGAACTGTGCTGCATCATTTAAGGACTTTGCTGCATTATTTAAGGACTATGCTGCATTATTTAATGACTTTGCTGAAGCATTTGAGGACTCTGCTGCATTATTAGAGGACTCTGCTGCATTATTTAAGGACTTGCTGCATTATTTAATGACTTTGTTGGATTTCTTAAGGACTCTGCTGCATTATTTAAGGAATTTGCTGCTATATTAAAGGACTCTGCTTCAGTATTTAAGGACACTGCTGCGGTATTTAAGGACCCTGCTGCATTATTTTAGGACTCTGCTACATTATTTAAGGACTTTGCTGCATTATTTAAGGAATCTGCTGCATTATTTAAGGACTTTGTTGCATTATCTAAGGACTCTGCTGCATTATTGAAGGACTTTGCTGCGTTATTTAAGGACTCTGATGCATTATTTAAGGACTTTGCTGCAATATTTAAGGACTCTGCTTCAGTATTTAAGGACTCTGCTGAAGCATTTGAGGACTCTGCTGCATTATTTAATGACTTTGCTGAAGCATTTGAGGACTCTGCTGCATTATTAGAGGACTCTGCTGCATTATTTAATGACTTTGTTGGATTTTTTAAGGACTCTGCTGCATTATTTAAGGAATTTGCTGCTATATTAAAGGACTCTGCTTCAGTATTTAAGGACTCTGCTGCGGTATTTAAGGACTCTGCTGCATTATTTAAGGACTCTGCTGCATTATTTAAGGACTTTGCTGCATTATTTAAGGAATTTGTTGCATTATTTAAGGACTCTGCTGCATTATTAGAGGACTCTGCTGCATTATTTAAGGACTTGCTGCATTATTTAATGACTTTGTTGGATTTTTTAAGGACTCTGCTGCATTATTTAAGGAATTTGCTGCTATATTAAAGGACTCTGCTTCAGTATTTAAGGACTCTGCTGCGGTATTTAAGGACTCTGCTGCATTATTTAAGGACTCTGCTGCATTATTTAAGGACTTTGCTGCATTATTTAAGGAATCTGCTGCATTATTTAAGGACTTTGTTGCATTATCTAAGGACTCTGCTGCATTATTGAAGGACTTTGCTGCATTATTTAAGGACTCTGATGCATTATTTAACGACTTTGCTGCAATATTTAAGGACTCTGCTTCAGTATTTAAGGACTCTGCTGAAGCATTTTAGGACTCTGCTGCATTATTTAATGACTTTGCTGAAGCATTTGAGGACTCTGCTGCATTATTAGAGGACTCTGCTGCATTATTTAATGACTTTGTTGGATTTTTTAAGGACTCTGCTGCATTATTTAAGGAATTTGCTGCTATATTAAAGGACTCTGCTTCAGTATTTAAGGACTCTGCTGTGGTATTTAAGGACTCTGCTGCATTATTTAAGGACTCTGCTGCATTATTTAAGGACTTTGCTGCATTATTTAAGGAATTTGTTGCATTATTTAAGGACTCTGCTGCATTATTTAAGGACTGTGCTGCAATATTTAAGGACTCTGCTTCAGTATTTCAGTTCTCTGCTGCATTATTTAAGGACGTTGTTGCATTATTTAAGGACTCTGCTGCATTATTTAAGGACTTTACTGCATTATTTAAGGACTCTGCTGCATTATTTAAGGACTATGCTGCATTATTTAATGACTTTGCTGAAGCATTTGAGGACTCTGCTGCATTATTAGAGGACTCTGCTGCATTATTTAATGACTTTGTTGGATTTTTTAAGGACTCTGCTGCATTAATTAAAGGAATTTGATGCTATATTAAAGGACTCTGCTTCAGTATTTAAGGACTCTGCTGCGGTATTTAAGGACTCTGCTGCATTATTTAAGGACTCTGCTGCATTATTTAAGGACTTTGCTGCATTATTTAAGGACTCTGCTGCATTATTTAAGGACTTTGTTGCATTATTTAAGGACTCTAATGCATTATTTAAGGACTTTGCTGCAATATTTAAGGACTCTGCTTCAGTATTTAAGGACTCTGCTGCATTATTTAAGGACGTTGTTGCATTAGTTAAGGACTCTGCTGCATTATTTAAGGACTTTACTGCATTATTTAAGGACTCTGCTGCATTATTTAAGGACTTTCTTGCATTATTTAAGGACTCTGCTGCATTAGTTAAGGACTTTGCTGCATTATTTAAGGACTCTGCTGCATTATTTAACGACGTTGTTGCATTACTTAAGAACTGTGCTGCATTATTTAAGGACTTTGCTGCATTATTTAAGGACTATGCTGCATTATTTAATGACTTTGCTGAAGCATTTGAGGACTCTGCTGCATTATTAGAGGACTCTGCTGCATTATTTAAGGACTTGCTGCATTATTTAATGACTTTGTTGGATTTTTTTATGGACTCTGCTGCATTATTTAAGGAATTTGCTGCTATATTAAAGGACTCTGCTTCAGTATTTAAGGACTCTGCTGCGGTATTTAAGGACTCTGCTGCATTATTTAAGGACTCTGCTGCATTATTTAAGGACTTTGCTGCATTATTTAAGGCATCTCCTGCATTATTTAAGGACTTTGTTGCATTATCTAAGGACTCTGCTGCATTATTGAAGGACTTTGCTGCAATATTTAAGGACTCTGCTTCAGTATTTAAGGGCTCTGCTGCATTATTTAAGGACTTTGTTGCATTATTTAAGGACTCTGCTGCATTAGATAAGGACTTTGCTGCATTATTTAAGGACTCTGCTGCATTATTTAAGGACTTTGCTGCAATATTTAAGGACTCTGCTTCAGTATTTAAGGACTCTGCTGCATTATTTAAGGACTTTGTTGCATTATTTAAGGACTCTGCTGCATTATTTAAGGACTCTGCTGCATTATTTAAGGACTCTGCTGAAGCATTTGAGGACTCTGCTGCATTATTTAAGCACTTTGCTGCGGTATTTAAGGACTTTGTTGCATTATTTAAGGACTTTGCTGCATTAGTTAAGGACTTTGCTGCATTATTTAAGGACTCTGCTGCATTATTTAACGACGCTGTTGCATTATTTAAGAACTGTGCTGCATTATTTAAGGACTTTGCTGCATTATTTAAGGACTATGCTGCATTATTTAATGACTTTGCTGAAGCATTTGAGGACTCTGCTGCATTATTAGAGGACTCTGCTGCATTATTTAATGACTTTTTTGGATTTTTTAAGGACTCTGCTGCATTATTTAAGGAATTTGCTGCTATATTAAAGGACTCTGCTTCAGTATTTAAGGACTCTGCTGCGGTATTTAAGGACTCTGCTGCATTATTTAAGGACTCTGCTGCATTATTTAAGGACTTTGCTGCATTATTTAAGGACTCGGCTGCATTATTTAAGGACTTTGCTGCAATATTTAAGGACTCTGCTTCAGTATTTAAGGACTCTGCTGCATTATTTAAGGACGTTGTTGCATTATTTAAGGACTCTGCTGCATTATTTAAGGACTTTACTGCATTATTTAAGGACTCTGCTGCATTATTTAAGGACTTTGTTGCATTATTTCAGGAATCTGATGCATTATTTAAGGAATTTGCTGAATTATTTAAGGACTCTGCTTTCTTATTTAATGACTCTGCTGAAGCATTTGAGGACTCTGCTGCATTATTTGAGGACTCTGTTGCATTATTTAAGGACTTTGCTGCTTTATTTAAGGACTTTGTTGCATTATTTAAGGACTCTGCTGCATTATTTAAGGACTTTGCTGCAATATTTAAGGACTCTGCTTCAGTATTTAAGGACTCTGCTGCATTATTTAAGGACTTTGCTGCATTATTTAAGGACTTTGTTGCATTATTTAAGTACTCTGCTGCATTATTTAAGGACTTTGTTGCATTATTTAAGGACTCTGCTGCATTATTTAAGGACTTTGTTGCATTATTTAATGACTCTGCTGCATTATTTAAGGACTTTGCAGCAATATTTAAGGACTCTGCTTCAGTATTTAAGGACTCTGCTGCATTATTTAAGGACTTTGTTGCATTATTTAAGGAATATGCTGCATTATTTAATGAATTTGCTGAAGCATTTGAGGACTCTGCTGCATTATTAGAGCACTCTGCTGCATTATTTAAGGACTTGCTGCATTATTTAATGACTTTGTTGGATTTTTTAAGGACTCTGCTGCATTATTTAAGGACATTGTTGCATTATTTAATGACTCTGCTGCATTATTTAAGGACTTTGCAGCAATAATTAAGGACTCTGCTTCAGTATTTAAGGACTCTGCTCCATTATTTAAGGACTTTGTTGCATTATTTAAGGACTCTGCTGCATTATTTAAGGACTTTGCTACATTATTTAAGGACACTGCTGCATTATTTAAGGACTCTGCTGAAGCATTTGAGGACTCTGCTGCATTATTTAAGCACTTTGCGGCGGTATTTAAGGACTCTGTTGCATTATTTAAGGACTTTGTTGCATTATTTAAGGACTCTGCTGCATTAGTTAAGGAGTTTGCTGCATTATTTAAGGACTCTGCTGCATTATTTAACGACGTTGTTGCATTATTTAAGAACTGTGCTGCATTATTTAAGGACTTTGCTGCATTATTTAAGGACTATGCTGCATTATTTAATGACTTTGCTGAAGCATTTGAGGACTCTGCTGCATTATTAGAGGACTCTGCTGCATTATTTAAGGACTTGCTGCATTATTTAATGACTTTGTTGGATTTCTTAAGGACTCTGCTGCATTATTTAAGGAATTTGCTGCTATATTAAAGGACTCTGCTTCAGTATTTAAGGACACTGCTGCGGTATTTAAGGACCCTGCTGCATTATTTTAGGACTCTGCTGCATTATTTAAGGACTTTGCTGCATTATTTAAGGAATCTGCTGCATTATTTAAGGACTTTGTTGCATTATCTAAGGACTCTGCTGCATTATTGAAGGACTTTGCTGCGTTATTTAAGGACTCTGATGCATTATTTAAGGACTTTGCTGCAATATTTAAGGACTCTGCTTCAGTATTTAAGGACTCTGCTGAAGCATTTGAGGACTCTGCTGCATTATTTAATGACTTTGCTGAAGCATTTGAGGACTCTGCTGCATTATTAGAGGACTCTGCTGCATTATTTAATGACTTTGTTGGATTTTTTAAGGACTCTGCTGCATTATTTAAGGAATTTGCTGCTATATTAAAGGACTCTGCTTCAGTATTTAGGGACTCTGCTGCGGTATTTAAGGACTCTGCTGCATTATTTAAGGACTCTGCTGCATTATTTAAGGACTTTGCTGCATTATTTAAGGAATTTGTTGCATTATTTAAGGACTCTGCTGCATTATTTAAGGACTTTGCTGCAATATTTAAGGACTCTGCTTCAGTATTTAAGTTCTCTGTTGCATTATTTAAGGACTTTGTTGCATTATTTAAGGACTCTGCTGCATTAGTTAAGGACTTTGCTGCATTATTTAAGGACTCTGCTGCATTATGTAACGACGTTGTTGCATTATTTAAGAACTGTGCTGCATTATTTAAGGACTTTGCTGCATTATTTAAGGACTATGCTGCATTATTTAATGACTTTGCTGAAGCATTTGAGGACTCTGCTGCATTATTAGAGGACTCTGCTGCATTATTTAAGGACTTGCTGCATTATTTAATGACTTTGTTGGATTTTTTAAGGACTCTGCTGCATTATTTAAGGAATTTGCTGCTATATTAAAGGACTCTGCTTCAGTATTTAAGGACTCTGCTGCGGTATTTAAGGACTCTGCTGCATTATTTAAGGACTCTGCTGCATTATTTAAGGACTTTGCTGCATTATTTAAGGAATCTGCTGCATTATTTAAGGACTTTGTTGCATTATCTAAGGACTCTGCTGCATTATTGAAGGACTTTGCTGCAATATTTAAGGACTCTGCTTCAGTATTTAAGGACTCTGCTGCATTATTTAAGGACTTTGTTGCATTATTTAAGGACTCTGCTGCATTATTTAAGGACTTTGCTGCATTATTTATGGACTCTGCTGCATTATTTAAGGACTTTGCTGCAATATTTAAGGACTCTGCTTCAGTATTTAAGGACTCTGCTGCATTATTTAAGGACTTTGTTGCATTATTTAAGGACTCTGCTGCATTATTTAAGGACTTTGCTGCATTATTTAAGGACTCTGCTGCATTATTTAAGGACTTTCTTGCATTATTTAAGGACTCTGCTGCATTAGTTAAGGAATTTGCTGCATTATTTAAGGACTCTGCTGCATTATTTAAGGACTTTGCTGCAATATTTAAGGACTCTGCTTCAGTATTTAAGGACTCTGCTGCATTATTTAAGGACTTTGTTGCATTATTTAAGGACTCTGCTGCATTATTTAAGGACTTTGCTGCATTATTTAAGGACTCTGCTGCATTTTTTAAGGACTCTGCTGAAGCATTTGAGGACTCTGCTGCATTATTTAAGCACTTTGCTGCGGTATTTAAGGACTCTGTTGCATTATTTAAGGACTTTGTTGCATTATTTAAGGACTCTGCTGCATTATTTAAGGACTTTGTTGCATTATTTAAGGACTCTGCTGCATTATTTAAGGACTTTGCTGCAATATTTAAGGACTCTGCTTCAGTATTTCAGGACTCTGCTGCATTATTTAAGGACTTTGTTGCATTATTTAAGGACTCTGCTGCATTATTTAAGGACTTTGCTGCATTATTTAAGGACTCTGCTGCATTTTTTAAGGACTCTGCTGAAGCATTTGAGGACTCTGCTGCATTATTTAAGCACTTTGCTGCGGTATTTAAGGACTCTGCTGCATTATTTAAGGACTTTACTGCATTATTTAAGGACTTTGTTGCATTATTTCAGGAATCTGATGCATTATTTAAGGAATTTGCTGAATTATTTAAGGACTCTGCTTTCTTATTTAATGACTCTGCTGAAGCATTTGAGGACTCTGCTGCATTATTTGAGGACTCTGTTGCATTATTTAAGGACTTTGCTGCTTTATTTAAGGACTTTGTTGCATTATTTAAGGACTCTGCTGCATTATTTAAGGACTTTGCTGCAATATTTAAGGACTCTGCTTCAGTATTTAAGGACTCTGCTGCATTATTTAAGGACTTTGCTGCATTATTTAAGGACTTTGTTGCATTATTTAAGTACTCTGCTGCATTATTTAAGGACTTTGTTGCATTATTTAAGGACTCTGCTGCATTATTTAAGGACTTTGTTGCATTATTTAATGACTCTGCTGCATTATTTAAGGACTTTGCAGCAATATTTAAGGACTCTGCTTCAGTATTTAAGGACTCTGCTGCATTATTTAAGGACTTTGTTGCATTATTTAAGGAATATGCTGCATTATTTAATGAATTTGCTGAAGCATTTGAGGACTCTGCTGCATTATTAGAGCACTCTGCTGCATTATTTAAGGACTTGCTGCATTATTTAATGACTTTGTTGGATTTTTTAAGGACTCTGCTGCATTATTTAAGGACATTGTTGCATTATTTAATGACTCTGCTGCATTATTTAAGGACTTTGCAGCAATAATTAAGGACTCTGCTTCAGTATTTAAGGACTCTGCTGCATTATTTAAGGACTTTGTTGCATTATTTAAGGACTCTGCTGCATTATTTAAGGACTTTGCTACATTATTTAAGGACACTGCTGCATTATTTAAGGACTCTGCTGAAGCATTTGAGGACTCTGCTGCATTATTTAACGACGTTGTTGCATTATTTAAGAACTGTGCTGCATTATTTAAGGACTTTGCTGCATTATTTAAGGACTATGCTGCATTATTTAATGACTTTGCTGAAGCATTTGAGGACTCTGCTGCATTATTAGAGGACTCTGCTGCATTATTTAAGGACTTGCTGCATTATTTAATGACTTTGTTGGATTTCTTAAGGACTCTGCTGCATTATTTAAGGAATTTGCTGCTATATTAAAGGACTCTGCTTCAGTATTTAAGGACACTGCTGCGGTATTTAAGGACCCTGCTGCATTATTTTAGGACTCTGCTACATTATTTAAGGACTTTGCTGCATTATTTAAGGAATCTGCTGCATTATTTAAGGACTTTGTTGCATTATCTAAGGACTCTGCTGCATTATTGAAGGACTTTGCTGCGTTATTTAAGGACTCTGATGCATTATTTAAGGACTTTGCTGCAATATTTAAGGACTCTGCTTCAGTATTTAAGGACTCTGCTGAAGCATTTGAGGACTCTGCTGCATTATTTAATGACTTTGCTGAAGCATTTGAGGACTCTGCTGCATTATTAGAGGACTCTGCTGCATTATTTAATGACTTTGTTGGATTTTTTAAGGACTCTGCTGCATTATTTAAGGAATTTGCTGCTATATTAAAGGACTCTGCTTCAGTATTTAAGGACTCTGCTGCGGTATTTAAGGACTCTGCTGCATTATTTAAGGACTCTGCTGCATTATTTAAGGACTTTGCTGCATTATTTAAGGAATTTGTTGCATTATTTAAGGACTCTGCTGCATTATTTAAGGACTTTGCTGCAATATTTAAGGACTCTGCTTCAGTATTTAAGTTCTCTGTTGCATTATTTAAGGACTTTGTTGCATTATTTAAGGACTCTGCTGCATTAGTTAAGGACTTTGCTGCATTATTTAAGGACTCTGCTGCATTATTTAACGACGTTGTTGCATTATTTAAGAACTGTGCTGCATTATTTAAGGACTTTGCTGCATTATTTAAGGACTATGCTGCATTATTTAATGACTTTGCTGAAGCATTTGAGGACTCTGCTGCATTATTAGAGGACTCTGCTGCATTATTTAAGGACTTGCTGCATTATTTAATGACTTTGTTGGATTTTTTAAGGACTCTGCTGCATTATTTAAGGAATTTGCTGCTATATTAAAGGACTCTGCTTCAGTATTTAAGGACTCTGCTGCGGTATTTAAGGACTCTGCTGCATTATTTAAGGACTCTGCTGCATTATTTAAGGACTTTGCTGCATTATTTAAGGAATCTGCTGCATTATTTAAGGACTTTGTTGCATTATCTAAGGACTCTGCTGCATTATTGAAGGACTTTGCTGCATTATTTAAGGACTCTGATGCATTATTTAACGACTTTGCTGCAATATTTAAGGACTCTGCTTCAGTATTTAAGGACTCTGCTGAAGCATTTTAGGACTCTGCTGCATTATTTAATGACTTTGCTGAAGCATTTGAGGACTCTGCTGCATTATTAGAGGACTCTGCTGCATTATTTAATGACTTTGTTGGATTTTTTAAGGACTCTGCTGCATTATTTAAGGAATTTGCTGCTATATTAAAGGACTCTGCTTCAGTATTTAAGGACTCTGCTGTGGTATTTAAGGACTCTGCTGCATTATTTAAGGACTCTGCTGCATTATTTAAGGACTTTGCTGCATTATTTAAGGAATTTGTTGCATTATTTAAGGACTCTGCTGCATTATTTAAGGACTGTGCTGCAATATTTAAGGACTCTGCTTCAGTATTTCAGTTCTCTGCTGCATTATTTAAGGACGTTGTTGCATTATTTAAGGACTCTGCTGCATTATTTAAGGACTTTACTGCATTATTTAAGGACTCTGCTGCATTATTTAAGGACTATGCTGCATTATTTAATGACTTTGCTGAAGCATTTGAGGACTCTGCTGCATTATTAGAGGACTCTGCTGCATTATTTAATGACTTTGTTGGATTTTTTAAGGACTCTGCTGCATTAATTAAAGGAATTTGATGCTATATTAAAGGACTCTGCTTCAGTATTTAAGGACTCTGCTGCGGTATTTAAGGACTCTGCTGCATTATTTAAGGACTCTGCTGCATTATTTAAGGACTTTGCTGCATTATTTAAGGACTCTGCTGCATTATTTAAGGACTTTGTTGCATTATTTAAGGACTCTAATGCATTATTTAAGGACTTTGCTGCAATATTTAAGGACTCTGCTTCAGTATTTAAGGACTCTGCTGCATTATTTAAGGACGTTGTTGCATTAGTTAAGGACTCTGCTGCATTATTTAAGGACTTTACTGCATTATTTAAGGACTCTGCTGCATTATTTAAGGACTTTCTTGCATTATTTAAGGACTCTGCTGCATTAGTTAAGGACTTTGCTGCATTATTTAAGGACTCTGCTGCATTATTTAACGACGTTGTTGCATTACTTAAGAACTGTGCTGCATTATTTAAGGACTTTGCTGCATTATTTAAGGACTATGCTGCATTATTTAATGACTTTGCTGAAGCATTTGAGGACTCTGCTGCATTATTAGAGGACTCTGCTGCATTATTTAAGGACTTGCTGCATTATTTAATGACTTTGTTGGATTTTTTTATGGACTCTGCTGCATTATTTAAGGAATTTGCTGCTATATTAAAGGACTCTGCTTCAGTATTTAAGGACTCTGCTGCGGTATTTAAGGACTCTGCTGCATTATTTAAGGACTCTGCTGCATTATTTAAGGACTTTGCTGCATTATTTAAGGCATCTCCTGCATTATTTAAGGACTTTGTTGCATTATCTAAGGACTCTGCTGCATTATTGAAGGACTTTGCTGCAATATTTAAGGACTCTGCTTCAGTATTTAAGGGCTCTGCTGCATTATTTAAGGACTTTGTTGCATTATTTAAGGACTCTGCTGCATTAGATAAGGACTTTGCTGCATTATTTAAGGACTCTGCTGCATTATTTAAGGACTTTGCTGCAATATTTAAGGACTCTGCTTCAGTATTTAAGGACTCTGCTGCATTATTTAAGGACTTTGTTGCATTATTTAAGGACTCTGCTGCATTATTTAAGGACTCTGCTGCATTATTTAAGGACTCTGCTGAAGCATTTGAGGACTCTGCTGCATTATTTAAGCACTTTGCTGCGGTATTTAAGGACTCTGTTGCATTATTTAAGGACTTTGTTGCATTATTTAAGGACTTTGCTGCATTAGTTAAGGACTTTGCTGCATTATTTAAGGACTCTGCTGCATTATTTAACGACGCTGTTGCATTATTTAAGAACTGTGCTGCATTATTTAAGGACTTTGCTGCATTATTTAAGGACTATGCTGCATTATTTAATGACTTTGCTGAAGCATTTGAGGACTCTGCTGCATTATTAGAGGACTCTGCTGCATTATTTAATGACTTTTTTGGATTTTTTAAGGACTCTGCTGCATTATTTAAGGAATTTGCTGCTATATTAAAGGACTCTGCTTCAGTATTTAAGGACTCTGCTGCGGTATTTAAGGACTCTGCTGCATTATTTAAGGACTCTGCTGCATTATTTAAGGACTTTGCTGCATTATTTAAGGACTCGGCTGCATTATTTAAGGACTTTGCTGCAATATTTAAGGACTCTGCTTCAGTATTTAAGGACTCTGCTGCATTATTTAAGGACGTTGTTGCATTATTTAAGGACTCTGCTGCATTATTTAAGGACTTTACTGCATTATTTAAGGACTCTGCTGCATTATTTAAGGACTTTGTTGCATTATTTCAGGAATCTGATGCATTATTTAAGGAATTTGCTGAATTATTTAAGGACTCTGCTTTCTTATTTAATGACTCTGCTGAAGCATTTGAGGACTCTGCTGCATTATTTGAGGACTCTGTTGCATTATTTAAGGACTTTGCTGCTTTATTTAAGGACTTTGTTGCATTATTTAAGGACTCTGCTGCATTATTTAAGGACTTTGCTGCAATATTTAAGGACTCTGCTTCAGTATTTAAGGACTCTGCTGCATTATTTAAGGACTTTGCTGCATTATTTAAGGACTTTGTTGCATTATTTAAGTACTCTGCTGCATTATTTAAGGACTTTGTTGCATTATTTAAGGACTCTGCTGCATTATTTAAGGACTTTGTTGCATTATTTAATGACTCTGCTGCATTATTTAAGGACTTTGCAGCAATATTTAAGGACTCTGCTTCAGTATTTAAGGACTCTGCTGCATTATTTAAGGACTTTGTTGCATTATTTAAGGAATATGCTGCATTATTTAATGAATTTGCTGAAGCATTTGAGGACTCTGCTGCATTATTAGAGCACTCTGCTGCATTATTTAAGGACTTGCTGCATTATTTAATGACTTTGTTGGATTTTTTAAGGACTCTGCTGCATTATTTAAGGACATTGTTGCATTATTTAATGACTCTGCTGCATTATTTAAGGACTTTGCAGCAATAATTAAGGACTCTGCTTCAGTATTTAAGGACTCTGCTGCATTATTTAAGGACTTTGTTGCATTATTTAAGGACTCTGCTGCATTATTTAAGGACTTTGCTACATTATTTAAGGACACTGCTGCATTATTTAAGGACTCTGCTGAAGCATTTGAGGACTCTGCTGCATTATTTAAGCACTTTGCGGCGGTATTTAAGGACTCTGTTGCATTATTTAAGGACTTTGTTGCATTATTTAAGGACTCTGCTGCATTAGTTAAGGAGTTTGCTGCATTATTTAAGGACTCTGCTGCATTATTTAACGACGTTGTTGCATTATTTAAGAACTGTGCTGCATTATTTAAGGACTTTGCTGCATTATTTAAGGACTATGCTGCATTATTTAATGACTTTGCTGAAGCATTTGAGGACTCTGCTGCATTATTAGAGGACTCTGCTGCATTATTTAAGGACTTGCTGCATTATTTAATGACTTTGTTGGATTTCTTAAGGACTCTGCTGCATTATTTAAGGAATTTGCTGCTATATTAAAGGACTCTGCTTCAGTATTTAAGGACACTGCTGCGGTATTTAAGGACCCTGCTGCATTATTTTAGGACTCTGCTGCATTATTTAAGGACTTTGCTGCATTATTTAAGGAATCTGCTGCATTATTTAAGGACTTTGTTGCATTATCTAAGGACTCTGCTGCATTATTGAAGGACTTTGCTGCGTTATTTAAGGACTCTGCTTCAGTATTTAAGTTCTCTGTTGCATTATTTAAGGACTTTGTTGCATTATTTAAGGACTCTGCTGCATTAGTTAAGGACTTTGCTGCATTATTTATGGACTCTGCTGCATTATTTAAGGACTTTGCTGCAATATTTAAGGACTCTGCTTCAGTATTTAAGGACTCTGCTGAAGCATTTGAGGACTCTGCTGCATTATTTAATGACTTTGCTGAAGCATTTGAGGACTCTGCTGCATTATTAGAGGACTCTGCTGCATTATTTAATGACTTTGTTGGATTTTTTAAGGACTCTGCTGCATTATTTAAGGAATTTGCTGCTATATTAAAGGACTCTGCTTCAGTATTTAGGGACTCTGCTGCGGTATTTAAGGACTCTGCTGCATTATTTAAGGACTCTGCTGCATTATTTAAGGACTTTGCTGCATTATTTAAGGAATTTGTTGCATTATTTAAGGACTCTGCTGCATTATTTAAGGACTTTGCTGCAATATTTAAGGACTCTGCTTCAGTATTTAAGTTCTCTGTTGCATTATTTAAGGACTTTGTTGCATTATTTAAGGACTCTGCTGCATTAGTTAAGGACTTTGCTGCATTATTTAAGGACTCTGCTGCATTATTTAACGACGTTGTTGCATTATTTAAGAACTGTGCTGCATTATTTAAGGACTTTGCTGCATTATTTAAGGACTATGCTGCATTATTTAATGACTTTGCTGAAGCATTTGAGGACTCTGCTGCATTATTAGAGGACTCTGCTGCATTATTTAAGGACTTGCTGCATTATTTAATGACTTTGTTGGATTTTTTAAGGACTCTGCTGCATTATTTAAGGAATTTGCTGCTATATTAAAGGACTCTGCTTCAGTATTTAAGGACTCTGCTGCGGTATTTAAGGACTCTGCTGCATTATTTAAGGACTCTGCTGCATTATTTAAGGACTTTGCTGCATTATTTAAGGAGAATCTGCTGCATTATTTAAGGACTTTGTTGCATTATCTAAGGACTCTGCTGCATTATTGAAGGACTTTGCTGCAATATTTAAGGACTCTGCTTCAGTATTTAAGGACTCTGCTGCATTATTTAAGGACTTTGTTGCATTATTTAAGGACTCTGCTGCATTATTTAAGGACTTTGCTGCATTATTTATGGACTCTGCTGCATTATTTAAGGACTTTGCTGCAATATTTAAGGACTCTGCTTCAGTATTTAAGGACTCTGCTGCATTATTTAAGGACTTTGTTGCATTATTTAAGGACTCTGCTGCATTATTTAAGGACTTTGCTGCATTATTTAAGGACTCTGCTGCATTATTTAAGGACTCTGCTGAAGCATTTGAGGACTCTGCTGCATTATTTAATCACTTTGCTGCGGTATTTAAGGACTCTGTTGCATTATTTAAGGACTTTGTTGCATTATTTAAGGACTCTGCTGCATTAGTTAAGGACTTTGCTGCATTAGTTAAGGACTTTGCTGCATTATTTAAGGACTCTGCTGCATTATTTAACGACGTTGTTGCATTATTTAAGAACTGTGCTGCATTATTTAAGGACTTTGCTGCATTATTTAAGGACTATGCTGCATTATTTAATGACTTTGCTGAAGCATTTGAGGACTCTGCTGCATTATTAGAGGACTCTGCTGCATTATTTAATGACTTTGTTGGATTTTTTAAGGACTCTGCTGCATTATTTAAAGAATTTGCTGCTATATTAAAGGACTCTGCTTCAGTATTTAAGGACTCTGCTGCGGTATATAAGGACTCTGCTGCATTATTTAAGGACTCTGCTGCATTATTTAAGGACTTTGCTGCATTATTTAAGGACTCTGCTGCATTATTTAAGGACTTTGTTGCATTATTTAAGGACTCTAATGCATTATTTAAGGACTTTGCTGGAATATTTAAGGACTCTGCTGCATTAGTTAAGGACTTTGCTGCATTATTTAAGGACTCTGCTGCATTATTTAACGACTTTACTGCATTATTTAAGGACTCTGCTGCATTATTTAAGGACTTTGTTGCATTATTTAAGGACTCTGCTGCATTAGTTAAGGACTATGCTGCATTATTTAATGACTTTGCTGAAGCATTTGAGGACTCTGCTGCATTATTAGAGGACTCTGCTGCATTATTTAAGGACTTGCTGCATTATTTAATGACTTTGTTGGATTTTTTAAGGACTCTGCTGCGTTATTTAAGGAATTTGCTGCTATATTAAAGGACTCTGCTTCAGTATTTAAGGACTCTGCTGCGGTATTTAAGGACTCTGCTGCATTATTTAAGGACTCTGCTGCATTATTTAAGGACTTTGCTGCATTATTTAAGGAATCTGCTGCATTATTTAAGGACTTTGTTGCATTATCTAAGGACTCTGCTGCATTATTGAAGGACTTTGCTGCAATATTTAAGGACTCTGCTTCAGTATTTAAGGACTCTGCTGCATTATTTAAGGACTTTGTTGCATTATTTAAGGACTCTGCTGCATTATTTAAGGACTTTGTTGCATTATTTAAGGACTCTGCTGAATTATTTAAGGACTTTGCTGCAATATTTAAGGACTCTGCTTCAGTATTTAAGGACTCTGCTGCATTATTTAAGGACTTTGTTGCATTATTTAAGGACTCTGCTGCATTATTTAAGGACTTTGCTGCATTATTTAAGGATTCTGCTGCATTTTTTAAGGACTCTGCTGAAGCATTTGAGGACTCTGCTGCATTATTTAAGCACTTTGCTGCGGTATTTAAGGACTCTGTTGCATTATTTAAGGACTTTGTTGCATTATTTAAGGACTCTGCTGCATTAGTTAAGGACTTTGCTGCATTATTTAAGGACTCTGCTGCATTATTTAAGGACTTTGTTGCATTATTTAAGGACTCTGCTGCATTATTTAAGGACTTTGCTGCAATATTTAAGGACTCTGCTTCAGTATTTAAGGACTCTGCTGCATTATTTAAGGACTTTGTTGCATTATTTAAGGACTCTGCTGCATTATTTAAGGACTTTGCTGCATTATTTATGGACTCTGCTGCATTATTTAAGGACTTTGCTGCAATATTTAAGGACTCTGCTTCAGTATTTAAGGACTCTGCTGCATTATTTAAGGACTTTGTTGCATTATTTAAGGACTCTGCTGCATTATTTAAGGACTTTGCTGCATTATTTAAGGACTCTGCTGCATTATTTAAGGACTCTGCTGAAGCATTTGAGGACTCTGCTGCATTATTTAATCACTTTGCTGCGGTATTTAAGGACTCTGTTGCATTATTTAAGGACTTTGTTGCATTATTTAAGGACTCTGCTGCATTAGTTAAGGACTTTGCTGCATTATTTAAGGACTCTGCTGCATTATTTAAGGACTTTGTTGCATTATTTAAGGACTCTGCTGCATTATTTAAGGACTTTGCTGCAATATTTAAGGACTCTGCTTCAGTATTTAAGGACTCTGCTGCATTATTTAAGGACTTTGTTGCATTATTTAAGGACTCTGCTGCATTATTTAAGGACTTTGCTGCATTATTTATGGACTCTGCTGCATTATTTAAGGACTTTGCTGCAATATTTAAGGACTCTGCTTCAGTATTTAAGGACTCTGCTGCATTATTTAAGGACTTTGTTGCATTATTTAAGGACTCTGCTGCATTATTTAAGGACTTTGCTGCATTATTTAAGGACTCTGCTGCATTATTTAAGGACTCTGCTGAAGCATTTGAGGACTCTGCTGCATTATTTAATCACTTTGCTGCGGTATTTAAGGACTCTGTTGCATTATTTAAGGACTTTGTTGCATTATTTAAGGACTTTGCTGCATTATTTAAGGACTCTGCTGCATTATTTAACGACGTTGTTGCATTATTTAAGAACTGTGCTGCATTATTTAAGGACTTTGCTGCATTATTTAAGGACTATGCTGCATTATTTAATGACTTTGCTGAAGCATTTGAGGACTCTGCTGCATTATTAGAGGACTCTGCTGCATTATTTAATGACTTTGTTGGATTTTTTAAGGACTCTGCTGCATTATTTAAGGAATTTGCTGCTATATTAAAGGACTCTGCTTCAGTATTTAAGGACTCTGCTGCGGTATATAAGGACTCTGCTGCATTATTTAAGGACTCTGCTGCATTATTTAAGGACTTTGCTGCATTATTTAAGGACTCTGCTGCATTATTTAAGGACTTTGTTGCATTATTTAAGGACTCTAATGCATTATTTAAGGACTTTGCTGGAATATTTAAGGACTCTGCTGCATTAGTTAAGGACTTTGCTGCATTATTTAAGGACTCTGCTGCATTATTTAACGACTTTACTGCATTATTTAAGGACTCTGCTGCATTATTTAAGGACTTTGTTGCATTATTTAAGGACTCTGCTGCATTAGTTAAGGACTATGCTGCATTATTTAATGACTTTGCTGAAGCATTTGAGGACTCTGGTGCATTATTAGAGGACTCTGCTGCATTATTTAAGGACTTTGTTGCATTATTTAAGGACTCTGCTGCATTATTTAAGGACTTTGCTGCATTATTTATGGACTCTGCTGCATTATTTAAGGACTTTGCTGCAATATTTAAGGACTCTGCTTCAGTATTTAAGGACTCTGCTGCATTATTTAAGGACTTTGTTGCATTATTTAAGGACTCTGCTGCATTATTTAAGGACTTTGCTGCATTATTTAAGGACTCTGCTGCATTATTTAAGGACTCTGCTGAAGCATTTGAGGACTCTGCTGCATTATTTAATCACTTTGCTGCGGTATTTAAGGACTCTGTTGCATTATTTAAGGACTTTGTTGCATTATTTAAGGACTCTGCTGCATTAGTTAAGGACTTTGCTGCATTATTTAAGGACTCTGCTGCATTATTTAACGACGTTGTTGCATTATTTAAGAACTGTGCTGCATTATTTAAGGACTTTGCTGCATTATTTAAGGACTCTGCTGCATTATTTAAGGACTTTGCTGCATTATTTAAGGAATCTGCTGCATTATTTAAGGACTTTGTTGCATTATCTAAGGACTCTGCTGCATTATTGAAGGACTTTGCTGCAATATTTAAGGACTCTGCTTCAGTATTTAAGGACTCTGCTGCATTATTTAAGGACTTTGTTGCATTATTTAAGGACTCTGCTGCATTATTTAAGGACTTTGTTGCATTATTTAAGGACTCTGCAGCATTATTTAAGGACTTTGCTGCAATATTTAAGGACTCTGCTTCAGTATTTAAGGACTCTGCTGCATTATTTA
Source organism: Phyllobates terribilis (assembly GCF_046119375.1). NCBI lineage: Eukaryota > Metazoa > Chordata > Amphibia > Anura > Dendrobatidae > Phyllobates > Phyllobates terribilis. Next base: position 4,192,347 of record NW_027362905.1, read on the forward strand.
AGGACTTTGTTGCATTATTTAAGGACTCTGCTGCATTATTTAAGGACTTTGCTGCATTATTTAAGGATTCTGCTGCATTTTTTAAGGACTCTGCTGAAGCATTTGAGGACTCTGCTGCATTATTTAAGCACTTTGCTGCGGTATTTAAGGACTCTGTTGCATTATTTAAGGACTTTGTTGCATTATTTAAGGACTCTGCTGCATTAGTTAAGGACTTTGCTGCATTATTTAAGGACTCTGCTGCATTATTTACCGACGTTGTTGCATTATTTAAGAACTGTGCTGCTTTATTTAAGGACTTTGCATTATTTAAGGACTATGCTGCATTATTTAATGACTTTGCTGAAGCATTTGAGGACTCTGCTGCATTATTAGAGGACTCTGCTGCATTATTTAATGACTTTGTTGGATTTTTTAAGGACTCTGCTGCATTATTTAAGGACTTTGCTGCATTATTTAAGGATTCTGCTGCATTTTTTAAGGACTCTGCTGAAGCATTTGAGGACTCTGCTGCATTATTTAAGCACTTTGCTGCGGTATTTAAGGACTCTGTTGCATTATTTAAGGACTTTGTTGCATTATTTAAGGACTCTGCTGCATTAGTTAAGGACTTTGCTGCATTATTTAAGGACTCTGCTGCATTATTTAAGGACTTTGTTGCATTATTTAAGGACTCTGCTGCATTATTTAAGGACTTTGCTGCAATATTTAAGGACTCTGCTTCAGTATTTAAGGACTCTGCTGCATTATTTAAGGACTTTGTTGCATTATTTAAGGACTCTGCTGCATTATTTAAGGACTTTGCTGCATTATTTATGGACTCTGCTGCATTATTTAAGGACTTTGCTGCAATATTTAAGGACTCTGCTTCAGTATTTAAGGACTCTGCTGCATTATTTAAGGACTTTGTTGCATTATTTAAGGACTCTGCTGCATTATTTAAGGACTTTGCTGCATTATTTAAGGACTCTGCTGCATTATTTAAGGACTCTGCTGAAGCATTTGAGGACTCTGCTGCATTATTTAATCACTTTGCTGCGGTATTTAAGGACTCTGTTGCATTATTTAAGGACTTTGTTGCATTATTTAAGGACTCTGCTGCATTAGTTAAGGACTTTGCTGCATTATTTAATGACTCTGCTGCATTATTTAACGACGTTGTTGCATTATTTAAGAACTGTGCTGCATTATTTAAGGACTTTGCTGCATTATTTAAGGACTATGCTGCATTATTTAATGACTTTGCTGAAGCATTTGAGGACTCTGCTGCATTATTAGAGGACTCTGCTGCATTATTTAATGACTTTGTTGGATTTTTTAAGGACTCTGCTGCATTATTTAAGGAATTTGCTGCTATATTAAAGGACTCTGCTTCAGTATTTAAGGACTCTGCTGCGGTATATAAGGACTCTGCTGCATTATTTAAGGACTCTGCTGCATTATTTAAGGACTTTGCTGCATTATTTAAGGACTCTGCTGCATTATTTAAGGACTTTGTTGCATTATTTAAGGACTCTAATGCATTATTTAAGGACTTTGCTGGAATATTTAAGGACTCTGCTGCATTAGTTAAGGACTTTGCTGCATTATTTAAGGACTCTGCTGCATTATTTAACGACTTTACTGCATTATTTAAGGACTCTGCTGCATTATTTAAGGACTTTGTTGCATTATTTAAGGACTCTGCTGCATTAGTTAAGGACTATGCTGCATTATTTAATGACTTTGCTGAAGCATTTGAGGACTCTGGTGCATTATTAGAGGACTCTGCTGCATTATTTAAGGACTTTGTTGCATTATTTAAGGACTCTGCTGCATTATTTAAGGACTTTGCTGCATTATTTATGGACTCTGCTGCATTATTTAAGGACTTTGCTGCAATATTTAAGGACTCTGCTTCAGTATTTAAGGACTCTGCTGCATTATTTAAGGACTTTGTTGCATTATTTAAGGACTCTGCTGCATTATTTAAGGACTTTGCTGCATTATTTAAGGACTCTGCTGCATTATTTAAGGACTCTGCTGAAGCATTTGAGGACTCTGCTGCATTATTTAATCACTTTGCTGCGGTATTTAAGGACTCTGTTGCATTATTTAAGGACTTTGTTGCATTATTTAAGGACTCTGCTGCATTAGTTAAGGACTTTGCTGCATTATTTAAGGACTCTGCTGCATTATTTAACGACGTTGTTGCATTATTTAAGAACTGTGCTGCATTATTTAAGGACTTTGCTGCATTATTTAAGGACTCTGCTGCATTATTTAAGGACTTTGCTGCATTATTTAAGGAATCTGCTGCATTATTTAAGGACTTTGTTGCATTATCTAAGGACTCTGCTGCATTATTGAAGGACTTTGCTGCAATATTTAAGGACTCTGCTTCAGTATTTAAGGACTCTGCTGCATTATTTAAGGACTTTGTTGCATTATTTAAGGACTCTGCTGCATTATTTAAGGACTTTGTTGCATTATTTAAGGACTCTGCTGCATTATTTAAGGACTTTGCTGCAATATTTAAGGACTCTGCTTCAGTATTTAAGGACTCTGCTGCATTATTTAAGGACTTTGTTGCATTATTTAAGGACTCTGCTGCATTATTTAAGGACTTTGCTGCATTATTTAAGGATTCTGCTGCATTTTTTAAGGACTCTGCTGAAGCATTTGAGGACTCTGCTGCATTATTTAAGCACTTTGCTGCGGTATTTAAGGACTCTGTTGCATTATTTAAGGACTTTGTTGCATTATTTAAGGACTCTGCTGCATTAGTTAAGGACTTTGCTGCATTATTTAAGGACTCTGCTGCATTATTTACCGACGTTGTTGCATTATTTAAGAACTGTGCTGCTTTATTTAAGGACTTTGCATTATTTAAGGACTATGCTGCATTATTTAATGACTTTGCTGAAGCATTTGAGGACTCTGCTGCATTATTAGAGGACTCTGCTGCATTATTTAATGACTTTGTTGGATTTTTTAAGGACTCTGCTGCATTATTTAAGGAATTTGCTGCTATATTAAAGGACTCTGCTTCAGTATTTAAGGACTCTGCTGCGGTATTTAAGGACTCTGCTGCATTATTTAAGGACTCTGCTGCATTATATAAGGACTTTGCTGCATTATGTAAGGACTCTGCTGCATTATTTAAGGACTTTGTTGCATTATTTATGGACTCTAATGCATTATTTAAGGACTTTGCTGCAATATTTAAGGACTCTGCTTCAGTATTTAAGGACTCTGCTGCATTATTTAAGGACGTTGTTGCATTATTTAAGGACTCTGCTGCATTATTTAAGGACTTTACTGCATTATTTAAGGACTCTGCTGCATTATTTAAGGACTTTCTTGCATTATTTAAGGACTCTGCTGCATTAGTTAAGGACTTTGCTGCATTATTTAAGGACTCTGCTGCATTATTTAAGGACTTTGCTGCAATATTTAAGGACTCTGCTTCAGTATTTAAGGACTCTGCTGCATTATTTAAGGACTTTGTTGCATTATTTAAGGACTCTGCTGCATTATTTAAGGACTTTGCTGCATTATTTAAGGACTCTGCTGCATTTTTTAAGGACTCTGCTGAAGCATTTGAGGACTCTGCTGCATTATTTAAGCACTTTGCTGCGGTATTTAAGGACTCTGTTGCATTATTTAAGGACTTTGTTGCATTATTTAAGGACTCTGCTGCATTATTTAAGGACTTTGTTGCATTATTTAAGGACTCTGCTGCATTATTTAAGGACTTTGCTGCAATATTTAAGGACTCTGCTTCAGTATTTAAGGACTCTGCTGCATTATTTAAGGACTTTGTTGCATTATTTAAGGACTCTGCTGCATTATTTAAGGACTTTGCAGCATTATTTAAGGACTCTGCTGCATTTTTTAAGGACTCTGCTGAAGCATTTGAGGACTCTGCTGCATTATTTAAGCACTTTGCTGCGGTATTTAAGGACTCTGTTGCATTATTTAAGGACTTTGTTGCATTATTTAAGGACTCTGCTGCATTAGTTAAGGACTCTGCTGCATTATTTAAGGACGTTGTTGCATTATTTAAGGACTCTGCTGCATTATTTAAGGACTTTACTGCATTATTTAAGGACTCTGCTGCATTATTTAAGGACTTTCTTGCATTATTTAAGGACTCTGCTGCATTAGTTAAGGACTTTGCTGCATTATTTAAGGACTCTGCTGCATTATTTAACGACGTTGTTGCATTACTTAAGAACTGTGCTGCATTATTTAAGGACTTTGCTGCATTATTTAAGGACTATGCTGCATTATTTAATGACTTTGCTGAAGCATTTGAGGACTCTGCTGCATTATTAGAGGACTCTGCTGCATTATTTAAGGACTTGCTGCATTATTTAATGACTTTGTTGGATTTTTTTATGGACTCTGCTGCATTATTTAAGGAATTTGCTGCTATATTAAAGGACTCTGCTTCAGTATTTAAGGACTCTGCTGCGGTATTTAAGGACTCTGCTGCATTATTTAAGGACTCTGCTGCATTATTTAAGGACTTTGCTGCATTATTTAAGGAATCTGCTGCATTATTTAAGGACTTTGTTGCATTATCTAAGGACTCTGCTGCATTATTGAAGGACTTTGCTGCAATATTTAAGGACTCTGCTTCAGTATTTAAGGACTCTGTTGCATTATTTAAGGACTTTGTTGCATTATTTAAGGACTCTGCTGCATTAGATAAGGACTTTGCTGCATTATTTAAGGACTCTGCTGCATTATTTAAGGACTTTGCTGCAATATTTAAGGACTCTGCTTCAGTATTTAAGGACTCTGCTGCATTATTTAAGGACTTTGTTGCATTATTTAAGGACTCTGCTGCATTATTTAAGGACTTTGCTGCATTATTTAAGGACTCTGCTGCATTATTTAAGGACTCTGCTGAAGCATTTGAGGACTCTGCTGCATTATTTAAGCACTTTGCTGCGGTATTTAAGGACTCTGTTGCATTATTTAAGGACTTTGTTGCATTATTTAAGGACTTTGCTGCATTAGTTAAGGACTTTGCTGCATTATTTAAGGACTCTGCTGAAGCATTTGAGGACTCTGCTGCATTATTAGAGGACTCTGCTGCATTATTTAATGACTTTTTTGGATTTTTTAAGGACTCTGCTGCATTATTTAAGGAATTTGCTGCTATATTAAAGGACTCTGCTTCAGTATTTAAGGACTCTGCTGCGGTATTTAAGGACTCTGCTGCATTATTTAAGGACTCTGCTGCATTATTTAACGACGTTGTTGCATTATTTAAGAACTGTGCTGCATTATTTAAGGACTTTGCTGCATTATTTAAGGACTATGCTGCATTATTTAATGACTTTGCTGAAGCATTTGAGGACTCTGCTGCATTATTAGAGGACTCTGCTGCATTATTTAAGGACTTGCTGCATTATTTAATGACTTTGTTGGATTTTTTAAGGACTCTGCTGCATTATTTAAGGACTCTGCTGCATTATTTAAGGACTTTGCTGCAATATTTAAGGACTCTGCTTCAGTATTTAAGGACTCTGCTGCATTATTTAAGGACTTTGTTGCATTATTTAAGGACTCTGCTGCATTATTTAAGGACTTTGCTGCATTATTTAAGGATTCTGCTGCATTTTTTAAGGACTCTGCTGAAGCATTTGAGGACTCTGCTGCATTATTTAAGCACTTTGCTGCAATATTTAAGGACTCTGCTTCAGTATTTAAGGACTCTGCTGCATTATTTAAGGACTTTTTTGCATTATTTAAGGACTCTGCTGCATTAGTTAAGGACTTTGCTGCATTATTTAAGGACTCTGCTGCATTATTTAAGGACTTTGTTGCATTATTTAAGGACTCTGCTGCATTATTTAAGGACTTTGCTGCAATATTTAAGGACTCTGCTTCAGTATTTAAGGACTCTGCTGCATTATTTAAGGACTTTGTTGCATTATTTAAGGACTCTGCTGCATTATTTAAGGACTTTGCTGCATTATGTATGGACTCTGCTGCATTATTTAAGGACTTTGCTGCAATATTTAAGGACTCTGCTTCAGTATTTAAGGACTCTGCTGCATTATTTAAGGACTTTGTTGCATTATTTAAGGACTCTGCTGCATTATTTAAGGACTTTGCTGCATTATTTAAGGACTCTGCTGCATTATTTAAGGACTCTGCTGAAGCATTTGAGGACTCTGCTGCATTATTTAATCACTTTGCTGCGGTATTTAAGGACTCTGTTGCATTATTTAAGGACTTTGTTGCATTATTTAAGGACTCTGCTGCATTAGTTAAGGACTTTGCTGCATTATTTAATGACTCTGCTGCATTATTTAACGACGTTGTTGCATTATTTAAGAACTGTGCTGCATTATTTAAGGACTTTGCTGCATTATTTAAGGACTATGCTGCATTATTTAATGACTTTGCTGAAGCATTTGAGGACTCTGCTGCATTATTAGAGGACTCTGCTGCATTATTTAATGACTTTGTTGGATTTTTTAAGGACTCTGCTGCATTATTTAAGGAATTTGCTGCTATATTAAAGGACTCTGCTTCAGTATTTAAGGACTCTGCTGCGGTATATAAGGACTCTGCTGCATTATTTAAGGACTCTGCTGCATTATTTAAGGACTTTGCTGCATTATTTAAGGACTCTGCTGCATTATTTAAGGACTTTGTTGCATTATTTAAGGACTCTAATGCATTATTTAAGGACTTTGCTGGAATATTTAAGGACTCTGCTGCATTAGTTAAGGACTTTGCTGCATTATTTAAGGACTCTGCTGCATTATTTAACGACTTTACTGCATTATTTAAGGACTCTGCTGCATTATTTAAGGACTTTGTTGCATTATTTAAGTACTCTGCTGCATTAGTTAAGGACTATGCTGCATTATTTAATGACTTTGCTGAAGCATTTGAGGACTCTGGTGCATTATTAGAGGACTCTGCTGCATTATTTAAGGACTTTGTTGCATTATTTAAGGACTCTGCTGCATTATTTAAGGACTTTGCTGCATTATTTATGGACTCTGCTGCATTATTTAAGGACTTTGCTGCAATATTTAAGGACTCTGCTTCAGTATTTAAGGACTCTGCTGCATTATTTAAGGACTTTGTTGCATTATTTAAGGACTCTGCTGCATTATTTAAGGACTTTGCTGCATTATTTAAGGACTCTGCTGCATTATTTAAGGACTCTGCTGAAGCATTTGAGGACTCTGCTGCATTATTTAATCACTTTGCTGCGGTATTTAAGGACTCTGTTGCATTATTTAAGGACTTTGTTGCATTATTTAAGGACTCTGCTGCATTAGTTAAGGACTTTGCTGCATTATTTAAGGACTCTGCTGCATTATTTAACGACGTTGTTGCATTATTTAAGAACTGTGCTGCATTATTTAAGGACTTTGCTGCATTATTTAAGGACTCTGCTGCATTATTTAAGGACTTTGCTGCATTATTTAAGGAATCTGCTGCATTATTTAAGGACTTTGTTGCATTATCTAAGGACTCTGCTGCATTATTGAAGGACTTTGCTGCAATATTTAAGGACTCTGCTTCAGTATTTAAGGACTCTGCTGCATTATTTAAGGACTCTGCTGCATTATTTAAGGACTCTGCTGCATTATTTAAGGACTTTGTTGCATTATTTAAGGACTCTGCTGCATTATTTAAGGACTTTGCTGCAATATTTAAGGACTCTGCTTCAGTATTTAAGGACTCTGCTGCATTATTTAAGGACTTTGTTGCATTATTTAAGGACTCTGCTGCATTATTTAAGGACTTTGCTGCATTATTTAAGGATTCTGCTGCATTTTTTAAGGACTCTGCTGAAGCATTTGAGGACTCTGCTGCATTATTTAAGCACTTTGCTGCGGTATTTAAGGACTCTGTTGCATTATTTAAGGACTTTGTTGCATTATTTAAGGACTCTGCTGCATTAGTTAAGGACTTTGCTGCATTATTTAAGGACTCTGCTGCATTAGTTAAGGACTTTGCTGCATTATTTAAGGACTCTGCTGCATTATTTAACGACGTTGTTGCATTACTTAAGAACTGTGCTGCATTATTTAAGGACTTTGCTGCATTATTTAAGGACTATGCTGCATTATTTGATGACTTTGCTGAAGCATTTGAGGACTCTGCTGCATTATTAGAGGACTCTGCTGCATTATTTAAGGACTTGCTGCATTATTTAATGACTTTGTTGGATTTTTTTATGGACTCTGCTGCATTATTTAAGGAATTTGCTGCTATATTAAAGGACTCTGCTTCAGTATTTAAGGACTCTGCTGCGGTATTTAAGGACTCTGCTGCATTATTTAAGGACTCTGCTGCATTATTTAAGGACTTTGCTGCATTATTTAAGGAATCTGCTGCATTATTTAAGGACTTTGTTGCATTATCTAAGGACTCTGCTGCATTATTGAAGGACTTTGCTGCAATATTTAAGGACTCTGCTTCAGTATTTAAGGACTCTGCTGCATTATTTAAGGACTTTGTTGCATTATTTAAGGACTCTGCTGCATTAGATAAGGACTTTGCTGCATTATTTAAGGACTCTGCTGCATTATTTAAGGACTTTGCTGCAATATTTAAGGACTCTGCTTCAGTATTTAAGGACTCTGCTGCATTATTTAAGGACTTTGTTGCATTATTTAAGGACTCTGCTGCATTATTTAAGGACTTTGCTGCATTATTTAAGGACTCTGCTGCATTATTTAAGGACTCTGCTGAAGCATTTGAGGACTCTGCTGCATTATTTAAGCACTTTGCTGCGGTATTTAAGGACTCTGTTGCATTATTTAAGGACTTTGTTGCATTATTTAAGGACTTTGCTGCATTATTTATGGACTCTGCTGCATTATTTAAGGACTTTGCTGCAATATTTAAGGACTCTGCTTCAGTATTTAAGGACTCTGCTGCATTATTTAAGGACTTTGTTGCATTATTTAAGGACTCTGCTGCATTATTTAAGGACTTTGCTGCATTATTTAAGGACTCTGCTGCATTATTTAAGGACTCTGCTGAAGCATTTGAGGACTCTGCTGCATTATTTAATCACTTTGCTGCGGTATTTAAGGACTCTGTTGCATTATTTAAGGACTTTGTTGCATTATTTAAGGACTCTGCTGCATTAGTTAAGGACTTTGCTGCATTATTTAAGGACTCTGCTGCATTATTTAAGGACTTTGTTGCATTATTTAAGGACTCTGCTGCATTATTTAAGGACTTTGCTGCAATATTTAAGGACTCTGCTTCAGTATTTAAGGACTCTGCTGCATTATTTAAGGACTTTGTTGCATTATTTAAGGACTCTGCTGCATTATTTAAGGACTTTGCTGCATTATTTATGGACTCTGCTGCATTATTTAAGGACTTTGCTGCAATATTTAAGGACTCTGCTTCAGTATTTAAGGACTCTGCTGCATTATTTAAGGACTTTGTTGCATTATTTAAGGACTCTGCTGCATTATTTAAGGACTTTGCTGCATTATTTAAGGACTCTGCTGCATTATTTAAGGACTCTGCTGAAGCATTTGAGGACTCTGCTGCATTATTTAATCACTTTGCTGCGGTATTTAAGGACTCTGTTGCATTATTTAAGGACTTTGTTGCATTATTTAAGGACTTTGCTGCATTATTTAAGGACTCTGCTGCATTATTTAACGACGTTGTTGCATTATTTAAGAACTGTGCTGCATTATTTAAGGACTTTGCTGCATTATTTAAGGACTATGCTGCATTATTTAATGACTTTGCTGAAGCATTTGAGGACTCTGCTGCATTATTAGAGGACTCTGCTGCATTATTTAATGACTTTGTTGGATTTTTTAAGGACTCTGCTGCATTATTTAAGGAATTTGCTGCTATATTAAAGGACTCTGCTTCAGTATTTAAGGACTCTGCTGCGGTATATAAGGACTCTGCTGCATTATTTAAGGACTCTGCTGCATTATTTAAGGACTTTGCTGCATTATTTAAGGACTCTGCTGCATTATTTAAGGACTTTGTTGCATTATTTAAGGACTCTAATGCATTATTTAAGGACTTTGCTGGAATATTTAAGGACTCTGCTGCATTAGTTAAGGACTTTGCTGCATTATTTAAGGACTCTGCTGCATTATTTAACGACTTTACTGCATTATTTAAGGACTCTGCTGCATTATTTAAGGACTTTGTTGCATTATTTAAGGACTCTGCTGCATTAGTTAAGGACTATGCTGCATTATTTAATGACTTTGCTGAAGCATTTGAGGACTCTGGTGCATTATTAGAGGACTCTGCTGCATTATTTAAGGACTTTGTTGCATTATTTAAGGACTCTGCTGCATTATTTAAGGACTTTGCTGCATTATTTATGGACTCTGCTGCATTATTTAAGGACTTTGCTGCAATATTTAAGGACTCTGCTTCAGTATTTAAGGACTCTGCTGCATTATTTAAGGACTTTGTTGCATTATTTAAGGACTCTGCTGCATTATTTAAGGACTTTGCTGCATTATTTAAGGACTCTGCTGCATTATTTAAGGACTCTGCTGAAGCATTTGAGGACTCTGCTGCATTATTTAATCACTTTGCTGCGGTATTTAAGGACTCTGTTGCATTATTTAAGGACTTTGTTGCATTATTTAAGGACTCTGCTGCATTAGTTAAGGACTTTGCTGCATTATTTAAGGACTCTGCTGCATTATTTAACGACGTTGTTGCATTATTTAAGAACTGTGCTGCATTATTTAAGGACTTTGCTGCATTATTTAAGGACTCTGCTGCATTATTTAAGGACTTTGCTGCATTATTTAAGGAATCTGCTGCATTATTTAAGGACTTTGTTGCATTATCTAAGGACTCTGCTGCATTATTGAAGGACTTTGCTGCAATATTTAAGGACTCTGCTTCAGTATTTAAGGACTCTGCTGCATTATTTAAGGACTTTGTTGCATTATTTAAGGACTCTGCTGCATTATTTAAGGACTTTGTTGCATTATTTAAGGACTCTGCAGCATTATTTAAGGACTTTGCTGCAATATTTAAGGACTCTGCTTCAGTATTTAAGGACTCTGCTGCATTATTTAAGGACTTTGTTGCATTATTTAAGGACTCTGCTGCATTATTTAAGGACTTTGCTGCATTATTTAAGGATTCTGCTGCATTTTTTAAGGACTCTGCTGAAGCATTTGAGGACTCTGCTGCATTATTTAAGCACTTTGCTGCGGTATTTAAGGACTCTGTTGCATTATTTAAGGACTTTGTTGCATTATTTAAGGACTCTGCTGCATTAGTTAAGGACTTTGCTGCATTATTTAAGGACTCTGCTGCATTATTTACCGACGTTGTTGCATTATTTAAGAACTGTGCTGCTTTATTTAAGGACTTTGCATTATTTAAGGACTATGCTGCATTATTTAATGACTTTGCTGAAGCATTTGAGGACTCTGCTGCATTATTAGAGGACTCTGCTGCATTATTTAATGACTTTGTTGGATTTTTTAAGGACTCTGCTGCATTATTTAAGGACTTTGCTGCATTATTTAAGGATTCTGCTGCATTTTTTAAGGACTCTGCTGAAGCATTTGAGGACTCTGCTGCATTATTTAAGCACTTTGCTGCGGTATTTAAGGACTCTGTTGCATTATTTAAGGACTTTGTTGCATTATTTAAGGACTCTGCTGCATTAGTTAAGGACTTTGCTGCATTATTTAAGGACTCTGCTGCATTATTTAAGGACTTTGTTGCATTATTTAAGGACTCTGCTGCATTATTTAAGGACTTTGCTGCAATATTTAAGGACTCTGCTTCAGTATTTAAGGACTCTGCTGCATTATTTAAGGACTTTGTTGCATTATTTAAGGACTCTGCTGCATTATTTAAGGACTTTGCTGCATTATTTATGGACTCTGCTGCATTATTTAAGGACTTTGCTGCAATATTTAAGGACTCTGCTTCAGTATTTAAGGACTCTGCTGCATTATTTAAGGACTTTGTTGCATTATTTAAGGACTCTGCTGCATTATTTAAGGACTTTGCTGCATTATTTAAGGACTCTGCTGCATTATTTAAGGACTCTGCTGAAGCATTTGAGGACTCTGCTGCATTATTTAATCACTTTGCTGCGGTATTTAAGGACTCTGTTGCATTATTTAAGGACTTTGTTGCATTATTTAAGGACTCTGCTGCATTAGTTAAGGACTTTGCTGCATTATTTAATGACTCTGCTGCATTATTTAACGACGTTGTTGCATTATTTAAGAACTGTGCTGCATTATTTAAGGACTTTGCTGCATTATTTAAGGACTATGCTGCATTATTTAATGACTTTGCTGAAGCATTTGAGGACTCTGCTGCATTATTAGAGGACTCTGCTGCATTATTTAATGACTTTGTTGGATTTTTTAAGGACTCTGCTGCATTATTTAAGGAATTTGCTGCTATATTAAAGGACTCTGCTTCAGTATTTAAGGACTCTGCTGCGGTATATAAGGACTCTGCTGCATTATTTAAGGACTCTGCTGCATTATTTAAGGACTTTGCTGCATTATTTAAGGACTCTGCTGCATTATTTAAGGACTTTGTTGCATTATTTAAGGACTCTAATGCATTATTTAAGGACTTTGCTGGAATATTTAAGGACTCTGCTGCATTAGTTAAGGACTTTGCTGCATTATTTAAGGACTCTGCTGCATTATTTAACGACTTTACTGCATTATTTAAGGACTCTGCTGCATTATTTAAGGACTTTGTTGCATTATTTAAGGACTCTGCTGCATTAGTTAAGGACTATGCTGCATTATTTAATGACTTTGCTGAAGCATTTGAGGACTCTGGTGCATTATTAGAGGACTCTGCTGCATTATTTAAGGACTTTGTTGCATTATTTAAGGACTCTGCTGCATTATTTAAGGACTTTGCTGCATTATTTATGGACTCTGCTGCATTATTTAAGGACTTTGCTGCAATATTTAAGGACTCTGCTTCAGTATTTAAGGACTCTGCTGCATTATTTAAGGACTTTGTTGCATTATTTAAGGACTCTGCTGCATTATTTAAGGACTTTGCTGCATTATTTAAGGACTCTGCTGCATTATTTAAGGACTCTGCTGAAGCATTTGAGGACTCTGCTGCATTATTTAATCACTTTGCTGCGGTATTTAAGGACTCTGTTGCATTATTTAAGGACTTTGTTGCATTATTTAAGGACTCTGCTGCATTAGTTAAGGACTTTGCTGCATTATTTAAGGACTCTGCTGCATTATTTAACGACGTTGTTGCATTATTTAAGAACTGTGCTGCATTATTTAAGGACTTTGCTGCATTATTTAAGGACTCTGCTGCATTATTTAAGGACTTTGCTGCATTATTTAAGGAATCTGCTGCATTATTTAAGGACTTTGTTGCATTATCTAAGGACTCTGCTGCATTATTGAAGGACTTTGCTGCAATATTTAAGGACTCTGCTTCAGTATTTAAGGACTCTGCTGCATTATTTAAGGACTTTGTTGCATTATTTAAGGACTCTGCTGCATTATTTAAGGACTTTGTTGCATTATTTAAGGACTCTGCTGCATTATTTAAGGACTTTGCTGCAATATTTAAGGACTCTGCTTCAGTATTTAAGGACTCTGCTGCATTATTTAAGGACTTTGTTGCATTATTTAAGGACTCTGCTGCATTATTTAAGGACTTTGCTGCATTATTTAAGGATTCTGCTGCATTTTTTAAGGACTCTGCTGAAGCATTTGAGGACTCTGCTGCATTATTTAAGCACTTTGCTGCGGTATTTAAGGACTCTGTTGCATTATTTAAGGACTTTGTTGCATTATTTAAGGACTCTGCTGCATTAGTTAAGGACTTTGCTGCATTATTTAAGGACTCTGCTGCATTATTTACCGACGTTGTTGCATTATTTAAGAACTGTGCTGCTTTATTTAAGGACTTTGCATTATTTAAGGACTATGCTGCATTATTTAATGACTTTGCTGAAGCATTTGAGGACTCTGCTGCATTATTAGAGGACTCTGCTGCATTATTTAATGACTTTGTTGGATTTTTTAAGGACTCTGCTGCATTATTTAAGGAATTTGCTGCTATATTAAAGGACTCTGCTTCAGTATTTAAGGACTCTGCTGCGGTATTTAAGGACTCTGCTGCATTATTTAAGGACTCTGCTGCATTATATAAGGACTTTGCTGCATTATGTAAGGACTCTGCTGCATTATTTAAGGACTTTGTTGCATTATTTATGGACTCTAATGCATTATTTAAGGACTTTGCTGCAATATTTAAGGACTCTGCTTCAGTATTTAAGGACTCTGCTGCATTATTTAAGGACGTTGTTGCATTATTTAAGGACTCTGCTGCATTATTTAAGGACTTTACTGCATTATTTAAGGACTCTGCTGCATTATTTAAGGACTTTCTTGCATTATTTAAGGACTCTGCTGCATTAGTTAAGGACTTTGCTGCATTATTTAAGGACTCTGCTGCATTATTTAAGGACTTTGCTGCAATATTTAAGGACTCTGCTTCAGTATTTAAGGACTCTGCTGCATTATTTAAGGACTTTGTTGCATTATTTAAGGACTCTGCTGCATTATTTAAGGACTTTGCTGCATTATTTAAGGACTCTGCTGCATTTTTTAAGGACTCTGCTGAAGCATTTGAGGACTCTGCTGCATTATTTAAGCACTTTGCTGCGGTATTTAAGGACTCTGTTGCATTATTTAAGGACTTTGTTGCATTATTTAAGGACTCTGCTGCATTATTTAAGGACTTTGTTGCATTATTTAAGGACTCTGCTGCATTATTTAAGGACTTTGCTGCAATATTTAAGGACTCTGCTTCAGTATTTAAGGACTCTGCTGCATTATTTAAGGACTTTGTTGCATTATTTAAGGACTCTGCTGCATTATTTAAGGACTTTGCAGCATTATTTAAGGACTCTGCTGCATTTTTTAAGGACTCTGCTGAAGCATTTGAGGACTCTGCTGCATTATTTAAGCACTTTGCTGCGGTATTTAAGGACTCTGTTGCATTATTTAAGGACTTTGTTGCATTATTTAAGGACTCTGCTGCATTAGTTAAGGACTCTGCTGCATTATTTAAGGACGTTGTTGCATTATTTAAGGACTCTGCTGCATTATTTAAGGACTTTACTGCATTATTTAAGGACTCTGCTGCATTATTTAAGGACTTTCTTGCATTATTTAAGGACTCTGCTGCATTAGTTAAGGACTTTGCTGCATTATTTAAGGACTCTGCTGCATTATTTAACGACGTTGTTGCATTACTTAAGAACTGTGCTGCATTATTTAAGGACTTTGCTGCATTATTTAAGGACTATGCTGCATTATTTAATGACTTTGCTGAAGCATTTGAGGACTCTGCTGCATTATTAGAGGACTCTGCTGCATTATTTAAGGACTTGCTGCATTATTTAATGACTTTGTTGGATTTTTTTATGGACTCTGCTGCATTATTTAAGGAATTTGCTGCTATATTAAAGGACTCTGCTTCAGTATTTAAGGACTCTGCTGCGGTATTTAAGGACTCTGCTGCATTATTTAAGGACTCTGCTGCATTATTTAAGGACTTTGCTGCATTATTTAAGGAATCTGCTGCATTATTTAAGGACTTTGTTGCATTATCTAAGGACTCTGCTGCATTATTGAAGGACTTTGCTGCAATATTTAAGGACTCTGCTTCAGTATTTAAGGACTCTGTTGCATTATTTAAGGACTTTGTTGCATTATTTAAGGACTCTGCTGCATTAGATAAGGACTTTGCTGCATTATTTAAGGACTCTGCTGCATTATTTAAGGACTTTGCTGCAATATTTAAGGACTCTGCTTCAGTATTTAAGGACTCTGCTGCATTATTTAAGGACTTTGTTGCATTATTTAAGGACTCTGCTGCATTATTTAAGGACTTTGCTGCATTATTTAAGGACTCTGCTGCATTATTTAAGGACTCTGCTGAAGCATTTGAGGACTCTGCTGCATTATTTAAGCACTTTGCTGCGGTATTTAAGGACTCTGTTGCATTATTTAAGGACTTTGTTGCATTATTTAAGGACTTTGCTGCATTAGTTAAGGACTTTGCTGCATTATTTAAGGACTCTGCTGAAGCATTTGAGGACTCTGCTGCATTATTAGAGGACTCTGCTGCATTATTTAATGACTTTTTTGGATTTTTTAAGGACTCTGCTGCATTATTTAAGGAATTTGCTGCTATATTAAAGGACTCTGCTTCAGTATTTAAGGACTCTGCTGCGGTATTTAAGGACTCTGCTGCATTATTTAAGGACTCTGCTGCATTATTTAACGACGTTGTTGCATTATTTAAGAACTGTGCTGCATTATTTAAGGACTTTGCTGCATTATTTAAGGACTATGCTGCATTATTTAATGACTTTGCTGAAGCATTTGAGGACTCTGCTGCATTATTAGAGGACTCTGCTGCATTATTTAAGGACTTGCTGCATTATTTAATGACTTTGTTGGATTTTTTAAGGACTCTGCTGCATTATTTAAGGACTCTGCTGCATTATTTAAGGACTTTGCTGCAATATTTAAGGACTCTGCTTCAGTATTTAAGGACTCTGCTGCATTATTTAAGGACTTTGTTGCATTATTTAAGGACTCTGCTGCATTATTTAAGGACTTTGCTGCATTATTTAAGGATTCTGCTGCATTTTTTAAGGACTCTGCTGAAGCATTTGAGGACTCTGCTGCATTATTTAAGCACTTTGCTGCAATATTTAAGGACTCTGCTTCAGTATTTAAGGACTCTGCTGCATTATTTAAGGACTTTTTTGCATTATTTAAGGACTCTGCTGCATTAGTTAAGGACTTTGCTGCATTATTTAAGGACTCTGCTGCATTATTTAAGGACTTTGTTGCATTATTTAAGGACTCTGCTGCATTATTTAAGGACTTTGCTGCAATATTTAAGGACTCTGCTTCAGTATTTAAGGACTCTGCTGCATTATTTAAGGACTTTGTTGCATTATTTAAGGACTCTGCTGCATTATTTAAGGACTTTGCTGCATTATGTATGGACTCTGCTGCATTATTTAAGGACTTTGCTGCAATATTTAAGGACTCTGCTTCAGTATTTAAGGACTCTGCTGCATTATTTAAGGACTTTGTTGCATTATTTAAGGACTCTGCTGCATTATTTAAGGACTTTGCTGCATTATTTAAGGACTCTGCTGCATTATTTAAGGACTCTGCTGAAGCATTTGAGGACTCTGCTGCATTATTTAATCACTTTGCTGCGGTATTTAAGGACTCTGTTGCATTATTTAAGGACTTTGTTGCATTATTTAAGGACTCTGCTGCATTAGTTAAGGACTTTGCTGCATTATTTAATGACTCTGCTGCATTATTTAACGACGTTGTTGCATTATTTAAGAACTGTGCTGCATTATTTAAGGACTTTGCTGCATTATTTAAGGACTATGCTGCATTATTTAATGACTTTGCTGAAGCATTTGAGGACTCTGCTGCATTATTAGAGGACTCTGCTGCATTATTTAATGACTTTGTTGGATTTTTTAAGGACTCTGCTGCATTATTTAAGGAATTTGCTGCTATATTAAAGGACTCTGCTTCAGTATTTAAGGACTCTGCTGCGGTATATAAGGACTCTGCTGCATTATTTAAGGACTCTGCTGCATTATTTAAGGACTTTGCTGCATTATTTAAGGACTCTGCTGCATTATTTAAGGACTTTGTTGCATTATTTAAGGACTCTAATGCATTATTTAAGGACTTTGCTGGAATATTTAAGGACTCTGCTGCATTAGTTAAGGACTTTGCTGCATTATTTAAGGACTCTGCTGCATTATTTAACGACTTTACTGCATTATTTAAGGACTCTGCTGCATTATTTAAGGACTTTGTTGCATTATTTAAGTACTCTGCTGCATTAGTTAAGGACTATGCTGCATTATTTAATGACTTTGCTGAAGCATTTGAGGACTCTGGTGCATTATTAGAGGACTCTGCTGCATTATTTAAGGACTTTGTTGCATTATTTAAGGACTCTGCTGCATTATTTAAGGACTTTGCTGCATTATTTATGGACTCTGCTGCATTATTTAAGGACTTTGCTGCAATATTTAAGGACTCTGCTTCAGTATTTAAGGACTCTGCTGCATTATTTAAGGACTTTGTTGCATTATTTAAGGACTCTGCTGCATTATTTAAGGACTTTGCTGCATTATTTAAGGACTCTGCTGCATTATTTAAGGACTCTGCTGAAGCATTTGAGGACTCTGCTGCATTATTTAATCACTTTGCTGCGGTATTTAAGGACTCTGTTGCATTATTTAAGGACTTTGTTGCATTATTTAAGGACTCTGCTGCATTAGTTAAGGACTTTGCTGCATTATTTAAGGACTCTGCTGCATTATTTAACGACGTTGTTGCATTATTTAAGAACTGTGCTGCATTATTTAAGGACTTTGCTGCATTATTTAAGGACTCTGCTGCATTATTTAAGGACTTTGCTGCATTATTTAAGGAATCTGCTGCATTATTTAAGGACTTTGTTGCATTATCTAAGGACTCTGCTGCATTATTGAAGGACTTTGCTGCAATATTTAAGGACTCTGCTTCAGTATTTAAGGACTCTGCTGCATTATTTAAGGACTCTGCTGCATTATTTAAGGACTCTGCTGCATTATTTAAGGACTTTGTTGCATTATTTAAGGACTCTGCTGCATTATTTAAGGACTTTGCTGCAATATTTAAGGACTCTGCTTCAGTATTTAAGGACTCTGCTGCATTATTTAAGGACTTTGTTGCATTATTTAAGGACTCTGCTGCATTATTTAAGGACTTTGCTGCATTATTTAAGGATTCTGCTGCATTTTTTAAGGACTCTGCTGAAGCATTTGAGGACTCTGCTGCATTATTTAAGCACTTTGCTGCGGTATTTAAGGACTCTGTTGCATTATTTAAGGACTTTGTTGCATTATTTAAGGACTCTGCTGCATTAGTTAAGGACTTTGCTGCATTATTTAAGGACTCTGCTGCATTAGTTAAGGACTTTGCTGCATTATTTAAGGACTCTGCTGCATTATTTAACGACGTTGTTGCATTACTTAAGAACTGTGCTGCATTATTTAAGGACTTTGCTGCATTATTTAAGGACTATGCTGCATTATTTGATGACTTTGCTGAAGCATTTGAGGACTCTGCTGCATTATTAGAGGACTCTGCTGCATTATTTAAGGACTTGCTGCATTATTTAATGACTTTGTTGGATTTTTTTATGGACTCTGCTGCATTATTTAAGGAATTTGCTGCTATATTAAAGGACTCTGCTTCAGTATTTAAGGACTCTGCTGCGGTATTTAAGGACTCTGCTGCATTATTTAAGGACTCTGCTGCATTATTTAAGGACTTTGCTGCATTATTTAAGGAATCTGCTGCATTATTTAAGGACTTTGTTGCATTATCTAAGGACTCTGCTGCATTATTGAAGGACTTTGCTGCAATATTTAAGGACTCTGCTTCAGTATTTAAGGACTCTGCTGCATTATTTAAGGACTTTGTTGCATTATTTAAGGACTCTGCTGCATTAGATAAGGACTTTGCTGCATTATTTAAGGACTCTGCTGCATTATTTAAGGACTTTGCTGCAATATTTAAGGACTCTGCTTCAGTATTTAAGGACTCTGCTGCATTATTTAAGGACTTTGTTGCATTATTTAAGGACTCTGCTGCATTATTTAAGGACTTTGCTGCATTATTTAAGGACTCTGCTGCATTATTTAAGGACTCTGCTGAAGCATTTGAGGACTCTGCTGCATTATTTAAGCACTTTGCTGCGGTATTTAAGGACTCTGTTGCATTATTTAAGGACTTTGTTGCATTATTTAAGGACTTTGCTGCATTAGTTAAGGACTTTGCTGCATTATTTAAGGACTCTGCTGAAGCATTTGAGGACTCTGCTGCATTATTAGAGGACTCTGCTGCATTATTTAATGACTTTTTTGGATTTTTTAAGGACTCTGCTGCATTATTTAAGGAATTTGCTGCTATATTAAAGGACTCTGCTTCAGTATTTAAGGACTCTGCTGCGGTATTTAAGGACTCTGCTGCATTATTTAAGGACTCTGCTGCATTATTTAACGACGTTGTTGCATTATTTAAGAACTGTGCTGCATTATTTAAGGACTTTGCTGCATTATTTAAGGACTATGCTGCATTATTTAATGACTTTGCTGAAGCATTTGAGGACTCTGCTGCATTATTAGAGGACTCTGCTGCATTATTTAAGGACTTGCTGCATTATTTAATGACTTTGTTGGATTTTTTAAGGACTCTGCTGCATTATTTAAGGACTTTGCTGCATTATTTAAGGATTCTGCTGCATTTTTTAAGGACTCTGCTGAAGCATTTGAGGACTCTGCTGCATTATTTAATCACTTTGCTGCGGTATTTAAGGACTCTGTTGCATTATTTAAGGACTTTGTTGCATTATTTAAGGACTCTGCTGCATTAGTTAAGGACTTTGCTGCATTATTTAATGACTCTGCTGCATTATTTAACGACGTTGTTGCATTATTTAAGAACTGTGCTGCATTATTTAAGGACTTTGCTGGAATATTTAAGGACTCTGCTGCATTAGTTAAGGACTTTGCTGCATTATTTAAGGACTCTGCTGCATTATTTAACGACTTTACTGCATTATTTAAGGACTCTGCTGCATTATTTAAGGACTTTGTTGCATTATTTAAGGACTCTGCTGCATTAGTTAAGGACTATGCTGCATTATTTAATGACTTTGCTGAAGCATTTGAGGACTCTGGTGCATTATTAGAGGACTCTGCTGCATTATTTAAGGACTTTGTTGCATTATTTAAGGACTCTGCTGCATTATTTAAGGACTTTGCTGCAATATTTAAGGACTCTGCTTCAGTATTTAAGGACTCTGCTGCATTATTTAAGGACTTTGTTGCATTATTTAAGGACTCTGCTGCATTATTTAAGGACTTTGCTGCATTATTTAAGGACTCTGCTGCATTATTTAAGGACTCTGCTGAAGCATTTGAGGACTCAGCTGCATTATTTAATCACTTTGCTGCGGTATTTAAGGACTCTGTTGCATTATTTAAGGACTTTGTTGCATTATTTAAGGACTCTGCTGCATTAGTTAAGGACTTTGCTGCATTATTTAAGGACTCTGCTGCATTATTTAACGACGTTGTTGCATTATTTAAGAACTGTGCTGCATTATTTAAGGACTTTGCTGCATTATTTAAGGACTCTGCTGCATTATTTAAGGACTTTGCTGCATTATTTAAGGAATCTGCTGCATTATTTAAGGACTTTGTTGCATTATCTAAGGACTCTGCTGCATTATTGAAGGACTTTGCTGCAATATTTAAGGACTCTGCTTCAGTATTTAAGGACTCTGCTGCATTATTTAAGGACTTTGTTGCATTATTTAAGGACTCTGCTGCATTATTTAAGGACTTTGTTGCATTATTTAAGGACTCTGCTGCATTATTTAAGGACTTTGCTGCAATATTTAAGGACTTTGCTTCAGTATTTAAGGACTCTGCTGCATTATTTAAGGACTTTGTTGCATTATTTAAGGACTCTGCTGCATTATTTAAGGACTTTGCTGCATTATTTAAGGATTCTGCTGCATTTTTTAAGGACTCTGCTGAAGCATTTGAGGACTCTGCTGCATTATTTAAGCACTTTGCTGCGGTATTTAAGGACTCTGTTGCATTATTTAAGGACTTTGTTGCATTATTTAAGGACTCTGCTGCATTAGTTAAGGACTTTGCTGCATTATTTAAGGACTCTGCTGCATTATTTACCGACGTTGTTGCATTATTTAAGAACTGTGCTGCTTTATTTAAGGACTTTGCATTATTTAAGGACTATGCTGCATTATTTAATGACTTTGCTGAAGCATTTGAGGACTCTGCTGCATTATTAGAGGACTCTGCTGCATTATTTAATGACTTTGTTGGATTTTTTAAGGACTCTGCTGCATTATTTAAGGAATTTGCTGCTATATTAAAGGACTCTGCTTCAGTATTTAAGGACTCTGCTGCGGTATTTAAGGACTCTGCTGCATTATTTAAGGACTCTGCTGCATTATATAAGGACTTTGCTGCATTATTTAAGGACTCTGCTGCATTATTTAAGGACTTTGTTGCATTATTTATGGACTCTAATGCATTATTTAAGGACTTTGCTGCAATATTTAAGGACTCTGCTTCAGTATTTAAGGACTCTGCTGCATTATTTAAGGACGTTGTTGCATTATTTAAGGACTCTGCTGCATTATTTAAGGACTTTACTGCATTATTTAAGGACTCTGCTGCATTATTTAAGGACTTTCTTGCATTATTTAAGGACTCTGCTGCATTAGTTAAGGACTTTGCTGCATTATTTAAGGACTCTGCTGCATTATTTAAGGACTTTGCTGCAATATTTAAGGACTCTGCTTCAGTATTTAAGGACTCTGCTGCATTATTTAAGGACTTTGTTGCATTATTTAAGGACTCTGCTGCATTATTTAAGGACTTTGCTGCATTATTTAAGGACTCTTCTGCATTTTTTAAGGACTCTGCTGAAGCATTTGAGGACTCTGCTGCATTATTTAAGCACTTTGCTGCGGTATTTAAGGACTCTGTTGCATTATTTAAGGACTTTGTTGCATTATTTAAGGACTCTGCTGCATTATTTAAGGACTTTGTTGCATTATTTAAGGACTCTGCTGCATTATTTAAGGACTTTGCTGCAATATTTAAGGACTCTGCTTCAGTATTTAAGGACTCTGCTGCATTATTTAAGGACTTTGTTGCATTATTTAAGGACTCTGCTGCATTATTTAAGGACTTTGCAGCATTATTTAAGGACTCTGCTGCATTTTTTAAGGACTCTGCTGAAGCATTTGAGGACTCTGCTGCATTATTTAAGCACTTTGCTGCGGTATTTAAGGACTCTGTTGCATTATTTAAGGACTTTGTTGCATTATTTAAGGACTCTGCTGCATTAGTTAAGGACTCTGCTGCATTATTTAAGGACGTTGTTGCATTATTTAAGGACTCTGCTGCATTATTTAAGGACTTTACTGCATTATTTAAGGACTCTGCTGCATTATTTAAGGACTTTCTTGCATTATTTAAGGACTCTGCTGCATTAGTTAAGGACTTTGCTGCATTATTTAAGGACTCTGCTGCATTATTTAACGACGTTGTTGCATTACTTAAGAACTGTGCTGCATTATTTAAGGACTTTGCTGCATTATTTAAGGACTATGCTGCATTATTTAATGACTTTGCTGAAGCATTTGAGGACTCTGCTGCATTATTAGAGGACTCTGCTGCATTATTTAAGGACTTGCTGCATTATTTAATGACTTTGTTGGATTTTTTTATGGACTCTGCTGCATTATTTAAGGAATTTGCTGCTATATTAAAGGACTCTGCTTCAGTATTTAAGGACTCTGCTGCGGTATTTAAGGACTCTGCTGCATTATTTAAGGACTCTGCTGCATTATTTAAGGACTTTGCTGCATTATTTAAGGAATCTGCTGCATTATTTAAGGACTTTGTTGCATTATCTAAGGACTCTGCTGCATTATTGAAGGACTTTGCTGCAATATTTAAGGACTCTGCTTCAGTATTTAAGGACTCTGCTGCATTATTTAAGGACTTTGTTGCATTATTTAAGGACTCTGCTGCATTAGATAAGGACTTTGCTGCATTATTTAAGGACTCTGCTGCATTATTTAAGGACTTTGCTGCAATATTTAAGGACTCTGCTTCAGTATTTAAGGACTCTGCTGCATTATTTAAGGACTTTGTTGCATTATTTAAGGACTCTGCTGCATTATTTAAGGACTTTGCTGCGGTATTTAAGGACTCTGTTGCATTATTTAAGGACTTTGTTGCATTATTTAAGGACTTTGCTGCATTAGTTAAGGACTTTGCTGCATTATTTAAGGACTCTGCTGAAGCATTTGAGGACTCTGCTGCATTATTAGAGGACTCTGCTGCATTATTTAATGACTTTTTTGGATTTTTTAAGGACTCTGCTGCATTATTTAAGGAATTTGCTGCTATATTAAAGGACTCTGCTTCAGTATTTAAGGACTCTGCTGCGGTATTTAAGGACTCTGCTGCATTATTTAAGGACTCTGCTGCATTATTTAACGACGTTGTTGCATTATTTAAGAACTGTGCTGCATTATTTAAGGACTTTGCTGCATTATTTAAGGACTATGCTGCATTATTTAATGACTTTGCTGAAGCATTTGAGGACTCTGCTGCATTATTAGAGGACTCTGCTGCATTATTTAAGGACTTGCTGCATTATTTAATGACTTTGTTGGATTTTTTAAGGACTCTGCTGCATTATTTAAGGACTCTGCTGCATTATTTAAGGACTTTGCTGCAATATTAAAGGACTCTGCTTCAGTATTTAAGGACTCTGCTGCATTATTTAAGGACGTTGTTGCATTATTTAAGGACTCTGCTGCATTATTTAAGGACTTTACTGCATTATTTAAGGACTCTGCTGCATTATTTAAGGACTTTGTTGCATTATTTCAGGAATCTGATGCATTATTTAAGGAATTTGCTGAATTATTTAAGGACTCTGCTTTCTTATTTAATGACTCTGCTGAAGCATTTGAGGACTCTGCTGCATTATTTGAGGACTCTGTTGCATTATTTAAGGACTTTGCTGCTTTATTTAAGGACTTTGTTGCATTATTTAAGGACTCTGCTACATTATTTAAGGACTTTGCTGCAATATTTAAGGACTCTGCTTCAGTATTTAAGGACTCTGCTGCATTATTTAAGGACTTTGCTGCATTATTTAAGGACTTTGTTGCATTATTTAAGTACTCTGCTGCATTATTTAAGGACTTTGTTGCATTATTTAAGGACTCTGCTGCATTATTTAAGGACTTTGTTGCATTATTTAATGACTCTGCTGCATTATTTAAGTACTTTGCAGCAATATTTAAGGACTCTGCTTCAGTATTTAAGGACTCTGCTGCATTATTTAAGGACTTTGTTGCATTATTTAAGGAATATGCTGCATTATTTAATGAATTTGCTGAAGCATTTGAGGACTCTGCTGCATTATTAGAGCACTCTGCTGCATTATTTAAGTACTTGCTGCATTATTTAATGACTTTGTTGGATTTTTTAAGGACTCTGCTGCATTATTTAAGGACATTGTTGCATTATTTAATGACTCTGCTGCATTATTTAAGGACTTTGCAGCAATATTTAAGGACTCTGCTTCAGTATTTAAGGACTCTGCTGCATTATTTAAGGACTTTGTTGCATTATTTAAGGACTCTGCTGCATTATTTAAGGACTTTGCTGCATTATTTAAGGACACTGCTGCATTATTTAAGGACTCTGCTGAAGCATTTGAGGACTCTGCTGCATTATTTAAGCACTTTGCGGCGGTATTTAAGGACTCTGTTGCATTATTTAAGGACTTTGTTGCATTATTTAAGGACTCTGCTGCATTAGTTAAGGAGTTTGCTGCATTATTTAAGGACTCTGCTGCATTATTTAACGACGTTGTTGCATTATTTAAGAACTGTGCTGCATTATTTAAGGACTTTGCTGCATTATTTAAGGACTATGCTGCATTATTTAATGACTTTGCTGAAGCATTTGAGGACTCTGCTGCATTATTAGAGGACTCTGCTGCATTATTTAAGGACTTGCTGCATTATTTAATGACTTTGTTGGATTTCTTAAGGACTCTGCTGCATTATTTAAGGAATTTGCTGCTATATTAAAGGACTCTGCTTCAGTATTTAAGGACACTGCTGCGGTATTTAAGGACCCTGCTGCATTATTTTAGGACTCTGCTGCATTATTTAAGGACTTTGCTGCATTATTTAAGGAATCTGCTGCATTATTTAAGGACTTTGTTGCATTATCTAAGGACTCTGCTGCATTATTGAAGGACTTTGCTGCATTATTTAAGGACTCTGATGCATTATTTAAGGACTTTGCTGCAATATTTAAGGACTCTGCTTCAGTATTTAAGGACTCTGCTGAAGCATTTGAGGACTCTGCTGCATTATTTAATGACTTTGCTGAAGCATTTGAGGACTCTGCTGCATTATTAGAGGACTCTGCTGCATTATTTAAGGACTTGCTGCATTATTTAATGACTTTGTTGGATTTTTTAAGGACTCTGCTGCATTATTTAAGGACTCTGCTGCATTATTTAAGGACTTTGCTGCAATATTAAAGGACTCTGCTTCAGTATTTAAGGACTCTGCTGCATTATTTAAGGACTTTGTTGCATTATTTAAGGACTCTGCTGCATTATTTAAGGACTTTGCTGCATTATTTAAGGATTCTGCTGCATTTTTTAAGGACTCTGCTGAAGCATTTGAGGACTCTGCTGCATTATTTAAGCACTTTGCTGCGGTATTTAAGGACTCTGTTGCATTATTTAAGGACTTTGTTGCATTATTTAAGGACTCTGCTGCATTAGTTAAGGACTTTGCTGCATTATTTAAGGACTCTGCTGCATTATTTACCGACGTTGTTGCATTATTTAAGAACTGTGCTGCTTTATTTAAGGACTTTGCATTATTTAAGGACTATGCTGCATTATTTAATGACTTTGCTGAAGCATTTGAGGACTCTGCTGCATTATTAGAGGACTCTGCTGCATTATTTAATGACTTTGTTGGATTTTTTAAGGACTCTGCTGCATTATTTAAGGAATTTGCTGCTATATTAAAGGACTCTGCTTCAGTATTTAAGGACTCTGCTGCGGTATTTAAGGACTCTGCTGCATTATTTAAGGACTCTGCTGCATTATATAAGGACTTTGCTGCATTATTTAAGGACTCTGCTGCATTATTTAAGGACTTTGTTGCATTATTTATGGACTCTAATGCATTATTTAAGGACTTTGCTGCAATATTTAAGGACTCTGCTTCAGTATTTAAGGACTCTGCTGCATTATTTAAGGACGTTGTTGCATTATTTAAGGACTCTGCTGCATTATTTAAGGACTTTACTGCATTATTTAAGGACTCTGCTGCATTATTTAAGGACTTTCTTGCATTATTTAAGGACTCTGCTGCATTAGTTAAGGACTTTGCTGCATTATTTAAGGACTCTGCTGCATTATTTAAGGACTTTGCTGCAATATTTAAGGACTCTGCTTCAGTATTTAAGGACTCTGCTGCATTATTTAAGGACTTTGTTGCATTATTTAAGGACTCTGCTGCATTATTTAAGGACTTTGCTGCATTATTTAAGGACTCTTCTGCATTTTTTAAGGACTCTGCTGAAGCATTTGAGGACTCTGCTGCATTATTTAAGCACTTTGCTGCGGTATTTAAGGACTCTGTTGCATTATTTAAGGACTTTGTTGCATTATTTAAGGACTCTGCTGCATTATTTAAGGACTTTGTTGCATTATTTAAGGACTCTGCTGCATTATTTAAGGACTTTGCTGCAATATTTAAGGACTCTGCTTCAGTATTTAAGGACTCTGCTGCATTATTTAAGGACTTTGTTGCATTATTTAAGGACTCTGCTGCATTATTTAAGGACTTTGCAGCATTATTTAAGGACTCTGCTGCATTTTTTAAGGACTCTGCTGAAGCATTTGAGGACTCTGCTGCATTATTTAAGCACTTTGCTGCGGTATTTAAGGACTCTGTTGCATTATTTAAGGACTTTGTTGCATTATTTAAGGACTCTGCTGCATTAGTTAAGGACTCTGCTGCATTATTTAAGGACGTTGTTGCATTATTTAAGGACTCTGCTGCATTATTTAAGGACTTTACTGCATTATTTAAGGACTCTGCTGCATTATTTAAGGACTTTCTTGCATTATTTAAGGACTCTGCTGCATTAGTTAAGGACTTTGCTGCATTATTTAAGGACTCTGCTGCATTATTTAACGACGTTGTTGCATTACTTAAGAACTGTGCTGCATTATTTAAGGACTTTGCTGCATTATTTAAGGACTATGCTGCATTATTTAATGACTTTGCTGAAGCATTTGAGGACTCTGCTGCATTATTAGAGGACTCTGCTGCATTATTTAAGGACTTGCTGCATTATTTAATGACTTTGTTGGATTTTTTTATGGACTCTGCTGCATTATTTAAGGAATTTGCTGCTATATTTAAGGACTCTGCTTCAGTATTTAAGGACTCTGCTGCGGTATTTAAGGACTCTGCTGCATTATTTAAGGACTCTGCTGCATTATTTAAGGACTTTGCTGCATTATTTAAGGAATCTGCTGCATTATTTAAGGACTTTGTTGCATTATCTAAGGACTCTGCTGCATTATTGAAGGACTTTGCTGCAATATTTAAGGACTCTGCTTCAGTATTTAAGGACTCTGCTGCATTATTTAAGGACTTTGTTGCATTATTTAAGGACTCTGCTGCATTAGATAAGGACTTTGCTGCATTATTTAAGGACTCTGCTGCATTATTTAAGGACTTTGCTGCAATATTTAAGGACTCTGCTTCAGTATTTAAGGACTCTGCTGCATTATTTAAGGACTTTGTTGCATTATTTAAGGACTCTGCTGCATTATTTAAGGACTTTGCTGCATTATTTAAGGACTCTGCTGCATTATTTAAGGACTCTGCTGAAGCATTTGAGGACTCTGCTGCATTATTTAAGCACTTTGCTGCGGTATTTAAGGACTCTGTTGCATTATTTAAGGACTTTGTTGCATTATTTAAGGACTTTGCTGCATTAGTTAAGGACTTTGCTGCATTATTTAAGGACTCTGCTGAAGCATTTGAGAACTCTGCTGCATTATTAGAGGACTCTGCTGCATTATTTAATGACTTTTTTGGATTTTTTAAGGACTCTGCTGCATTATTTAAGGAATTTGCTGCTATATTAAAGGACTCTGCTTCAGTATTTAAGGACTCTGCTGCGGTATTTAAGGACTCTGCTGCATTATTTAAGGACTCTGCTGCATTATTTAACGACGTTGTTGCATTATTTAAGAACTGTGCTGCATTATTTAAGGACTTTGCTGCATTATTTAAGGACTATGCTGCATTATTTAATGACTTTGCTGAAGCATTTGAGGACTCTGCTGCATTATTAGAGGACTCTGCTGCATTATTTAAGGACTTGCTGCATTATTTAATGACTTTGTTGGATTTTTTAAGGACTCTGCTGCATTATTTAAGGACTCTGCTGCATTATTTAAGGACTTTGCTGCAATATTAAAGGACTCTGCTTCAGTATTTAAGGACTCTGCTGCATTATTTAAGGACGTTGTTGCATTATTTAAGGACTCTGCTGCATTATTTAAGGACTTTACTGCATTATTTAAGGACTCTGCTGCATTATTTAAGGACTTTGTTGCATTATTTCAGGAATCTGATGCATTATTTAAGGAATTTGCTGAATTATTTAAGGACTCTGCTTTCTTATTTAATGACTCTGCTGAAGCATTTGAGGACTCTGCTGCATTATTTGAGGACTCTGTTGCATTATTTAAGGACTTTGCTGCTTTATTTAAGGACTTTGTTGCATTATTTAAGGACTCTGCTACATTATTTAAGGACTTTGCTGCAATATTTAAGGACTCTGCTTCAGTATTTAAGGACTCTGCTGCATTATTTAAGGACTTTGCTGCATTATTTAAGGACTTTGTTGCATTATTTAAGTACTCTGCTGCATTATTTAAGGACTTTGTTGCATTATTTAAGGACTCTGCTGCATTATTTAAGGACTTTGTTGCATTATTTAATGACTCTGCTGCATTATTTAAGTACTTTGCAGCAATATTTAAGGACTCTGCTTCAGTATTTAAGGACTCTGCTGCATTATTTAAGGACTTTGTTGCATTATTTAAGGAATATGCTGCATTATTTAATGAATTTGCTGAAGCATTTGAGGACTCTGCTGCATTATTAGAGCACTCTGCTGCATTATTTAAGTACTTGCTGCATTATTTAATGACTTTGTTGGATTTTTTAAGGACTCTGCTGCATTATTTAAGGACATTGTTGCATTATTTAATGACTCTGCTGCATTATTTAAGGACTTTGCAGCAATATTTAAGGACTCTGCTTCAGTATTTAAGGACTCTGCTGCATTATTTAAGGACTTTGTTGCATTATTTAAGGACTCTGCTGCATTATTTAAGGACTTTGCTGCATTATTTAAGGACACTGCTGCATTATTTAAGGACTCTGCTGAAGCATTTGAGGACTCTGCTGCATTATTTAAGCACTTTGCGGCGGTATTTAAGGACTCTGTTGCATTATTTAAGGACTTTGTTGCATTATTTAAGGACTCTGCTGCATTAGTTAAGGAGTTTGCTGCATTATTTAAGGACTCTGCTGCATTATTTAACGACGTTGTTGCATTATTTAAGAACTGTGCTGCATTATTTAAGGACTTTGCTGCATTATTTAAGGACTATGCTGCATTATTTAATGACTTTGCTGAAGCATTTGAGGACTCTGCTGCATTATTAGAGGACTCTGCTGCATTATTTAAGGACTTGCTGCATTATTTAATGACTTTGTTGGATTTCTTAAGGACTCTGCTGCATTATTTAAGGAATTTGCTGCTATATTAAAGGACTCTGCTTCAGTATTTAAGGACACTGCTGCGGTATTTAAGGACCCTGCTGCATTATTTTAGGACTCTGCTGCATTATTTAAGGACTTTGCTGCATTATTTAAGGAATCTGCTGCATTATTTAAGGACTTTGTTGCATTATCTAAGGACTCTGCTGCATTATTGAAGGACTTTGCTGCATTATTTAAGGACTCTGATGCATTATTTAAGGACTTTGCTGCAATATTTAAGGACTCTGCTTCAGTATTTAAGGACTCTGCTGAAGCATTTGAGGACTCTGCTGCATTATTTAATGACTTTGCTGAAGCATTTGAGGACTCTGCTGCATTATTAGAGGACTCTGCTGCATTATTTAATTACTTTGTTGGATTTTTTAAGGACTCTGCTGCATTATTTAAGGAATTTGCTGCTATATTAAAGGACTCTGCTTCAGTATTTAAGGACTCTGCTGCGGTATTTAAAGACTCTGCTGCATTATTTAAGGACTCTGCTGCATTATTTAAGGACTTTGCTGCATTTTTTAAGGAATTTGTTGCATTATTTAAGGACTCTGCTGCATTATTTAAGGACTTTGCTGCAATATTTAAGGACTCTGCTTCAGTATTTAAGTTCTCTGCTGCATTATTTAAGGACGTTGTTGCATTATTTAAGGACTCTGCTGCATTATTTAAGGACTTTACTGCATTATTTAAGGACTCTGCTGCATTATTTAAGGACTTTGTTGCATTATTTAAGGACTCTGCTGCATTAGTTAAGGACTTTGCTGCATTATTTAAGGACTCTGCTGCATTATTTAACGACGTTGTTGCATTATTTAAGAACTGTGCTGCATTATTTAAGGACTTTGCTGCATTATTTAAGGACTATGCTGCATTATTTAATGACTTTGCTGAAGCATTTGAGGACTCTGCTGCATTATTAGAGGACTCTGCTGCATTATTTAAGGACTTGCTGCATTATTTAATGACTTTGTTGGATTTTTTAAGGACTCTGCTGCATTATTTAAGGAATTTGCTGCTATATTAAAGGACTCTGCTTCAGTATTTAAGGACTCTGCTGCGGTATTTAAGGACTCTGCTGCATTATTTAAGGACTCTGCTGCATTATTTAAGGACTTTGCTGCATTATTTAAGGAATCTGCTGCATTATTTAAGGACTTTGTTGCATTATCTAAGGACTCTGCTGCATTATTGAAGGACTTTGCTGCAATATTTAAGGACTCTGCTTCAGTATTTAAGGACTCTGCTGCATTATTTAAGGACTTTGTTGCATTATTTAAGGACTCTGCTGCATTATTTAAGGACTTTGCTGCATTATTTATGGACTCTGCTGCATTATTTAAGGACTTTGCTGCAATATTTAAGGACTCTGCTTCAGTATTTAAGGACTCTGCTGCATTATTTAAGGACTTTGTTGCATTATTTAAGGACTCTGCTGCATTATTTAAGGACTTTGCTGCATTATTTAAGGACTCTGCTGCATTATTTAAGGACTCTGCTGAAGCATTTGAGGACTCTGCTGAATTATTTAATCACTTTGCTGCGGTATTTAAGGACTCTGTTGCATTATTTAAGGACTTTGTTGCATTATTTAAGGACTCTGCTGCATTAGTTAAGGACTTTGCTGCATTATTTAAGGACTCTGCTGCATTATTTAACGACGTTGTTGCATTATTTAAGAACTGTGCTGCATTATTTAAGGACTTTGCTGCATTATTTAAGGACTATGCTGCATTATTTAATGACTTTGCTGAAGCATTTGAGGACTCTGCTTCAGTATTTAAGGACTCTGCTGCATTATTTAAGGACTTTGTTGCATTATTTAAGGAATATGCTGCATTATTTAATGAATTTGCTGAAGCATTTGAGGACTCTGCTGCATTATTAGAGCACTCTGCTGCATTATTTAAGTACTTGCTGCATTATTTAATGACTTTGTTGGATTTTTTAAGGACTCTGCTGCATTATTTAAGGACATTGTTGCATTATTTAATGACTCTGCTGCATTATTTAAGGACTTTGCAGCAATATTTAAGGACTCTGCTTCAGTATTTAAGGACTCTGCTGCATTATTTAAGGACTTTGTTGCATTATTTAAGGACTCTGCTGCATTATTTAAGGACTTTGCTGCATTATTTAAGGACACTGCTGCATTATTTAAGGACTCTGCTGAAGCATTTGAGGACTCTGCTGCATTATTTAAGCACTTTGCGGCGGTATTTAAGGACTCTGTTGCATTATTTAAGGACTTTGTTGCATTATTTAAGGACTCTGCTGCATTAGTTAAGGAGTTTGCTGCATTATTTAAGGACTCTGCTGCATTATTTAACGACGTTGTTGCATTATTTAAGAACTGTGCTGCATTATTTAAGGACTTTGCTGCATTATTTAAGGACTATGCTGCATTATTTAATGACTTTGCTGAAGCATTTGAGGACTCTGCTGCATTATTAGAGGACTCTGCTGCATTATTTAAGGACTTGCTGCATTATTTAATGACTTTGTTGGATTTCTTAAGGACTCTGCTGCATTATTTAAGGAATTTGCTGCTATATTAAAGGACTCTGCTTCAGTATTTAAGGACACTGCTGCGGTATTTAAGGACCCTGCTGCATTATTTTAGGACTTTGCTGCATTATTTAAGGAATCTGCTGCATTATTTAAGGACTTTGTTGCATTATCTAAGGACTCTGCTGCATTATTGAAGGACTTTGCTGCATTATTTAAGGACTCTGATGCATTATTTAAGGACTTTGCTGCAATATTTAAGGACTCTGCTTCAGTATTTAAGGACTCTGCTGAAGCATTTGAGGACTCTGCTGCATTATTTAATGACTTTGCTGAAGCATTTGAGGACTCTGCTGCATTATTAGAGGACTCTGCTGCATTATTTAATGACTTTGTTGGATTTTTTAAGGACTCTGCTGCATTATTTAAGGAATTTGCTGCTATATCAAAGGACTCTGCTTCAGTATTTAAGGACTCTGCTGCGGTATTTAAGGACTCTGCTGCATTATTTAAGGACTCTGCTGCATTATTTAAGGACTTTGCTGCATTATTTAAGGAATTTGTTGCATTATTTAAGGACTCTGCTGCATTATTTAAGGACTTTGCTGCAATATTTAAGGACTCTGCTTCAGTATTTAAGTTCTCTGCTGCATTATTTAAGGACGTTGTTGCATTATTTAAGGACTCTGCTGCATTATTTAAGGACTTTACTGCATTATTTAAGGACTCTGCTGCATTATTTAAGGACTTTGTTGCATTATTTAAGGACTCTGCTGCATTAGTTAAGGACTTTGCTGCATTATTTAAGGACTCTGCTGCATTATTTAACGACGTTGTTGCATTATTTAAGAACTGTGCTGCATTATTTAAGGACTTTGCTGCATTATTTAAGGACTATGCTGCATTATTTAATGACTTTGCTGAAGCATTTGAGGACTCTGCTGCATTATTAGAGGACTCTGCTGCATTATTTAAGGACTTGCTGCATTATTTAATGACTTTGTTGGATTTTTTAAGGACTCTGCTGCATTATTTAAGGAATTTGCTGCTATATTAAAGGACTCTGCTTCAGTATTTAAGGACTCTGCTGCGGTATTTAAGGACTCTGCTGCATTATTTAAGGACTCTGCTGCATTATTTAAGGACTTTGCTGCATTATTTAAGGAATCTGCTGCATTATTTAAGGACTTTGTTGCATTATCTAAGGACTCTGCTGCATTATTGAAGGACTTTGCTGCAATATTTAAGGACTCTGCTTCAGTATTTAAGGACTCTGCTGCATTATTTAAGGACTTTGTTGCATTATTTAAGGACTCTGCTGCATTATTTAAGGACTTTGCTGCATTATTTATGGACTCTGCTGCATTATTTAAGGACTTTGCTGCAATATTTAAGGACTCTGCTTCAGTATTTAAGGACTCTGCTGCATTATTTAAGGACTTTGTTGCATTATTTAAGGACTCTGCTGCATTATTTAAGGACTTTGCTGCATTATTTAAGGACTCTGCTGCATTATTTAAGGACTCTGCTGAAGCATTTGAGGACTCTGCTGCATTATTTAATCACTTTGCTGCGGTATTTAAGGACTCTGTTGCATTATTTAAGGACTTTGTTGCATTATTTAAGGACTCTGCTGCATTAGTTAAGGACTTTGCTGCATTATTTAATGACTCTGCTGCATTATTTAACGACGTTGTTGCATTATTTAAGAACTGTGCTGCATTATTTAAGGACTTTGCTGCATTATTTAAGGACTATGCTGCATTATTTAATGACTTTGCTGAAGCATTTGAGGACTCTGCTGCATTATTAGAGGACTCTGCTGCATTATTTAATGACTTTGTTGGATTTTTTAAGGACTCTGCTGCATTATTTAAGGAATTTGCTGCTATATTAAAGGACTCTGCTTCAGTATTTAAGGACTCTGCTGCGGTATATAAGGACTCTGCTGCATTATTTAAGGACTCTGCTGCATTATTTAAGGACTTTGCTGCATTATTTAAGGACTCTGCTGCATTATTTAAGGACTTTGTTGCATTATTTAAGGACTCTAATGCATTATTTAAGGACTTTGCTGGAATATTTAAGGACTCTGCTGCATTAGTTAAGGACTTTGCTGCATTATTTAAGGACTCTGCTGCATTATTTAACGACTTTACTGCATTATTTAAGGACTCTGCTGCATTATTTAAGGACTTTGTTGCATTATTTAAGGACTCTGCTGCATTAGTTAAGGACTATGCTGCATTATTTAATGACTTTGCTGAAGCATTTGAGGACTCTGGTGCATTATTAGAGGACTCTGCTGCATTATTTAAGGACTTTGTTGCATTATTTAAGGACTCTGCTGCATTATTTAAGGACTTTGCTGCATTATTTATGGACTCTGCTGCATTATTTAAGGACTTTGCTGCAATATTTAAGGACTCTGCTTCAGTATTTAAGGACTCTGCTGCATTATTTAAGGACTTTGTTGCATTATTTAAGGACTCTGCTGCATTATTTAAGGACTTTGCTGCATTATTTAAGGACTCTGCTGCATTATTTAAGGACTCTGCTGAAGCATTTGAGGACTCTGCTGCATTATTTAATCACTTTGCTGCGGTATTTAAGGACTCTGTTGCATTATTTAAGGACTTTGTTGCATTATTTAAGGACTCTGCTGCATTAGTTAAGGACTTTGCTGCATTATTTAAGGACTCTGCTGCATTATTTAACGACGTTGTTGCATTATTTAAGAACTGTGCTGCATTATTTAAGGACTTTGCTGCATTATTTAAGGACTCTGCTGCATTATTTAAGGACTTTGCTGCATTATTTAAGGAATCTGCTGCATTATTTAAGGACTTTGTTGCATTATCTAAGGACTCTGCTGCATTATTGAAGGACTTTGCTGCAATATTTAAGGACTCTGCTTCAGTATTTAAGGACTCTGCTGCATTATTTAAGGACTTTGTTGCATTATTTAAGGACTCTGCTGCATTATTTAAGGACTTTGTTGCATTATTTAAGGACTCTGCTGCATTATTTAAGGACTTTGCTGCAATATTTAAGGACTCTGCTTCAGTATTTAAGGACTCTGCTGCATTATTTAAGGACTTTGTTGCATTATTTAAGGACTCTGCTGCATTATTTAAGGACTTTGCTGCATTATTTAAGGATTCTGCTGCATTTTTTAAGGACTCTGCTGAAGCATTTGAGGACTCTGCTGCATTATTTAAGCACTTTGCTGCGGTATTTAAGGACTCTGTTGCATTATTTAAGGACTTTGTTGCATTATTTAAGGACTCTGCTGCATTAGTTAAGGACTTTGCTGCATTATTTAAGGACTCTGCTGCATTATTTACCGACGTTGTTGCATTATTTAAGAACTGTGCTGCTTTATTTAAGGACTTTGCATTATTTAAGGACTATGCTGCATTATTTAATGACTTTGCTGAAGCATTTGAGGACTCTGCTGCATTATTAGAGGACTCTGCTGCATTATTTAATGACTTTGTTGGATTTTTTAAGGACTCTGCTGCATTATTTAAGGAATTTGCTGCTATATTAAAGGACTCTGCTTCAGTATTTAAGGACTCTGCTGCGGTATTTAAGGACTCTGCTGCATTATTTAAGGACTCTGCTGCATTATATAAGGACTTTGCTGCATTATGTAAGGACTCTGCTGCATTATTTAAGGACTTTGTTGCATTATTTATGGACTCTAATGCATTATTTAAGGACTTTGCTGCAATATTTAAGGACTCTGCTTCAGTATTTAAGGACTCTGCTGCATTATTTAAGGACGTTGTTGCATTATTTAAGGACTCTGCTGCATTATTTAAGGACTTTACTGCATTATTTAAGGACTCTGCTGCATTATTTAAGGACTTTCTTGCATTATTTAAGGACTCTGCTGCATTAGTTAAGGACTTTGCTGCATTATTTAAGGACTCTGCTGCATTATTTAAGGACTTTGCTGCAATATTTAAGGACTCTGCTTCAGTATTTAAGGACTCTGCTGCATTATTTAAGGACTTTGTTGCATTATTTAAGGACTCTGCTGCATTATTTAAGGACTTTGCTGCATTATTTAAAGACTCTGCTGCATTTTTTAAGGACTCTGCTGAAGCATTTGAGGACTCTGCTGCATTATTTAAGCACTTTGCTGCGGTATTTAAGGACTCTGTTGCATTATTTAAGGACTTTGTTGCATTATTTAAGGACTCTGCTGCATTATTTAAGGACTTTGTTGC
The DNA here is from genome assembly GCF_046119375.1 of Phyllobates terribilis. NCBI lineage: Eukaryota > Metazoa > Chordata > Amphibia > Anura > Dendrobatidae > Phyllobates > Phyllobates terribilis. Next base: position 4,229,684 of record NW_027362905.1, read on the forward strand.
ATTATTTAAGGACTCTGCTGCATTATTTAAGGACTTTGCTGCAATATTTAAGGACTCTGCTTCAGTATTTAAGGACTCTGCTGCATTATTTAAGGACTTTGTTGCATTATTTAAGGACTCTGCTGCATTATTTAAGGACTTTGCAGCATTATTTAAGGACTCTGCTGCATTTTTTAAGGACTCTGCTGAAGCATTTGAGGACTCTGCTGCATTATTTAAGCACTTTGCTGCGGTATTTAAGGACTCTGTTGCATTATTTAAGGACTTTGTTGCATTATTTAAGGACTCTGCTGCATTAGTTAAGGACTCTGCTGCATTATTTAAGGACGTTGTTGCATTATTTAAGGACTCTGCTGCATTATTTAAGGACTTTACTGCATTATTTAAGGACTCTGCTGCATTATTTAAGGACTTTCTTGCATTATTTAAGGACTCTGCTGCATTAGTTAAGGACTTTGCTGCATTATTTAAGGACTCTGCTGCATTATTTAACGACGTTGTTGCATTACTTAAGAACTGTGCTGCATTATTTAAGGACTTTGCTGCATTATTTAAGGACTATGCTGCATTATTTAATGACTTTGCTGAAGCATTTGAGGACTCTGCTGCATTATTAGAGGACTCTGCTGCATTATTTAAGGACTTGCTGCATTATTTAATGACTTTGTTGGATTTTTTAAGGACTCTGCTGCATTATTTAAGGACTCTGCTGCATTATTTAAGGACTTTGCTGCAATATTTAAGGACTCTGCTTCAGTATTTAAGGACTCTGCTGCATTATTTAAGGACTTTGTTGCATTATTTAAGGACTCTGCTGCATTATTTAAGGACTTTGCTGCATTATTTAAGGATTCTGCTGCATTTTTTAAGGACTCTGCTGAAGCATTTGAGGACTCTGCTGCATTATTTAAGCACTTTGCTGCAATATTTAAGGACTCTGCTTCAGTATTTAAGGACTCTGCTGCATTATTTAAGGACTTTGTTGCATTATTTAAGGACTCTGCTGCATTAGTTAAGGACTTTGCTGCATTATTTAAGGACTCTGCTGCATTATTTAAGGACTTTGTTGCATTATTTAAGGACTCTGCTGCATTATTTAAGGACTTTGCTGCAATATTTAAGGACTCTGCTTCAGTATTTAAGGACTCTGCTGCATTATTTAAGGACTTTGTTGCATTATTTAAGGACTCTGCTGCATTATTTAAGGACTTTGCTGCATTATGTATGGACTCTGCTGCATTATTTAAGGACTTTGCTGCAATATTTAAGGACTCTGCTTCAGTATTTAAGGACTCTGCTGCATTATTTAAGGACTTTGTTGCATTATTTAAGGACTCTGCTGCATTATTTAAGGACTTTGCTGCATTATTTAAGGACTCTGCTGCATTATTTAAGGACTCTGCTGAAGCATTTGAGGACTCTGCTGCATTATTTAATCACTTTGCTGCGGTATTTAAGGACTCTGTTGCATTATTTAAGGACTTTGTTGCATTATTTAAGGACTCTGCTGCATTAGTTAAGGACTTTGCTGCATTATTTAATGACTCTGCTGCATTATTTAACGACGTTGTTGCATTATTTAAGAACTGTGCTGCATTATTTAAGGACTTTGCTGCATTATTTAAGGACTATGCTGCATTATTTAATGACTTTGCTGAAGCATTTGAGGACTCTGCTGCATTATTAGAGGACTCTGCTGCATTATTTAATGACTTTGTTGGATTTTTTAAGGACTCTGCTGCATTATTTAAGGAATTTGCTGCTATATTAAAGGACTCTGCTTCAGTATTTAAGGACTCTGCTGCGGTATATAAGGACTCTGCTGCATTATTTAAGGACTCTGCTGCATTATTTAAGGACTTTGCTGCATTATTTAAGGACTCTGCTGCATTATTTAAGGACTTTGTTGCATTATTTAAGGACTCTAATGCATTATTTAAGGACTTTGCTGGAATATTTAAGGACTCTGCTGCATTAGTTAAGGACTTTGCTGCATTATTTAAGGACTCTGCTGCATTATTTAACGACTTTACTGCATTATTTAAGGACTCTGCTGCATTATTTAAGGACTTTGTTGCATTATTTAAGTACTCTGCTGCATTAGTTAAGGACTATGCTGCATTATTTAATGACTTTGCTGAAGCATTTGAGGACTCTGGTGCATTATTAGAGGACTCTGCTGCATTATTTAAGGACTTTGTTGCATTATTTAAGGACTCTGCTGCATTATTTAAGGACTTTGCTGCATTATTTATGGACTCTGCTGCATTATTTAAGGACTTTGCTGCAATATTTAAGGACTCTGCTTCAGTATTTAAGGACTCTGCTGCATTATTTAAGGACTTTGTTGCATTATTTAAGGACTCTGCTGCATTATTTAAGGACTTTGCTGCATTATTTAAGGACTCTGCTGCATTATTTAAGGACTCTGCTGAAGCATTTGAGGACTCTGCTGCATTATTTAATCACTTTGCTGCGGTATTTAAGGACTCTGTTGCATTATTTAAGGACTTTGTTGCATTATTTAAGGACTCTGCTGCATTAGTTAAGGACTTTGCTGCATTATTTAAGGACTCTGCTGCATTATTTAACGACGTTGTTGCATTATTTAAGAACTGTGCTGCATTATTTAAGGACTTTGCTGCATTATTTAAGGACTCTGCTGCATTATTTAAGGACTTTGCTGCATTATTTAAGGAATCTGCTGCATTATTTAAGGACTTTGTTGCATTATCTAAGGACTCTGCTGCATTATTGAAGGACTTTGCTGCAATATTTAAGGACTCTGCTTCAGTATTTAAGGACTCTGCTGCATTATTTAAGGACTCTGCTGCATTATTTAAGGACTCTGCTGCATTATTTAAGGACTTTGTTGCATTATTTAAGGACTCTGCTGCATTATTTAAGGACTTTGCTGCAATATTTAAGGACTCTGCTTCAGTATTTAAGGACTCTGCTGCATTATTTAAGGACTTTGTTGCATTATTTAAGGACTCTGCTGCATTATTTAAGGACTTTGCTGCATTATTTAAGGATTCTGCTGCATTTTTTAAGGACTCTGCTGAAGCATTTGAGGACTCTGCTGCATTATTTAAGCACTTTGCTGCGGTATTTAAGGACTCTGTTGCATTATTTAAGGACTTTGTTGCATTATTTAAGGACTCTGCTGCATTAGTTAAGGACTTTGCTGCATTATTTAAGGACTCTGCTGCATTAGTTAAGGACTTTGCTGCATTATTTAAGGACTCTGCTGCATTATTTAATGACGTTGTTGCATTATTTAAGGACTATGCTGCATTATTTAATGACTTTGCTGAAGCATTTGAGGACTCTGCTGCATTATTAGAGGACTCTGCTGCATTATTTAAGGACTTGCTGCATTATTTAATGACTTTGTTGGATTTTTTTATGGACTCTGCTGCATTATTTAAGGAATTTGCTGCTATATTAAAGGACTCTGCTTCAGTATTTAAGGACTCTGCTGCGGTATTTAAGGACTCTGCTGCATTATTTAAGGACTCTGCTGCATTATTTAAGGACTTTGCTGCATTATTTAAGGAATCTGCTGCATTATTTAAGGACTTTGTTGCATTATTTAAGGACTCTGCTGCATTAGATAAGGACTTTGCTGCATTATTTAAGGACTCTGCTGCATTATTTAAGGACTTTGCTGCAATATTTAAGGACTCTGCTTCAGTATTTAAGGACTCTGCTGCATTATTTAAGGACTTTGTTGCATTATTTAAGGACTCTGCTGCATTATTTAAGGACTTTGCTGCATTATTTAAGGACTCTGCTGCATTATTTAAGGACTCTGCTGAAGCATTTGAGGACTCTGCTGCATTATTTAAGCACTTTGCTGCGGTATTTAAGGACTCTGTTGCATTATTTAAGGACTTTGTTGCATTATTTAAGGACTTTGCTGCATTAGTTAAGGACTTTGCTGCATTATTTAAGGACTCTGCTGAAGCATTTGAGGACTCTGCTGCATTATTAGAGGACTCTGCTGCATTATTTAATGACTTTTTTGGATTTTTTAAGGACTCTGCTGCATTATTTAAGGAATTTGCTGCTATATTAAAGGACTCTGCTTCAGTATTTAAGGACTCTGCTGCGGTATTTAAGGACTCTGCTGCATTATTTAAGGACTCTGCTGCATTATTTAACGACGTTGTTGCATTATTTAAGAACTGTGCTGCATTATTTAAGGACTTTGCTGCATTATTTAAGGACTATGCTGCATTATTTAATGACTTTGCTGAAGCATTTGAGGACTCTGCTGCATTATTAGAGGACTCTGCTGCATTATTTAAGGACTTGCTGCATTATTTAATGACTTTGTTGGATTTTTTAAGGACTCTGCTGCATTATTTAAGGACTTTGCTGCATTATTTAAGGATTCTGCTGCATTTTTTAAGGACTCTGCTGAAGCATTTGAGGACTCTGCTGCATTATTTAATCACTTTGCTGCGGTATTTAAGGACTCTGTTGCATTATTTAAGGACTTTGTTGCATTATTTAAGGACTCTGCTGCATTAGTTAAGGACTTTGCTGCATTATTTAATGACTCTGCTGCATTATTTAACGACGTTGTTGCATTATTTAAGAACTGTGCTGCATTATTTAAGGACTTTGCTGGAATATTTAAGGACTCTGCTGCATTAGTTAAGGACTTTGCTGCATTATTTAAGGACTCTGCTGCATTATTTAACGACTTTACTGCATTATTTAAGGACTCTGCTGCATTATTTAAGGACTTTGTTGCATTATTTAAGGACTCTGCTGCATTAGTTAAGGACTATGCTGCATTATTTAATGACTTTGCTGAAGCATTTGAGGACTCTGGTGCATTATTAGAGGACTCTGCTGCATTATTTAAGGACTTTGTTGCATTATTTAAGGACTCTGCTGCATTATTTAAGGACTTTGCTGCAATATTTAAGGACTCTGCTTCAGTATTTAAGGACTCTGCTGCATTATTTAAGGACTTTGTTGCATTATTTAAGGACTCTGCTGCATTATTTAAGGACTTTGCTGCATTATTTAAGGACTCTGCTGCATTATTTAAGGACTCTGCTGAAGCATTTGAGGACTCAGCTGCATTATTTAATCACTTTGCTGCGGTATTTAAGGACTCTGTTGCATTATTTAAGGACTTTGTTGCATTATTTAAGGACTCTGCTGCATTAGTTAAGGACTTTGCTGCATTATTTAAGGACTCTGCTGCATTATTTAACGACGTTGTTGCATTATTTAAGAACTGTGCTGCATTATTTAAGGACTTTGCTGCATTATTTAAGGACTCTGCTGCATTATTTAAGGACTTTGCTGCATTATTTAAGGAATCTGCTGCATTATTTAAGGACTTTGTTGCATTATCTAAGGACTCTGCTGCATTATTGAAGGACTTTGCTGCAATATTTAAGGACTCTGCTTCAGTATTTAAGGACTCTGCTGCATTATTTAAGGACTTTGTTGCATTATTTAAGGACTCTGCTGCATTATTTAAGGACTTTCTTGCATTATTTAAGGACTCTGCTGCATTATTTAAGGACTTTGCTGCAATATTTAAGGACTTTGCTTCAGTATTTAAGGACTCTGCTGCATTATTTAAGGACTTTGTTGCATTATTTAAGGACTCTGCTGCATTATTTAAGGACTTTGCTGCATTATTTAAGGATTCTGCTGCATTTTTTAAGGACTCTGCTGAAGCATTTGAGGACTCTGCTGCATTATTTAAGCACTTTGCTGCGGTATTTAAGGACTCTGTTGCATTATTTAAGGACTTTGTTGCATTATTTAAGGACTCTGCTGCATTAGTTAAGGACTTTGCTGCATTATTTAAGGACTCTGCTGCATTATTTACCGACGTTGTTGCATTATTTAAGAACTGTGCTGCTTTATTTAAGGACTTTGCATTATTTAAGGACTATGCTGCATTATTTAATGACTTTGCTGAAGCATTTGAGGACTCTGCTGCATTATTAGAGGACTCTGCTGCATTATTTAATGACTTTGTTGGATTTTTTAAGGACTCTGCTGCATTATTTAAGGAATTTGCTGCTATATTAAAGGACTCTGCTTCAGTATTTAAGGACTCTGCTGCGGTATTTAAGGACTCTGCTGCATTATTTAAGGACTCTGCTGCATTATATAAGGACTTTGCTGCATTATTTAAGGACTCTGCTGCATTATTTAAGGACTTTGTTGCATTATTTATGGACTCTAATGCATTATTTAAGGACTTTGCTGCAATATTTAAGGACTCTGCTTCAGTATTTAAGGACTCTGCTGCATTATTTAAGGACGTTGTTGCATTATTTAAGGACTCTGCTGCATTATTTAAGGACTTTACTGCATTATTTAAGGACTCTGCTGCATTATTTAAGGACTTTCTTGCATTATTTAAGGACTCTGCTGCATTAGTTAAGGACTTTGCTGCATTATTTAAGGACTCTGCTGCATTATTTAAGGACTTTGCTGCAATATTTAAGGACTCTGCTTCAGTATTTAAGGACTCTGCTGCATTATTTAAGGACTTTGTTGCATTATTTAAGGACTCTGCTGCATTATTTAAGGACTTTGCTGCATTATTTAAGGACTCTTCTGCATTTTTTAAGGACTCTGCTGAAGCATTTGAGGACTCTGCTGCATTATTTAAGCACTTTGCTGCGGTATTTAAGGACTCTGTTGCATTATTTAAGGACTTTGTTGCATTATTTAAGGACTCTGCTGCATTATTTAAGGACTTTGTTGCATTATTTAAGGACTCTGCTGCATTATTTAAGGACTTTGCTGCAATATTTAAGGACTCTGCTTCAGTATTTAAGGACTCTGCTGCATTATTTAAGGACTTTGTTGCATTATTTAAGGACTCTGCTGCATTATTTAAGGACTTTGCAGCATTATTTAAGGACTCTGCTGCATTTTTTAAGGACTCTGCTGAAGCATTTGAGGACTCTGCTGCATTATTTAAGCACTTTGCTGCGGTATTTAAGGACTCTGTTGCATTATTTAAGGACTTTGTTGCATTATTTAAGGACTCTGCTGCATTAGTTAAGGACTCTGCTGCATTATTTAAGGACGTTGTTGCATTATTTAAGGACTCTGCTGCATTATTTAAGGACTTTACTGCATTATTTAAGGACTCTGCTGCATTATTTAAGGACTTTCTTGCATTATTTAAGGACTCTGCTGCATTAGTTAAGGACTTTGCTGCATTATTTAAGGACTCTGCTGCATTATTTAACGACGTTGTTGCATTACTTAAGAACTGTGCTGCATTATTTAAGGACTTTGCTGCATTATTTAAGGACTATGCTGCATTATTTAATGACTTTGCTGAAGCATTTGAGGACTCTGCTGCATTATTAGAGGACTCTGCTGCATTATTTAAGGACTTGCTGCATTATTTAATGACTTTGTTGGATTTTTTTATGGACTCTGCTGCATTATTTAAGGAATTTGCTGCTATATTAAAGGACTCTGCTTCAGTATTTAAGGACTCTGCTGCGGTATTTAAGGACTCTGCTGCATTATTTAAGGACTCTGCTGCATTATTTAAGGACTTTGCTGCATTATTTAAGGAATCTGCTGCATTATTTAAGGACTTTGTTGCATTATCTAAGGACTCTGCTGCATTATTGAAGGACTTTGCTGCAATATTTAAGGACTCTGCTTCAGTATTTAAGGACTCTGCTGCATTATTTAAGGACTTTGTTGCATTATTTAAGGACTCTGCTGCATTAGATAAGGACTTTGCTGCATTATTTAAGGACTCTGCTGCATTATTTAAGGACTTTGCTGCAATATTTAAGGACTCTGCTTCAGTATTTAAGGACTCTGCTGCATTATTTAAGGACTTTGTTGCATTATTTAAGGACTCTGCTGCATTATTTAAGGACTTTGCTGCATTATTTAAGGACTCTGCTGCATTATTTAAGGACTCTGCTGAAGCATTTGAGGACTCTGCTGCATTATTTAAGCACTTTGCTGCGGTATTTAAGGACTCTGTTGCATTATTTAAGGACTTTGTTGCATTATTTAAGGACTTTGCTGCATTAGTTAAGGACTTTGCTGCATTATTTAAGGACTCTGCTGAAGCATTTGAGGACTCTGCTGCATTATTAGAGGACTCTGCTGCATTATTTAATGACTTTTTTGGATTTTTTAAGGACTCTGCTGCATTATTTAAGGAATTTGCTGCTATATTAAAGGACTCTGCTTCAGTATTTAAGGACTCTGCTGCGGTATTTAAGGACTCTGCTGCATTATTTAAGGACTCTGCTGCATTATTTAACGACGTTGTTGCATTATTTAAGAACTGTGCTGCATTATTTAAGGACTTTGCTGCATTATTTAAGGACTATGCTGCATTATTTAATGACTTTGCTGAAGCATTTGAGGACTCTGCTGCATTATTAGAGGACTCTGCTGCATTATTTAAGGACTTGCTGCATTATTTAATGACTTTGTTGGATTTTTTAAGGACTCTGCTGCATTATTTAAGGACTCTGCTGCATTATTTAAGGACTTTGCTGCAATATTAAAGGACTCTGCTTCAGTATTTAAGGACTCTGCTGCATTATTTAAGGACGTTGTTGCATTATTTAAGGACTCTGCTGCATTATTTAAGGACTTTACTGCATTATTTAAGGACTCTGCTGCATTATTTAAGGACTTTGTTGCATTATTTCAGGAATCTGATGCATTATTTAAGGAATTTGCTGAATTATTTAAGGACTCTGCTTTCTTATTTAATGACTCTGCTGAAGCATTTGAGGACTCTGCTGCATTATTTGAGGACTCTGTTGCATTATTTAAGGACTTTGCTGCTTTATTTAAGGACTTTGTTGCATTATTTAAGGACTCTGCTACATTATTTAAGGACTTTGCTGCAATATTTAAGGACTCTGCTTCAGTATTTAAGGACTCTGCTGCATTATTTAAGGACTTTGCTGCATTATTTAAGGACTTTGTTGCATTATTTAAGTACTCTGCTGCATTATTTAAGGACTTTGTTGCATTATTTAAGGACTCTGCTGCATTATTTAAGGACTTTGTTGCATTATTTAATGACTCTGCTGCATTATTTAAGTACTTTGCAGCAATATTTAAGGACTCTGCTTCAGTATTTAAGGACTCTGCTGCATTATTTAAGGACTTTGTTGCATTATTTAAGGAATATGCTGCATTATTTAATGAATTTGCTGAAGCATTTGAGGACTCTGCTGCATTATTAGAGCACTCTGCTGCATTATTTAAGTACTTGCTGCATTATTTAATGACTTTGTTGGATTTTTTAAGGACTCTGCTGCATTATTTAAGGACATTGTTGCATTATTTAATGACTCTGCTGCATTATTTAAGGACTTTGCAGCAATATTTAAGGACTCTGCTTCAGTATTTAAGGACTCTGCTGCATTATTTAAGGTCTTTGTTGCATTATTTAAGGACTCTGCTGCATTATTTAAGGACTTTGCTGCATTATTTAAGGACACTGCTGCATTATTTAAGGACTCTGCTGAAGCATTTGAGGACTCTGCTGCATTATTTAAGCACTTTGCGGCGGTATTTAAGGACTCTGTTGCATTATTTAAGGACTTTGTTGCATTATTTAAGGACTCTGCTGCATTAGTTAAGGAGTTTGCTGCATTATTTAAGGACTCTGCTGCATTATTTAACGACGTTGTTGCATTATTTAAGAACTGTGCTGCATTATTTAAGGACTTTGCTGCATTATTTAAGGACTATGCTGCATTATTTAATGACTTTGCTGAAGCATTTGAGGACTCTGCTGCATTATTAGAGGACTCTGCTGCATTATTTAAGGACTTGCTGCATTATTTAATGACTTTGTTGGATTTCTTAAGGACTCTGCTGCATTATTTAAGGAATTTGCTGCTATATTAAAGGACTCTGCTTCAGTATTTAAGGACACTGCTGCGGTATTTAAGGACCCTGCTGCATTATTTTAGGACTCTGCTGCATTATTTAAGGACTTTGCTGCATTATTTAAGGAATCTGCTGCATTATTTAAGGACTTTGTTGCATTATCTAAGGACTCTGCTGCATTATTGAAGGACTTTGCTGCATTATTTAAGGACTCTGATGCATTATTTAAGGACTTTGCTGCAATATTTAAGGACTCTGCTTCAGTATTTAAGGACTCTGCTGAAGCATTTGAGGACTCTGCTGCATTATTTAATGACTTTGCTGAAGCATTTGAGGACTCTGCTGCATTATTAGAGGACTCTGCTGCATTATTTAAGGACTTGCTGCATTATTTAATGACTTTGTTGGATTTTTTAAGGACTCTGCTGCATTATTTAAGGACTCTGCTGCATTATTTAAGGACTTTGCTGCAATATTAAAGGACTCTGCTTCAGTATTTAAGGACTCTGCTGCATTATTTAAGGACTTTGTTGCATTATTTAAGGACTCTGCTGCATTATTTAAGGACTTTGCTGCATTATTTAAGGATTCTGCTGCATTTTTTAAGGACTCTGCTGAAGCATTTGAGGACTCTGCTGCATTATTTAAGCACTTTGCTGCGGTATTTAAGGACTCTGTTGCATTATTTAAGGACTTTGTTGCATTATTTAAGGACTCTGCTGCATTAGTTAAGGACTTTGCTGCATTATTTAAGGACTCTGCTGCATTATTTACCGACGTTGTTGCATTATTTAAGAACTGTGCTGCTTTATTTAAGGACTTTGCATTATTTAAGGACTATGCTGCATTATTTAATGACTTTGCTGAAGCATTTGAGGACTCTGCTGCATTATTAGAGGACTCTGCTGCATTATTTAATGACTTTGTTGGATTTTTTAAGGACTCTGCTGCATTATTTAAGGAATTTGCTGCTATATTAAAGGACTCTGCTTCAGTATTTAAGGACTCTGCTGCGGTATTTAAGGACTCTGCTGCATTATTTAAGGACTCTGCTGCATTATATAAGGACTTTGCTGCATTATTTAAGGACTCTGCTGCATTATTTAAGGACTTTGTTGCATTATTTATGGACTCTAATGCATTATTTAAGGACTTTGCTGCAATATTTAAGGACTCTGCTTCAGTATTTAAGGACTCTGCTGCATTATTTAAGGACGTTGTTGCATTATTTAAGGACTCTGCTGCATTATTTAAGGACTTTACTGCATTATTTAAGGACTCTGCTGCATTATTTAAGGACTTTCTTGCATTATTTAAGGACTCTGCTGCATTAGTTAAGGACTTTGCTGCATTATTTAAGGACTCTGCTGCATTATTTAAGGACTTTGCTGCAATATTTAAGGACTCTGCTTCAGTATTTAAGGACTCTGCTGCATTATTTAAGGACTTTGTTGCATTATTTAAGGACTCTGCTGCATTATTTAAGGACTTTGCTGCATTATTTAAGGACTCTTCTGCATTTTTTAAGGACTCTGCTGAAGCATTTGAGGACTCTGCTGCATTATTTAAGCACTTTGCTGCGGTATTTAAGGACTCTGTTGCATTATTTAAGGACTTTGTTGCATTATTTAAGGACTCTGCTGCATTATTTAAGGACTTTGTTGCATTATTTAAGGACTCTGCTGCATTATTTAAGGACTTTGCTGCAATATTTAAGGACTCTGCTTCAGTATTTAAGGACTCTGCTGCATTATTTAAGGACTTTGTTGCATTATTTAAGGACTCTGCTGCATTATTTAAGGACTTTGCAGCATTATTTAAGGACTCTGCTGCATTTTTTAAGGACTCTGCTGAAGCATTTGAGGACTCTGCTGCATTATTTAAGCACTTTGCTGCGGTATTTAAGGACTCTGTTGCATTATTTAAGGACTTTGTTGCATTATTTAAGGACTCTGCTGCATTAGTTAAGGACTCTGCTGCATTATTTAAGGACGTTGTTGCATTATTTAAGGACTCTGCTGCATTATTTAAGGACTTTACTGCATTATTTAAGGACTCTGCTGCATTATTTAAGGACTTTCTTGCATTATTTAAGGACTCTGCTGCATTAGTTAAGGACTTTGCTGCATTATTTAAGGACTCTGCTGCATTATTTAACGACGTTGTTGCATTACTTAAGAACTGTGCTGCATTATTTAAGGACTTTGCTGCATTATTTAAGGACTATGCTGCATTATTTAATGACTTTGCTGAAGCATTTGAGGACTCTGCTGCATTATTAGAGGACTCTGCTGCATTATTTAAGGACTTGCTGCATTATTTAATGACTTTGTTGGATTTTTTTATGGACTCTGCTGCATTATTTAAGGAATTTGCTGCTATATTAAAGGACTCTGCTTCAGTATTTAAGGACTCTGCTGCGGTATTTAAGGACTCTGCTGCATTATTTAAGGACTCTGCTGCATTATTTAAGGACTTTGCTGCATTATTTAAGGAATCTGCTGCATTATTTAAGGACTTTGTTGCATTATCTAAGGACTCTGCTGCATTATTGAAGGACTTTGCTGCAATATTTAAGGACTCTGCTTCAGTATTTAAGGACTCTGCTGCATTATTTAAGGACTTTGTTGCATTATTTAAGGACTCTGCTGCATTAGATAAGGACTTTGCTGCATTATTTAAGGACTCTGCTGCATTATTTAAGGACTTTGCTGCAATATTTAAGGACTCTGCTTCAGTATTTAAGGACTCTGCTGCATTATTTAAGGACTTTGTTGCATTATTTAAGGACTCTGCTGCATTATTTAAGGACTTTGCTGCATTATTTAAGGACTCTGCTGCATTATTTAAGGACTCTGCTGAAGCATTTGAGGACTCTGCTGCATTATTTAAGCACTTTGCTGCGGTATTTAAGGACTCTGTTGCATTATTTAAGGACTTTGTTGCATTATTTAAGGACTTTGCTGCATTAGTTAAGGACTTTGCTGCATTATTTAAGGACTCTGCTGAAGCATTTGAGGACTCTGCTGCATTATTAGAGGACTCTGCTGCATTATTTAATGACTTTTTTGGATTTTTTAAGGACTCTGCTGCATTATTTAAGGAATTTGCTGCTATATTAAAGGACTCTGCTTCAGTATTTAAGGACTCTGCTGCGGTATTTAAGGACTCTGCTGCATTATTTAAGGACTCTGCTGCATTATTTAACGACGTTGTTGCATTATTTAAGAACTGTGCTGCATTATTTAAGGACTTTGCTGCATTATTTAAGGACTATGCTGCATTATTTAATGACTTTGCTGAAGCATTTGAGGACTCTGCTGCATTATTAGAGGACTCTGCTGCATTATTTAAGGACTTGCTGCATTATTTAATGACTTTGTTGGATTTTTTAAGGACTCTGCTGCATTATTTAAGGACTCTGCTGCATTATTTAAGGACTTTGCTGCAATATTAAAGGACTCTGCTTCAGTATTTAAGGACTCTGCTGCATTATTTAAGGACGTTGTTGCATTATTTAAGGACTCTGCTGCATTATTTAAGGACTTTACTGCATTATTTAAGGACTCTGCTGCATTATTTAAGGACTTTGTTGCATTATTTCAGGAATCTGATGCATTATTTAAGGAATTTGCTGAATTATTTAAGGACTCTGCTTTCTTATTTAATGACTCTGCTGAAGCATTTGAGGACTCTGCTGCATTATTTGAGGACTCTGTTGCATTATTTAAGGACTTTGCTGCTTTATTTAAGGACTTTGTTGCATTATTTAAGGACTCTGCTACATTATTTAAGGACTTTGCTGCAATATTTAAGGACTCTGCTTCAGTATTTAAGGACTCTGCTGCATTATTTAAGGACTTTGCTGCATTATTTAAGGACTTTGTTGCATTATTTAAGTACTCTGCTGCATTATTTAAGGACTTTGTTGCATTATTTAAGGACTCTGCTGCATTATTTAAGGACTTTGTTGCATTATTTAATGACTCTGCTGCATTATTTAAGTACTTTGCAGCAATATTTAAGGACTCTGCTTCAGTATTTAAGGACTCTGCTGCATTATTTAAGGACTTTGTTGCATTATTTAAGGAATATGCTGCATTATTTAATGAATTTGCTGAAGCATTTGAGGACTCTGCTGCATTATTAGAGCACTCTGCTGCATTATTTAAGTACTTGCTGCATTATTTAATGACTTTGTTGGATTTTTTAAGGACTCTGCTGCATTATTTAAGGACATTGTTGCATTATTTAATGACTCTGCTGCATTATTTAAGGACTTTGCAGCAATATTTAAGGACTCTGCTTCAGTATTTAAGGACTCTGCTGCATTATTTAAGGTCTTTGTTGCATTATTTAAGGACTCTGCTGCATTATTTAAGGACTTTGCTGCATTATTTAAGGACACTGCTGCATTATTTAAGGACTCTGCTGAAGCATTTGAGGACTCTGCTGCATTATTTAAGCACTTTGCGGCGGTATTTAAGGACTCTGTTGCATTATTTAAGGACTTTGTTGCATTATTTAAGGACTCTGCTGCATTAGTTAAGGAGTTTGCTGCATTATTTAAGGACTCTGCTGCATTATTTAACGACGTTGTTGCATTATTTAAGAACTGTGCTGCATTATTTAAGGACTTTGCTGCATTATTTAAGGACTATGCTGCATTATTTAATGACTTTGCTGAAGCATTTGAGGACTCTGCTGCATTATTAGAGGACTCTGCTGCATTATTTAAGGACTTGCTGCATTATTTAATGACTTTGTTGGATTTCTTAAGGACTCTGCTGCATTATTTAAGGAATTTGCTGCTATATTAAAGGACTCTGCTTCAGTATTTAAGGACACTGCTGCGGTATTTAAGGACCCTGCTGCATTATTTTAGGACTCTGCTGCATTATTTAAGGACTTTGCTGCATTATTTAAGGAATCTGCTGCATTATTTAAGGACTTTGTTGCATTATCTAAGGACTCTGCTGCATTATTGAAGGACTTTGCTGCATTATTTAAGGACTCTGATGCATTATTTAAGGACTTTGCTGCAATATTTAAGGACTCTGCTTCAGTATTTAAGGACTCTGCTGAAGCATTTGAGGACTCTGCTGCATTATTTAATGACTTTGCTGAAGCATTTGAGGACTCTGCTGCATTATTAGAGGACTCTGCTGCATTATTTAAGGACTTGCTGCATTATTTAATGACTTTGTTGGATTTTTTAAGGACTCTGCTGCATTATTTAAGGACTCTGCTGCATTATTTAAGGACTTTGCTGCAATATTAAAGGACTCTGCTTCAGTATTTAAGGACTCTGCTGCATTATTTAAGGACTTTGTTGCATTATTTAAGGACTCTGCTGCATTATTTAAGGACTTTGCTGCATTATTTAAGGATTCTGCTGCATTTTTTAAGGACTCTGCTGAAGCATTTGAGGACTCTGCTGCATTATTTAAGCACTTTGCTGCGGTATTTAAGGACTCTGTTGCATTATTTAAGGACTTTGTTGCATTATTTAAGGACTCTGCTGCATTAGTTAAGGACTTTGCTGCATTATTTAAGGACTCTGCTGCATTATTTACCGACGTTGTTGCATTATTTAAGAACTGTGCTGCTTTATTTAAGGACTTTGCATTATTTAAGGACTATGCTGCATTATTTAATGACTTTGCTGAAGCATTTGAGGACTCTGCTGCATTATTAGAGGACTCTGCTGCATTATTTAATGACTTTGTTGGATTTTTTAAGGACTCTGCTGCATTATTTAAGGAATTTGCTGCTATATTAAAGGACTCTGCTTCAGTATTTAAGGACTCTGCTGCGGTATTTAAGGACTCTGCTGCATTATTTAAGGACTCTGCTGCATTATATAAGGACTTTGCTGCATTATTTAAGGACTCTGCTGCATTATTTAAGGACTTTGTTGCATTATTTATGGACTCTAATGCATTATTTAAGGACTTTGCTGCAATATTTAAGGACTCTGCTTCAGTATTTAAGGACTCTGCTGCATTATTTAAGGACGTTGTTGCATTATTTAAGGACTCTGCTGCATTATTTAAGGACTTTACTGCATTATTTAAGGACTCTGCTGCATTATTTAAGGACTTTCTTGCATTATTTAAGGACTCTGCTGCATTAGTTAAGGACTTTGCTGCATTATTTAAGGACTCTGCTGCATTATTTAAGGACTTTGCTGCAATATTTAAGGACTCTGCTTCAGTATTTAAGGACTCTGCTGCATTATTTAAGGACTTTGTTGCATTATTTAAGGACTCTGCTGCATTATTTAAGGACTTTGCTGCATTATTTAAGGACTCTTCTGCATTTTTTAAGGACTCTGCTGAAGCATTTGAGGACTCTGCTGCATTATTTAAGCACTTTGCTGCGGTATTTAAGGACTCTGTTGCATTATTTAAGGACTTTGTTGCATTATTTAAGGACTCTGCTGCATTATTTAAGGACTTTGTTGCATTATTTAAGGACTCTGCTGCATTATTTAAGGACTTTGCTGCAATATTTAAGGACTCTGCTTCAGTATTTAAGGACTCTGCTGCATTATTTAAGGACTTTGTTGCATTATTTAAGGACTCTGCTGCATTATTTAAGGACTTTGCAGCATTATTTAAGGACTCTGCTGCATTTTTTAAGGACTCTGCTGAAGCATTTGAGGACTCTGCTGCATTATTTAAGCACTTTGCTGCGGTATTTAAGGACTCTGTTGCATTATTTAAGGACTTTGTTGCATTATTTAAGGACTCTGCTGCATTAGTTAAGGACTCTGCTGCATTATTTAAGGACGTTGTTGCATTATTTAAGGACTCTGCTGCATTATTTAAGGACTTTACTGCATTATTTAAGGACTCTGCTGCATTATTTAAGGACTTTCTTGCATTATTTAAGGACTCTGCTGCATTAGTTAAGGACTTTGCTGCATTATTTAAGGACTCTGCTGCATTATTTAACGACGTTGTTGCATTACTTAAGAACTGTGCTGCATTATTTAAGGACTTTGCTGCATTATTTAAGGACTATGCTGCATTATTTAATGACTTTGCTGAAGCATTTGAGGACTCTGCTGCATTATTAGAGGACTCTGCTGCATTATTTAAGGACTTGCTGCATTATTTAATGACTTTGTTGGATTTTTTTATGGACTCTGCTGCATTATTTAAGGAATTTGCTGCTATATTTAAGGACTCTGCTTCAGTATTTAAGGACTCTGCTGCGGTATTTAAGGACTCTGCTGCATTATTTAAGGACTCTGCTGCATTATTTAAGGACTTTGCTGCATTATTTAAGGAATCTGCTGCATTATTTAAGGACTTTGTTGCATTATCTAAGGACTCTGCTGCATTATTGAAGGACTTTGCTGCAATATTTAAGGACTCTGCTTCAGTATTTAAGGACTCTGCTGCATTATTTAAGGACTTTGTTGCATTATTTAAGGACTCTGCTGCATTAGATAAGGACTTTGCTGCATTATTTAAGGACTCTGCTGCATTATTTAAGGACTTTGCTGCAATATTTAAGGACTCTGCTTCAGTATTTAAGGACTCTGCTGCATTATTTAAGGACTTTGTTGCATTATTTAAGGACTCTGCTGCATTATTTAAGGACTTTGCTGCATTATTTAAGGACTCTGCTGCATTATTTAAGGACTCTGCTGAAGCATTTGAGGACTCTGCTGCATTATTTAAGCACTTTGCTGCGGTATTTAAGGACTCTGTTGCATTATTTAAGGACTTTGTTGCATTATTTAAGGACTTTGCTGCATTAGTTAAGGACTTTGCTGCATTATTTAAGGACTCTGCTGAAGCATTTGAGAACTCTGCTGCATTATTAGAGGACTCTGCTGCATTATTTAATGACTTTTTTGGATTTTTTAAGGACTCTGCTGCATTATTTAAGGAATTTGCTGCTATATTAAAGGACTCTGCTTCAGTATTTAAGGACTCTGCTGCGGTATTTAAGGACTCTGCTGCATTATTTAAGGACTCTGCTGCATTATTTAACGACGTTGTTGCATTATTTAAGAACTGTGCTGCATTATTTAAGGACTTTGCTGCATTATTTAAGGACTATGCTGCATTATTTAATGACTTTGCTGAAGCATTTGAGGACTCTGCTGCATTATTAGAGGACTCTGCTGCATTATTTAAGGACTTGCTGCATTATTTAATGACTTTGTTGGATTTTTTAAGGACTCTGCTGCATTATTTAAGGACTCTGCTGCATTATTTAAGGACTTTGCTGCAATATTAAAGGACTCTGCTTCAGTATTTAAGGACTCTGCTGCATTATTTAAGGACGTTGTTGCATTATTTAAGGACTCTGCTGCATTATTTAAGGACTTTACTGCATTATTTAAGGACTCTGCTGCATTATTTAAGGACTTTGTTGCATTATTTCAGGAATCTGATGCATTATTTAAGGAATTTGCTGAATTATTTAAGGACTCTGCTTTCTTATTTAATGACTCTGCTGAAGCATTTGAGGACTCTGCTGCATTATTTGAGGACTCTGTTGCATTATTTAAGGACTTTGCTGCTTTATTTAAGGACTTTGTTGCATTATTTAAGGACTCTGCTACATTATTTAAGGACTTTGCTGCAATATTTAAGGACTCTGCTTCAGTATTTAAGGACTCTGCTGCATTATTTAAGGACTTTGCTGCATTATTTAAGGACTTTGTTGCATTATTTAAGTACTCTGCTGCATTATTTAAGGACTTTGTTGCATTATTTAAGGACTCTGCTGCATTATTTAAGGACTTTGTTGCATTATTTAATGACTCTGCTGCATTATTTAAGTACTTTGCAGCAATATTTAAGGACTCTGCTTCAGTATTTAAGGACTCTGCTGCATTATTTAAGGACTTTGTTGCATTATTTAAGGAATATGCTGCATTATTTAATGAATTTGCTGAAGCATTTGAGGACTCTGCTGCATTATTAGAGCACTCTGCTGCATTATTTAAGTACTTGCTGCATTATTTAATGACTTTGTTGGATTTTTTAAGGACTCTGCTGCATTATTTAAGGACATTGTTGCATTATTTAATGACTCTGCTGCATTATTTAAGGACTTTGCAGCAATATTTAAGGACTCTGCTTCAGTATTTAAGGACTCTGCTGCATTATTTAAGGACTTTGTTGCATTATTTAAGGACTCTGCTGCATTATTTAAGGACTTTGCTGCATTATTTAAGGACACTGCTGCATTATTTAAGGACTCTGCTGAAGCATTTGAGGACTCTGCTGCATTATTTAAGCACTTTGCGGCGGTATTTAAGGACTCTGTTGCATTATTTAAGGACTTTGTTGCATTATTTAAGGACTCTGCTGCATTAGTTAAGGAGTTTGCTGCATTATTTAAGGACTCTGCTGCATTATTTAACGACGTTGTTGCATTATTTAAGAACTGTGCTGCATTATTTAAGGACTTTGCTGCATTATTTAAGGACTATGCTGCATTATTTAATGACTTTGCTGAAGCATTTGAGGACTCTGCTGCATTATTAGAGGACTCTGCTGCATTATTTAAGGACTTGCTGCATTATTTAATGACTTTGTTGGATTTCTTAAGGACTCTGCTGCATTATTTAAGGAATTTGCTGCTATATTAAAGGACTCTGCTTCAGTATTTAAGGACACTGCTGCGGTATTTAAGGACCCTGCTGCATTATTTTAGGACTCTGCTGCATTATTTAAGGACTTTGCTGCATTATTTAAGGAATCTGCTGCATTATTTAAGGACTTTGTTGCATTATCTAAGGACTCTGCTGCATTATTGAAGGACTTTGCTGCATTATTTAAGGACTCTGATGCATTATTTAAGGACTTTGCTGCAATATTTAAGGACTCTGCTTCAGTATTTAAGGACTCTGCTGAAGCATTTGAGGACTCTGCTGCATTATTTAATGACTTTGCTGAAGCATTTGAGGACTCTGCTGCATTATTAGAGGACTCTGCTGCATTATTTAATTACTTTGTTGGATTTTTTAAGGACTCTGCTGCATTATTTAAGGAATTTGCTGCTATATTAAAGGACTCTGCTTCAGTATTTAAGGACTCTGCTGCGGTATTTAAAGACTCTGCTGCATTATTTAAGGACTCTGCTGCATTATTTAAGGACTTTGCTGCATTTTTTAAGGAATTTGTTGCATTATTTAAGGACTCTGCTGCATTATTTAAGGACTTTGCTGCAATATTTAAGGACTCTGCTTCAGTATTTAAGTTCTCTGCTGCATTATTTAAGGACGTTGTTGCATTATTTAAGGACTCTGCTGCATTATTTAAGGACTTTACTGCATTATTTAAGGACTCTGCTGCATTATTTAAGGACTTTGTTGCATTATTTAAGGACTCTGCTGCATTAGTTAAGGACTTTGCTGCATTATTTAAGGACTCTGCTGCATTATTTAACGACGTTGTTGCATTATTTAAGAACTGTGCTGCATTATTTAAGGACTTTGCTGCATTATTTAAGGACTATGCTGCATT
This sequence comes from Phyllobates terribilis, assembly GCF_046119375.1. Classification (NCBI taxonomy): domain Eukaryota; kingdom Metazoa; phylum Chordata; class Amphibia; order Anura; family Dendrobatidae; genus Phyllobates; species Phyllobates terribilis. Next base: position 4,250,077 of record NW_027362905.1, read on the forward strand.
ATTTAATGACTTTGCTGAAGCATTTGAGGACTCTGCTGCATTATTAGAGGACTCTGCTGCATTATTTAAGGACTTGCTGCATTATTTAATGACTTTGTTGGATTTTTTAAGGACTCTGCTGCATTATTTAAGGAATTTGCTGCTATATTAAAGGACTCTGCTTCAGTATTTAAGGACTCTGCTGCGGTATTTAAGGACTCTGCTGCATTATTTAAGGACTCTGCTGCATTATTTAAGGACTTTGCTGCATTATTTAAGGAATCTGCTGCATTATTTAAGGACTTTGTTGCATTATCTAAGGACTCTGCTGCATTATTGAAGGACTTTGCTGCAATATTTAAGGACTCTGCTTCAGTATTTAAGGACTCTGCTGCATTATTTAAGGACTTTGTTGCATTATTTAAGGACTCTGCTGCATTATTTAAGGACTTTGCTGCATTATTTATGGACTCTGCTGCATTATTTAAGGACTTTGCTGCAATATTTAAGGACTCTGCTTCAGTATTTAAGGACTCTGCTGCATTATTTAAGGACTTTGTTGCATTATTTAAGGACTCTGCTGCATTATTTAAGGACTTTGCTGCATTATTTAAGGACTCTGCTGCATTATTTAAGGACTCTGCTGAAGCATTTGAGGACTCTGCTGAATTATTTAATCACTTTGCTGCGGTATTTAAGGACTCTGTTGCATTATTTAAGGACTTTGTTGCATTATTTAAGGACTCTGCTGCATTAGTTAAGGACTTTGCTGCATTATTTAAGGACTCTGCTGCATTATTTAACGACGTTGTTGCATTATTTAAGAACTGTGCTGCATTATTTAAGGACTTTGCTGCATTATTTAAGGACTATGCTGCATTATTTAATGACTTTGCTGAAGCATTTGAGGACTCTGCTTCAGTATTTAAGGACTCTGCTGCATTATTTAAGGACTTTGTTGCATTATTTAAGGAATATGCTGCATTATTTAATGAATTTGCTGAAGCATTTGAGGACTCTGCTGCATTATTAGAGCACTCTGCTGCATTATTTAAGTACTTGCTGCATTATTTAATGACTTTGTTGGATTTTTTAAGGACTCTGCTGCATTATTTAAGGACATTGTTGCATTATTTAATGACTCTGCTGCATTATTTAAGGACTTTGCAGCAATATTTAAGGACTCTGCTTCAGTATTTAAGGACTCTGCTGCATTATTTAAGGACTTTGTTGCATTATTTAAGGACTCTGCTGCATTATTTAAGGACTTTGCTGCATTATTTAAGGACACTGCTGCATTATTTAAGGACTCTGCTGAAGCATTTGAGGACTCTGCTGCATTATTTAAGCACTTTGCGGCGGTATTTAAGGACTCTGTTGCATTATTTAAGGACTTTGTTGCATTATTTAAGGACTCTGCTGCATTAGTTAAGGAGTTTGCTGCATTATTTAAGGACTCTGCTGCATTATTTAACGACGTTGTTGCATTATTTAAGAACTGTGCTGCATTATTTAAGGACTTTGCTGCATTATTTAAGGACTATGCTGCATTATTTAATGACTTTGCTGAAGCATTTGAGGACTCTGCTGCATTATTAGAGGACTCTGCTGCATTATTTAAGGACTTGCTGCATTATTTAATGACTTTGTTGGATTTCTTAAGGACTCTGCTGCATTATTTAAGGAATTTGCTGCTATATTAAAGGACTCTGCTTCAGTATTTAAGGACACTGCTGCGGTATTTAAGGACCCTGCTGCATTATTTTAGGACTCTGCTGCATTATTTAAGGACTTTGCTGCATTATTTAAGGAATCTGCTGCATTATTTAAGGACTTTGTTGCATTATCTAAGGACTCTGCTGCATTATTGAAGGACTTTGCTGCATTATTTAAGGACTCTGATGCATTATTTAAGGACTTTGCTGCAATATTTAAGGACTCTGCTTCAGTATTTAAGGACTCTGCTGAAGCATTTGAGGACTCTGCTGCATTATTTAATGACTTTGCTGAAGCATTTGAGGACTCTGCTGCATTATTAGAGGACTCTGCTGCATTATTTAATGACTTTGTTGGATTTTTTAAGGACTCTGCTGCATTATTTAAGGAATTTGCTGCTATATCAAAGGACTCTGCTTCAGTATTTAAGGACTCTGCTGCGGTATTTAAGGACTCTGCTGCATTATTTAAGGACTCTGCTGCATTATTTAAGGACTTTGCTGCATTATTTAAGGAATTTGTTGCATTATTTAAGGACTCTGCTGCATTATTTAAGGACTTTGCTGCAATATTTAAGGACTCTGCTTCAGTATTTAAGTTCTCTGCTGCATTATTTAAGGACGTTGTTGCATTATTTAAGGACTCTGCTGCATTATTTAAGGACTTTACTGCATTATTTAAGGACTCTGCTGCATTATTTAAGGACTTTGTTGCATTATTTAAGGACTCTGCTGCATTAGTTAAGGACTTTGCTGCATTATTTAAGGACTCTGCTGCATTATTTAACGACGTTGTTGCATTATTTAAGAACTGTGCTGCATTATTTAAGGACTTTGCTGCATTATTTAAGGACTATGCTGCATTATTTAATGACTTTGCTGAAGCATTTGAGGACTCTGCTGCATTATTAGAGGACTCTGCTGCATTATTTAAGGACTTGCTGCATTATTTAATGACTTTGTTGGATTTCTTAAGGACTCTGCTGCATTATTTAAGGAATTTGCTGCTATATTAAAGGACTCTGCTTCAGTATTTAAGGACACTGCTGCGGTATTTAAGGACCCTGCTGCATTATTTTAGGACTCTGCTGCATTATTTAAGGACTTTGCTGCATTATTTAAGGAATCTGCTGCATTATTTAAGGACTTTGTTGCATTATCTAAGGACTCTGCTGCATTATTGAAGGACTTTGCTGCATTATTTAAGGACTCTGATGCATTATTTAAGGACTTTGCTGCAATATTTAAGGACTCTGCTTCAGTATTTAAGGACTCTGCTGAAGCATTTGAGGACTCTGCTGCATTATTTAATGACTTTGCTGAAGCATTTGAGGACTCTGCTGCATTATTAGAGGACTCTGCTGCATTATTTAATGACTTTGTTGGATTTTTTAAGGACTCTGCTGCATTATTTAAGGAATTTGCTGCTATATCAAAGGACTCTGCTTCAGTATTTAAGGACTCTGCTGCGGTATTTAAGGACTCTGCTGCATTATTTAAGGACTCTGCTGCATTATTTAAGGACTTTGCTGCATTATTTAAGGAATTTGTTGCATTATTTAAGGACTCTGCTGCATTATTTAAGGACTTTGCTGCAATATTTAAGGACTCTGCTTCAGTATTTAAGTTCTCTGCTGCATTATTTAAGGACGTTGTTGCATTATTTAAGGACTCTGCTGCATTATTTAAGGACTTTACTGCATTATTTAAGGACTCTGCTGCATTATTTAAGGACTTTGTTGCATTATTTAAGGACTCTGCTGCATTAGTTAAGGACTTTGCTGCATTATTTAAGGACTCTGCTGCATTATTTAACGACGTTGTTGCATTATTTAAGAACTGTGCTGCATTATTTAAGGACTTTGCTGCATTATTTAAGGACTATGCTGCATTATTTAATGACTTTGCTGAAGCATTTGAGGACTCTGCTGCATTATTAGAGGACTCTGCTGCATTATTTAAGGACTTGCTGCATTATTTAATGACTTTGTTGGATTTTTTAAGGACTCTGCTGCATTATTTAAGGAATTTGCTGCTATATTAAAGGACTCTGCTTCAGTATTTAAGGACTCTGCTGCGGTATTTAAGGACTCTGCTGCATTATTTAAGGACTCTGCTGCATTATTTAAGGACTTTGCTGCATTATTTAAGGAATCTGCTGCATTATTTAAGGACTTTGTTGCATTATCTAAGGACTCTGCTGCATTATTGAAGGACTTTGCTGCAATATTTAAGGACTCTGCTTCAGTATTTAAGGACTCTGCTGCATTATTTAAGGACTTTGTTGCATTATTTAAGGACTCTGCTGCATTATTTAAGGACTTTGCTGCATTATTTATGGACTCTGCTGCATTATTTAAGGACTTTGCTGCAATATTTAAGGACTCTGCTTCAGTATTTAAGGACTCTGCTGCATTATTTAAGGACTTTGTTGCATTATTTAAGGACTCTGCTGCATTATTTAAGGACTTTGCTGCATTATTTAAGGACTCTGCTGCATTATTTAAGGACTCTGCTGAAGCATTTGAGGACTCTGCTGAATTATTTAATCACTTTGCTGCGGTATTTAAGGACTCTGTTGCATTATTTAAGGACTTTGTTGCATTATTTAAGGACTCTGCTGCATTAGTTAAGGACTTTGCTGCATTATTTAAGGACTCTGCTGCATTATTTAACGACGTTGTTGCATTATTTAAGAACTGTGCTGCATTATTTAAGGACTTTGCTGCATTATTTAAGGACTATGCTGCATTATTTAATGACTTTGCTGAAGCATTTGAGGACTCTGCTGCATTATTAGAGGACTCTGCTGCATTATTTAATGACTTTGTTGGATTTTTTAAGGACTCTGCTGCATTATTTAAGGAATTTGCTGCTATATTAAAGGACTCTGCTTCAGTATTTAAGGACTCTGCTGCGGTATATAAGGACTCTGCTGCATTATTTAAGGACTCTGCTGCATTATTTAAGGACTTTGCTGCATTATTTAAGGACTCTGCTGCATTATTTAAGGACTTTGTTGCATTATTTAAGGACTCTAATGCATTATTTAAGGACTTTGCTGGAATATTTAAGGACTCTGCTGCATTAGTTAAGGACTTTGCTGCATTATTTAAGGACTCTGCTGCATTATTTAACGACTTTACTGCATTATTTAAGGACTCTGCTGCATTATTTAAGGACTTTGTTGCATTATTTAAGGACTCTGCTGCATTAGTTAAGGACTATGCTGCATTATTTAATGACTTTGCTGAAGCATTTGAGGACTCTGCTGCATTATTAGAGGACTCTGCTGCATTATTTAAGGACTTGCTGCATTATTTAATGACTTTGTTGGATTTTTTAAGGACTCTGCTGCGTTATTTAAGGAATTTGCTGCTATATTAAAGGACTCTGCTTCAGTATTTAAGGACTCTGCTGCGGTATTTAAGGACTCTGCTGCATTATTTAAGGACTCTGCTGCATTATTTAAGGACTTTGCTGCATTATTTAAGGAATCTGCTGCATTATTTAAGGACTTTGTTGCATTATCTAAGGACTCTGCTGCATTATTGAAGGACTTTGCTGCAATATTTAAGGACTCTGCTTCAGTATTTAAGGACTCTGCTGCATTATTTAAGGACTTTGTTGCATTATTTAAGGACTCTGCTGCATTATTTAAGGACTTTGTTGCATTATTTAAGGACTCTGCTGCATTATTTAAGGACTTTGCTGCAATATTTAAGGACTCTGCTTCAGTATTTAAGGACTCTGCTGCATTATTTAAGGACTTTGTTGCATTATTTAAGAACTCTGCTGCATTATTTAAGGACTTTGCTGCATTATTTAAGGATTCTGCTGCATTTTTTAAGGACTCTGCTGAAGCATTTGAGGACTCTGCTGCATTATTTAAGCACTTTGCTGCGGTATTTAAGGACTCTGTTGCATTATTTAAGGACTTTGTTGCATTATTTAAGGACTCTGCTGCATTAGTTAAGGACTTTGCTGCATTATTTAAGGACTCTGCTGCATTATTTACCGACGTTGTTGCATTATTTAAGAACTGTGCTGCTTTATTTAAGGACTTTGCATTATTTAAGGACTATGCTGCATTATTTAATGACTTTGCTGAAGCATTTGAGGACTCTGCTGCATTATTAGAGGACTCTGCTGCATTATTTAATGACTTTGTTGGATTTTTTAAGGACTCTGCTGCATTATTTAAGGAATTTGCTGCTATATTAAAGGACTCTGCTTCAGTATTTAAGGACTCTGCTGCGGTATTTAAGGACTCTGCTGCATTATTTAAGGACTCTGCTGCATTATTTAAGGACTCTGCTGCATTATTTAAGGACTTTGTTGCATTATTTAAGGACTCTAATGCATTATTTAAGGACTTTGCTGCAATATTTAAGGACTCTGCTTCAGTATTTAAGGACTCTGCTGCATTATTTAAGGACGTTGTTGCATTATTTAAGGACTCTGCTGCATTATTTAAGGACTTTACTGCATTATTTAAGGACTCTGCTGCATTATTTAAGGACTTTCTTGCATTATTTAAGGACTCTGCTGCATTAGTTAAGGACTTTGCTGCATTATTTAAGGACTCTGCTGCATTATTTAAGCACTTTGCTGCGGTATTTAAGGACTCTGTTGCATTATTTAAGGACTTTGTTGCATTACTTAAGGACTCTGCTGCATTATTTAAGGACTTTGTTGCATTATTTAAGGACTCTGCTGCATTATTTAAGGACTTTGCTGCAATATTTAAGGACTCTGCTTCAGTATTTAAGGACTCTGCTGCATTATTTAAGGACTTTGTTGCATTATTTAAGGACTCTGCTGCATTATTTAAGGACTTTGCTGCATTATTTAAGGACTCTGCTGCATTTTTTAAGGACTCTGCTGAAGCATTTGAGGACTCTGCTGCATTATTTAAGCACTTTGCTGCGGTATTTAAGGACTCTGTTGCATTATTTAAGGACTTTGTTGCATTATTTAAGGACTCTGCTGCATTATTTAAGGACGTTGTTGCATTATGTAAGGACTCTGCTGCATTATTTAAGGACTTTACTGCATTATTTAAGGACTCTGCTGCATTATTTAAGGACTTTCTTGCATTATTTAAGGACTCTGCTGCATTAGTTAAGGACTTTGCTGCATTATTTAAGGACTCTGCTGCATTATTTAACGACGTTGTTGCATTACTTAAGAACTGTGCTGCATTATTTAAGGACTTTGCTGCATTATTTAAGGACTATGCTGCATTATTTAATGACTTTGCTGAAGCATTTGAGGACTCTGCTGCAATATTAGAGGACTCTGCTGCATTATTTAAGGACTTGCTGCATTATTTAATGACTTTGTTGGATTTTTTTATGGACTCTGCTGCATTATTTAAGGAATTTGCTGCTATATTAAAGGACTCTGCTTCAGTATTTAAGGACTCTGCTGCGGTATTTAAGGACTCTGCTGCATTATTTAAGGACTCTGCTGCATTATTTAAGGACTTTGCTGCATTATTTAAGGAATCTGCTGCATTATTTAAGGACTTTGTTGCATTATCTAAGGACTCTGCTGCATTATTGAAGGACTTTGCTGCAATATTTAAGGACTCTGCTTCAGTATTTAAGGACTCTGCTGCATTATTTAAGGACTTTGTTGCATTATTTAAGGACTCTGCTGCATTAGATAAGGACTTTGCTGCATTATTTAAGGACTCTGCTGCATTATTTAAGGACTTTGCTGCAATATTTAAGGACTCTGCTTCAGTATTTAAGGACTCTGCTGCATTATTTAAGGACTTTGTTGCATTATTTAAGGACTCTGCTGCATTATTTAAGGACTTTGCTGCATTATTTAAGGACTCTGCTGCATTATTTAAGGACTCTGCTGAAGCATTTGAGGACTCTGCTGCATTATTTAATGACTTTTTTGGATTTTTTAAGGACTCTGCTGCATTATTTAAGGAATTTGCTGCTATATTAAAGGACTCTGCTTCAGTATTTAAGGACTCTGCTGCGGTATTTAAGGACTCTGCTGCATTATTTAAGGACTCTGCTGCATTATTTAACGACGTTGTTGCATTATTTAAGAACTGTGCTGCATTATTTAAGGACTTTGCTGCATTATTTAAGGACTATGCTGCATTATTTAATGACTTTGCTGAAGCATTTGAGGACTCTGCTGCATTATTAGAGGACTCTGCTGCATTATTTAAGGACTTGCTGCATTATTTAATGACTTTGTTGGATTTTTTAAGGACTCTGCTGCATTATTTAAGGACTCTGCTGCATTATTTAAGGACTTTGCTGCAATATTTAAGGACTCTGCTTCAGTATTTAAGGACTCTGCTGCATTATTTAAGGACGTTGTTGCATTATTTAAGGACTCTGCTGCATTATTTAAGGACTTTACTGCATTATTTAAGGACTCTGCTGCATTATTTAAGGACTTTGTTGCATTATTTCAGGAATCTGATGCATTATTTAAGGAATTTGCTGAATTATTTAAGGACTCTGCTTTCTTATTTAATGACTCTGCTGAAGCATTTGAGGACTCTGCTGCATTATTTGAGGACTCTGTTGCATTATTTAAGGACTTTGCTGCTTTATTTAAGGACTTTGTTGCATTATTTATGGACTCTGCTGCATTATTTAAGGACTTTGCTGCAATATTTAAGGACTCTGCTTCAGTATTTAAGGACTCTGCTGCATTATTTAAGGACTTTGCTGCATTATTTAAGGACTTTGTTGCATTATTTAAGTACTCTGCTGCATTATTTAAGGACTTTGTTGCATTATTTAAGGACTCTGCTGCATTATTTAAGGACTTTGTTGCATTATTTAATGACTCTGCTGCATTATTTAAGGACTTTGCAGCAATATTTAAGGACTCTGCTTCAGTATTTAAGGACTCTGCTGCATTATTTAAGGACTTTGTTGCATTATTTAAGGACTCTGCTGCATTATTTAAGGACTTTGCTGTATTATTTAAGGACAATGCTGCATTATTTAAGGACTCTGCTGAAGCATTTGAGGACTCTGCTGCATTATTTAAGCCCTTTGCTGCGGTATTTAAGGACTCTGTTGCATTATTTAAGGACTTTGTTGCATTATTTAAGGACTCTGCTGCATTATTTAAGGACTTTGCTGCATTATTTAAGGACTCTGCTTCAGTATTTAAGGACTCTGCTGCGGTATTTAAGGACTCTGCTGCATTATTTAAGGACTCTGCTGCATTATTTAAGGACTTTGCTGCATTATTTAAGGAATCTGCTGCATTATTTAAGGACTTTGTTGCATTATGTAAGGACTCTGCTGCATTATTTAAAGACTCTGCTGCATTAGTTAAGGACTTTGCTGCATTATTTAAGGACTCTGCTGCATTATTTAACGACGTTGTTGCATTATTTAAGAACTGTTCTGCATTTTTTAAGGACTTTGCTGCATTATTTAAGGAATATGCTGCATTATTTAATGAATTTGCTGAAGCATTTGAGGACTCTGCTGCATTATTAGAGGACTCTGCTGCATTATTTAAAGACTTGCTGCATTATTTAATGACTTTGTTGGATTTTTTAAGGACTCTGCTGCATTATTTAAGGACATTGTTGCATTATTTAATGACTCTGCTGCATTATTTAAGGACTTTGCAGCAATATTTAAGGACTCTGCTTCAGTATTTAAGGACTCTGCTGCATTATTTAAGGACTTTGTTGCATTATTTAAGGACTCTGCTGCATTATTTAAGGACTTTGCTGCATTATTTAAGGACACTGCTGCATTATTTAAGGACTCTGCTGAAGCATTTGAGGACTCTGCTGCATTATTTAAGCACTTTGCGGCGGTATTTAAGGACTCTGTTGCATTATTTAAGGACTTTGTTGCATTATTTAAGGACTCTGCTGCATTAGTTAAGGAGTTTGCTGCATTATTTAAGGACTCTGCTGCATTATTTAACGACGTTGTTGCATTATTTAAGAACTGTGCTGCATTATTTAAGGACTTTGCTGCATTATTTAAGGACTATGCTGCATTATTTAATGACTTTGCTGAAGCATTTGAGGACTCTGCTGCATTATTAGAGGACTCTGCTGCATTATTTAAGGACTTGCTGCATTATTTAATGACTTTGTTGGATTTCTTAAGGACTCTGCTGCATTATTTAAGGAATTTGCTGCTATATTAAAGGACTCTGCTTCAGTATTTAAGGACTCTGCTGCGGTATTTAAGGACCCTGCTGCATTATTTTAGGACTCTGCTGCATTATTTAAGGACTTTGCTGCATTATTTAAGGAATCTGCTGCATTATTTAAGGACTTTGTTGCATTATCTAAGGACTCTGCTGCATTATTGAAGGACTTTGCTGCATTATTTAAGGACTCTGCTGCATTATTTAAGGACTTTGCTGCAATATTTAAGGACTCTGCTTCAGTATTTAAGGACTCTGCTGAAGCATTTGAGGACTCTGCTGCATTATTTAATGACTTTGCTGAAGCATTTGAGGACTCTGCTGCATTATTAGAGGACTCTGCTGCATTATTTAATGACTTTGTTGGATTTTTTAAGGACTCTGCTGCATTATTTAAGGAATTTGCTGCTATATTAAAGGACTCTGCTTCAGTATTTAAGGACTCTGCTGCGGTATTTAAGGACTCTGCTGCATTATTTAAGGACTCTGCTGCATTAGATAAGGACTTTGCTGCATTATTTAAGGACTCTGCTGTATTATTTAAGGACTTTGCTGCAATATTTAAGGACTCTGCTTCAGTATTTAAGGACTCTGCTGCATTATTTAAGGACTTTGTTGCATTATTTAAGGACTCTGCTGCATTATTTAAGGACTTTGCTGCATTATTTAAGGACTCTGCTGCATTATTTAAGGACTTTGTTGCATTATTTAAGGACTCTGCTGCATTATTTAAGGACTTTGCTGCATTATTTAAGGACACTGCTGCATTATTTAAGGACTCTGCTGAAGCATTTGAGGACTCTGCTGCATTATTTAAGCACTTTGCGGCGGTATTTAAGGACTCTGTTGCATTATTTAAGGACTTTGTTGCATTATTTAAGGACTCTGCTGCATTATTTAACGACGTTGTTGCATTATTTAAGAACTGTGCTGCATTATTTAAGGACTTTGCTGCATTATTTAAGGACTATGCTGCATTATTTAATGACTTTGCTGAAGCATTTGAGGACTCTGCTGCATTATTAGAGGACTCTGCTGCATTATTTAAGGACTTGCTGCATTATTTAATGACTTTGTTGGATTTCTTAAGGACTCTGCTGCATTATTTAAGGAATTTGCTGCTATATTAAAGTACTCTGCTTCAGTATTTAAGGACTCTGCTGCGGTATTTAAGGACCCTGCTGCATTATTTTAGGACTCTGCTGCATTATTTAAGGACTTTGCTGCATTATTTAAGGAATCTGCTGCATTATTTAAGGACTTTGTTGCATTATCTAAGGACTCTGCTGCATTATTGAAGGACTTTGCTGCATTATTTAAGGACTCTGCTGCATTATTTAAGGACTTTGCTGCAATATTTAAGGACTCTGCTTCAGTATTTAAGGACTCTGCTGAAGCATTTGAGGACTCTGCTGCATTATTTAATGACTTTGCTGAAGCATTTGAGGACTCTGCTGCATTATTAGAGGACTCTGCTGCATTATTTAAGGACTTTGCTGCATTATTTAAGGAATCTGCTGCATTATTTAAGGACTTTGTTGCATTATCTAAGGACTCTGCTGCATTATTGAAGGACTTTGCAGCAATATTTAAGGACTCTGCTTCAGTATTTAAGGACTCTGCTGCATTATTTAAGGACTTTGTTGCATTATTTAAGGACTCTGCTGCATTATTTAAGGACTTTGTTGCATTATTTAAGGACTCTGCTGCATTATTTAAGGACTTTGCTGCAATATTTAAGGACTCTGCTAAAGTATTTAAGGACTCTGCTGCATTATTTAAGGACTTTGTTGCATTATTTAAGGACTCTGCTGCATTATTTAAGGACTCTGCTGCATTTTTTAAGGACTCTGCTGAAGCATTTGAGGACTCTGCTGCATTATTTAAGCACTTTGCTGCGGTATTTAAGGACTCTGTTGCATTATTTAAGGACTTTGTTGCATTATTTAAGGACTCTGCTGCATTAGTTAAGGACTTTGCTGCATTATTTAAGGACTCTGCTGCATTATTTACAGACGTTGTTGCATTATTTAAGAACTGTGCTGCTTTATTTAAGGACTTTGCATTATTTAAGGACTATGCTGCATTATTTAATGACTTTGCTGAAGCATTTGAGGACTCTGCTGCATTATTAGAGGACTCTGCTGCATTATTTAATGACTTTGTTGGATTTTTTAAGGACTCTGCTGCATTATTTAAGGAATTTGCTGCTATATTAAAGGACTCTGCTTCAGTATTTAAGGACTCTGCTGCGGTATTTAAGGACTCTGCTGCATTATTTAAGGACTCTAATTCATTATTTAAGGACTTTGCTGCAATATTTAAGGACTCTGCTTCAGTATTTAAGGACTCTGCTGCATTATTTAAGGACGTTGTTGCATTATTTAAGGACTCTGCTGCATTATTTAAGGACTTTACTGCATTATTTAAGGACTCTGCTGCATTATTTAAGGACTTTCTTGCATTATTTAAGGACTCTGCTGCATTAGTTAAGGACTTTGCTGCATTATTTAAGGACTCTGCTGCATTATTTAATGACGTTGTTGCATTACTTAAGAACTGTGCTGCATTATTTAAGGACTTTGCTGCATTATTTAAGGACTTGCTGCATTATTTAATGACTTTGTTGGATTTTTTTATGGACTCTGCTGCATTATTTAAGGAATTTGCTGCTATATTAAAGGACTCTGCTTCAGTATTTAAGGACTCTGCTGCGGTATTTAAGGACTCTGCTGCATTATTTAAGGACTCTGCTGCATTATTTAAGGACTTTGCTGCATTATTTAAGGAATCTGCTGCATTATTTAAGGACTTTGTTGCATTATGTAAGGACTCTGCTGCATTATTTAAAGACTCTGCTGCATTAGTTAAGGACTTTGCTGCATTATTTAAGGACTCTGCTGCATTATTTAACGACGTTGTTGCATTATTTAAGAACTGTTCTGCATTATTTAAGGACTTTGCTGCATTATTTAAGGAATATGCTGCATTATTTAATGAATTTGCTGAAGCATTTGAGGACTCTGCTGCATTATTAGAGGACTCTGCTGCATTATTTAAAGACTTGCTGCATTATTTAATGACTTTGTTGGATTTTTTAAGGACTCTGCTGCATTATTTAAGGACATTGTTGCATTATTTAATGACTCTGCTGCATTATTTAAGGACTTTGCAGCAATATTTAAGGACTCTGCTTCAGTATTTAAGGACTCTGCTGCATTATTTAAGGACTTTGTTGCATTATTTAAGGACTCTGCTGCATTATTTAAGGACTTTGCTGCATTATTTAAGGACACTGCTGCATTATTTAAGGACTCTGCTGAAGCATTTGAGGACTCTGCTGCATTATTTAAGCACTTTGCGGCGGTATTTAAGGACTCTGTTGCATTATTTAAGGACTTTGTTGCATTATTTAAGGACTCTGCTGCATTAGTTAAGGAGTTTGCTGCATTATTTAAGGACTCTGCTGCATTATTTAACGACGTTGTTGCATTATTTAAGAACTGTGCTGCATTATTTAAGGACTTTGCTGCATTATTTAAGGACTATGCTGCATTATTTAATGACTTTGCTGAAGCATTTGAGGACTCTGCTGCATTATTAGAGGACTCTGCTGCATTATTTAAGGACTTGCTGCATTATTTAATGACTTTGTTGGATTTCTTAAGGACTCTGCTGCATTATTTAAGGAATTTGCTGCTATATTAAAGGACTCTGCTTCAGTATTTAAGGACTCTGCTGCGGTATTTAAGGACCCTGCTGCATTATTTTAGGACTCTGCTGCATTATTTAAGGACTTTGCTGCATTATTTAAGGAATCTGCTGCATTATTTAAGGACTTTGTTGCATTATCTAAGGACTCTGCTGCATTATTGAAGGACTTTGCTGCATTATTTAAGGACTCTGCTGCATTATTTAAGGACTTTGCTGCAATATTTAAGGACTCTGCTTCAGTATTTAAGGACTCTGCTGAAGCATTTGAGGACTCTGCTGCATTATTTAATGACTTTGCTGAAGCATTTGAGGACTCTGCTGCATTATTAGAGGACTCTGCTGCATTATTTAATGACTTTGTTGGATTTTTTAAGGACTCTGCTGCATTATTTAAGGAATTTGCTGCTATATTAAAGGACTCTGCTTCAGTATTTAAGGACTCTGCTGCGGTATTTAAGGACTCTGCTGCATTATTTAAGGACTCTGCTGCATTATTTAAGGACTTTGCTGCATTATTTAAGGAATTTGTTGCATTATTTAAGGACTCTGCTGCATTATTTAAGGACTTTGCTGCAATATTTAAGGACTCTGCTTCAGTATTTAAGGACTCTGCTGCATTATTTAAGGACGTTGTTGCATTATTTAAGGACTCTGCTGCATTATTTAAGGACTTTACTGCATTATTTAAGGACTCTGCTGCATTATTTAAGGACTTTGTTGCATTATTTAAGGACTCTGCTGCATTAGTTAAGGACTTTGCTGCATTATTTAAGGACTCTGCTGCATTATTTAACGACGTTGTTGCATTATTTAAGAACTGTGCGGCATTATTTAAGGACTTTGCTGCATTATTTAAGGACTATGCTGCATTATTTAATGACTTTGCTGAAGCATTTGAGGACTCTGCTGCATTATTAGAGGACTCTGCTGCATTATTTAAGGACTTGCTGCATTATTTAATGACTTTGTTGGATTTTTTAAGGACTCTGCTGCATTATTTAAGGAATTTGCTGCTATATTAAAGGACTCTGCTTCAGTATTTAAGGACTCTGCTGCGGTATTTAAGGACTCTGCTGCATTATTTAAGGACTCTGCTGCATTATTTAAGGACTTTGCTGCATTATTTAAGGAATCTGCTGCATTATTTAAGGACTTTGTTGCATTATCTAAGGACTCTGCTGCATTATTGAAGGACTTTGCTGCAATATTTAAGGACTCTGCTTCAGTATTTAAGGACTCTGCTGCATTATTTAAGGACTTCGTTGCATTATTTAAGGACTCTGCTGCATTATTTAAGGACTTTGCTGCATTATTTATGGACTCTGCTGCATTATTTAAGGACTTTGCTGCAATATTTAAGGACTCTGCTTCAGTATTTAAGGACTCTGCTGCATTATTTAAGGACTTTGCTGCATTATTTAAGGACTCTGCTGCATTATTTAAGGACTCTGCTGAAGCATTTGAGGACTCTGCTGCATTATTTAAGCACTTTGCTGCGGTATTTAAGGACTCTGTTGCATTATTTAAGGACTCTGCTGCATTATTTAAGGACTTTGTTGCATTATTTAAGGACTCTGCTGCATTATTTAAGGACTTTGCTGCAATATTTAAGGACTCTGCTTCAGTATTTAAGGACTCTGCTGCATTATTTAAGGACTTTGCTGCATTATTTAAGGACTTTGTTGCATTATTTAAGTACTCTGCTGCATTATTTAAGGACTTTGTTGCATTATTTAAGGACTCTGCTGCATTATTTAAGGACTTTGTTGCATTATTTAATGACTCTGCTGCATTATTTAAGGACTTTGCAGCAATATTTAAGGACTCTGCTTCAGTATTTAAGGACTCTGCTGCATTATTTAAGGACTTTGTTGCATTATTTAAGGACTCTGCTGCATTATTTAAGGACTTTGCTGTATTATTTAAGGACAATGCTGCATTATTTAAGGACTCTGCTGAAGCATTTGAGGACTCTGCTGCATTATTTAAGCCCTTTGCTGCGGTATTTAAGGACTCTGTTGCATTATTTAAGGACTTTGTTGCATTATTTAAGGACTCTGCTGCATTATTTAAGGACTTTGCTGCATTATTTAAGGACTCTGCTGCATTATTTAACGATGTTGTTGCATTATTTAAGAACTGTTCTGCATTATTTAAGGACTTTGCTGCATTATTTAAGGAATATGCTGCATTATTTAATGAATTTGCTGAAGCATTTGAGGACTCTGCTGCATTATTAGAGGACTCTGCTGCATTATTTAAGGACTTGCTGCATTATTTAATGACTTTGTTGGATTTTTTAAGGACTCTGCTGCATTATTTAAGGACATTGTTGCATTATTTAATGACTCTGCTGCATTATTTAAGGACTTTGCAGCAATATTTAAGGACTCTGCTTCAGTATTTAAGGACTCTGCTGCATTATTTAAGGACTTTGTTGCATTATTTAAGGACTCTGCTGCATTATTTAAGGACTTTGTTGCATTATTTAAGGACACTGCTGCATTATTTAAGGACTCTGCTGAAGCATTTGAGGACTCTGCTGCATTATTTAAGCACTTTGCGGCGGTATTTAAGGACTCTGTTGCATTATTTAAGGACTTTGTTGCATTATTTAAGGACTCTGCTGCATTAGTTAAGGAGTTTGCTGCATTATTTAAGGACTCTGCTGCATTATTTAACGACGTTGTTGCATTATTTAAGAACTGTGCTGCATTATTTAAGGACTTTGCTGCATTATTTAAGGACTATGCTGCATTATTTAATGACTTTGCTGAAGCATTTGAGGACTCTGCTGCATTATTAGAGGACTCTGCTGCATTATTTAAGGACTTGCTGCATTATTTAATGACTTTGTTGGATTTCTTAAGGACTCTGCTGCATTATTTAAGGAATTTGCTGCTATATTAAAGGACTCTGCTTCAGTATTTAAGGACTCTGCTGCGGTATTTAAGGACCCTGCTGCATTATTTTAGGACTCTGCTGCATTATTTAAGGACTTTGCTGCATTATTTAAGGAATCTGCTGCATTATTTAAGGACTTTGTTGCATTATCTAAGGACTCTGCTGCATTATTGAAGGACTTTGCTGCATTATTTAAGGACTCTGCTGCATTATTTAAGGACTTTGCTGCAATATTTAAGGACTCTGCTTCAGTATTTAAGGACTCTGCTGAAGCATTTGAGGACTCTGCTGCATTATTTAATGACTTTGCTGAAGCATTTGAGGACTCTGCTGCATTATTAGAGGACTCTGCTGCATTATTTAATGACTTTGTTGGATTTTTTAAGGACTCTGCTGCATTATTTAAGGAATTTGCTGCTATATTAAAGGACTCTGCTTCAGTATTTAAGGACTCTGCTGCGGTATTTAAGGACTCTGCTGCATTATTTAAGGACTCTGCTGCATTAGATAAGGACTTTGCTGCATTATTTAAGGACTCTGCTGTATTATTTAAGGACTTTGCTGCAATATTTAAGGACTCTGCTTCAGTATTTAAGGACTCTGCTGCATTATTTAAGGACTTTGTTGCATTATTTAAGGACTCTGCTGCATTATTTAAGGACTTTGCTGCATTATTTAAGGACTCTGCTGCATTATTTAAGGACTTTGTTGCATTATTTAAGGACTCTGCTGCATTATTTAAGGACTTTGCTGCATTATTTAAGGACACTGCTGCATTATTTAAGGACTCTGCTGAAGCATTTGAGGACTCTGCTGCATTATTTAAGCACTTTGCGGCGGTATTTAAGGACTCTGTTGCATTATTTAAGGACTTTGTTGCATTATTTAAGGACTCTGCTGCATTATTTAACGACGTTGTTGCATTATTTAAGAACTGTGCTGCATTATTTAAGGACTTTGCTGCATTATTTAAGGACTATGCTGCATTATTTAATGACTTTGCTGAAGCATTTGAGGACTCTGCTGCATTATTAGAGGACTCTGCTGCATTATTTAAGGACTTGCTGCATTATTTAATGACTTTGTTGGATTTCTTAAGGACTCTGCTGCATTATTTAAGGAATTTGCTGCTATATTAAAGTACTCTGCTTCAGTATTTAAGGACTCTGCTGCGGTATTTAAGGACCCTGCTGCATTATTTTAGGACTCTGCTGCATTATTTAAGGACTTTGCTGCATTATTTAAGGAATCTGCTGCATTATTTAAGGACTTTGTTGCATTATCTAAGGACTCT
The DNA here is from genome assembly GCF_046119375.1 of Phyllobates terribilis. Taxonomy (NCBI): domain Eukaryota; kingdom Metazoa; phylum Chordata; class Amphibia; order Anura; family Dendrobatidae; genus Phyllobates; species Phyllobates terribilis. The sequence goes on from NW_027362905.1 coordinate 4,267,855, forward strand.
GCTGCATTATTGAAGGACTTTGCTGCATTATTTAAGGACTCTGCTGCATTATTTAAGGACTTTGCTGCAATATTTAAGGACTCTGCTTCAGTATTTAAGGACTCTGCTGAAGCATTTGAGGACTCTGCTGCATTATTTAATGACTTTGCTGAAGCATTTGAGGACTCTGCTGCATTATTAGAGGACTCTGCTGCATTATTTAAGGACTTTGCTGCATTATTTAAGGAATCTGCTGCATTATTTAAGGACTTTGTTGCATTATCTAAGGACTCTGCTGCATTATTGAAGGACTTTGCAGCAATATTTAAGGACTCTGCTTCAGTATTTAAGGACTCTGCTGCATTATTTAAGGACTTTGTTGCATTATTTAAGGACTCTGCTGCATTATTTAAGGACTTTGTTGCATTATTTAAGGACTCTGCTGCATTATTTAAGGACTTTGCTGCAATATTTAAGGACTCTGCTAAAGTATTTAAGGACTCTGCTGCATTATTTAAGGACTTTGTTGCATTATTTAAGGACTCTGCTGCATTATTTAAGGACTCTGCTGCATTTTTTAAGGACTCTGCTGAAGCATTTGAGGACTCTGCTGCATTATTTAAGCACTTTGCTGCGGTATTTAAGGACTCTGTTGCATTATTTAAGGACTTTGTTGCATTATTTAAGGACTCTGCTGCATTAGTTAAGGACTTTGCTGCATTATTTAAGGACTCTGCTGCATTATTTACAGACGTTGTTGCATTATTTAAGAACTGTGCTGCTTTATTTAAGGACTTTGCATTATTTAAGGACTATGCTGCATTATTTAATGACTTTGCTGAAGCATTTGAGGACTCTGCTGCATTATTAGAGGACTCTGCTGCATTATTTAATGACTTTGTTGGATTTTTTAAGGACTCTGCTGCATTATTTAAGGAATTTGCTGCTATATTAAAGGACTCTGCTTCAGTATTTAAGGACTCTGCTGCGGTATTTAAGGACTCTGCTGCATTATTTAAGGACTCTAATTCATTATTTAAGGACTTTGCTGCAATATTTAAGGACTCTGCTTCAGTATTTAAGGACTCTGCTGCATTATTTAAGAACGTTGTTGCATTATTTAAGGACTCTGCTGCATTATTTAAGGACTTTACTGCATTATTTAAGGACTCTGCTGCATTATTTAAGGACTTTCTTGCATTATTTAAGGACTCTGCTGCATTAGTTAAGGACTTTGCTGCATTATTTAAGGACTCTGCTGCATTATTTAATGACGTTGTTGCATTACTTAAGAACTGTGCTGCATTATTTAAGGACTTTGCTGCATTATTTAAGGACTTGCTGCATTATTTAATGACTTTGTTGGATTTTTTTATGGACTCTGCTGCATTATTTAAGGAATTTGCTGCTATATTAAAGGACTCTGCTTCAGTATTTAAGGACTCTGCTGCGGTATTTAAGGACTCTGCTGCATTATTTAAGGACTCTGCTGCATTATTTAAGGACTTTGCTGCATTATTTAAGGAATCTGCTGCATTATTTAAGGACTTTGTTGCATTATCTAAGGACTCTGCTGCATTATTGAAGGACTTTGCTGCAATATTTAAGGACTCTGCTTCAGTATTTAAGGACTCTGCTGCATTATTTAAGGACTTTGTTGCATTATTTAAGGACTCTGCTGCATTAGATAAGGACTTTGCTGCATTATTTAAGGACTCTGCTGCATTATTTAAGGACTTTGCTGCAATATTTAAGGACTCTGCTTCAGTATTTAAGGACTCTGCTGCATTATTTAAGGACTTTGTTGCATTATTTAAGGACTCTGCTGCATTATTTAAGGACTTTGCTGCATTATTTAAGGACTCTGCTGCATTATTTAAGGACTCTGCTGAAGCATTTGAGGACTCTGCTGCATTATTTAAGCACTTTGCTGCGGTATTTAAGGACTTTGTTGCATTATTTAAGGACTCTGCTGCATTATTTAAGGACTTTGTTGCATTATTTAAGGACTCTGCTGCATTATTTAAGGACTTTGCTGCAATATTTAAGGACTCTGCTTCAGTATTTAAGGACTCTGCTGCATTATTTAAGGACTTTGCTGCATTATTTAAGGACTTTGTTGCATTATTTAAGTACTCTGCTGCATTATTTAAGGACTTTGTTGCATTATTTAAGGACTCTGCTGCATTATTTAAGGACTTTGTTGCATTATTTAATGACTCTGCTGCATTATTTAAGGACTTTGCAGCAATATTTAAGGACTCTGCTTCAGTATTTAAGGACTCTGCTGCATTATTTAAGGACTTTGTTGCATTATTTAAGGACTCTGCTGCATTATTTAAGGACTTTGCTGTATTATTTAAAGACAATGCTGCATTATTTAAGGACTCTGCTGAAGCATTTGAGGACTCTGCTGCATTATTTAAGCCCTTTGCTGCGGTATTTAAGGACTCTGTTGCATTATTTAAGGACTTTGTTGCATTATTTAAGGACTCTGCTGCATTATTTAAGGACTTTGCTGCATTATTTAAGGACTCTGCTGCATTATTTAACGACGTTGTTGCATTATTTAAGAACTGTTCTGCATTATTTAAGGACTTTGCTGCATTATTTAAGGAATATGCTGCATTATTTAATGAATTTGCTGAAGCATTTGAGGACTCTGCTGCATTATTAGAGTACTCTGCTGCATTATTTAAAGACTTGCTGCATTATTTAATGACTTTGTTGGATTTTTTAAGGACTCTGCTGCATTATTTAAGGACATTGTTGCATTATTTAATGACTCTGCTGCATTATTTAAGGACTTTGCAGCAATATTTAAGGACTCTGCTTCAGTATTTAAGGACTCTGCTGCATTATTTAAGGATTTTGTTGCATTATTTAAGGACTCTGCTGCATTATTTAAGGACTTTGCTGCATTATTTAAGGACACTGCTGCATTATTTAAGGACTCTGCTGAAGCATTTGAGGACTCTGCTGCATTATTTAAGCACTTTGTGGCGGTATTTAAGGACTCTGTTGCATTATTTAAGGACTTTGTTGCATTATTTAAGGACTCTGCTGCATTAGTTAAGGAGTTTGCTGCATTATTTAAGGACTCTGCTGCATTATTTAACGACGTTGTTGCATTATTTAAGAACTGTGCTGCATTATTTAAGGACTTTGCTGCATTATTTAAGGACTATGCTGCATTATTTAATGACTTTGCTGAAGCATTTGAGGACTCTGCTGCATTATTAGAGGACTCTGCTGCATTATTTAAGGACTTGCTGCATTATTTAATGACTTTGTTGGATTTCTTAAGGACTCTGCTGCATTATTTAAGGAATTTGCTGCTATATTAAAGGACTCTGCTTCAGTATTTAAGGACTCTGCTGCGGTATTTAAGGACCCTGCTGCATTATTTTAGGACTCTGCTGCATTATTTAAGGACTTTGCTGCATTATTTAAGGAATCTGCTGCATTATTTAAGGACTTTGTTGCATTATCTAAGGACTCTGCTGCATTATTGAAGGACTTTGCTGCATTATTTAAGGACTCTGCTGCATTATTTAAGGACTTTGCTGCAATATTTAAGGACTCTGCTTCAGTATTTAAGGACTCTGCTGAAGCATTTGAGGACTCTGCTGCATTATTTAATGACTTTGCTGAAGCATTTGAGGACTCTGCTGCATTATTAGAGGACTCTGCTGCATTATTTAATGACTTTGTTGGATTTTTTAAGGACTCTGCTGCATTATTTAAGGAATTTGCTGCTATATTAAAGGACTCTGCTTCAGTATTTAAGGACTCTGCTGCGGTATTTAAGGACTCTGCTGCATTATTTAAGGACTCTGCTGCATTATTTAAGGACTTTGCTGCATTATTTAAGGAATTTGTTGCATTATTTAAGGACTCTGCTGCATTATTTAAGGACTTTGCTGCAATATTTAAGGACTCTGCTTCAGTATTTAAGGACTCTGCTGCATTATTTAAGGACGTTGTTGCATTATTTAAGGACTCTGCTGCATTATTTAAGGACTTTACTGCATTATTTAAGGACTCTGCTGCATTATTTAAGGACTTTGTTGCATTATTTAAGGACTCTGCTGCATTAGTTAAGGACTTTGCTGCATTATTTAAGGACTCTGCTGCATTATTTAACGACGTTGTTGCATTATTTAAGAACTGTGCGGCATTATTTAAGGACTTTGCTGCATTATTTAAGGACTATGCTGCATTATTTAATGACTTTGCTGAAGCATTTGAGGACTCTGCTGCATTATTAGAGGACTCTGCTGCATTATTTAAGGACTTGCTGCATTATTTAATGACTTTGTTGGATTTTTTAAGGACTCTGCTGCATTATTTAAGGAATTTGCTGCTATATTAAAGGACTCTGCTTCAGTATTTAAGGACTCTGCTGCGGTATTTAAGGACTCTGCTGCATTATTTAAGGACTCTGCTGCATTATTTAAGGACTTTGCTGCATTATTTAAGGAATCTGCTGCATTATTTAAGGACTTTGTTGCATTATCTAAGGACTCTGCTGCATTATTGAAGGACTTTGCTGCAATATTTAAGGACTCTGCTTCAGTATTTAAGGACTCTGCTGCATTATTTAAGGACTTCGTTGCATTATTTAAGGACTCTGCTGCATTATTTAAGGACTTTGCTGCATTATTTATGGACTCTGCTGCATTATTTAAGGACTTTGCTGCAATATTTAAGGACTCTGCTTCAGTATTTAAGGACTCTGCTGCATTATTTAAGGACTTTGCTGCATTATTTAAGGACTCTGCTGCATTATTTAAGGACTCTGCTGAAGCATTTGAGGACTCTGCTGCATTATTTAAGCACTTTGCTGCGGTATTTAAGGACTCTGTTGCATTATTTAAGGACTCTGCTGCATTATTTAAGGACTTTGTTGCATTATTTAAGGACTCTGCTGCATTATTTAAGGACTTTGCTGCAATATTTAAGGACTCTGCTTCAGTATTTAAGGACTCTGCTGCATTATTTAAGGACTTTGCTGCATTATTTAAGGACTTTGTTGCATTATTTAAGTACTCTGCTGCATTATTTAAGGACTTTGTTGCATTATTTAAGGACTCTGCTGCATTATTTAAGGACTTTGTTGCATTATTTAATGACTCTGCTGCATTATTTAAGGACTTTGCAGCAATATTTAAGGACTCTGCTTCAGTATTTAAGGACTCTGCTGCATTATTTAAGGACTTTGTTGCATTATTTAAGGACTCTGCTGCATTATTTAAGGACTTTGCTGTATTATTTAAGGACAATGCTGCATTATTTAAGGACTCTGCTGAAGCATTTGAGGACTCTGCTGCATTATTTAAGCCCTTTGCTGCGGTATTTAAGGACTCTGTTGCATTATTTAAGGACTTTGTTGCATTATTTAAGGACTCTGCTGCATTATTTAAGGACTTTGCTGCATTATTTAAGGACTCTGCTGCATTATTTAACGATGTTGTTGCATTATTTAAGAACTGTTCTGCATTATTTAAGGACTTTGCTGCATTATTTAAGGAATATGCTGCATTATTTAATGAATTTGCTGAAGCATTTGAGGACTCTGCTGCATTATTAGAGGACTCTGCTGCATTATTTAAGGACTTGCTGCATTATTTAATTACTTTGTTGGATTTTTTAAGGACTCTGCTGCATTATTTAAGGACATTGTTGCATTATTTAATGACTCTGCTGCATTATTTAAGGACTTTGCAGCAATATTTAAGGACTCTGCTTCAGTATTTAAGGACTCTGCTGCATTATTTAAGGACTTTGTTGCATTATTTAAGGACTCTGCTGCATTATTTAAGGACTTTGCTGCATTATTTAAGGACACTGCTGCATTATTTAAGGACTCTGCTGAAGCATTTGAGGACTCTGCTGCATTATTTAAGCACTTTGCGGCGGTATTTAAGGACTCTGTTGCATTATTTAAGGACTTTGTTGCATTATTTAAGGACTCTGCTGCATTAGTTAAGGAGTTTGCTGCATTATTTAAGGACTCTGCTGCATTATTTAACGACGTTGTTGCATTATTTAAGAACTGTGCTGCATTATTTAAGGACTTTGCTGCATTATTTAAGGACTATGCTGCATTATTTAATGACTTTGCTGAAGCATTTGAGGACTCTGCTGCATTATTAGAGGACTCTGCTGCATTATTTAAGGACTTGCTGCATTATTTAATGACTTTGTTGGATTTATTAAGGACTCTGCTGCATTATTTAAGGAATTTGCTGCTATATTAAAGGACTCTGCTTCAGTATTTAAGGACTCTGCTGCGGTATTTAAGGACCCTGCTGCATTATTTTAGGACTCTGCTGCATTATTTAAGGACTTTGCTGCATTATTTAAGGAATCTGCTGCATTATTTAAGGACTTTGTTGCATTATCTAAGGACTCTGCTGCATTATTGAAGGACTTTGCTGCATTATTTAAGGACTCTGCTGCATTATTTAAGGACTTTGCTGCAATATTTAAGGACTCTGCTTCAGTATTTAAGGACTCTGCTGAAGCATTTGAGGACTCTGCTGCATTATTTAATGACTTTGCTGAAGCATTTGAGGACTCTGCTGCATTATTAGAGGACTCTGCTGCATTATTTAATGACTTTGTTGGATTTTTTAAGGACTCTGCTGCATTATTTAAGGAATTTGCTGCTATATTAAAGGACTCTGCTTCAGTATTTAAGGACTCTGCTGCGGTATTTAAGGACTCTGCTGCATTATTTAAGGACTCTGCTGCATTAGATAAGGACTTTGCTGCATTATTTAAGGACTCTGCTGTATTATTTAAGGACTTTGCTGCAATATTTAAGGACTCTGCTTCAGTATTTAAGGACTCTGCTGCATTATTTAAGGACTTTGTTGCATTATTTAAGGACTCTGCTGCATTATTTAAGGACTTTGCTGCATTATTTAAGGACTCTGCTGCATTATTTAAGGACTCTGCTGAAGCATTTGAGGACTCTGCTGCATTATTTAAGCACTTTGCTGCGGTATTTAAGGACTCTGTTGCATTATTTAAGGACTCTGCTGCATTATTTAAGGACTTTGTTGCATTATTTAAGGACTCTGCTGCATTATTTAAGGACTTTGCTGCAATATTTAAGGACTCTGCTTCAGTATTTAAGGACTCTGCTGCATTATTTAAGGACTTTGCTGCATTATTTAAGGACTTTGTTGCATTATTTAAGTACTCTGCTGCATTATTTAAGGACTTTGTTGCATTATTTAAGGACTCTGCTGCATTATTTAAGGACTTTGTTGCATTATTTAATGACTCTGCTGCATTATTTAAGGACTTTGCAGCAATATTTAAGGACTCTGCTTCAGTATTTAAGGACTCTGCTGCATTATTTAAGGACTTTGTTGCATTATTTAAGGACTCTGCTGCATTATTTAAGGACTTTGCTGTATTATTTAAGGACAATGCTGCATTATTTAAGGACTCTGCTGAAGCATTTGAGGACTCTGCTGCATTATTTAAGCCCTTTGCTGCGGTATTTAAGGACTCTGTTGCATTATTTAAGGACTTTGTTGCATTATTTAAGGACTCTGCTGCATTATTTAAGGACTTTGCTGCATTATTTAAGGACTCTGCTGCATTATTTAACGACGTTGTTGCATTATTTAAGAACTGTTCTGCATTATTTAAGGACTTTGCTGCATTATTTAAGGAATATGCTGCATTATTTAATGAATTTGCTGAAGCATTTGAGGACTCTGCTGCATTATTAGAGGACTCTGCTGCATTATTTAAGGACTTGCTGCATTATTTAATGACTTTGTTGGATTTTTTAAGGACTCTGCTGCATTATTTAAGGACATTGTTGCATTATTTAATGACTCTGCTGCATTATTTAAGGACTTTGCAGCAATATTTAAGGACTCTGCTTCAGTATTTAAGGACTCTGCTGCATTATTTAAGGACTTTGTTGCATTATTTAAGGACTCTGCTGCATTATTTAAGGACTCTGCTGAAGCATTTGAGGACTCTGCTGCATTATTTAAGCACTTTGCGGCGGTATTTAAGGACTCTGTTGCATTATTTAAGGACTTTGTTGCATTATTTAAGGACTCTGCTGCATTAGTTAAGGAGTTTGCTGCATTATTTAAGGACTCTGCTGCACTATTTAACGACGTTGCTGCATTATTTAAGAACTGTGCTGCATTATTTAAGGACTTTGCTGCATTATTTAAGGACTATGCTGCATTATTTAATGACTTTGCTGAAGCATTTGAGGACTCTGCTGCATTATTAGAGGACTCTGCTGCATTATTTAAGGACTTGCTGCATTATTTAATGACTTTGTTGGATTTCTTAAGGACTCTGCTGCATTATTTAAGGAATTTGCTGCTATATTAAAGGACTCTGCTTCAGTATTTAAGGACTCTGCTGCGGTATTTAAGGACCCTGCTGCATTATTTTAGGACTCTGCTGCATTATTTAAGGACTTTGCTGCATTATTTAAGGATTCTGCTGCATTATTTAAGGACTTTGTTGCATTATCTAAGGACTCTGCTGCATTATTGAAGGACTTTGCTGCATTATTTAAGGACTCTGCTGCATTATTTAAGGACTTTGCTGCAATATTTAAGGACTCTGCTTCAGTATTTAAGGACTCTGCTGAAGCATTTGAGGACTCTGCTGCATTATTTAATGACTTTGCTGAAGCATTTGAGGACTCTGCTGCATTATTAGAGGACTCTGCTGCATTATTTAATGACTTTGTTGGATTTTTTAAGGACTCTGCTGCATTATTTAAGGAATTTGCTGCTATATTAAAGGACTCTGCTTCAGTATTTAAGGACTCTGCTGCGGTATTTAAGGACTCTGCTGCATTATTTAAGGACTCTGCTGCATTATTTAAGGACTTTGCTGCATTATTTAAGGAATTTGTTGCATTATTTAAGGACTCTGCTGCATTATTTAAGGACTTTGCTGCAATATTTAAGGACTCTGCTTCAGTATTTAAGGACTCTGCTGCATTATTTAAGGACGTTGTTGCATTATTTAAGGACTCTGCTGCATTATTTAAGGACTTTACTGCATTATTTAAGGACACTGCTGCATTATTTAAGGACTTTGTTGCATTATTTAAGGACTCTGCTGCATTAGTTAAGGACTTTGCTGCATTATTTAAGGACTCTGCTGCATTATTTAACGACGTTGTTGCATTATTTAAGAACTGTGCGGCATTATTTAAGGACTTTGCTGCATTATTTAAGGACTATGCTGCATTATTTAATGACTTTGCTGAAGCATTTGAGGACTCTGCTGCATTATTAGAGGACTCTGCTGCATTATTTAAGGACTTGCTGCATTATTTAATGACTTTGTTGGATTTTTTAAGGACTCTGCTGCATTATTTAAGGAATTTGCTGCTATATTAAAGGACTCTGCTTCAGTATTTAAGGACTCTGCTGCGGTATTTAAGGACTCTGCTGCATTATTTAAGGACTCTGCTGCATTATTTAAGGACTTTGCTGCATTATTTAAGGAATCTGCTGCATTATTTAAGGACTTTGTTGCATTATCTAAGGACTCTGCTGCATTATTGAAGGACTTTGCTGCAATATTTAAGGACTCTGCTTCAGTATTTAAGGACTCTGCTGCATTATTTAAGGACTTTGTTGCATTATTTAAGGACTCTGCTGCATTATTTAAGGACTTTGCTGCATTATTTATGGACTCTGCTGCATTATTTAAGGACTTTGCTGCAATATTTAAGGACTCTGCTTCAGTATTTAAGGACTCTGCTGCATTATTTAAGGACTTTGTTGCATTATTTAAGGACTCTGCTGCATTATTTAAGTACTTTGCTGCATTATTTAAGGACTCTGCTGCATTGTTTAAGGACTCTGCTGAAGCATTTGAGGACTCTGCTGCATTATTTAATCACTTTGCTGCGGTATTTAAGGACTCTGTTGCATTATTTAAGGACTTTGTTGCATTATTTAAGGACTCTGCTGCATTAGTTAAGGACTTTGCTGCATTATTTAAGGACTCTGCTGCATTATTTAACGACGTTGTTGCATTATTTAAGAACTGTGCTGCATTATTTAAGGACTTTGCTGCATTATTTAAGGACTATGCTGCATTATTTAATGACTTTGCTGAAGCATTTGAGGACTCTGCTGCATTATTAGAGGACTCTGCTGCATTATTTAATGACTTTGTTGGATTTTTTAAGGACTCTGCTGCATTATTTAAGGAATTTGCTGCTATATTAATGGACTCTGCTTCAGTATTTAAGGACTCTGCTGCGGTATTTAAGGACTCTGCTGCATTATTTAAGGACTCTGCTGCATTATTTAAGGACTTTTCTGCATTATTTAAGGACTCTGCTGCATTATTTAAGGACTTTGTTGCATTATTTAAGGACTCTAATGCATTATTTAAGGACTTTGCTGCAATATTTAAGGACTCTGCTGCATTAGTTAAGGACTTTGCTGCATTATTTAAGGACTCTGCTGCATTATTTAACGACTTTACTGCATTATTTAAGGACTCTGCTGCATTATTTAAGGACTTTGTTGCATTATTTAAGGACTCTGCTGCATTAGTTAAGGAGTTTGCTGCATTATTTAAGGACTCTGCTGCATTATTTAACGACGTTGTTGCATTATTTAAGAACTGTGCTGCATTATTTAAGGACTTTGCTGCATTATTTAAGGACTATGCTGCATTATTTAATGACTTTGCTGAAGCATTTGAGGACTCTGCTGCATTATTAGAGGACTCTGCTGCATTATTTAAGGACTTGCTGCATTATTTAATGACTTTGTTGGATTTCTTAAGGACTCTGCTGCATTATTTAAGGAATTTGCTGCTATATTAAAGGACTCTGCTTCAGTATTTAAGGACTCTGCTGCGGTATTTAAGGACCCTGCTGCATTATTTTAGGACTCTGCTGCATTATTTAAGGACTTTGCTGCATTATTTAAGGAATCTGCTGCATTATTTAAGGACTTTGTTGCATTATCTAAGGACTCTGCTGCATTATTGAAGGACTTTGCTGCATTATTTAAGGACTCTGCTGCATTATTTAAGGACTTTGCTGCAATATTTAAGGACTCTGCTTCAGTATTTAACGACTCTGCTGAAGCATTTGAGGACTCTGCTGCATTATTTAATGACTTTGCTGAAGCATTTGAGGACTCTGCTGCATTATTAGAGGACTCTGCTGCATTATTTAATGACTTTGTTGGATTTTTTAAGGACTCTGCTGCATTATTTAATGACTTTGTTGGATTTTTTAAGGACTCTGCTGCATTATTTAAGGAATTTGCTGCTATATTAAAGGACTCTGCTTCAGTATTTAAGGACTCTGCTGCGGTATTTAAGGACTCTGCTGCATTATTTAAGGACTCTGCTGCATTATTTAAGGACTTTGCTGCATTATTTAAGGAATTTGTTGCATTATTTAAGGACTCTGCTGCATTATTTAAGGACTTTGCTGCAATATTTAAGGACTCTGCTTCAGTATTTAAGGACTCTGCTGCATTATTTAAGGACGTTGTTGCATTATTTAAGGACTCTGCTGCATTATTTAAGGACTTTACTGCATTATTTAAGGACTCTGCTGCATTATTTAAGGACTTTGTTGCATTATTTAAGGACTCTGCTGCATTAGTTAAGGACTTTGCTGCATTATTTAAGGACTCTGCTGCATTATTTAACGACGTTGTTGCATTATTTAAGAACTGTGCGGCATTATTTAAGGACTTTGCTGCATTATTTAAGGACTATGCTGCATTATTTAATGACTTTGCTGAAGCATTTGAGGACTCTGCTGCATTATTAGAGGACTCTGCTGCATTATTTAAGGACTTGCTGCATTATTTAATGACTTTGTTGGATTTTTTAAGGACTCTGCTGCATTATTTAAGGAATTTGCTGCTATATTAAAGGACTCTGCTTCAGTATTTAAGGACTCTGCTGCGGTATTTAATGACTCTGCTGCATTATTTAAGGACTCTGCTGCATTATTTAAGGACTTTGCTGCATTATTTAAGGAATCTGCTGCATTATTTAAGGACTTTGTTGCATTATCTAAGGACTCTGCTGCATTATTGAAGGACTTTGCTGCAATATTTAAGGACTCTGCTTCAGTATTTAAGGACTCTGCTGCATTATTTAAGGACTTTGTTGCATTATTTAAGGACTCTGCTGCATTATTTAAGGACTTTGCTGCATTATTTATGGACTCTGCTGCATTATTTAAGGACTTTGCTGCAATATTTAAGGACTCTGCTTCAGTATTTAAGGACTCTGCTGCATTATTTAAGGACTTTGTTGCATTATTTAAGGACTCTGCTGCATTATTTAAGTACTTTGCTGCATTATTTAAGGACTCTGCTGCATTGTTTAAGGACTCTGCTGAAGCATTTGAGGACTCTGCTGCATTATTTAATCACTTTGCTGCGGTATTTAAGGACTCTGTTGCATTATTTAAGGACTTTGTTGCATTATTTAAGGACTCTGCTGCATTATTTAAGGACTTTGCTGCATTATTTAAGGACTCTGCTGCATTATTTAACGACGTTGTTGCATTATTTAAGAACTGTTCTGCATTATTTAAGGACTTTGCTGCATTATTTAAGGAATATGCTGCATTATTTAATGAATTTGCTGAAGCATTTGAGGACTCTGCTGCATTATTAGAGGACTCTGCTGCATTATTTAAGGACTTGCTGCATTATTTAATGACTTTGTTGGATTTTTTAAGGACTCTGCTGCATTATTTAAGGACATTGTTGCATTATTTAATGACTCTGCTGCATTATTTAAGGACTTTGCAGCAATATTTAAGGACTCTGCTTCAGTATTTAAGGACTCTGCTGCATTATTTAAGGACTTTGTTGCATTATTTAAGGACTCTGCTGCATTATTTAAGGACTTTGCTGCATTATTTAAGGACACTGCTGCATTATTTAAGGACTCTGCTGAAGCATTTGAGGACTCTGCTGCATTATTTAAGCACTTTGCGGCGGTATTTAAGGACTCTGTTGCATTATTTAAGGACTTTGTTGCATTATTTAAGGACTCTGCTGCATTAGTTAAGGAGTTTGCTGCATTATTTAAGGACTCTGCTGCATTATTTAACGACGTTGTTGCATTATTTAAGAACTGTGCTGCATTATTTAAGGACTTTGCTGCATTATTTAAGGACTATGCTGCATTATTTAATGACTTTGCTGAAGCATTTGAGGACTCTGCTGCATTATTAGAGGACTCTGCTGCATTATTTAAGGACTTGCTGCATTATTTAATGACTTTGTTGGATTTCTTAAGGACTCTGCTGCATTATTTAAGGAATTTGCTGCTATATTAAAGGACTCTGCTTCAGTATTTAAGGACTCTGCTGCGGTATTTAAGGACCCTGCTGCATTATTTTAGGACTCTGCTGCATTATTTAAGGACTTTGCTGCATTATTTAAGGAATCTGCTGCATTATTTAAGGACTTTGTTGCATTATCTAAGGACTCTGCTGCATTATTGAAGGACTTTGCTGCATTATTTAAGGACTCTGCTGCATTATTTAAGGACTTTGCTGCAATATTTAAGGACTCTGCTTCAGTATTTAAGGACTCTGCTGAAGCATTTGAGGACTCTGCTGCATTATTTAATGACTTTGCTGAAGCATTTGAGGACTCTGCTGCATTATTAGAGGACTCTGCTGCATTATTTAATGACTTTGTTGGATTTTTTAAGGACTCTGCTGCATTATTTAAGGAATTTGCTGCTATATTAAAGGACTCTGCTTCAGTATTTAAGGACTCTGCTGCGGTATTTAAGGACTCTGCTGCATTATTTAAGGACTCTGCTGCATTAGATAAGGACTTTGCTGCATTATTTAAGGACTCTGCTGTATTATTTAAGGACTTTGCTGCAATATTTAAGGACTCTGCTTCAGTATTTAAGGACTCTGCTGCATTATTTAAGGACTTTGTTGCATTATTTAAGGACTCTGCTGCATTATTTAAGGACTTTGCTGCATTATTTAAGGACTCTGCTGCATTATTTAAGGACTCTGCTGAAGCATTTGAGGACTCTGCTGCATTATTTAAGCACTTTGCTGCGGTATTTAAGGACTCTGTTGCATTATTTAAGGACTCTGCTGCATTATTTAAGGACTTTGTTGCATTATTTAAGGACTCTGCTGCATTATTTAAGGACTTTGCTGCAATATTTAAGGACTCTGCTTCAGTATTTAAGGACTCTGCTGCATTATTTAAGGACTTTGCTGCATTATTTAAGGACTTTGTTGCATTATTTAAGTACTCTGCTGCATTATTTAAGGACTTTGTTGCATTATTTAAGGACTCTGCTGCATTATTTAAGGACTTTGTTGCATTATTTAATGACTCTGCTGCATTATTTAAGGACTTTGCAGCAATATTTAAGGACTCTGCTTCAGTATTTAAGGACTCTGCTGCATTATTTAAGGACTTTGTTGCATTATTTAAGGACTCTGCTGCATTATTTAAGGACTTTGCTGTATTATTTAAGGACAATGCTGCATTATTTAAGGACTCTGCTGAAGCATTTGAGGACTCTGCTGCATTATTTAAGCCCTTTGCTGCGGTATTTAAGGACTCTGTTGCATTATTTAAGGACTTTGTTGCATTATTTAAGGACTCTGCTGCATTATTTAAGGACTTTGCTGCATTATTTAAGGACTCTGCTGCATTATTTAACGACGTTGTTGCATTATTTAAGAACTGTTCTGCATTATTTAAGGACTTTGCTGCATTATTTAAGGAATATGCTGCATTATTTAATGAATTTGCTGAAGCATTTGAGGACTCTGCTGCATTATTAGAGGACTCTGCTGCATTATTTAAGGACTTGCTGCATTATTTAATGACTTTGTTGGATTTTTTAAGGACTCTGCTGCATTATTTAAGGACATTGTTGCATTATTTAATGACTCTGCTGCATTATTTAAGGACTTTGCAGCAATATTTAAGGACTCTGCTTCAGTATTTAAGGACTCTGCTGCATTATTTAAGGACTTTGTTGCATTATTTAAGGACTCTGCTGCATTATTTAAGGACTCTGCTGAAGCATTTGAGGACTCTGCTGCATTATTTAAGCACTTTGCGGCGGTATTTAAGGACTCTGTTGCATTATTTAAGGACTTTGTTGCATTATTTAAGGACTCTGCTGCATTAGTTAAGGAGTTTGCTGCATTATTTAAGGACTCTGCTGCACTATTTAACGACGTTGCTGCATTATTTAAGAACTGTGCTGCATTATTTAAGGACTTTGCTGCATTATTTAAGGACTATGCTGCATTATTTAATGACTTTGCTGAAGCATTTGAGGACTCTGCTGCATTATTAGAGGACTCTGCTGCATTATTTAAGGACTTGCTGCATTATTTAATGACTTTGTTGGATTTCTTAAGGACTCTGCTGCATTATTTAAGGAATTTGCTGCTATATTAAAGGACTCTGCTTCAGTATTTAAGGACTCTGCTGCGGTATTTAAGGACCCTGCTGCATTATTTTAGGACTCTGCTGCATTATTTAAGGACTTTGCTGCATTATTTAAGGATTCTGCTGCATTATTTAAGGACTTTGTTGCATTATCTAAGGACTCTGCTGCATTATTGAAGGACTTTGCTGCATTATTTAAGGACTCTGCTGCATTATTTAAGGACTTTGCTGCAATATTTAAGGACTCTGCTTCAGTATTTAAGGACTCTGCTGAAGCATTTGAGGACTCTGCTGCATTATTTAATGACTTTGCTGAAGCATTTGAGGACTCTGCTGCATTATTAGAGGACTCTGCTGCATTATTTAATGACTTTGTTGGATTTTTTAAGGACTCTGCTGCATTATTTAAGGAATTTGCTGCTATATTAAAGGACTCTGCTTCAGTATTTAAGGACTCTGCTGCGGTATTTAAGGACTCTGCTGCATTATTTAAGGACTCTGCTGCATTATTTAAGGACTTTGCTGCATTATTTAAGGAATTTGTTGCATTATTTAAGGACTCTGCTGCATTATTTAAGGACTTTGCTGCAATATTTAAGGACTCTGCTTCAGTATTTAAGGACTCTGCTGCATTATTTAAGGACGTTGTTGCATTATTTAAGGACTCTGCTGCATTATTTAAGGACTTTACTGCATTATTTAAGGACACTGCTGCATTATTTAAGGACTTTGTTGCATTATTTAAGGACTCTGCTGCATTAGTTAAGGACTTTGCTGCATTATTTAAGGACTCTGCTGCATTATTTAACGACGTTGTTGCATTATTTAAGAACTGTGCGGCATTATTTAAGGACTTTGCTGCATTATTTAAGGACTATGCTGCATTATTTAATGACTTTGCTGAAGCATTTGAGGACTCTGCTGCATTATTAGAGGACTCTGCTGCATTATTTAAGGACTTGCTGCATTATTTAATGACTTTGTTGGATTTTTTAAGGACTCTGCTGCATTATTTAAGGAATTTGCTGCTATATTAAAGGACTCTGCTTCAGTATTTAAGGACTCTGCTGCGGTATTTAAGGACTCTGCTGCATTATTTAAGGACTCTGCTGCATTATTTAAGGACTTTGCTGCATTATTTAAGGAATCTGCTGCATTATTTAAGGACTTTGTTGCATTATCTAAGGACTCTGCTGCATTATTGAAGGACTTTGCTGCAATATTTAAGGACTCTGCTTCAGTATTTAAGGACTCTGCTGCATTATTTAAGGACTTTGTTGCATTATTTAAGGACTCTGCTGCATTATTTAAGGACTTTGCTGCATTATTTATGGACTCTGCTGCATTATTTAAGGACTTTGCTGCAATATTTAAGGACTCTGCTTCAGTATTTAAGGACTCTGCTGCATTATTTAAGGACTTTGTTGCATTATTTAAGGACTCTGCTGCATTATTTAAGTACTTTGCTGCATTATTTAAGGACTCTGCTGCATTGTTTAAGGACTCTGCTGAAGCATTTGAGGACTCTGCTGCATTATTTAATCACTTTGCTGCGGTATTTAAGGACTCTGTTGCATTATTTAAGGACTTTGTTGCATTATTTAAGGACTCTGCTGCATTAGTTAAGGACTTTGCTGCATTATTTAAGGACTCTGCTGCATTATTTAACGACGTTGTTGCATTATTTAAGAACTGTGCTGCATTATTTAAGGACTTTGCTGCATTATTTAAGGACTATGCTGCATTATTTAATGACTTTGCTGAAGCATTTGAGGACTCTGCTGCATTATTAGAGGACTCTGCTGCATTATTTAATGACTTTGTTGGATTTTTTAAGGACTCTGCTGCATTATTTAAGGAATTTGCTGCTATATTAATGGACTCTGCTTCAGTATTTAAGGACTCTGCTGCGGTATTTAAGGACTCTGCTGCATTATTTAAGGACTCTGCTGCATTATTTAAGGACTTTTCTGCATTATTTAAGGACTCTGCTGCATTATTTAAGGACTTTGTTGCATTATTTAAGGACTCTAATGCATTATTTAAGGACTTTGCTGCAATATTTAAGGACTCTGCTGCATTAGTTAAGGACTTTGCTGCATTATTTAAGGACTCTGCTGCATTATTTAACGACTTTACTGCATTATTTAAGGACTCTGCTGCATTATTTAAGGACTTTGTTGCATTATTTAAGGACTCTGCTGCATTAGTTAAGGAGTTTGCTGCATTATTTAAGGACTCTGCTGCATTATTTAACGACGTTGTTGCATTATTTAAGAACTGTGCTGCATTATTTAAGGACTTTGCTGCATTATTTAAGGACTATGCTGCATTATTTAATGACTTTGCTGAAGCATTTGAGGACTCTGCTGCATTATTAGAGGACTCTGCTGCATTATTTAAGGACTTGCTGCATTATTTAATGACTTTGTTGGATTTCTTAAGGACTCTGCTGCATTATTTAAGGAATTTGCTGCTATATTAAAGGACTCTGCTTCAGTATTTAAGGACTCTGCTGCGGTATTTAAGGACCCTGCTGCATTATTTTAGGACTCTGCTGCATTATTTAAGGACTTTGCTGCATTATTTAAGGAATCTGCTGCATTATTTAAGGACTTTGTTGCATTATCTAAGGACTCTGCTGCATTATTGAAGGACTTTGCTGCATTATTTAAGGACTCTGCTGCATTATTTAAGGACTTTGCTGCAATATTTAAGGACTCTGCTTCAGTATTTAACGACTCTGCTGAAGCATTTGAGGACTCTGCTGCATTATTTAATGACTTTGCTGAAGCATTTGAGGACTCTGCTGCATTATTAGAGGACTCTGCTGCATTATTTAATGACTTTGTTGGATTTTTTAAGGACTCTGCTGCATTATTTAAGGAATTTGCTGCTATATTAAAGGACTCTGCTTCAGTATTTAAGGACTCTGCTGCGGTATTTAAGGACTCTGCTGCATTATTTAAGGACTCTGCTGCATTAGATAAGGACTTTGCTGCATTATTTAAGGACTCTGCTGTATTATTTAAGGACTTTGCTGCAATATTTAAGGACTCTGCTTCAGTATTTAAGGACTCTGCTGCATTATTTAAGGACTTTGTTGCATTATTTAAGGACTCTGCTGCATTATTTAAGGACTTTGCTGCATTATTTAAGGACTCTGCTGCATTATTTAAGGACTCTGCTGAAGCATTTGAGGACTCTGCTGCATTATTTAAGCACTTTGCTGCGGTATTTAAGGACTCTGTTGCATTATTTAAGGACTCTGCTGCATTATTTAAGGACTTTGTTGCATTATTTAAGGACTCTGCTGCATTATTTAAGGACTTTGCTGCAATATTTAAGGACTCTGCTTCAGTATTTAAGGACTCTGCTGCATTATTTAAGGACTTTGCTGCATTATTTAAGGACTTTGTTGCATTATTTAAGTACTCTGCTGCATTATTTAAGGACTTTGTTGCATTATTTAAGGACTCTGCTGCATTATTTAAGGACTTTGTTGCATTATTTAATGACTCTGCTGCATTATTTAAGGACTTTGCAGCAATATTTAAGGACTCTGCTTCAGTATTTAAGGACTCTGCTGCATTATTTAAGGACTTTGTTGCATTATTTAAGGACTCTGCTGCATTATTTAAGGACTTTGCTGTATTATTTAAGGACAATGCTGCATTATTTAAGGACTCTGCTGAAGCATTTGAGGACTCTGCTGCATTATTTAAGCCCTTTGCTGCGGTATTTAAGGACTCTGTTGCATTATTTAAGGACTTTGTTGCATTATTTAAGGACTCTGCTGCATTATTTAAGGACTTTGCTGCATTATTTAAGGACTCTGCTGCATTATTTAACGACGTTGTTGCATTATTTAAGAACTGTTCTGCATTATTTAAGGACTTTGCTGCATTATTTAAGGAATATGCTGCATTATTTAATGAATTTGCTGAAGCATTTGAGGACTCTGCTGCATTATTAGAGGACTCTGCTGCATTATTTAAGGACTTGCTGCATTATTTAATGACTTTGTTGGATTTTTTAAGGACTCTGCTGCATTATTTAAGGACATTGTTGCATTATTTAATGACTCTGCTGCATTATTTAAGGACTTTGCAGCAATATTTAAGGACTCTGCTTCAGTATTTAAGGACTCTGCTGCATTATTTAAGGACTTTGTTGCATTATTTAAGGACTCTGCTGCATTATTTAAGGACTCTGCTGAAGCATTTGAGGACTCTGCTGCATTATTTAAGCACTTTGCGGCGGTATTTAAGGACTCTGTTGCATTATTTAAGGACTTTGTTGCATTATTTAAGGACTCTGCTGCATTAGTTAAGGAGTTTGCTGCATTATTTAAGGACTCTGCTGCACTATTTAACGACGTTGCTGCATTATTTAAGAACTGTGCTGCATTATTTAAGGACTTTGCTGCATTATTTAAGGACTATGCTGCATTATTTAATGACTTTGCTGAAGCATTTGAGGACTCTGCTGCATTATTAGAGGACTCTGCTGCATTATTTAAGGACTTGCTGCATTATTTAATGACTTTGTTGGATTTCTTAAGGACTCTGCTGCATTATTTAAGGAATTTGCTGCTATATTAAAGGACTCTGCTTCAGTATTTAAGGACTCTGCTGCGGTATTTAAGGACCCTGCTGCATTATTTTAGGACTCTGCTGCATTATTTAAGGACTTTGCTGCATTATTTAAGGATTCTGCTGCATTATTTAAGGACTTTGTTGCATTATCTAAGGACTCTGCTGCATTATTGAAGGACTTTGCTGCATTATTTAAGGACTCTGCTGCATTATTTAAGGACTTTGCTGCAATATTTAAGGACTCTGCTTCAGTATTTAAGGACTCTGCTGAAGCATTTGAGGACTCTGCTGCATTATTTAATGACTTTGCTGAAGCATTTGAGGACTCTGCTGCATTATTAGAGGACTCTGCTGCATTATTTAATGACTTTGTTGGATTTTTTAAGGACTCTGCTGCATTATTTAAGGAATTTGCTGCTATATTAAAGGACTCTGCTTCAGTATTTAAGGACTCTGCTGCGGTATTTAAGGACTCTGCTGCATTATTTAAGGACTCTGCTGCATTATTTAAGGACTTTGCTGCATTATTTAAGGAATTTGTTGCATTATTTAAGGACTCTGCTGCATTATTTAAGGACTTTGCTGCAATATTTAAGGACTCTGCTTCAGTATTTAAGGACTCTGCTGCATTATTTAAGGACGTTGTTGCATTATTTAAGGACTCTGCTGCATTATTTAAGGACTTTACTGCATTATTTAAGGACACTGCTGCATTATTTAAGGACTTTGTTGCATTATTTAAGGACTCTGCTGCATTAGTTAAGGACTTTGCTGCATTATTTAAGGACTCTGCTGCATTATTTAACGACGTTGTTGCATTATTTAAGAACTGTGCGGCATTATTTAAGGACTTTGCTGCATTATTTAAGGACTATGCTGCATTATTTAATGACTTTGCTGAAGCATTTGAGGACTCTGCTGCATTATTAGAGGACTCTGCTGCATTATTTAAGGACTTGCTGCATTATTTAATGACTTTGTTGGATTTTTTAAGGACTCTGCTGCATTATTTAAGGAATTTGCTGCTATATTAAAGGACTCTGCTTCAGTATTTAAGGACTCTGCTGCGGTATTTAAGGACTCTGCTGCATTATTTAAGGACTCTGCTGCATTATTTAAGGACTTTGCTGCATTATTTAAGGAATCTGCTGCATTATTTAAGGACTTTGTTGCATTATCTAAGGACTCTGCTGCATTATTGAAGGACTTTGCTGCAATATTTAAGGACTCTGCTTCAGTATTTAAGGACTCTGCTGCATTATTTAAGGACTTTGTTGCATTATTTAAGGACTCTGCTGCATTATTTAAGGACTTTGCTGCATTATTTATGGACTCTGCTGCATTATTTAAGGACTTTGCTGCAATATTTAAGGACTCTGCTTCAGTATTTAAGGACTCTGCTGCATTATTTAAGGACTTTGTTGCATTATTTAAGGACTCTGCTGCATTATTTAAGTACTTTGCTGCATTATTTAAGGACTCTGCTGCATTGTTTAAGGACTCTGCTGAAGCATTTGAGGACTCTGCTGCATTATTTAATCACTTTGCTGCGGTATTTAAGGACTCTGTTGCATTATTTAAGGACTTTGTTGCATTATTTAAGGACTCTGCTGCATTAGTTAAGGACTTTGCTGCATTATTTAAGGACTCTGCTGCATTATTTAACGACGTTGTTGCATTATTTAAGAACTGTGCTGCATTATTTAAGGACTTTGCTGCATTATTTAAGGACTATGCTGCATTATTTAATGACTTTGCTGAAGCATTTGAGGACTCTGCTGCATTATTAGAGGACTCTGCTGCATTATTTAATGACTTTGTTGGATTTTTTAAGGACTCTGCTGCATTATTTAAGGAATTTGCTGCTATATTAATGGACTCTGCTTCAGTATTTAAGGACTCTGCTGCGGTATTTAAGGACTCTGCTGCATTATTTAAGGACTCTGCTGCATTATTTAAGGACTTTTCTGCATTATTTAAGGACTCTGCTGCATTATTTAAGGACTTTGTTGCATTATTTAAGGACTCTAATGCATTATTTAAGGACTTTGCTGCAATATTTAAGGACTCTGCTGCATTAGTTAAGGACTTTGCTGCATTATTTAAGGACTCTGCTGCATTATTTAACGACTTTACTGCATTATTTAAGGACTCTGCTGCATTATTTAAGGACTTTGTTGCATTATTTAAGGACTCTGCTGCATTAGTTAAGGAGTTTGCTGCATTATTTAAGGACTCTGCTGCATTATTTAACGACGTTGTTGCATTATTTAAGAACTGTGCTGCATTATTTAAGGACTTTGCTGCATTATTTAAGGACTATGCTGCATTATTTAATGACTTTGCTGAAGCATTTGAGGACTCTGCTGCATTATTAGAGGACTCTGCTGCATTATTTAAGGACTTGCTGCATTATTTAATGACTTTGTTGGATTTCTTAAGGACTCTGCTGCATTATTTAAGGAATTTGCTGCTATATTAAAGGACTCTGCTTCAGTATTTAAGGACTCTGCTGCGGTATTTAAGGACCCTGCTGCATTATTTTAGGACTCTGCTGCATTATTTAAGGACTTTGCTGCATTATTTAAGGAATCTGCTGCATTATTTAAGGACTTTGTTGCATTATCTAAGGACTCTGCTGCATTATTGAAGGACTTTGCTGCATTATTTAAGGACTCTGCTGCATTATTTAAGGACTTTGCTGCAATATTTAAGGACTCTGCTTCAGTATTTAACGACTCTGCTGAAGCATTTGAGGACTCTGCTGCATTATTTAATGACTTTGCTGAAGCATTTGAGGACTCTGCTGCATTATTAGAGGACTCTGCTGCATTATTTAATGACTTTGTTGGATTTTTTAAGGACTCTGCTGCATTATTTAATGACTTTGTTGGATTTTTTAAGGACTCTGCTGCATTATTTAAGGAATTTGCTGCTATATTAAAGGACTCTGCTTCAGTATTTAAGGACTCTGCTGCGGTATTTAAGGACTCTGCTGCATTATTTAAGGACTCTGCTGCATTATTTAAGGACTTTGCTGCATTATTTAAGGAATTTGTTGCATTATTTAAGGACTCTGCTGCATTATTTAAGGACTTTGCTGCAATATTTAAGGACTCTGCTTCAGTATTTAAGGACTCTGCTGCATTATTTAAGGACGTTGTTGCATTATTTAAGGACTCTGCTGCATTATTTAAGGACTTTACTGCATTATTTAAGGACTCTGCTGCATTATTTAAGGACTTTGTTGCATTATTTAAGGACTCTGCTGCATTAGTTAAGGACTTTGCTGCATTATTTAAGGACTCTGCTGCATTATTTAACGACGTTGTTGCATTATTTAAGAACTGTGCGGCATTATTTAAGGACTTTGCTGCATTATTTAAGGACTATGCTGCATTATTTAATGACTTTGCTGAAGCATTTGAGGACTCTGCTGCATTATTAGAGGACTCTGCTGCATTATTTAAGGACTTGCTGCATTATTTAATGACTTTGTTGGATTTTTTAAGGACTCTGCTGCATTATTTAAGGAATTTGCTGCTATATTAAAGGACTCTGCTTCAGTATTTAAGGACTCTGCTGCGGTATTTAATGACTCTGCTGCATCATTTAAGGACTCTGCTGCATTATTTAAGGACTTTGCTGCATTATTTAAGGAATCTGCTGCATTATTTAAGGACTTTGTTGCATTATCTAAGGACTCTGCTGCATTATTGAAGGACTTTGCTGCAATATTTAAGGACTCTGCTTCAGTATTTAAGGACTCTGCTGCATTATTTAAGGACTTTGTTGCATTATTTAAGGACTCTGCTGCATTATTTAAGGACTTTGCTGCATTATTTATGGACTCTGCTGCATTATTTAAGGACTTTGCTGCAATATTTAAGGACTCTGCTTCAGTATTTAAGGACTCTGCTGCATTATTTAAGGACTTTGTTGCATTATTTAAGGACTCTGCTGCATTATTTAAGTACTTTGCTGCATTATTTAAGGACTCTGCTGCATTGTTTAAGGACTCTGCTGAAGCATTTGAGGACTCTGCTGCATTATTTAATCACTTTGCTGCGGTATTTAAGGACTCTGTTGCATTATTTAAGGACTTTGTTGCATTATTTAAGGACTCTGCTGCATTATTTAAGGACTTTGCTGCATTATTTAAGGACTCTGCTGCATTATTTAACGACGTTGTTGCATTATTTAAGAACTGTTCTGCATTATTTAAGGACTTTGCTGCATTATTTAAGGAATATGCTGCATTATTTAATGAATTTGCTGAAGCATTTGAGGACTCTGCTGCATTATTAGAGGACTCTGCTGCATTATTTAAGGACTTGCTGCATTATTTAATGACTTTGTTGGATTTTTTAAGGACTCTGCTGCATTATTTAAGGACATTGTTGCATTATTTAATGACTCTGCTGCATTATTTAAGGACTTTGCAGCAATATTTAAGGACTCTGCTTCAGTATTTAAGGACTCTGCTGCATTATTTAAGGACTTTGTTGCATTATTTAAGGACTCTGCTGCATTATTTAAGGACTTTGCTGCATTATTTAAGGACACTGCTGCATTATTTAAGGACTCTGCTGAAGCATTTGAGGACTCTGCTGCATTATTTAAGCACTTTGCGGCGGTATTTAAGGACTCTGTTGCATTATTTAAGGACTTTGTTGCATTATTTAAGGACTCTGCTGCATTAGTTAAGGAGTTTGCTGCATTATTTAAGGACTCTGCTGCATTATTTAACGACGTTGTTGCATTATTTAAGAACTGTGCTGCATTATTTAAGGACTTTGCTGCATTATTTAAGGACTATGCTGCATTATTTAATGACTTTGCTGAAGCATTTGAGGACTCTGCTGCATTATTAGAGGACTCTGCTGCATTATTTAAGGACTTGCTGCATTATTTAATGACTTTGTTGGATTTCTTAAGGACTCTGCTGCATTATTTAAGGAATTTGCTGCTATATTAAAGGACTCTGCTTCAGTATTTAAGGACTCTGCTGCGGTATTTAAGGACCCTGCTGCATTATTTTAGGACTCTGCTGCATTATTTAAGGACTTTGCTGCATTATTTAAGGAATCTGCTGCATTATTTAAGGACTTTGTTGCATTATCTAAGGACTCTGCTGCATTATTGAAGGACTTTGCTGCATTATTTAAGGACTCTGCTGCATTATTTAAGGACTTTGCTGCAATATTTAAGGACTCTGCTTCAGTATTTAAGGACTCTGCTGAAGCATTTGAGGACTCTGCTGCATTATTTAATGACTTTGCTGAAGCATTTGAGGACTCTGCTGCATTATTAGAGGACTCTGCTGCATTATTTAATGACTTTGTTGGATTTTTTAAGGACTCTGCTGCATTATTTAAGGAATTTGCTGCTATATTAAAGGACTCTGCTTCAGTATTTAAGGACTCTGCTGCGGTATTTAAGGACTCTGCTGCATTATTTAAGGACTCTGCTGCATTAGATAAGGACTTTGCTGCATTATTTAAGGACTCTGCTGTATTATTTAAGGACTTTGCTGCAATATTTAAGGACTCTGCTTCAGTATTTAAGGACTCTGCTGCATTATTTAAGGACTTTGTTGCATTATTTAAGGACTCTGCTGCATTATTTAAGGACTTTGCTGCATTATTTAAGGACTCTGCTGCATTATTTAAGGACTCTGCTGAAGCATTTGAGGACTCTGCTGCATTATTTAAGCACTTTGCTGCGGTATTTAAGGACTCTGTTGCATTATTTAAGGACTCTGCTGCATTATTTAAGGACTTTGTTGCATTATTTAAGGACTCTGCTGCATTATTTAAGGACTTTGCTGCAATATTTAAGGACTCTGCTTCAGTATTTAAGGACTCTGCTGCATTATTTAAGGACTTTGCTGCATTATTTAAGGACTTTGTTGCATTATTTAAGTACTCTGCTGCATTATTTAAGGACTTTGTTGCATTATTTAAGGACTCTGCTGCATTATTTAAGGACTTTGTTGCATTATTTAATGACTCTGCTGCATTATTTAAGGACTTTGCAGCAATATTTAAGGACTCTGCTTCAGTATTTAAGGACTCTGCTGCATTATTTAAGGACTTTGTTGCATTATTTAAGGACTCTGCTGCATTATTTAAGGACTTTGCTGTATTATTTAAGGACAATGCTGCATTATTTAAGGACTCTGCTGAAGCATTTGAGGACTCTGCTGCATTATTTAAGCCCTTTGCTGCGGTATTTAAGGACTCTGTTGCATTATTTAAGGACTTTGTTGCATTATTTAAGGACTCTGCTGCATTATTTAAGGACTTTGCTGCATTATTTAAGGACTCTGCTGCATTATTTAACGACGTTGTTGCATTATTTAAGAACTGTTCTGCATTATTTAAGGACTTTGCTGCATTATTTAAGGAATATGCTGCATTATTTAATGAATTTGCTGAAGCATTTGAGGACTCTGCTGCATTATTAGAGGACTCTGCTGCATTATTTAAGGACTTGCTGCATTATTTAATGACTTTGTTGGATTTTTTAAGGACTCTGCTGCATTATTTAAGGACATTGTTGCATTATTTAATGACTCTGCTGCATTATTTAAGGACTTTGCAGCAATATTTAAGGACTCTGCTTCAGTATTTAAGGACTCTGCTGCATTATTTAAGGACTTTGTTGCATTATTTAAGGACTCTGCTGCATTATTTAAGGACTTTGCTGCATTATTTAAGGACACTGCTGCATTATTTAAGGACTCTGCTGAAGCATTTGAGGACTCTGCTGCATTATTTAAGCACTTTGCGGCGGTATTTAAGGACTCTGTTGCATTATTTAAGGACTTTGTTGCATTATTTAAGGACTCTGCTGCATTAGTTAAGGAGTTTGCTGCATTATTTAAGGACTCTGCTGCACTATTTAACGACGTTGCTGCATTATTTAAGAACTGTGCTTCATTATTTAAGGACTTTGCTGCATTATTTAAGGACTATGCTGCATTATTTAATGACTTTGCTGAAGCATTTGAGGACTCTGCTGCATTATTAGAGGACTCTGCTGCATTATTTAAGGACTTGCTGCATTATTTAATGACTTTGTTGGATTTCTTAAGGACTCTGCTGCATTATTTAAGGAATTTGCTGCTATATTAAAGGACTCTGCTTCAGTATTTAAGGACTCTGCTGCGGTATTTAAGGACCCTGCTGCATTATTTTAGGACTCTGCTGCATTATTTAAGGACTTTGCTGCATTATTTAAGGATTCTGCTGCATTATTTAAGGACTTTGTTGCATTATCTAAGGACTCTGCTGCATTATTGAAGGACTTTGCTGCATTATTTAAGGACTCTGCTGCATTATTTAAGGACTTTGCTGCAATATTTAAGGACTCTGCTTCAGTATTTAAGGACTCTGCTGAAGCATTTGAGGACTCTGCTGCATTATTTAATGACTTTGCTGAAGCATTTGAGGACTCTGCTGCATTATTAGAGGACTCTGCTGCATTATTTAATGACTGTTGGATTTTTTAAGGACTCTGCTGCATTATTTAAGGAATTTGCTGCTATATTAAAGGACTCTGCTTCAGTATTTAAGGACTCTGCTGCGGTATTTAAGGACTCTGCTGCATTATTTAAGGACTCTGCTGCATTATTTAAGGACTTTGCTGCATTATTTAAGGAATTTGTTGCATTATTTAAGGACTCTGCTGCATTATTTAAGGACTTTGCTGCAATATTTAAGGACTCTGCTTCAGTATTTAAGGACTCTGCTGCATTATTTAAGGACGTTGTTGCATTATTTAAGGACTCTGCTGCATTATTTAAGGACTTTGCTGCATTATTTAAGGACACTGCTGCATTATTTAAGGACTCTGCTGAAGCATTTGAGGACTCTGCTGCATTATTTAAGCACTTTGCGGCGGTATTTAAGGACTCTGTTGCATTATTTAAGGACTTTGTTGCATTATTTAAGGACTCTGCTGCATTAGTTAAGGAGTTTGCTGCATTATTTAAGGACTCTGCTGCACTATTTAACGACGTTGCTGCATTATTTAAGAACTGTGCTTCATTATTTAAGGACTTTGCTGCATTATTTAAGGACTATGCTGCATTATTTAATGACTTTGCTGAAGCATTTGAGGACTCTGCTGCATTATTAGAGGACTCTGCTGCATTATTTAAGGACTTGCTGCATTATTTAATGACTTTGTTGGATTTCTTAAGGACTCTGCTGCATTATTTAAGGAATTTGCTGCTATATTAAAGGACTCTGCTTCAGTATTTAAGGACTCTGCTGCGGTATTTAAGGACCCTGCTGCATTATTTTAGGACTCTGCTGCATTATTTAAGGACTTTGCTGCATTATTTAAGGATTCTGCTGCATTATTTAAGGACTTTGTTGCATTATCTAAGGACTCTGCTGCATTATTGAAGGACTTTGCTGCATTATTTAAGGACTCTGCTGCATTATTTAAGGACTTTGCTGCAATATTTAAGGACTCTGCTTCAGTATTTAAGGACTCTGCTGAAGCATTTGAGGACTCTGCTGCATTATTTAATGACTTTGCTGAAGCATTTGAGGACTCTGCTGCATTATTAGAGGACTCTGCTGCATTATTTAATGACTTTGTTGGATTTTTTAAGGACTCTGCTGCATTATTTAAGGAATTTGCTGCTATATTAAAGGACTCTGATTCAGTATTTAAGGACTCTGCTGCGGTATTTAAGGACTCTGCTGCATTATTTAAGGACTCTGCTGCATTATTTAAGGACTTTGCTGCATTATTTAAGGAATTTGTTGCATTATTTAAGGACTCTGCTGCATTATTTAAGGACTTTGCTGCAATATTTAAGGACTCTGCTTCAGTATTTAAGGACTCTGCTGCATTATTTAAGGACGTTGTTGCATTATTTAAGGACTCTGCTGCATTATTTAAGGACTTTACTGCATTATTTAAGGACACTGCTGCATTATTTAAGGACTTTGTTGCATTATTTAAGGACTCTGCTGCATTAGTTAAGGACTTTGCTGCATTATTTAAGGACTCTGCTGCATTATTTAACGACGTTGTTGCATTATTTAAGAACTGTGCGGCATTATTTAAGGACTTTGCTGCATTATTTAAGGACTATGCTGCATTATTTAATGACTTTGCTGAAGCATTTGAGGAATCTGCTGCATTATTAGAGGACTCTGCTGCATTATTTAAGGACTTGCTGCATTATTTAATGACTTTGTTGGATTTTTTAAGGACTCTGCTGCATTATTTAAGGAATTTGCTGCATTATCTAAGGACTCTGCTGCATTATTGAAGGACTTTGCTGCAATATTTAAGGACTCTGCTTCAGTATTTAAGGACTCTGCTGCATTATTTAAGGACTTTGTTGCATTATTTAAGGACTCTGCTGCATTATTTAAGGACTTTGCTGCATTATTTATGGACTCTGCTGCATTATTTAAGGACTTTGCTGCAATATTTAAGGACTCTGCTTCAGTATTTAAGGACTCTGCTGCATTATTTAAGGACTTTGTTGCATTATTTAAGGACTCTGCTGCATTATTTAAGTACTTTGCTGCATTATTTAAGGACTCTGCTGCATTGTTTAAGGACTCTGCTGAAGCATTTGAGGACTCTGTTGCATTATTTAATCACTTTGCTGCGGTATTTAAGGACTCTGTTGCATTATTTAAGGACTTTGTTGCATTATTTAAGGACTCTGCTGCATTATTTAAGGACTTTGCTGCATTATTTAAGGACTCTGCTGCATTATTTAACGACGTTGTTGCATTATTTAAGAACTGTTCTGCATTATTTAAGGACTTTGCTGCATTATTTAAGGAATATGCTGCATTATTTAATGAATTTGCTGAAGCATTTGAGGACTCTGCTGCATTATTAGAGGACTCTGCTGCATTATTTAAGGACTTGCTGCATTATTTAATGACTTTGTTGGATTTTTTAAGGACTCTGCTGCATTATTTAAGGACATTGTTGCATTATTTAATGACTCTGCTGCATTATTTAAGGACTTTGCAGCAATATTTAAGGACTCTGCTTCAGTATTTAAGGACTCTGCTGCATTATTTAAGGACTTTGTTGCATTATTTAAGGACTCTGCTGCATTATTTAAGGACTTTGCTGCATTATTTAAGGACACTGCTGCATTATTTAAGGACTCTGCTGAAGCATTTGAGGACTCTGCTGCATTATTTAAGCACTTTGCGGCGGTATTTAAGGACTCTGTTGCATTATTTAAGGACTTTGTTGCATTATTTAAGGACTCTGCTGCATTAGTTAAGGAGTTTGCTGCATTATTTAAGGACTCTGCTGCATTATTTAACGACGTTGTTGCATTATTTAAGAACTGTGCTGCATTATTTAAGGACTTTGCTGCATTATTTAAGGACTATGCTGCATTATTTAATGACTTTGCTGAAGCATTTGAGGACTCTGCTGCATTATTAGAGGACTCTGCTGCATTATTTAAGGACTTGCTGCATTATTTAATGACTTTGTTGGATTTCTTAAGGACTCTGCTGCATTATTTAAGGAATTTGCTGCTATATTAAAGGACTCTGCTTCAGTATTTAAGGACTCTGCTGCGGTATTTAAGGACCCTGCTGCATTATTTTAGGACTCTGCTGCATTATTTAAGGACTTTGCTGCATTATTTAAGGAATCTGCTGCATTATTTAAGGACTTTGTTGCATTATCTAAGGACTCTGCTGCATTATTGAAGGACTTTGCTGCATTATTTAAGGACTCTGCTGCATTATTTAAGGACTTTGCTGCAATATTTAAGGACTCTGCTTCAGTATTTAAGGACTCTGCTGAAGCATTTGAGGACTCTGCTGCATTATTTAATGACTTTGCTGAAGCATTTGAGGACTCTGCTGCATTATTAGAGGACTCTGCTGCATTATTTAATGACTTTGTTGGATTTTTTAAGGACTCTGCTGCATTATTTAAGGAATTTGCTGCTATATTAAAGGACTCTGCTTCAGTATTTAAGGACTCTGCTGCGGTATTTAAGGACTCTGCTGCATTATTTAAGGACTCTGCTGCATTAGATAAGGACTTTGCTGCATTATTTAAGGACTCTGCTGTATTATTTAAGGACTTTGCTGCAATATTTAAGGACTCTGCTTCAGTATTTAAGGACTCTGCTGCATTATTTAAGGACTTTGTTGCATTATTTAAGGACTCTGCTGCATTATTTAAGGACTTTGCTGCATTATTTAAGGACTCTGCTGCATTATTTAAGGACTCTGCTGAAGCATTTGAGGACTCTGCTGCATTATTTAAGCACTTTGCTGCGGTATTTAAGGACTCTGTTGCATTATTTAAGGACTCTGCTGCATTATTTAAGGACTTTGTTGCATTATTTAAGGACTCTGCTGCATTATTTAAGGACTTTGCTGCAATATTTAAGGACTCTGCTTCAGTATTTAAGGACTCTGCTGCATTATTTAAGGACTTTGCTGCATTATTTAAGGACTTTGTTGCATTATTTAAGTACTCTGCTGCATTATTTAAGGACTTTGTTGCATTATTTAAGGACTCTGCTGCATTATTTAAGGACTTTGTTGCATTATTTAATGACTCTGCTGCATTATTTAAGGACTTTGCAGCAATATTTAAGGACTCTGCTTCAGTATTTAAGGACTCTGCTGCATTATTTAAGGACTTTGTTGCATTATTTAAGGACTCTGCTGCATTATTTAAGGACTTTGCTGTATTATTTAAGGACAATGCTGCATTATTTAAGGACTCTGCTGAAGCATTTGAGGACTCTGCTGCATTATTTAAGCCCTTTGCTGCGGTATTTAAGGACTCTGTTGCATTATTTAAGGACTTTGTTGCATTATTTAAGGACTCTGCTGCATTATTTAAGGACTTTGCTGCATTATTTAAGGACTCTGCTGCATTATTTAACGACGTTGTTGCATTATTTAAGAACTGTTCTGCATTATTTAAGGACTTTGCTGCATTATTTAAGGAATATGCTGCATTATTTAATGAATTTGCTGAAGCATTTGAGGACTCTGCTGCATTATTAGAGGACTCTGCTGCATTATTTAAGGACTTGCTGCATTATTTAATGACTTTGTTGGATTTTTTAAGGACTCTGCTGCATTATTTAAGGACATTGTTGCATTATTTAATGACTCTGCTGCATTATTTAAGGACTTTGCAGCAATATTTAAGGACTCTGCTTCAGTATTTAAGGACTCTGCTGCATTATTTAAGGACTTTGTTGCATTATTTAAGGACTCTGCTGCATTATTTAAGGACTTTGCTGCATTATTTAAGGACACTGCTGCATTATTTAAGGACTCTGCTGAAGCATTTGAGGACTCTGCTGCATTATTTAAGCACTTTGCGGCGGTATTTAAGGACTCTGTTGCATTATTTAAGGACTTTGTTGCATTATTTAAGGACTCTGCTGCATTAGTTAAGGAGTTTGCTGCATTATTTAAGGACTCTGCTGCACTATTTAACGACGTTGCTGCATTATTTAAGAACTGTGCTTCATTATTTAAGGACTTTGCTGCATTATTTAAGGACTATGCTGCATTATTTAATGACTTTGCTGAAGCATTTGAGGACTCTGCTGCATTATTAGAGGACTCTGCTGCATTATTTAAGGACTTGCTGCATTATTTAATGACTTTGTTGGATTTCTTATGGACTCTGCTGCATTATTTAAGGAATTTGCTGCTATATTAAAGGACTCTGCTTCAGTATTTAAGGACTCTGCTGCGGTATTTAAGGACCCTGCTGCATTATTTTAGGACTCTGCTGCATTATTTAAGGACTTTGCTGCATTATTTAAGGATTCTGCTGCATTATTTAAGGACTTTGTTGCATTATCTAAGGACTCTGCTGCATTATTGAAGGACTTTGCTGCATTATTTAAGGACTCTGCTGCATTATTTAAGGACTTTGCTGCAATATTTAAGGACTCTGCTTCAGTATTTAAGGACTCTGCTGAAGCATTTGAGGACTCTGCTGCATTATTTAATGACTTTGCTGAAGCATTTGAGGACTCTGCTGCATTATTAGAGGACTCTGCTGCATTATTTAATGACTTTGTTGGATTTTTTAAGGACTCTGCTGCATTATTTAAGGAATTTGCTGCTATATTAAAGGACTCTGCTTCAGTATTTAAGGACTCTGCTGCGGTATTTAAGGACTCTGCTGCATTATTTAAGGACTCTGCTGCATTATTTAAGGACTTTGCTGCATTATTTAAGGAATTTGTTGCATTATTTAAGGACTCTGCTGCATTATTTAAGGACTTTGCTGCAATATTTAAGGACTCTGCTTCAGTATTTAAGGACTCTGCTGCATTATTTAAGGACGTTGTTGCATTATTTAAGGACTCTGCTGCATTATTTAAGGACTTTGCTGCATTATTTAAGGACACTGCTGCATTATTTAAGGACTCTGCTGAAGCATTTGAGGACTCTGCTGCATTATTTAAGCACTTTGCGGCGGTATTTAAGGACTCTGTTGCATTATTTAAGGACTTTGTTGCATTATTTAAGGACTCTGCTGCATTAGTTAAGGAGTTTGCTGCATTATTTAAGGACTCTGCTGCACTATTTAACGACGTTGCTGCATTATTTAAGAACTGTGCTTCATTATTTAAGGACTTTGCTGCATTATTTAAGGACTATGCTGCATTATTTAATGACTTTGCTGAAGCATTTGAGGACTCTGCTGCATTATTAGAGGACTCTGCTGCATTATTTAAGGACTTGCTGCATTATTTAATGACTTTGTTGGATTTCTTAAGGACTCTGCTGCATTATTTAAGGAATTTGCTGCTATATTAAAGGACTCTGCTTCAGTATTTAAGGACTCTGCTGCGGTATTTAAGGACCCTGCTGCATTATTTTAGGACTCTGCTGCATTATTTAAGGACTTTGCTGCATTATTTAAGGATTCTGCTGCATTATTTAAGGACTTTGTTGCATTATCTAAGGACTCTGCTGCATTATTGAAGGACTTTGCTGCATTATTTAAGGACTCTGCTGCATTATTTAAGGACTTTGCTGCAATATTTAAGGACTCTGCTTCAGTATTTAAGGACTCTGCTGAAGCATTTGAGGACTCTGCTGCATTATTTAATGACTTTGCTGAAGCATTTGAGGACTCTGCTGCATTATTAGAGGACTCTGCTGCATTATTTAATGACTTTGTTGGATTTTTTAAGGACTCTGCTGCATTATTTAAGGAATTTGCTGCTATATTAAAGGACTCTGATTCAGTATTTAAGGACTCTGCTGCGGTATTTAAGGACTCTGCTGCATTATTTAAGGACTCTGCTGCATTATTTAAGGACTTTGCTGCATTATTTAAGGAATTTGTTGCATTATTTAAGGACTCTGCTGCATTATTTAAGGACTTTGCTGCAATATTTAAGGACTCTGCTTCAGTATTTAAGGACTCTGCTGCATTATTTAAGGACGTTGTTGCATTATTTAAGGACTCTGCTGCATTATTTAAGGACTTTACTGCATTATTTAAGGACACTGCTGCATTATTTAAGGACTTTGTTGCATTATTTAAGGACTCTGCTGCATTAGTTAAGGACTTTGCTGCATTATTTAAGGACTCTGCTGCATTATTTAACGACGTTGTTGCATTATTTAAGAACTGTGCGGCATTATTTAAGGACTTTGCTGCATTATTTAAGGACTATGCTGCATTATTTAATGACTTTGCTGAAGCATTTGAGGAATCTGCTGCATTATTAGAGGACTCTGCTGCATTATTTAAGGACTTGCTGCATTATTTAATGACTTTGTTGGATTTTTTAAGGACTCTGCTGCATTATTTAAGGAATTTGCTGCTATATTAAAGGACTCTGCTTCAGTATTTAAGGACTCTGCTGCGGTATTTAAGGACTCTGCTGCATTATTTAAGGACTCTGCTGCATTATTTAAGGACTTTGCTGCATTATTTAAGGAATCTGCTGCATTATTTAAGGACTTTGTTGCATTATCTAAGGACTCTGCTGCATTATTGAAGGACTTTGCTGCAATATTTAAGGACTCTGCTTCAGTATTTAAGGACTCTGCTGCATTATTTAAGGACTTTGTTGCATTATTTAAGGACTCTGCTGCATTATTTAAGGACTTTGCTGCATTATTTATGGACTCTGCTGCATTATTTAAGGACTTTGCTGCAATATTTAAGGACTCTGCTTCAGTATTTAAGGACTCTGCTGCATTATTTAAGGACTTTGTTGCATTATTTAAGGACTCTGCTGCATTATTTAAGTACTTTGCTGCATTATTTAAGGACTCTGCTGCATTGTTTAAGGACTCTGCTGAAGCATTTGAGGACTCTGCTGCATTATTTAATCACTTTGCTGCGGTATTTAAGGACTCTGTTGCATTATTTAAGGACTTTGTTGCATTATTTAAGGACTCTGCTGCATTAGTTAAGGACTTTGCTGCATTATTTAAGGACTCTGCTGCATTATTTAACGACGTTGTTGCATTATTTAAGAACTGTGCTGCATTATTTAAGGACTTTGCTGCATTATTTAAGGACTATGCTGCATTATTTAATGACTTTGCTGAAGCATTTGAGGACTCTGCTGCATTATTAGAGGACTCTGCTGCATTATTTAATGACTTTGTTGGATTTTTTAAGGACTCTGCTGCATTATTTAAGGAATTTGCTGCTATATTAATGGACTCTGCTTCAGTATTTAAGGACTCTGCTGCGGTATTTAAGGACTCTGCTGCATTATTTAAGGACTCTGCTGCATTATTTAAGGACTTTTCTGCATTATTTAAGGACTCTGCTGCATTATTTAAGGACTTTGTTGCATTATTTAAGGACTCTAATGCATTATTTAAGGACTTTGCTGCAATATTTAAGGACTCTGCTGCATTAGTTAAGGACTTTGCTGCATTATTTAAGGACTCTGCTGCATTATTTAACGACTTTACTGCATTATTTAAGGACTCTGCTGCATTATTTAAGGACTTTGTTGCATTATTTAAGGACTCTGCTGCATTAGTTAAGGAGTTTGCTGCATTATTTAAGGACTCTGCTGCATTATTTAACGACGTTGTTGCATTATTTAAGAACTGTGCTGCATTATTTAAGGACTTTGCTGCATTATTTAAGGACTATGCTGCATTATTTAATGACTTTGCTGAAGCATTTGAGGACTCTGCTGCATTATTAGAGGACTCTGCTGCATTATTTAAGGACTTGCTGCATTATTTAATGACTTTGTTGGATTTCTTAAGGACTCTGCTGCATTATTTAAGGAATTTGCTGCTATATTAAAGGACTCTGCTTCAGTATTTAAGGACTCTGCTGCGGTATTTAAGGACCCTGCTGCATTATTTTAGGACTCTGCTGCATTATTTAAGGACTTTGCTGCATTATTTAAGGAATCTGCTGCATTATTTAAGGACTTTGTTGCATTATCTAAGGACTCTGCTGCATTATTGAAGGACTTTGCTGCATTATTTAAGGACTCTGCTGCATTATTTAAGGACTTTGCTGCAATATTTAAGGACTCTGCTTCAGTATTTAACGACTCTGCTGAAGCATTTGAGGACTCTGCTGCATTATTTAATGACTTTGCTGAAGCATTTGAGGACTCTGCTGCATTATTAGAGGACTCTGCTGCATTATTTAATGACTTTGTTGGATTTTTTAAGGACTCTGCTGCATTATTTAAGGAATTTGCTGCTATATTAAAGGACTCTGCTTCAGTATTTAAGGACTCTGCTGCGGTATTTAAGGACTCTGCTGCATTATTTAAGGACTCTGCTGCATTATTTAAGGACTTTGCTGCATTATTTAAGGAATTTGTTGCATTATTTAAGGACTCTGCTGCATTATTTAAGGACTTTGCTGCAATATTTAAGGACTCTGCTTCAGTATTTAAGGACTCTGCTGCATTATTTAAGGACGTTGTTGCATTATTTAAGGACTCTGCTGCATTATTTAAGGACTTTACTGCATTATTTAAGGACTCTGCTGCATTATTTAAGGACTTTGTTGCATTATTTAAGGACTCTGCTGCATTAGTTAAGGACTTTGCTGCATTATTTAAGGACTCTGCTGCATTATTTAACGACGTTGTTGCATTATTTAAGAACTGTGCGG
The DNA here is from genome assembly GCF_046119375.1 of Phyllobates terribilis. Lineage (NCBI taxonomy): Eukaryota > Metazoa > Chordata > Amphibia > Anura > Dendrobatidae > Phyllobates > Phyllobates terribilis. The sequence goes on from NW_027362905.1 coordinate 4,305,032, forward strand.
CATTATTTAAGGACTTTGCTGCATTATTTAAGGACTATGCTGCATTATTTAATGACTTTGCTGAAGCATTTGAGGACTCTGCTGCATTATTAGAGGACTCTGCTGCATTATTTAAGGACTTGCTGCATTATTTAATGACTTTGTTGGATTTTTTAAGGACTCTGCTGCATTATTTAAGGAATTTGCTGCTATATTAAAGGACTCTGCTTCAGTATTTAAGGACTCTGCTGCGGTATTTAATGACTCTGCTGCATTATTTAAGGACTCTGCTGCATTATTTAAGGACTTTGCTGCATTATTTAAGGAATCTGCTGCATTATTTAAGGACTTTGTTGCATTATCTAAGGACTCTGCTGCATTATTGAAGGACTTTGCTGCAATATTTAAGGACTCTGCTTCAGTATTTAAGGACTCTGCTGCATTATTTAAGGACTTTGTTGCATTATTTAAGGACTCTGCTGCATTATTTAAGGACTTTGCTGCATTATTTATGGACTCTGCTGCATTATTTAAGGACTTTGCTGCAATATTTAAGGACTCTGCTTCAGTATTTAAGGACTCTGCTGCATTATTTAAGGACTTTGTTGCATTATTTAAGGACTCTGCTGCATTATTTAAGTACTTTGCTGCATTATTTAAGGACTCTGCTGCATTGTTTAAGGACTCTGCTGAAGCATTTGAGGACTCTGCTGCATTATTTAATCACTTTGCTGCGGTATTTAAGGACTCTGTTGCATTATTTAAGGACTTTGTTGCATTATTTAAGGACTCTGCTGCATTAGTTAAGGACTTTGCTGCATTATTTAAGGACTCTGCTGCATTATTTAACGACGTTGTTGCATTATTTAAGAACTGTGCTGCATTATTTAAGGACTTTGCTGCATTATTTAAGGACTATGCTGCATTATTTAATGACTTTGCTGAAGCATTTGAGGACTCTGCTGCATTATTAGAGGACTCTGCTGCATTATTTAATGACTTTGTTGGATTTTTTAAGGACTCTGCTGCATTATTTAAGGAATTTGCTGCTATATTAATGGACTCTGCTTCAGTATTTAAGGACTCTGCTGCGGTATTTAAGGACTCTGCTGCATTATTTAAGGACTCTGCTGCATTATTTAAGGACTTTGTTGCATTATTTAAGGACTCTGCTGCATTATTTAAGGACTTTGCTGCAATATTTAAGGACTCTGCTTCAGTATTTAAGGACTCTGCTGCATTATTTAAGGACTTTGCTGCATTATTTAAGGACTTTGTTGCATTATTTAAGTACTCTGCTGCATTATTTAAGGACTTTGTTGCATTATTTAAGGACTCTGCTGCATTATTTAAGGACTTTGTTGCATTATTTAATGACTCTGCTGCATTATTTAAGGACTTTGCAGCAATATTTAAGGACTCTGCTTCAGTATTTAAGGACTCTGCTGCATTATTTAAGGACTTTGTTGCATTATTTAAGGACTCTGCTGCATTATTTAAGGACTTTGCTGTATTATTTAAGGACAATGCTGCATTATTTAAGGACTCTGCTGAAGCATTTGAGGACTCTGCTGCATTATTTAAGCCCTTTGCTGCGGTATTTAAGGACTCTGTTGCATTATTTAAGGACTTTGTTGCATTATTTAAGGACTCTGCTGCATTATTTAAGGACTTTGCTGCATTATTTAAGGACTTTACTGCATTATTTAACGACGTTGTTGCATTATTTAAGAACTGTTCTGCATTATTTAAGGACTTTGCTGCATTATTTAAGGAATATGCTGCATTATTTAATGAATTTGCTGAAGCATTTGAGGACTCTGCTGCATTATTAGAGGACTCTGCTGCATTATTTAAGGATTGGCTGCATTATTTAATGACTTTGTTGGATTTTTTAAGGACTCTGCTGCATTATTTAAGGACATTGTTGCATTATTTAATGACTCTGCTGCATTATTTAAGGACTTTGCAGCAATATTTAAGGACTCTGCTTCAGTATTTAAGGACTCTGCTGCATTATTTAAGGATTTTGTTGCATTATTTAAGGACTCTGCTGCATTATTTAAGGACTTTGCTGCATTATTTAAGGACACTGCTGCATTATTTAAGGACTCTGCTGAAGCATTTGAGGACTCTGCTGCATTATTTAAGCACTTTGTGGCGGTATTTAAGGACTCTGTTGCATTATTTAAGGACTTTGTTGCATTATTTAAGGACTCTGCTGCATTAGTTAAGGAGTTTGCTGCATTATTTAAGGACTCTGCTGCATTATTTAACGACGTTGTTGCATTATTTAAGAACTGTGCTGCATTATTTAAGGACTTTGCTGCATTATTTAAGGACTATGCTGCATTATTTAATGACTTTGCTGAAGCATTTGAGGACTCTGCTGCATTATTAGAGGACTCTGCTGCATTATTTAAGGACTTGCTGCATTATTTAATGACTTTGTTGGATTTCTTAAGGACTCTGCTGCATTATTTAAGGAATTTGCTGCTATATTAAAGGACTCTGCTTCAGTATTTAAGGACTCTGCTGCGGTATTTAAGGACCCTGCTGCATTATTTTAGGACTCTGCTGCATTATTTAAGGACTTTGCTGCATTATTTAAGGAATCTGCTGCATTATTTAAGGACTTTGTTGCATTATCTAAGGACTCTGCTGCATTATTGAAGGACTTTGCTGCATTATTTAAGGACTCTGCTGCATTATTTAAGGACTTTGCTGCAATATTTAAGGACTCTGCTTCAGTATTTAAGGACTCTGCTGAAGCATTTGAGGACTCTGCTGCATTATTTAATGACTTTGCTGAAGCATTTGAGGACTCTGCTGCATTATTAGAGGACTCTGCTGCATTATTTAATGACTTTGTTGGATTTTTTAAGGACTCTGCTGCATTATTTAAGGAATTTGCTGCTATATTAAAGGACTCTGCTTCAGTATTTAAGGACTCTGCTGCGGTATTTAAGGACTCTGCTGCATTATTTAAGGACTCTGCTGCATTAGATAAGGACTTTGCTGCATTATTTAAGGACTCTGCTGTATTATTTAAGGACTTTGCTGCAATATTTAAGGACTCTGCTTCAGTATTTAAGGACTCTGCTGCATTATTTAAGGACTTTGTTGCATTATTTAAGGACTCTGCTGCATTATTTAAGGACTTTGCTGCATTATTTAAGGACTCTGCTGCATTATTTAAGGACTCTGCTGAAGCATTTGAGGACTCTGCTGCATTATTTAAGCACTTTGCTGCGGTATTTAAGGACTCTGTTGCATTATTTAAGGACTCTGCTGCATTATTTAAGGACTTTGTTGCATTATTTAAGGACTCTGCTGCATTATTTAAGGACTTTGCTGCAATATTTAAGGACTCTGCTTCAGTATTTAAGGACTCTGCTGCATTATTTAAGGACTTTGCTGCATTATTTAAGGACTTTGTTGCATTATTTAAGTACTCTGCTGCATTATTTAAGGACTTTGTTGCATTATTTAAGGACTCTGCTGCATTATTTAAGGACTTTGTTGCATTATTTAATGACTCTGCTGCATTATTTAAGGACTTTGCAGCAATATTTAAGGACTCTGCTTCAGTATTTAAGGACTCTGCTGCATTATTTAAGGACTTTGTTGCATTATTTAAGGACTCTGCTGCATTATTTAAGGACTTTGCTGTATTATTTAAGGACAATGCTGCATTATTTAAGGACTCTGCTGAAGCATTTGAGGACTCTGCTGCATTATTTAAGCCCTTTGCTGCGGTATTTAAGGACTCTGTTGCATTATTTAAGGACTTTGTTGCATTATTTAAGGACTCTGCTGCATTATTTAAGGACTTTGCTGCATTATTTAAGGACTCTGCTGCATTATTTAACGACGTTGTTGCATTATTTAAGAACTGTTCTGCATTATTTAAGGACTTTGCTGCATTATTTAAGGAATATGCTGCATTATTTAATGAATTTGCTGAAGCATTTGAGGACTCTGCTGCATTATTAGAGGACTCTGCTGCATTATTTAAGGACTTGCTGCATTATTTAATGACTTTGTTGGATTTTTTAAGGACTCTGCTGCATTATTTAAGGACATTGTTGCATTATTTAATGACTCTGCTGCATTATTTAAGGACTTTGCAGCAATATTTAAGGACTCTGCTTCAGTATTTAAGGACTCTGCTGCATTATTTAAGGACTTTGTTGCATTATTTAAGGACTCTGCTGCATTATTTAAGGACTTTGCTGCATTATTTAAGGACACTGCTGCATTATTTAAGGACTCTGCTGAAGCATTTGAGGACTCTGCTGCATTATTTAAGCACTTTGCGGCGGTATTTAAGGACTCTGTTGCATTATTTAAGGACTTTGTTGCATTATTTAAGGACTCTGCTGCATTAGTTAAGGAGTTTGCTGCATTATTTAAGGACTCTGCTGCACTATTTAACGACGTTGCTGCATTATTTAAGAACTGTGCTTCATTATTTAAGGACTTTGCTGCATTATTTAAGGACTATGCTGCATTATTTAATGACTTTGCTGAAGCATTTGAGGACTCTGCTGCATTATTAGAGGACTCTGCTGCATTATTTAAGGACTTGCTGCATTATTTAATGACTTTGTTGGATTTCTTAAGGACTCTGCTGCATTATTTAAGGAATTTGCTGCTATATTAAAGGACTCTGCTTCAGTATTTAAGGACTCTGCTGCGGTATTTAAGGACCCTGCTGCATTATTTTAGGACTCTGCTGCATTATTTAAGGACTTTGCTGCATTATTTAAGGATTCTGCTGCATTATTTAAGGACTTTGTTGCATTATCTAAGGAATCTGCTGCATTATTGAAGGACTTTGCTGCATTATTTAAGGACTCTGCTGCATTATTTAAGGACTTTGCTGCAATATTTAAGGACTCTGCTTCAGTATTTAAGGACTCTGCTGAAGCATTTGAGGACTCTGCTGCATTATTTAATGACTTTGCTGAAGCATTTGAGGACTCTGCTGCATTATTAGAGGACTCTGCTGCATTATTTAATGACTTTGTTGGATTTTTTAAGGACTCTGCTGCATTATTTAAGGAATTTGCTGCTATATTAAAGGACTCTGCTTCAGTATTTAAGGACTCTGCTGCGGTATTTAAGGACTCTGCTGCATTATTTAAGGACTCTGCTGCATTATTTAAGGACTTTGCTGCATTATTTAAGGAATTTGTTGCATTATTTAAGGACTCTGCTGCATTATTTAAGGACTTTGCTGCAATATTTAAGGACTCTGCTTCAGTATTTAAGGACTCTGCTGCATTATTTAAGGACGTTGTTGCATTATTTAAGGACTCTGCTGCATTATTTAAGGACTTTGCTGCATTATTTAAGGACACTGCTGCATTATTTAAGGACTCTGCTGAAGCATTTGAGGACTCTGCTGCATTATTTAAGCACTTTGCGGCGGTATTTAAGGACTCTGTTGCATTATTTAAGGACTTTGTTGCATTATTTAAGGACTCTGCTGCATTAGTTAAGGACTTTGCTGCATTATTTAAGGACTCTGCTGCATTATTTAACGACGTTGTTGCATTATTTAAGAACTGTGCTGCATTATTTAAGGACTTTGCTGCATTATTTAAGGACTATGCTGCATTATTTAATGACTTTGCTGAAGCATTTGAGGACTCTGCTGCATTATTAGAGGACTCTGCTGCATTATTTAATGACTTTGTTGGATTTTTTAAGGACTCTGCTGCATTATTTAAGGAATTTGCTGCTATATTAATGGACTCTGCTTCAGTATTTAAGGACTCTGCTGCGGTATTTAAGGACTCTGCTGCATTATTTAAGGACTCTGCTGCATTATTTAAGGACTTTTCTGCATTATTTAAGGACTCTGCTGCATTATTTAAGGACTTTGTTGCATTATTTAAGGACTCTAATGCATTATTTAAGGACTTTGCTGCAATATTTAAGGACTCTGCTGCATTAGTTAAGGACTTTGCTGCATTATTTAAGGACTCTGCTGCATTATTTAACGACTTTACTGCATTATTTAAGGACTCTGCTGCATTATTTAAGGACTTTGTTGCATTATTTAAGGACTCTGCTGCATTAGTTAAGGAGTTTGCTGCATTATTTAAGGACTCTGCTGCATTATTTAACGACGTTGTTGCATTATTTAAGAACTGTGCTGCATTATTTAAGGACTTTGCTGCATTATTTAAGGACTATGCTGCATTATTTAATGACTTTGCTGAAGCATTTGAGGACTCTGCTGCATTATTAGAGGACTCTGCTGCATTATTTAAGGACTTGCTGCATTATTTAATGACTTTGTTGGATTTCTTAAGGACTCTGCTGCATTATTTAAGGAATTTGCTGCTATATTAAAGGACTCTGCTTCAGTATTTAAGGACTCTGCTGCGGTATTTAAGGACCCTGCTGCATTATTTTAGGACTCTGCTGCATTATTTAAGGACTTTGCTGCATTATTTAAGGAATCTGCTGCATTATTTAAGGACTTTGTTGCATTATCTAAGGACTCTGCTGCATTATTGAAGGACTTTGCTGCATTATTTAAGGACTCTGCTGCATTATTTAAGGACTTTGCTGCAATATTTAAGGACTCTGCTTCAGTATTTAACGACTCTGCTGAAGCATTTGAGGACTCTGCTGCATTATTTAATGACTTTGCTGAAGCATTTGAGGACTCTGCTGCATTATTAGAGGACTCTGCTGCATTATTTAATGACTTTGTTGGATTTTTTAAGGACTCTGCTGCATTATTTAAGGAATTTGCTGCTATATTAAAGGACTCTGCTTCAGTATTTAAGGACTCTGCTGCGGTATTTAAGGACTCTGCTGCATTATTTAAGGACTCTGCTGCATTATTTAAGGACTTTGCTGCATTATTTAAGGAATTTGTTGCATTATTTAAGGACTCTGCTGCATTATTTAAGGACTTTGCTGCAATATTTAAGGACTCTGCTTCAGTATTTAAGGACTCTGCTGCATTATTTAAGGACGTTGTTGCATTATTTAAGGACTCTGCTGCATTATTTAAGGACTTTACTGCATTATTTAAGGACTCTGCTGCATTATTTAAGGACTTTGTTGCATTATTTAAGGACTCTGCTGCATTAGTTAAGGACTTTGCTGCATTATTTAAGGACTCTGCTGCATTATTTAACGACGTTGTTGCATTATTTAAGAACTGTGCGGCATTATTTAAGGACTTTGCTGCATTATTTAAGGACTATGCTGCATTATTTAATGACTTTGCTGAAGCATTTGAGGACTCTGCTGCATTATTAGAGGACTCTGCTGCATTATTTAAGGACTTGCTGCATTATTTAATGACTTTGTTGGATTTTTTAAGGACTCTGCTGCATTATTTAAGGAATTTGCTGCTATATTAAAGGACTCTGCTTCAGTATTTAAGGACTCTGCTGCGGTATTTAATGACTCTGCTGCATTATTTAAGGACTCTGCTGCATTATTTAAGGACTTTGCTGCATTATTTAAGGAATCTGCTGCATTATTTAAGGACTTTGTTGCATTATCTAAGGACTCTGCTGCATTATTGAAGGACTTTGCTGCAATATTTAAGGACTCTGCTTCAGTATTTAAGGACTCTGCTGCATTATTTAAGGACTTTGTTGCATTATTTAAGGACTCTGCTGCATTATTTAAGGACTTTGCTGCATTATTTATGGACTCTGCTGCATTATTTAAGGACTTTGCTGCAATATTTAAGGACTCTGCTTCAGTATTTAAGGACTCTGCTGCATTATTTAAGGACTTTGTTGCATTATTTAAGGACTCTGCTGCATTATTTAAGTACTTTGCTGCATTATTTAAGGACTCTGCTGCATTGTTTAAGGACTCTGCTGAAGCATTTGAGGACTCTGCTGCATTATTTAATCACTTTGCTGCGGTATTTAAGGACTCTGTTGCATTATTTAAGGACTTTGTTGCATTATTTAAGGACTCTGCTGCATTAGTTAAGGACTTTGCTGCATTATTTAAGGACTCTGCTGCATTATTTAACGACGTTGTTGCATTATTTAAGAACTGTGCTGCATTATTTAAGGACTTTGCTGCATTATTTAAGGACTATGCTGCATTATTTAATGACTTTGCTGAAGCATTTGAGGACTCTGCTGCATTATTAGAGGACTCTGCTGCATTATTTAATGACTTTGTTGGATTTTTTAAGGACTCTGCTGCATTATTTAAGGAATTTGCTGCTATATTAATGGACTCTGCTTCAGTATTTAAGGACTCTGCTGCGGTATTTAAGGACTCTGCTGCATTATTTAAGGACTCTGCTGCATTATTTAAGGACTTTGTTGCATTATTTAAGGACTCTGCTGCATTATTTAAGGACTTTGCTGCAATATTTAAGGACTCTGCTTCAGTATTTAAGGACTCTGCTGCATTATTTAAGGACTTTGCTGCATTATTTAAGGACTTTGTTGCATTATTTAAGTACTCTGCTGCATTATTTAAGGACTTTGTTGCATTATTTAAGGACTCTGCTGCATTATTTAAGGACTTTGTTGCATTATTTAATGACTCTGCTGCATTATTTAAGGACTTTGCAGCAATATTTAAGGACTCTGCTTCAGTATTTAAGGACTCTGCTGCATTATTTAAGGACTTTGTTGCATTATTTAAGGACTCTGCTGCATTATTTAAGGACTTTGCTGTATTATTTAAGGACAATGCTGCATTATTTAAGGACTCTGCTGAAGCATTTGAGGACTCTGCTGCATTATTTAAGCCCTTTGCTGCGGTATTTAAGGACTCTGTTGCATTATTTAAGGACTTTGTTGCATTATTTAAGGACTCTGCTGCATTATTTAAGGACTTTGCTGCATTATTTAAGGACTTTACTGCATTATTTAACGACGTTGTTGCATTATTTAAGAACTGTTCTGCATTATTTAAGGACTTTGCTGCATTATTTAAGGAATATGCTGCATTATTTAATGAATTTGCTGAAGCATTTGAGGACTCTGCTGCATTATTAGAGGACTCTGCTGCATTATTTAAGGATTGGCTGCATTATTTAATGACTTTGTTGGATTTTTTAAGGACTCTGCTGCATTATTTAAGGACATTGTTGCATTATTTAATGACTCTGCTGCATTATTTAAGGACTTTGCAGCAATATTTAAGGACTCTGCTTCAGTATTTAAGGACTCTGCTGCATTATTTAAGGATTTTGTTGCATTATTTAAGGACTCTGCTGCATTATTTAAGGACTTTGCTGCATTATTTAAGGACACTGCTGCATTATTTAAGGACTCTGCTGAAGCATTTGAGGACTCTGCTGCATTATTTAAGCACTTTGTGGCGGTATTTAAGGACTCTGTTGCATTATTTAAGGACTTTGTTGCATTATTTAAGGACTCTGCTGCATTAGTTAAGGAGTTTGCTGCATTATTTAAGGACTCTGCTGCATTATTTAACGACATTGTTGCATTATTTAAGAACTGTGCTGCATTATTTAAGGACTTTGCTGCATTATTTAAGGACTATGCTGCATTATTTAATGACTTTGCTGAAGCATTTGAGGACTCTGCTGCATTATTAGAGGACTCTGCTGCATTATTTAAGGACTTGCTGCATTATTTAATGACTTTGTTGGATTTCTTAAGGACTCTGCTGCATTATTTAAGGAATTTGCTGCTATATTAAAGGACTCTGCTTCAGTATTTAAGGACTCTGCTGCGGTATTTAAGGACCCTGCTGCATTATTTTAGGACTCTGCTGCATTATTTAAGGACTTTGCTGCATTATTTAAGGAATCTGCTGCATTATTTAAGGACTTTGTTGCATTATCTAAGGACTCTGCTGCATTATTGAAGGACTTTGCTGCATTATTTAAGGACTCTGCTGCATTATTTAAGGACTTTGCTGCAATATTTAAGGACTCTGCTTCAGTATTTAAGGACTCTGCTGAAGCATTTGAGGACTCTGCTGCATTATTTAATGACTTTGCTGAAGCATTTGAGGACTCTGCTGCATTATTAGAGGACTCTGCTGCATTATTTAATGACTTTGTTGGATTTTTTAAGGACTCTGCTGCATTATTTAAGGAATTTGCTGCTATATTAAAGGACTCTGCTTCAGTATTTAAGGACTCTGCTGCGGTATTTAAGGACTCTGCTGCATTATTTAAGGACTCTGCTGCATTATTTAAGGACTTTGCTGCATTATTTAAGGAATTTGTTGCATTATTTAAGGACTCTGCTGCATTATTTAAGGACTTTGCTGCAATATTTAAGGACTCTGCTTCAGTATTTAAGGACTCTGCTGCATTATTTAAGGACGTTGTTGCATTATTTAAGGACTCTGCTGCATTATTTAAGGACTTTACTGCATTATTTAAGGACTCTGCTGCATTATTTAAGGACTTTGTTGCATTATTTAAGGACTCTGCTGCATTAGTTAAGGACTTTGCTGCATTATTTAAGGACTCTGCTGCATTATTTAACGACGTTGTTGCATTATTTAAGAACTGTGCGGCATTATTTAAGGACTTTGCTGCATTATTTAAGGACTATGCTGCATTATTTAATGACTTTGCTGAAGCATTTGAGGACTCTGCTGCATTATTAGAGGACTCTGCTGCATTATTTAAGGACTTGCTGCATTATTTAATGACTTTGTTGGATTTTTTAAGGACTCTGCTGCATTATTTAAGGAATTTGCTGCTATATTAAAGGACTCTGCTTCAGTATTTAAGGACTCTGCTGCGGTATTTAATGACTCTGCTGCATTATTTAAGGACTCTGCTGCATTATTTAAGGACTTTGCTGCATTATTTAAGGAATCTGCTGCATTATTTAAGGACTTTGTTGCATTATCTAAGGACTCTGCTGCATTATTGAAGGACTTTGCTGCAATATTTAAGGACTCTGCTTCAGTATTTAAGGACTCTGCTGCATTATTTAAGGACTTTGTTGCATTATTTAAGGACTCTGCTGCATTATTTAAGGACTTTGCTGCATTATTTATGGACTCTGCTGCATTATTTAAGGACTTTGCTGCAATATTTAAGGACTCTGCTTCAGTATTTAAGGACTCTGCTGCATTATTTAAGGACTTTGTTGCATTATTTAAGGACTCTGCTGCATTATTTAAGTACTTTGCTGCATTATTTAAGGACTCTGCTGCATTGTTTAAGGACTCTGCTGAAGCATTTGAGGACTCTGCTGCATTATTTAATCACTTTGCTGCGGTATTTAAGGACTCTGTTGCATTATTTAAGGACTTTGTTGCATTATTTAAGGACTCTGCTGCATTAGTTAAGGACTTTGCTGCATTATTTAAGGACTCTGCTGCATTATTTAACGACGTTGTTGCATTATTTAAGAACTGTGCTGCATTATTTAAGGACTTTGCTGCATTATTTAAGGACTATGCTGCATTATTTAATGACTTTGCTGAAGCATTTGAGGACTCTGCTGCATTATTAGAGGACTCTGCTGCATTATTTAATGACTTTGTTGGATTTTTTAAGGACTCTGCTGCATTATTTAAGGAATTTGCTGCTATATTAATGGACTCTGCTTCAGTATTTAAGGACTCTGCTGCGGTATTTAAGGACTCTGCTGCATTATTTAAGGACTCTGCTGCATTATTTAAGGACTTTGTTGCATTATTTAAGGACTCTGCTGCATTATTTAAGGACTTTGCTGCAATATTTAAGGACTCTGCTTCAGTATTTAAGGACTCTGCTGCATTATTTAAGGACTTTGCTGCATTATTTAAGGACTTTGTTGCATTATTTAAGTACTCTGCTGCATTATTTAAGGACTTTGTTGCATTATTTAAGGACTCTGCTGCATTATTTAAGGACTTTGTTGCATTATTTAATGACTCTGCTGCATTATTTAAGGACTTTGCAGCAATATTTAAGGACTCTGCTTCAGTATTTAAGGACTCTGCTGCATTATTTAAGGACTTTGTTGCATTATTTAAGGACTCTGCTGCATTATTTAAGGACTTTGCTGTATTATTTAAGGACAATGCTGCATTATTTAAGGACTCTGCTGAAGCATTTGAGGACTCTGCTGCATTATTTAAGCCCTTTGCTGCGGTATTTAAGGACTCTGTTGCATTATTTAAGGACTTTGTTGCATTATTTAAGGACTCTGCTGCATTATTTAAGGACTTTGCTGCATTATTTAAGGACTTTACTGCATTATTTAACGACGTTGTTGCATTATTTAAGAACTGTTCTGCATTATTTAAGGACTTTGCTGCATTATTTAAGGAATATGCTGCATTATTTAATGAATTTGCTGAAGCATTTGAGGACTCTGCTGCATTATTAGAGGACTCTGCTGCATTATTTAAGGATTGGCTGCATTATTTAATGACTTTGTTGGATTTTTTAAGGACTCTGCTGCATTATTTAAGGACATTGTTGCATTATTTAATGACTCTGCTGCATTATTTAAGGACTTTGCAGCAATATTTAAGGACTCTGCTTCAGTATTTAAGGACTCTGCTGCATTATTTAAGGATTTTGTTGCATTATTTAAGGACTCTGCTGCATTATTTAAGGACTTTGCTGCATTATTTAAGGACACTGCTGCATTATTTAAGGACTCTGCTGAAGCATTTGAGGACTCTGCTGCATTATTTAAGCACTTTGTGGCGGTATTTAAGGACTCTGTTGCATTATTTAAGGACTTTGTTGCATTATTTAAGGACTCTGCTGCATTAGTTAAGGAGTTTGCTGCATTATTTAAGGACTCTGCTGCATTATTTAACGACGTTGTTGCATTATTTAAGAACTGTGCTGCATTATTTAAGGACTTTGCTGCATTATTTAAGGACTATGCTGCATTATTTAATGACTTTGCTGAAGCATTTGAGGACTCTGCTGCATTATTAGAGGACTCTGCTGCATTATTTAAGGACTTGCTGCATTATTTAATGACTTTGTTGGATTTCTTAAGGACTCTGCTGCATTATTTAAGGAATTTGCTGCTATATTAAAGGACTCTGCTTCAGTATTTAAGGACTCTGCTGCGGTATTTAAGGACCCTGCTGCATTATTTTAGGACTCTGCTGCATTATTTAAGGACTTTGCTGCATTATTTAAGGAATCTGCTGCATTATTTAAGGACTTTGTTGCATTATCTAAGGACTCTGCTGCATTATTGAAGGACTTTGCTGCATTATTTAAGGACTCTGCTGCATTATTTAAGGACTTTGCTGCAATATTTAAGGACTCTGCTTCAGTATTTAAGGACTCTGCTGAAGCATTTGAGGACTCTGCTGCATTATTTAATGACTTTGCTGAAGCATTTGAGGACTCTGCTGCATTATTAGAGGACTCTGCTGCATTATTTAATGACTTTGTTGGATTTTTTAAGGACTCTGCTGCATTATTTAAGGAATTTGCTGCTATATTAAAGGACTCTGCTTCAGTATTTAAGGACTCTGCTGCGGTATTTAAGGACTCTGCTGCATTATTTAAGGACTCTGCTGCATTAGATAAGGACTTTGCTGCATTATTTAAGGACTCTGCTGTATTATTTAAGGACTTTGCTGCAATATTTAAGGACTCTGCTTCAGTATTTAAGGACTCTGCTGCATTATTTAAGGACTTTGTTGCATTATTTAAGGACTCTGCTGCATTATTTAAGGACTTTGCTGCATTATTTAAGGACTCTGCTGCATTATTTAAGGACTCTGCTGAAGCATTTGAGGACTCTGCTGCATTATTTAAGCACTTTGCTGCGGTATTTAAGGACTCTGTTGCATTATTTAAGGACTCTGCTGCATTATTTAAGGACTTTGTTGCATTATTTAAGGACTCTGCTGCATTATTTAAGGACTTTGCTGCAATATTTAAGGACTCTGCTTCAGTATTTAAGGACTCTGCTGCATTATTTAAGGACTTTGCTGCATTATTTAAGGACTTTGTTGCATTATTTAAGTACTCTGCTGCATTATTTAAGGACTTTGTTGCATTATTTAAGGACTCTGCTGCATTATTTAAGGACTTTGTTGCATTATTTAATGACTCTGCTGCATTATTTAAGGACTTTGCAGCAATATTTAAGGACTCTGCTTCAGTATTTAAGGACTCTGCTGCATTATTTAAGGACTTTGTTGCATTATTTAAGGACTCTGCTGCATTATTTAAGGACTTTGCTGTATTATTTAAGGACAATGCTGCATTATTTAAGGACTCTGCTGAAGCATTTGAGGACTCTGCTGCATTATTTAAGCCCTTTGCTGCGGTATTTAAGGACTCTGTTGCATTATTTAAGGACTTTGTTGCATTATTTAAGGACTCTGCTGCATTATTTAAGGACTTTGCTGCATTATTTAAGGACTCTGCTGCATTATTTAACGACGTTGTTGCATTATTTAAGAACTGTTCTGCATTATTTAAGGACTTTGCTGCATTATTTAAGGAATATGCTGCATTATTTAATGAATTTGCTGAAGCATTTGAGGACTCTGCTGCATTATTAGAGGACTCTGCTGCATTATTTAAGGACTTGCTGCATTATTTAATGACTTTGTTGGATTTTTTAAGGACTCTGCTGCATTATTTAAGGACATTGTTGCATTATTTAATGACTCTGCTGCATTATTTAAGGACTTTGCAGCAATATTTAAGGACTCTGCTTCAGTATTTAAGGACTCTGCTGCATTATTTAAGGACTTTGTTGCATTATTTAAGGACTCTGCTGCATTATTTAAGGACTTTGCTGCATTATTTAAGGACACTGCTGCATTATTTAAGGACTCTGCTGAAGCATTTGAGGACTCTGCTGCATTATTTAAGCACTTTGCGGCGGTATTTAAGGACTCTGTTGCATTATTTAAGGACTTTGTTGCATTATTTAAGGACTCTGCTGCATTAGTTAAGGAGTTTGCTGCATTATTTAAGGACTCTGCTGCACTATTTAACGACGTTGCTGCATTATTTAAGAACTGTGCTTCATTATTTAAGGACTTTGCTGCATTATTTAAGGACTATGCTGCATTATTTAATGACTTTGCTGAAGCATTTGAGGACTCTGCTGCATTATTAGAGGACTCTGCTGCATTATTTAAGGACTTGCTGCATTATTTAATGACTTTGTTGGATTTCTTAAGGACTCTGCTGCATTATTTAAGGAATTTGCTGCTATATTAAAGGACTCTGCTTCAGTATTTAAGGACTCTGCTGCGGTATTTAAGGACCCTGCTGCATTATTTTAGGACTCTGCTGCATTATTTAAGGACTTTGCTGCATTATTTAAGGATTCTGCTGCATTATTTAAGGACTTTGTTGCATTATCTAAGGAATCTGCTGCATTATTGAAGGACTTTGCTGCATTATTTAAGGACTCTGCTGCATTATTTAAGGACTTTGCTGCAATATTTAAGGACTCTGCTTCAGTATTTAAGGACTCTGCTGAAGCATTTGAGGACTCTGCTGCATTATTTAATGACTTTGCTGAAGCATTTGAGGACTCTGCTGCATTATTAGAGGACTCTGCTGCATTATTTAATGACTTTGTTGGATTTTTTAAGGACTCTGCTGCATTATTTAAGGAATTTGCTGCTATATTAAAGGACTCTGCTTCAGTATTTAAGGACTCTGCTGCGGTATTTAAGGACTCTGCTGCATTATTTAAGGACTCTGCTGCATTATTTAAGGACTTTGCTGCATTATTTAAGGAATTTGTTGCATTATTTAAGGACTCTGCTGCATTATTTAAGGACTTTGCTGCAATATTTAAGGACTCTGCTTCAGTATTTAAGGACTCTGCTGCATTATTTAAGGACGTTGTTGCATTATTTAAGGACTCTGCTGCATTATTTAAGGACTTTGCTGCATTATTTAAGGACACTGCTGCATTATTTAAGGACTCTGCTGAAGCATTTGAGGACTCTGCTGCATTATTTAAGCACTTTGCGGCGGTATTTAAGGACTCTGTTGCATTATTTAAGGACTTTGTTGCATTATTTAAGGACTCTGCTGCATTAGTTAAGGACTTTGCTGCATTATTTAAGGACTCTGCTGCATTATTTAACGACGTTGTTGCATTATTTAAGAACTGTGCTGCATTATTTAAGGACTTTGCTGCATTATTTAAGGACTATGCTGCATTATTTAATGACTTTGCTGAAGCATTTGAGGACTCTGCTGCATTATTAGAGGACTCTGCTGCATTATTTAATGACTTTGTTGGATTTTTTAAGGACTCTGCTGCATTATTTAAGGAATTTGCTGCTATATTAATGGACTCTGCTTCAGTATTTAAGGACTCTGCTGCGGTATTTAAGGACTCTGCTGCATTATTTAAGGACTCTGCTGCATTATTTAAGGACTTTTCTGCATTATTTAAGGACTCTGCTGCATTATTTAAGGACTTTGTTGCATTATTTAAGGACTCTAATGCATTATTTAAGGACTTTGCTGCAATATTTAAGGACTCTGCTGCATTAGTTAAGGACTTTGCTGCATTATTTAAGGACTCTGCTGCATTATTTAACGACTTTACTGCATTATTTAAGGACTCTGCTGCATTATTTAAGGACTTTGTTGCATTATTTAAGGACTCTGCTGCATTAGTTAAGGAGTTTGCTGCATTATTTAAGGACTCTGCTGCATTATTTAACGACGTTGTTGCATTATTTAAGAACTGTGCTGCATTATTTAAGGACTTTGCTGCATTATTTAAGGACTATGCTGCATTATTTAATGACTTTGCTGAAGCATTTGAGGACTCTGCTGCATTATTAGAGGACTCTGCTGCATTATTTAAGGACTTGCTGCATTATTTAATGACTTTGTTGGATTTCTTAAGGACTCTGCTGCATTATTTAAGGAATTTGCTGCTATATTAAAGGACTCTGCTTCAGTATTTAAGGACTCTGCTGCGGTATTTAAGGACCCTGCTGCATTATTTTAGGACTCTGCTGCATTATTTAAGGACTTTGCTGCATTATTTAAGGAATCTGCTGCATTATTTAAGGACTTTGTTGCATTATCTAAGGACTCTGCTGCATTATTGAAGGACTTTGCTGCATTATTTAAGGACTCTGCTGCATTATTTAAGGACTTTGCTGCAATATTTAAGGACTCTGCTTCAGTATTTAACGACTCTGCTGAAGCATTTGAGGACTCTGCTGCATTATTTAATGACTTTGCTGAAGCATTTGAGGACTCTGCTGCATTATTAGAGGACTCTGCTGCATTATTTAATGACTTTGTTGGATTTTTTAAGGACTCTGCTGCATTATTTAAGGAATTTGCTGCTATATTAAAGGACTCTGCTTCAGTATTTAAGGACTCTGCTGCGGTATTTAAGGACTCTGCTGCATTATTTAAGGACTCTGCTGCATTATTTAAGGACTTTGCTGCATTATTTAAGGAATTTGTTGCATTATTTAAGGACTCTGCTGCATTATTTAAGGACTTTGCTGCAATATTTAAGGACTCTGCTTCAGTATTTAAGGACTCTGCTGCATTATTTAAGGACGTTGTTGCATTATTTAAGGACTCTGCTGCATTATTTAAGGACTTTACTGCATTATTTAAGGACTCTGCTGCATTATTTAAGGACTTTGTTGCATTATTTAAGGACTCTGCTGCATTAGTTAAGGACTTTGCTGCATTATTTAAGGACTCTGCTGCATTATTTAACGACGTTGTTGCATTATTTAAGAACTGTGCGGCATTATTTAAGGACTTTGCTGCATTATTTAAGGACTATGCTGCATTATTTAATGACTTTGCTGAAGCATTTGAGGACTCTGCTGCATTATTAGAGGACTCTGCTGCATTATTTAAGGACTTGCTGCATTATTTAATGACTTTGTTGGATTTTTTAAGGACTCTGCTGCATTATTTAAGGAATTTGCTGCTATATTAAAGGACTCTGCTTCAGTATTTAAGGACTCTGCTGCGGTATTTAATGACTCTGCTGCATTATTTAAGGACTCTGCTGCATTATTTAAGGACTTTGCTGCATTATTTAAGGAATCTGCTGCATTATTTAAGGACTTTGTTGCATTATCTAAGGACTCTGCTGCATTATTGAAGGACTTTGCTGCAATATTTAAGGACTCTGCTTCAGTATTTAAGGACTCTGCTGCATTATTTAAGGACTTTGTTGCATTATTTAAGGACTCTGCTGCATTATTTAAGGACTTTGCTGCATTATTTATGGACTCTGCTGCATTATTTAAGGACTTTGCTGCAATATTTAAGGACTCTGCTTCAGTATTTAAGGACTCTGCTGCATTATTTAAGGACTTTGTTGCATTATTTAAGGACTCTGCTGCATTATTTAAGTACTTTGCTGCATTATTTAAGGACTCTGCTGCATTGTTTAAGGACTCTGCTGAAGCATTTGAGGACTCTGCTGCATTATTTAATCACTTTGCTGCGGTATTTAAGGACTCTGTTGCATTATTTAAGGACTTTGTTGCATTATTTAAGGACTCTGCTGCATTAGTTAAGGACTTTGCTGCATTATTTAAGGACTCTGCTGCATTATTTAACGACGTTGTTGCATTATTTAAGAACTGTGCTGCATTATTTAAGGACTTTGCTGCATTATTTAAGGACTATGCTGCATTATTTAATGACTTTGCTGAAGCATTTGAGGACTCTGCTGCATTATTAGAGGACTCTGCTGCATTATTTAATGACTTTGTTGGATTTTTTAAGGACTCTGCTGCATTATTTAAGGAATTTGCTGCTATATTAATGGACTCTGCTTCAGTATTTAAGGACTCTGCTGCGGTATTTAAGGACTCTGCTGCATTATTTAAGGACTCTGCTGCATTATTTAAGGACTTTGTTGCATTATTTAAGGACTCTGCTGCATTATTTAAGGACTTTGCTGCAATATTTAAGGACTCTGCTTCAGTATTTAAGGACTCTGCTGCATTATTTAAGGACTTTGCTGCATTATTTAAGGACTTTGTTGCATTATTTAAGTACTCTGCTGCATTATTTAAGGACTTTGTTGCATTATTTAAGGACTCTGCTGCATTATTTAAGGACTTTGTTGCATTATTTAATGACTCTGCTGCATTATTTAAGGACTTTGCAGCAATATTTAAGGACTCTGCTTCAGTATTTAAGGACTCTGCTGCATTATTTAAGGACTTTGTTGCATTATTTAAGGACTCTGCTGCATTATTTAAGGACTTTGCTGTATTATTTAAGGACAATGCTGCATTATTTAAGGACTCTGCTGAAGCATTTGAGGACTCTGCTGCATTATTTAAGCCCTTTGCTGCGGTATTTAAGGACTCTGTTGCATTATTTAAGGACTTTGTTGCATTATTTAAGGACTCTGCTGCATTATTTAAGGACTTTGCTGCATTATTTAAGGACTTTACTGCATTATTTAACGACGTTGTTGCATTATTTAAGAACTGTTCTGCATTATTTAAGGACTTTGCTGCATTATTTAAGGAATATGCTGCATTATTTAATGAATTTGCTGAAGCATTTGAGGACTCTGCTGCATTATTAGAGGACTCTGCTGCATTATTTAAGGATTGGCTGCATTATTTAATGACTTTGTTGGATTTTTTAAGGACTCTGCTGCATTATTTAAGGACATTGTTGCATTATTTAATGACTCTGCTGCATTATTTAAGGACTTTGCAGCAATATTTAAGGACTCTGCTTCAGTATTTAAGGACTCTGCTGCATTATTTAAGGATTTTGTTGCATTATTTAAGGACTCTGCTGCATTATTTAAGGACTTTGCTGCATTATTTAAGGACACTGCTGCATTATTTAAGGACTCTGCTGAAGCATTTGAGGACTCTGCTGCATTATTTAAGCACTTTGTGGCGGTATTTAAGGACTCTGTTGCATTATTTAAGGACTTTGTTGCATTATTTAAGGACTCTGCTGCATTAGTTAAGGAGTTTGCTGCATTATTTAAGGACTCTGCTGCATTATTTAACGACGTTGTTGCATTATTTAAGAACTGTGCTGCATTATTTAAGGACTTTGCTGCATTATTTAAGGACTATGCTGCATTATTTAATGACTTTGCTGAAGCATTTGAGGACTCTGCTGCATTATTAGAGGACTCTGCTGCATTATTTAAGGACTTGCTGCATTATTTAATGACTTTGTTGGATTTCTTAAGGACTCTGCTGCATTATTTAAGGAATTTGCTGCTATATTAAAGGACTCTGCTTCAGTATTTAAGGACTCTGCTGCGGTATTTAAGGACCCTGCTGCATTATTTTAGGACTCTGCTGCATTATTTAAGGACTTTGCTGCATTATTTAAGGAATCTGCTGCATTATTTAAGGACTTTGTTGCATTATCTAAGGACTCTGCTGCATTATTGAAGGACTTTGCTGCATTATTTAAGGACTCTGCTGCATTATTTAAGGACTTTGCTGCAATATTTAAGGACTCTGCTTCAGTATTTAAGGACTCTGCTGAAGCATTTGAGGACTCTGCTGCATTATTTAATGACTTTGCTGAAGCATTTGAGGACTCTGCTGCATTATTAGAGGACTCTGCTGCATTATTTAATGACTTTGTTGGATTTTTTAAGGACTCTGCTGCATTATTTAAGGAATTTGCTGCTATATTAAAGGACTCTGCTTCAGTATTTAAGGACTCTGCTGCGGTATTTAAGGACTCTGCTGCATTATTTAAGGACTCTGCTGCATTATTTAAGGACTTTGCTGCATTATTTAAGGAATTTGTTGCATTATTTAAGGACTCTGCTGCATTATTTAAGGACTTTGCTGCAATATTTAAGGACTCTGCTTCAGTATTTAAGGACTCTGCTGCATTATTTAAGGACGTTGTTGCATTATTTAAGGACTCTGCTGCATTATTTAAGGACTTTACTGCATTATTTAAGGACTCTGCTGCATTATTTAAGGACTTTGTTGCATTATTTAAGGACTCTGCTGCATTAGTTAAGGACTTTGCTGCATTATTTAAGGACTCTGCTGCATTATTTAACGACGTTGTTGCATTATTTAAGAACTGTGCGGCATTATTTAAGGACTTTGCTGCATTATTTAAGGACTATGCTGCATTATTTAATGACTTTGCTGAAGCATTTGAGGACTCTGCTGCATTATTAGAGGACTCTGCTGCATTATTTAAGGACTTGCTGCATTATTTAATGACTTTGTTGGATTTTTTAAGGACTCTGCTGCATTATTTAAGGAATTTGCTGCTATATTAAAGGACTCTGCTTCAGTATTTAAGGACTCTGCTGCGGTATTTAATGACTCTGCTGCATTATTTAAGGACTCTGCTGCATTATTTAAGGACTTTGCTGCATTATTTAAGGAATCTGCTGCATTATTTAAGGACTTTGTTGCATTATCTAAGGACTCTGCTGCATTATTGAAGGACTTTGCTGCAATATTTAAGGACTCTGCTTCAGTATTTAAGGACTCTGCTGCATTATTTAAGGACTTTGTTGCATTATTTAAGGACTCTGCTGCATTATTTAAGGACTTTGCTGCATTATTTATGGACTCTGCTGCATTATTTAAGGACTTTGCTGCAATATTTAAGGACTCTGCTTCAGTATTTAAGGACTCTGCTGCATTATTTAAGGACTTTGCTGCATTATTTAATGACTCTGCTGCATTATTTAAGGACTCTGCTGAAGCATTTGAGGACTCTGCTGCATTATTTAAGCACTTTGCTGCGGTATTTAAGGACTCTGTTGCATTATTTAAGGACTCTGCTGCATTATTTAAGGACTTTGTTGCATTATTTAAGGACTCTGCTGCATTATTTAAGGACTTTGCTGCAATATTTAAGGACTCTGCTTCAGTATTTAAGGACTCTGCTGCATTATTTAAGGACTTTGCTGCATTATTTAAGGACTTTGTTGCATTATTTAAGTACTCTGCTGCATTATTTAAGGACTTTGTTGCATTATTTAAGGACTCTGCTGCATTATTTAAGGACTTTGTTGCATTATTTAATGACTCTGCTGCATTATTTAAGGACTTTGCAGCAATATTTAAGGACTCTGCTTCAGTATTTAAGGACTCTGCTGCATTATTTAAGGACTTTGTTGCATTATTTAAGGACTCTGCTGCATTATTTAAGGACTTTGCTGTATTATTTAAGGACAATGCTGCATTATTTAAGGACTCTGCTGAAGCATTTGAGGACTCTGCTGCATTATTTAAGCCCTTTGCTGCGGTATTTAAGGACTCTGTTGCATTATTTAAGGACTTTGTTGCATTATTTAAGGACTCTGCTGCATTATTTAAGGACTTTGCTGCATTATTTAAGGACTGCTGCATTATTTAACGACGTTGTTGCATTATTTAAGAACTGTTCTGCATTATTTAAGGACTTTGCTGCATTATTTAAGGAATATGCTGCATTATTTAATGAATTTGCTGAAGCATTTGAGGACTCTGCTGCATTATTAGAGGACTCTGCTGCATTATTTAAGGACTTGCTGCATTATTTAATGACTTTGTTGGATTTTTTAAGGACTCTGCTGCATTATTTAAGGACATTGTTGCATTATTTAATGACTCTGCTGCATTATTTAAGGACTTTGCAGCAATATTTAAGGACTCTGCTTCAGTATTTAAGGACTCTGCTGCATTATTTAAGGACTTTGTTGCATTATTTAAGGACTCTGCTGCATTATTTAAGGACTTTGCTGCATTATTTAAGGATTCTGCTGCATTATTTAAGGACTTTGTTGCATTATCTAAGGACTCTGCTGCATTATTGAAGGACTTTGCTGCATTATTTAAGGACTCTGCTGCATTATTCAAGGACTTTGCTGCAATATTTAAGGACTCTGCTTCAGTATTTAAGGACTCTGCTGAAGCATTTGAGGACTCTGCTGCATTATTTAATGACTTTGCTGAAGCATTTGAGGACTCTGCTGCATTATTAGAGGACTCTGCTGCATTATTTAATGACTTTGTTGGATTTTTTAAGGACTCTGCTGCATTATTTAAGGAATTTGCTGCTATATTAAAGGACTCTGCTTCAGTATTTAAGGACTCTGCTGCGGTATTTAAGGACTCTGCTGCATTATTTAAGGACTCTGCTGCATTATTTAAGGACTTTGCTGCATTATTTAAGGAATTTGTTGCATTATTTAAGGACTCTGCTGCATTATTTAAGGACTTTGCTGCAATATTTAAGGACTCTGCTTCAGTATTTAAGGACTCTGCTGCATTATTTAAGGACGTTGTTGCATTATTTAAGGACTCTGCTGCATTATTTAAGGACTTTACTGCATTATTTAAGGACTTTGCTGCATTATTTATGGACTCTGCTGCATTATTTAAGGACTTTGCTGCAATATTTAAGGACTTTGCTGCATTATTTAAGGACTCTGCTGCATTAGTTAAGGACTTTGCTGCATTATTTAACGACGTTGTTGCATTATTTAAGAACTGTGCGGCATTATTTAAGGACTTTGCTGCATTATTTAAGGACTATGCTGCATTATTTAATGACTTTGCTGAAGCATTTGAGGACTCTGCTGCATTATTAGAGGACTCTGCTGCATTATTTAAGGACTTGCTGCATTATTTAATGACTTTGTTGGATTTTTTAAGGACTCTGCTGCATTATTTAATGAATTTGCTGCTATATTAAAGGACTCTGCTTCAGTATTTAAGGACTCTGCTGCGGTATTTAAGGACTCTGCTGCATTATTTAAGGACTCTGCTGCGTTATTTAAGGACTTTGCTGCATTATTTAAGGAATCTGCTGCATTATTTAAGGACTTTGTTGCATTATCTAAGGACTCTGCTGCATTATTGAAGGACTTTGCTGCAATATTTAAGGACTTTGCTGCAATATTTAAGGACTCTGCTTCAGTATTTAAGGACTCTGCTGCATTATTTAAGGACTTTGTTGCATTATTTAAGGACTCTGCTGCATTATTTAAGGACTTTGCTGCATTATTTATGGACTCTGCTGCATTATTTAAGGACTTTGCTGCAATATTTAAGGACTCTGCTTCAGTATTTAAGGACTCTGCTGCATTATTTAAGGACTTTGTTGCATTATTTAAGGACTCTGCTGCATTATTTAAGTACTTTGCTGCATTATTTAAGGACTCTGCTGCATTGTTTAAGCACTCTGCTGAAGCATTTGAGGACTCTGCTGCATTATTTAATCACTTTGCTGCGGTATTTAAGGACTCTGTTGCATTATTTAAGGACTTTGTTGCATTATTTAAGGACTCTGCTGCATTAGTTAAGGACTTTGCTGCATTATTTAAGGACTCTGCTGCATTATTTAACGACGTTGTTGCATTATTTAAGAACTGTGCTGCATTATTTAAGGACTTTGCTGCATTATTTAAGGACTATGCTGCATTATTTAATGACTTTGCTGAAGCATTTGAGGACTCTGCTGCATTATTAGAGGACTCTGCTGCATTATTTAATGACTTTGTTGGATTTTTTAAGGACTCTGCTGCATTATTTAAGGAATTTGCTGCTATATTAATGGACTCTGCTTCAGTATTTAAGGACTCTGCTGCGGTATTTAAGGACTCTGCTGCATTATTTAAGGACTCTGCTGCATTATTTAAGGACTTTGTTGCATTATTTAAGGACTCTGCTGCATTATTTAAGGACTTTGCTGCAATATTTAAGGACTCTGCTTCAGTATTTAAGGACTCTGCTGCATTATTTAAGGACTTTGCTGCATTATTTAAGGACTTTGTTGCATTATTTAAGTACTCTGCTGCATTATTTAAGGACTTTGTTGCATTATTTAAGGACTCTGCTGCATTATTTAAGGACTTTGTTGCATTATTTAATGACTCTGCTGCATTATTTAAGGACTTTGCAGCAATATTTAAGGACTCTGCTTCAGTATTTAAGGACTCTGCTGCATTATTTAAGGACTTTGTTGCATTATTTAAGGACTCTGCTGCATTATTTAAGGACTTTGCTGTATTATTTAAGGACAATGCTGCATTATTTAAGGACTCTGCTGAAGCATTTGAGGACTCTGCTGCATTATTTAAGCCCTTTGCTGCGGTATTTAAGGACTCTGTTGCATTATTTAAGGACTTTGTTGCATTATTTAAGGACTCTGCTGCATTATTTAAGGACTTTGCTGCATTATTTAAGGACTTTACTGCATTATTTAACGACGTTGTTGCATTATTTAAGAACTGTTCTGCATTATTTAAGGACTTTGCTGCATTATTTAAGGAATATGCTGCATTATTTAATGAATTTGCTGAAGCATTTGAGGGCTCTGCTGCATTATTAGAGGACTCTGCTGCATTATTTAAGGATTGGCTGCATTATTTAATGACTTTGTTGGATTTTTTAAGGACTCTGCTGCATTATTTAAGGACATTGTTGCATTATTTAATGACTCTGCTGCATTATTTAAGGACTTTGCAGCAATATTTAAGGACTCTGCTTCAGTATTTAAGGACTCTGCTGCATTATTTAAGGATTTTGTTGCATTATTTAAGGACTCTGCTGCATTATTTAAGGACTTTGCTGCATTATTTAAGGACACTGCTGCATTATTTAAGGACTCTGCTGAAGCATTTGAGGACTCTGCTGCATTATTTAAGCACTTTGTGGCGGTATTTAAGGACTCTGTTGCATTATTTAAGGACTTTGTTGCATTATTTAAGGACTCTGCTGCATTAGTTAAGGAGTTTGCTGCATTATTTAAGGACTCTGCTGCATTATTTAACGACGTTGTTGCATTATTTAAGAACTGTGCTGCATTATTTAAGGACTTTGCTGCATTATTTAAGGACTATGCTGCATTATTTAATGACTTTGCTGAAGCATTTGAGGACTCTGCTGCATTATTAGAGGACTCTGCTGCATTATTTAAGGACTTGCTGCATTATTTAATGACTTTGTTGGATTTCTTAAGGACTCTGCTGCATTATTTAAGGAATTTGCTGCTATATTAAAGGACTCTGCTTCAGTATTTAAGGACTCTGCTGCGGTATTTAAGGACCCTGCTGCATTATTTTAGGACTCTGCTGCATTATTTAAGGACTTTGCTGCATTATTTAAGGAATCTGCTGCATTATTTAAGGACTTTGTTGCATTATCTAAGGACTCTGCTGCATTATTGAAGAACTTTGCTGCATTATTTAAGGACTCTGCTGCATTATTTAAGGACTTTGCTGCAATATTTAAGGACTCTGCTTCAGTATTTAAGGACTCTGCTGAAGCATTTGAGGACTCTGCTGCATTATTTAATGACTTTGCTGAAGCATTTGAGGACTCTGCTGCATTATTAGAGGACTCTGCTGCATTATTTAATGACTTTGTTGGATTTTTTAAGGACTCTGCTGCATTATTTAAGGAATTTGCTGCTATATTAAAGGACTCTGCTTCAGTATTTAAGGACTCTGCTGCGGTATTTAAGGACTCTGCTGCATTATTTAAGGACTCTGCTGCATTATTTAAGGACTTTGCTGCATTATTTAAGGAATTTGTTGCATTATTTAAGGACTCTGCTGCATTATTTAAGGACTTTGCTGCAATATTTAAGGACTCTGCTTCAGTATTTAAGGACTCTGCTGCATTATTTAAGGACGTTGTTGCATTATTTAAGGACTCTGCTGCATTATTTAAGGACTTTACTGCATTATTTAAGGACCCTGCTGCATTATTTAAGGACTTTGTTGCATTATTTAAGGACTCTGCTGCATTAGTTAAGGACTTTGCTGCATTATTTAAGGACTCTGCTGCATTATTTAACGACGTTGTTGCATTATTTAAGAACTGTGCGGCATTATTTAAGGACTTTGCTGCATTATTTAAGGACTATGCTGCATTATTTAATGACTTTGCTGAAGCATTTGAGGACTCTGCTGCATTATTAGAGGACTCTGCTGCATTATTTAAGGACTTGCTGCATTATTTAATGACTTTGTTGGATTTTTTAAGGACTCTGCTGCATTATTTAAGGAATTTGCTGCTATATTAAAGGACTCTGCTTCAGTATTTAAGGACTCTGCTGCGGTATTTAAGGACTCTGCTGCATTATTTAAGGACTCTGCTGCATTATTTAAGGACTTTGCTGCATTATTTAAGGAATCTGCTGCATTATTTAAGGACTTTGTTGCATTATCTAAGGACTCTGCTGCATTATTGAAGGACTTTGCTGCAATATTTAAGGACTCTGCTTCAGTATTTAAGGACTCTGCTGCATTATTTAAGGACTTTGTTGCATTATTTAAGGACTCTGCTGCATTATTTAAGGACTTTGCTGCATTATTTATGGACTCTGCTGCATTATTTAAGGACTTTGCTGCAATATTTAAGGACTCTGCTTCAGTATTTAAGGACTCTGCTGCATTATTTAAGGACTTTGCTGCATTATTTAATGACTCTGCTGCATTATTTAAGGACTCTGCTGAAGCATTTGAGGACTCTGCTGCATTATTTAAGCACTTTGCTGCGGTATTTAAGGACTCTGTTGCATTATTTAAGGACTCTGCTGCATTATTTAAGGACTTTGTTGCATTATTTAAGGACTCTGCTGCATTATTTAAGGACTTTGCTGCAATATTTAAGGACTCTGCTTCAGAATTTAAGGACTCTGCTGCATTATTTAAGGACTTTGCTGCATTATTTAAGGACTTTGTTGCATTATTTAAGTACTCTGCTGCATTATTTAAGGACTTTGTTGCATTATTTAAGGACTCTGCTGCATTATTTAAGGACTTTGTTGCATTATTTAATGACTCTGCTGCATTATTTAAGGACTTTGCAGCAATATTTAAGGTCTCTGCTTCAGTATTTAAGGACTCTGCTGCATTATTTAAGGACTTTGTTGCATTATTTAAGGACTCTGCTGCATTATTTAAGGACTTTGCTGTATTATTTAAGGACAATGCTGCATTATTTAAGGACTCTGCTGAAGCATTTGAGGACTCTGCTGCATTATTTAAGCCCTTTGCTGCGGTATTTAAGGACTCTGTTGCATTATTTAAGGACTTTGTTGCATTATTTAAGGACTCTGCTGCATTATTTAAGGACTTTGCTGCATTATTTAAGGACTCTGCTGCATTATTTAACGACGTTGTTGCATTATTTAAGAACTGTTCTGCATTATTTAAGGACTTTGCTGCATTATTTAAGGAATATGCTGCATTATTTAATGAATTTGCTGAAGCATTTGAGGACTCTGCTGCATTATTAGAGGACTCTGCTGCATTATTTAAGGACTTGCTGCATTATTTAATGACTTTGTTGGATTTTTTAAGGACTCTGCTGCATTATTTAAGGACATTGTTGCATTATTTAATGACTCTGCTGCATTATTTAAGGACTTTGCAGCAATATTTAAGGACTCTGCTTCAGTATTTAAGGACTCTGCTGCATTATTTAAGGACTTTGTTGCATTATTTAAGGACTCTGCTGCATTATTTAAGGACTTTGCTGCATTATTTAAGGACACTGCTGCATTATTTAAGGACTCTGCTGAAGCATTTGAGGACTCTGCTGCATTATTTAAGCACTTTGCGGCGGTATTTAAGGACTCTGTTGCATTATTTAAGGACTTTGTTGCATTATTTAAGGACTCTGCTGCATTAGTTAAGGAGTTTGCTGCATTATTTAAGGACTCTGCTGCATTATTTAACGACGTTGCTGCATTATTTAAGAACTGTGCTGCATTATTTAAGGACTTTGCTGCATTATTTAAGGACTATGCTGCATTATTTAATGACTTTGCTGAAGCATTTGAGGACTCTGCTGCATTATTAGAGGACTCTGCTGCATTATTTAAGGACTTGCTGCATTATTTAATGACTTTGTTGGATTTCTTAAGGACTCTGCTGCATTATTTAAGGAATTTGCTGCTATATTAAAGGACTCTGCTTCAGTATTTAAGGACTCTGCTGCGGTATTTAAGGACCCTGCTGCATTATTTTAGGACTCTGCTGCATTATTTAAGGACTTTGCTGCATTATTTAAGGATTCTGCTGCATTATTTAAGGACTTTGTTGCATTATCTAAGGACTCTGCTGCATTATTGAAGGACTTTGCTGCATTATTTAAGGACTCTGCTGCATTATTTAAGGACTTTGCTGCAATATTTAAGGACTCTGCTTCAGTATTTAAGGACTCTGCTGAAGCATTTGAGGACTCTGCTGCATTATTTAATGACTTTGCTGAAGCATTTGAGGACTCTGCTGCATTATTAGAGGACTCTGCTGCATTATTTAATGACTTTGTTGGATTTTTTAAGGACTCTGCTGCATTATTTAAGGAATTTGCTGCTATATTAAAGGACTCTGCTTCAGTATTTAAGGACTCTGCTGCGGTATTTAAGGACTCTGCTGCATTATTTAAGGACTCTGCTGCATTATTTAAGGACTTTGCTGCATTATTTAAGGAATTTGTTGCATTATTTAAGGACTCTGCTGCATTATTTAAGGACTTTGCTGCAATATTTAAGGACTCTGCTTCAGTATTTAAGGACTCTGCTGCATTATTTAAGGACGTTGTTGCATTATTTAAGGACTCTGCTGCATTATTTAAGGACTTTACTGCATTATTTAAGGACTCTGCTGCATTATTTAAGGACTTTGTTGCATTATTTAAGGACTCTGCTGCATTACTTAAGGACTCTGCTGCATTATTTAACGACGTTGTTGCATTATTTAAGAACTGTGCGGCATTATTTAAGGACTTTGCTGCATTATTTAAGGACTATGCTGCATTATTTAATGACTTTGTTGGATTTCTTAAGGACTCTGCTGCATTATTTAAGGAATTTGCTGCTATATTAAAGGACTCTGCTTCAGTATTTAAGGACTCTGCTGCGGTATTTAAGGACCCTGCTGCATTATTTTAGGACTCTGCTGCATTATTTAAGGACTTTGCTGCATTATTTAAGGAATCTGCTGCATTATTTAAGGACTTTGTTGCATTATCTAAGGACTCTGCTGCATTATTGAAGAACTTTGCTGCATTATTTAAGGACTCTGCTGCATTATTTAAGGACTTTGCTGCAATATTTAAGGACTCTGCTTCAGTATTTAAGGACTCTGCTGAAGCATTTGAGGACTCTGCTGCATTATTTAATGACTTTGCTGAAGCATTTGAGGACTCTGCTGCATTATTAGAGGACTCTGCTGCATTATTTAATGACTTTGTTGGATTTTTTAAGGACTCTGCTGCATTATTTAAGGAATTTGCTGCTATATTAAAGGACTCTGCTTCAGTATTTAAGGACTCTGCTGCGGTATTTAAGGACTCTGCTGCATTATTTAAGGACTCTGCTGCATTATTTAAGGACTTTGCTGCATTATTTAAGGAATTTGTTGCATTATTTAAGGACTCTGCTGCATTATTTAAGGACTTTGCTGCAATATTTAAGGACTCTGCTTCAGTATTTAAGGACTCTGCTGCATTATTTAAGGACGTTGTTGCATTATTTAAGGACTCTGCTGCATTATTTAAGGACTTTACTGCATTATTTAAGGACCCTGCTGCATTATTTAAGGACTTTGTTGCATTATTTAAGGACTCTGCTGCATTAGTTAAGGACTTTGCTGCATTATTTAAGGACTCTGCTGCATTATTTAACGACGTTGTTGCATTATTTAAGAACTGTGCGGCATTATTTAAGGACTTTGCTGCATTATTTAAGGACTATGCTGCATTATTTAATGACTTTGCTGAAGCATTTGAGGACTCTGCTGCATTATTAGAGGACTCTGCTGCATTATTTAAGGACTTGCTGCATTATTTAATGACTTTGTTGGATTTTTTAAGGACTCTGCTGCATTATTTAAGGAATTTGCTGCTATATTAAAGGACTCTGCTTCAGTATTTAAGGACTCTGCTGCGGTATTTAAGGACTCTGCTGCATTATTTAAGGACTCTGCTGCATTATTTAAGGACTTTGCTGCATTATTTAAGGAATCTGCTGCATTATTTAAGGACTTTGTTGCATTATCTAAGGACTCTGCTGCATTATTGAAGGACTTTGCTGCAATATTTAAGGACTCTGCTTCAGTATTTAAGGACTCTGCTGCATTATTTAAGGACTTTGTTGCATTATTTAAGGACTCTGCTGCATTATTTAAGGACTTTGCTGCATTATTTATGGACTCTGCTGCATTATTTAAGGACTTTGCTGCAATATTTAAGGACTCTGCTTCAGTATTTAAGGACTCTGCTGCATTATTTAAGGACTTTGCTGCATTATTTAATGACTCTGCTGCATTATTTAAGGACTCTGCTGAAGCATTTGAGGACTCTGCTGCATTATTTAAGCACTTTGCTGCGGTATTTAAGGACTCTGTTGCATTATTTAAGGACTCTGCTGCATTATTTAAGGACTTTGTTGCATTATTTAAGGACTCTGCTGCATTATTTAAGGACTTTGCTGCAATATTTAAGGACTCTGCTTCAGAATTTAAGGACTCTGCTGCATTATTTAAGGACTTTGCTGCATTATTTAAGGACTTTGTTGCATTATTTAAGTACTCTGCTGCATTATTTAAGGACTTTGTTGCATTATTTAAGGACTCTGCTGCATTATTTAAGGACTTTGTTGCATTATTTAATGACTCTGCTGCATTATTTAAGGACTTTGCAGCAATATTTAAGGTCTCTGCTTCAGTATTTAAGGACTCTGCTGCATTATTTAAGGACTTTGTTGCATTATTTAAGGACTCTGCTGCATTATTTAAGGACTTTGCTGTATTATTTAAGGACAATGCTGCATTATTTAAGGACTCTGCTGAAGCATTTGAGGACTCTGCTGCATTATTTAAGCCCTTTGCTGCGGTATTTAAGGACTCTGTTGCATTATTTAAGGACTTTGTTGCATTATTTAAGGACTCTGCTGCATTATTTAAGGACTTTGCTGCATTATTTAAGGACTCTGCTGCATTATTTAACGACGTTGTTGCATTATTTAAGAACTGTTCTGCATTATTTAAGGACTTTGCTGCATTATTTAAGGAATATGCTGCATTATTTAATGAATTTGCTGAAGCATTTGAGGACTCTGCTGCATTATTAGAGGACTCTGCTGCATTATTTAAGGACTTGCTGCATTATTTAATGACTTTGTTGGATTTTTTAAGGACTCTGCTGCATTATTTAAGGACATTGTTGCATTATTTAATGACTCTGCTGCATTATTTAAGGACTTTGCAGCAATATTTAAGGACTCTGCTTCAGTATTTAAGGACTCTGCTGCATTATTTAAGGACTTTGTTGCATTATTTAAGGACTCTGCTGCATTATTTAAGGACTTTGCTGCATTATTTAAGGACACTGCTGCATTATTTAAGGACTCTGCTGAAGCATTTGAGGACTCTGCTGCATTATTTAAGCACTTTGCGGCGGTATTTAAGGACTCTGTTGCATTATTTAAGGACTTTGTTGCATTATTTAAGGACTCTGCTGCATTAGTTAAGGAGTTTGCTGCATTATTTAAGGACTCTGCTGCATTATTTAACGACGTTGCTGCATTATTTAAGAACTGTGCTGCATTATTTAAGGACTTTGCTGCATTATTTAAGGACTATGCTGCATTATTTAATGACTTTGCTGAAGCATTTGAGGACTCTGCTGCATTATTAGAGGACTCTGCTGCATTATTTAAGGACTTGCTGCATTATTTAATGACTTTGTTGGATTTCTTAAGGACTCTGCTGCATTATTTAAGGAATTTGCTGCTATATTAAAGGACTCTGCTTCAGTATTTAAGGACTCTGCTGCGGTATTTAAGGACCCTGCTGCATTATTTTAGGACTCTGCTGCATTATTTAAGGACTTTGCTGCATTATTTAAGGATTCTGCTGCATTATTTAAGGACTTTGTTGCATTATCTAAGGACTCTGCTGCATTATTGAAGGACTTTGCTGCATTATTTAAGGACTCTGCTGCATTATTTAAGGACTTTGCTGCAATATTTAAGGACTCTGCTTCAGTATTTAAGGACTCTGCTGAAGCATTTGAGGACTCTGCTGCATTATTTAATGACTTTGCTGAAGCATTTGAGGACTCTGCTGCATTATTAGAGGACTCTGCTGCATTATTTAATGACTTTGTTGGATTTTTTAAGGACTCTGCTGCATTATTTAAGGAATTTGCTGCTATATTAAAGGACTCTGCTTCAGTATTTAAGGACTCTGCTGCGGTATTTAAGGACTCTGCTGCATTATTTAAGGACTCTGCTGCATTATTTAAGGACTTTGCTGCATTATTTAAGGAATTTGTTGCATTATTTAAGGACTCTGCTGCATTATTTAAGGACTTTGCTGCAATATTTAAGGACTCTGCTTCAGTATTTAAGGACTCTGCTGCATTATTTAAGGACGTTGTTGCATTATTTAAGGACTCTGCTGCATTATTTAAGGACTTTACTGCATTATTTAAGGACTCTGCTGCATTATTTAAGGACTTTGTTGCATTATTTAAGGACTCTGCTGCATTACTTAAGGACTCTGCTGCATTATTTAACGACGTTGTTGCATTATTTAAGAACTGTGCGGCATTATTTAAGGACTTTGCTGCATTATTTAAGGACTATGCTGCATTATTTAATGACTTTGCTGAAGCATTTGAGGACTCTGCTGCATTATTAGAGGACTCTGCTGCATTATTTAAGGACTTGCTGCATTATTTAATGACTTTGTTGGATTTCTTAAGGACTCTGCTGCATTATTTAAGGAATTTGCTGCTATATTAAAGGACTCTGCTTCAGTATTTAAGGACTCTGCTGCGGTATTTAAGGACCCTGCTGCATTATTTTAGGACTCTGCTGCATTATTTAAGGACTTTGCTGCATTATTTAAGGAATCTGCTGCATTATTTAAGGACTTTGTTGCATTATCTAAGGACTCTGCTGCATTATTGAAGGACTTTGCTGCATTATTTAAGGACTCTGCTGCATTATTTAAGGACTTTGCTGCAATATTTAAGGACTCTGCTTCAGTATTTAAGGACTCTGCTGAAGCATTTGAGGACTCTGCTGCATTATTTAATGACTTTGCTGAAGCATTTGAGGACTCTGCTGCATTATTAGAGGACTCTGCTGCATTATTTAATGACTTTGTTGGATTTTTTAAGGACTCTGCTGCATTATTTAAGGAATTTGCTGCTATATTAAAGGACTCTGCTTCAGTATTTAAGGACTCTGCTGCGGTATTTAAGGACTCTGCTGCATTATTTAAGGACTCTGCTGCATTATTTAAGGACTTTGCTGCATTATTTAAGGAATTTGTTGCATTATTTAAGGACTCTGCTGCATTATTTAAGGACTTTGCTGCAATATTTAAGGACTCTGCTTCAGTATTTAAGTACTCTGCTGCATTATTTAAGGACGTTGTTGCATTATTTAAGGACTCTGCTGCATTATTTAAGGACTTTACTGCATTATTTAAGGACTCTGCTGCATTATTTAAGGACTTTGTTGCATTATTTAAGGACTCTGCTGCATTAGTTAAGGACTTTGCTGCATTATTTAAGGACTCTGCTGCATTATTTAACGACGTTGTTGCATTATTTAAGAACTGTGCGGCATTATTTAAGGACTTTGCTGCATTATTTAAGGACTATGCTGCATTATTTAATGACTTTGCTGAAGCATTTGAGGACTCTGCTGCATTATTAGAGGACTCTGCTGCATTATTTAAGGACTTGCTGCATTATTTAATGACTTTGTTGGATTTTTTAAGGACTCTGCTGCATTATTTAAGGAATTTGCTGCTATATTAAAGGACTCTGCTTCAGTATTTAAGGACTCTGCTGCGGTATTTAAGGACTCTGCTGCATTATTTAAGGACTCTGCTGCATTATTTAAGGACTTTGCTGCATTATTTAAGGAATCTGCTGCATTATTTAAGGACTTTGTTGCATTATCTAAGGACTCTGCTGCATTATTGAAGGACTTTGCTGCAATATTTAAGGACTCTGCTTCAGTATTTAAGGACTCTGCTGCATTATTTAAGGACTTTGTTGCATTATTTAAGGACTCTGCTGCATTATTTAAGGACTTTGCTGCATTATTTATGGACTCTGCTGCATTATTTAAGGACTTTGCTGCAATATTTAAGGACTCTGCTTCAGTATTTAAGGACTCTGCTGCATTATTTAAGGACTTTGTTGCATTATTTAAGGACTCTGCTGCATTATTTAAGTACTTTGCTGCATTATTTAAGGACTCTGCTGCATTGTTTAAGGACTCTGCTGAAGCATTTGAGGACTCTGCTGCATTATTTAATCACTTTGCTGCGGTATTTAAGGACTCTGTTGCATTATTTAAGGACTTTGTTGCATTATTTAAGGACTCTGCTGCATTAGTTAAGGACTTTGCTGCATTATTTAAGGACTCTGATGCATTATTTAACGACGTTGTTGCATTATTTAAGAACTGTGCTGCATTATTTAAGGACTTTGCTGCATTATTTAAGGACTATGCTGCATTATTTAATGACTTTGCTGAAGCATTTGAGGACTCTGCTGCATTATTAGAGGACTCTGCTGCATTATTTAATGACTTTGTTGGATTTTTTAAGGACTCTGCTGCATTATTTAAGGAATTTGCTGCTATATTAATGGACTCTGCTTCAGTATTTAAGGACTCTGCTGCGGTATTTAAGGACTCTGCTGCATTATTTGAGGACTCTGCTGCATTATTTAAGGACTTTGTTGCATTATTTAAGGACTCTGCTGCATTATTTAAGGACTTTGCTGCAATATTTAAGGACTCTGCTTCAGTATTTAAGGACTCTGCTGCATTATTTAAGGACTTTGCTGCATTATTTAAGGACTTTGTTGCATTATTTAAGTACTCTGCTGCATTATTTAAGGACTTTGTTGCATTATTTAAGGACTCTGCTGCATTATTTAAGGACTTTGTTGCATTATTTAATGACTCTGC
The DNA here is from genome assembly GCF_046119375.1 of Phyllobates terribilis. Taxonomy (NCBI): domain Eukaryota; kingdom Metazoa; phylum Chordata; class Amphibia; order Anura; family Dendrobatidae; genus Phyllobates; species Phyllobates terribilis. The sequence goes on from NW_027362905.1 coordinate 4,340,886, forward strand.
TGCATTATTTAAGGACTTTGCAGCAATATTTAACGACTCTGCTTCAGTATTTAAGGACTCTGCTGCATTATTTAAGGACTTTGTTGCATTATTTAAGGACTCTGCTGCATTATTTAAGGACTTTGCTGTATTATTTAAGGACAATGCTGCATTATTTAAGGACTCTGCTGAAGCATTTGAGGACTCTGCTGCATTATTTAAGCCCTTTGCTGCGGTATTTAAGGACTCTGTTGCATTATTTAAGGACTTTGTTGCATTATTTAAGGACTCTGCTGCATTATTTAAGGACTTTGCTGCATTATTTAAGGACTTTACTGCATTATTTAACGACGTTGTTGCATTATTTAAGAACTGTTCTGCATTATTTAAGGACTTTGCTGCATTATTTAAGGAATATGCTGCATTATTTAATGAATTTGCTGAAGCATTTGAGGACTCTGCTGCATTATTAGAGGACTCTGCTGCATTATTTAAGGATTGGCTGCATTATTTAATGACTTTGTTGGATTTTTTAAGGACTCTGCTGCATTATTTAAGGACATTGTTGCATTATTTAATGACTCTGCTGCATTATTTAAGGACTTTGCAGCAATATTTAAGGACTCTGCTTCAGTATTTAAGGACTCTGCTGCATTATTTAAGGATTTTGTTGCATTATTTAAGGACTCTGCTGCATTATTTAAGGACTTTGCTGCATTATTTAAGGACACTGCTGCATTATTTAAGGACTCTGCTGAAGCATTTGAGGACTCTGCTGCATTATTTAAGCACTTTGTGGCGGTATTTAAGGACTCTGTTGCATTATTTAAGGACTTTGTTGCATTATTTAAGGACTCTGCTGCATTAGTTAAGGAGTTTGCTGCATTATTTAAGGACTCTGCTGCATTATTTAACGACGTTGTTGCATTATTTAAGAACTGTGCTGCATTATTTAAGGACTTTGCTGCATTATTTAAGGACTATGCTGCATTATTTAATGACTTTGCTGAAGCATTTGAGGACTCTGCTGCATTATTAGAGGACTCTGCTGCATTATTTAAGGACTTGCTGCATTATTTAATGACTTTGTTGGATTTCTTAAGGACTCTGCTGCATTATTTAAGGAATTTGCTGCTATATTAAAGGACTCTGCTTCAGTATTTAAGGACTCTGCTGCGGTATTTAAGGACCCTGCTGCATTATTTTAGGACTCTGCTGCATTATTTAAGGACTTTGCTGCATTATTTAAGGAATCTGCTGCATTATTTAAGGACTTTGTTGCATTATCTAAGGACTCTGCTGCATTATTGAAGGACTTTGCTGCATTATTTAAGGACTCTGCTGCATTATTTAAGGACTTTGCTGCAATATTTAAGGACTCTGCTTCAGTATTTAAGGACTCTGCTGAAGCATTTGAGGACTCTGCTGCATTATTTAATGACTTTGCTGAAGCATTTGAGGACTCTGCTGCATTATTAGAGGACTCTGCTGCATTATTTAATGACTTTGTTGGATTTTTTAAGGACTCTGCTGCATTATTTAAGGAATTTGCTGCTATATTAAAGGACTCTGCTTCAGTATTTAAGGACTCTGCTGCGGTATTTAAGGACTCTGCTGCATTATTTAAGGACTCTGCTGCATTATTTAAGGACTTTGCTGCATTATTTAAGGAATTTGTTGCATTATTTAAGGACTCTGCTGCATTATTTAAGGACTTTGCTGCAATATTTAAGGACTCTGCTTCAGTATTTAAGGACTCTGCTGAAGCATTTGAGGACTCTGCTGCATTATTTAATGACTTTGCTGAAGCATTTGAGGACTCTGCTGCATTATTAGAGGACTCTGCTGCATTATTTAATGACTTTGTTGGATTTTTTAAGGACTCTGCTGCATTATTTAAGGAATTTGCTGCTATATTAAAGGACTCTGCTTCAGTATTTAAGGACTCTGCTGCGGTATTTAAGGACTCTGCTGCATTATTTAAGGACTCTGCTGCATTATTTAAGGACTTTGCTGCATTATTTAAGGAATTTGTTGCATTATTTAAGGACTCTGCTGCATTATTTAAGGACTTTGCTGCAATATTTAAGGACTCTGCTTCAGTATTTAAGGACTCTGCTGCATTATTTAAGGACGTTGTTGCATTATTTAAGGACTCTGCTGCATTATTTAAGGACTTTACTGCATTATTTAAGGACCCTGCTGCATTATTTAAGGACTTTGTTGCATTATTTAAGGACTCTGCTGCATTAGTTAAGGACTTTGCTGCATTATTTAAGGACTCTGCTGCATTATTTAACGACGTTGTTGCATTATTTAAGAACTGTGCGGCATTATTTAAGGACTTTGCTGCATTATTTAAGGACTATGCTGCATTATTTAATGACTTTGCTGAAGCATTTGAGGACTCTGCTGCATTATTAGAGGACTCTGCTGCATTATTTAAGGACTTGCTGCATTATTTAATGACTTTGTTGGATTTTTTAAGGACTCTGCTGCATTATTTAAGGAATTTGCTGCTATATTAAAGGACTCTGCTTCAGTATTTAAGGACTCTGCTGCGGTATTTAAGGACTCTGCTGCATTATTTAAGGACTCTGCTGCATTATTTAAGGACTTTGCTGCATTATTTAAGGAATCTGCTGCATTATTTAAGGACTTTGTTGCATTATCTAAGGACTCTGCTGCATTATTGAAGGACTTTGCTGCAATATTTAAGGACTCTGCTTCAGTATTTAAGGACTCTGCTGCATTATTTAAGGACTTTGTTGCATTATTTAAGGACTCTGCTGCATTATTTAAGGACTTTGCTGCATTATTTATGGACTCTGCTGCATTATTTAAGGACTTTGCTGCAATATTTAAGGACTCTGCTTCAGTATTTAAGGACTCTGCTGCATTATTTAAGGACTTTGCTGCATTATTTAATGACTCTGCTGCATTATTTAAGGACTCTGCTGAAGCATTTGAGGACTCTGCTGCATTATTTAAGCACTTTGCTGCGGTATTTAAGGACTCTGTTGCATTATTTAAGGACTCTGCTGCATTATTTAAGGACTTTGTTGCATTATTTAAGGACTCTGCTGCATTATTTAAGGACTTTGCTGCAATATTTAAGGACTCTGCTTCAGAATTTAAGGACTCTGCTGCATTATTTAAGGACTTTGCTGCATTATTTAAGGACTTTGTTGCATTATTTAAGTACTCTGCTGCATTATTTAAGGACTTTGTTGCATTATTTAAGGACTCTGCTGCATTATTTAAGGACTTTGTTGCATTATTTAATGACTCTGCTGCATTATTTAAGGACTTTGCAGCAATATTTAAGGTCTCTGCTTCAGTATTTAAGGACTCTGCTGCATTATTTAAGGACTTTGTTGCATTATTTAAGGACTCTGCTGCATTATTTAAGGACTTTGCTGTATTATTTAAGGACAATGCTGCATTATTTAAGGACTCTGCTGAAGCATTTGAGGACTCTGCTGCATTATTTAAGCCCTTTGCTGCGGTATTTAAGGACTCTGTTGCATTATTTAAGGACTTTGTTGCATTATTTAAGGACTCTGCTGCATTATTTAAGGACTTTGCTGCATTATTTAAGGACTCTGCTGCATTATTTAACGACGTTGTTGCATTATTTAAGAACTGTTCTGCATTATTTAAGGACTTTGCTGCATTATTTAAGGAATATGCTGCATTATTTAATGAATTTGCTGAAGCATTTGAGGACTCTGCTGCATTATTAGAGGACTCTGCTGCATTATTTAAGGACTTGCTGCATTATTTAATGACTTTGTTGGATTTTTTAAGGACTCTGCTGCATTATTTAAGGACATTGTTGCATTATTTAATGACTCTGCTGCATTATTTAAGGACTTTGCAGCAATATTTAAGGACTCTGCTTCAGTATTTAAGGACTCTGCTGCATTATTTAAGGACTTTGTTGCATTATTTAAGGACTCTGCTGCATTATTTAAGGACTTTGCTGCATTATTTAAGGACACTGCTGCATTATTTAAGGACTCTGCTGAAGCATTTGAGGACTCTGCTGCATTATTTAAGCACTTTGCGGCGGTATTTAAGGACTCTGTTGCATTATTTAAGGACTTTGTTGCATTATTTAAGGACTCTGCTGCATTAGTTAAGGAGTTTGCTGCATTATTTAAGGACTCTGCTGCATTATTTAACGACGTTGCTGCATTATTTAAGAACTGTGCTGCATTATTTAAGGACTTTGCTGCATTATTTAAGGACTATGCTGCATTATTTAATGACTTTGCTGAAGCATTTGAGGACTCTGCTGCATTATTAGAGGACTCTGCTGCATTATTTAAGGACTTGCTGCATTATTTAATGACTTTGTTGGATTTCTTAAGGACTCTGCTGCATTATTTAAGGAATTTGCTGCTATATTAAAGGACTCTGCTTCAGTATTTAAGGACTCTGCTGCGGTATTTAAGGACCCTGCTGCATTATTTTAGGACTCTGCTGCATTATTTAAGGACTTTGCTGCATTATTTAAGGATTCTGCTGCATTATTTAAGGACTTTGTTGCATTATCTAAGGACTCTGCTGCATTATTGAAGGACTTTGCTGCATTATTTAAGGACTCTGCTGCATTATTTAAGGACTTTGCTGCAATATTTAAGGACTCTGCTTCAGTATTTAAGGACTCTGCTGAAGCATTTGAGGACTCTGCTGCATTATTTAATGACTTTGCTGAAGCATTTGAGGACTCTGCTGCATTATTAGAGGACTCTGCTGCATTATTTAATGACTTTGTTGGATTTTTTAAGGACTCTGCTGCATTATTTAAGGAATTTGCTGCTATATTAAAGGACTCTGCTTCAGTATTTAAGGACTCTGCTGCGGTATTTAAGGACTCTGCTGCATTATTTAAGGACTCTGCTGCATTATTTAAGGACTTTGCTGCATTATTTAAGGAATTTGTTGCATTATTTAAGGACTCTGCTGCATTATTTAAGGACTTTGCTGCAATATTTAAGGACTCTGCTTCAGTATTTAAGGACTCTGCTGCATTATTTAAGGACGGTGTTGCATTATTTAAGGACTCTGCTGCATTATTTAAGGACTTTACTGCATTATTTAAGGACTCTGCTGCATTATTTAAGGACTTTGTTGCATTATTTAAGGACTCTGCTGCATTAGTTAAGGACTTTGCTGCATTATTTAAGGACTCTGCTGCATTATTTAACGACGTTGTTGCATTATTTAAGAACTGTGCTGCATTATTTAAGGACTTTGCTGCATTATTTAAGGACTATGCTGCATTATTTAATGACTTTGCTGAAGCATTTGAGGACTCTGCTGCATTATTAGAGGACTCTGCTGCATTATTTAATGACTTTGTTGGATTTTTTAAGGACTCTGCTGCATTATTTAAGGAATTTGCTGCTATATTAATGGACTCTGCTTCAGTATTTAAGGACTCTGCTGCGGTATTTAAGGACTCTGCTGCATTATTTAAGGACTCTGCTGCATTATTTAAGGACTTTTCTGCATTATTTAAGGACTCTGCTGCATTATTTAAGGACTTTGTTGCATTATTTAAGGACTCTAATGCATTATTTAAGGACTTTGCTGCAATATTTAAGGACTCTGCTGCATTAGTTAAGGACTTTGCTGCATTATTTAAGGACTCTGCTGCATTATTTAACGACTTTACTGCATTATTTAAGGACTCTGCTGCATTATTTAAGGACTTTGTTGCATTATTTAAGGACTCTGCTGCATTAGTTAAGGACTTTGCTGCAATATTTAAGGACTCTGCTTCAGTATTTAAGGACTCTGCTGCATTATTTAAGGACGTTGTTGCATTATTTAAGGACTCTGCTGCATTATTTAAGGACTTTACTGCATTATTTAAGGACCCTGCTGCATTATTTAAGGACTTTGTTGCATTATTTAAGGACTCTGCTGCATTAGTTAAGGACTTTGCTGCATTATTTAAGGACTCTGCTGCATTATTTAACGACGTTGTTGCATTATTTAAGAACTGTGCGGCATTATTTAAGGACTTTGCTGCATTATTTAAGGACTATGCTGCATTATTTAATGACTTTGCTGAAGCATTTGAGGACTCTGCTGCATTATTAGAGGACTCTGCTGCATTATTTAAGGACTTGCTGCATTATTTAATGACTTTGTTGGATTTTTTAAGGACTCTGCTGCATTATTTAAGGAATTTGCTGCTATATTAAAGGACTCTGCTTCAGTATTTAAGGACTCTGCTGCGGTATTTAAGGACTCTGCTGCATTATTTAAGGACTCTGCTGCATTATTTAAGGACTTTGCTGCATTATTTAAGGAATCTGCTGCATTATTTAAGGACTTTGTTGCATTATCTAAGGACTCTGCTGCATTATTGAAGGACTTTGCTGCAATATTTAAGGACTCTGCTTCAGTATTTAAGGACTCTGCTGCATTATTTAAGGACTTTGTTGCATTATTTAAGGACTCTGCTGCATTATTTAAGGACTTTGCTGCATTATTTATGGACTCTGCTGCATTATTTAAGGACTTTGCTGCAATATTTAAGGACTCTGCTTCAGTATTTAAGGACTCTGCTGCATTATTTAAGGACTTTGCTGCATTATTTAATGACTCTGCTGCATTATTTAAGGACTCTGCTGAAGCATTTGAGGACTCTGCTGCATTATTTAAGCACTTTGCTGCGGTATTTAAGGACTCTGTTGCATTATTTAAGGACTCTGCTGCATTATTTAAGGACTTTGTTGCATTATTTAAGGACTCTGCTGCATTATTTAAGGACTTTGCTGCAATATTTAAGGACTCTGCTTCAGAATTTAAGGACTCTGCTGCATTATTTAAGGACTTTGCTGCATTATTTAAGGACTTTGTTGCATTATTTAAGTACTCTGCTGCATTATTTAAGGACTTTGTTGCATTATTTAAGGACTCTGCTGCATTATTTAAGGACTTTGTTGCATTATTTAATGACTCTGCTGCATTATTTAAGGACTTTGCAGCAATATTTAAGGTCTCTGCTTCAGTATTTAAGGACTCTGCTGCATTATTTAAGGACTTTGTTGCATTATTTAAGGACTCTGCTGCATTATTTAAGGACTTTGCTGTATTATTTAAGGACAATGCTGCATTATTTAAGGACTCTGCTGAAGCATTTGAGGACTCTGCTGCATTATTTAAGCCCTTTGCTGCGGTATTTAAGGACTCTGTTGCATTATTTAAGGACTTTGTTGCATTATTTAAGGACTCTGCTGCATTATTTAAGGACTTTGCTGCATTATTTAAGGACTCTGCTGCATTATTTAACGACGTTGTTGCATTATTTAAGAACTGTTCTGCATTATTTAAGGACTTTGCTGCATTATTTAAGGAATATGCTGCATTATTTAATGAATTTGCTGAAGCATTTGAGGACTCTGCTGCATTATTAGAGGACTCTGCTGCATTATTTAAGGACTTGCTGCATTATTTAATGACTTTGTTGGATTTTTTAAGGACTCTGCTGCATTATTTAAGGACATTGTTGCATTATTTAATGACTCTGCTGCATTATTTAAGGACTTTGCAGCAATATTTAAGGACTCTGCTTCAGTATTTAAGGACTCTGCTGCATTATTTAAGGACTTTGTTGCATTATTTAAGGACTCTGCTGCATTATTTAAGGACTTTGCTGCATTATTTAAGGACACTGCTGCATTATTTAAGGACTCTGCTGAAGCATTTGAGGACTCTGCTGCATTATTTAAGCACTTTGCGGCGGTATTTAAGGACTCTGTTGCATTATTTAAGGACTTTGTTGCATTATTTAAGGACTCTGCTGCATTAGTTAAGGAGTTTGCTGCATTATTTAAGGACTCTGCTGCATTATTTAACGACGTTGCTGCATTATTTAAGAACTGTGCTGCATTATTTAAGGACTTTGCTGCATTATTTAAGGACTATGCTGCATTATTTAATGACTTTGCTGAAGCATTTGAGGACTCTGCTGCATTATTAGAGGACTCTGCTGCATTATTTAAGGACTTGCTGCATTATTTAATGACTTTGTTGGATTTCTTAAGGACTCTGCTGCATTATTTAAGGAATTTGCTGCTATATTAAAGGACTCTGCTTCAGTATTTAAGGACTCTGCTGCGGTATTTAAGGACCCTGCTGCATTATTTTAGGACTCTGCTGCATTATTTAAGGACTTTGCTGCATTATTTAAGGATTCTGCTGCATTATTTAAGGACTTTGTTGCATTATCTAAGGACTCTGCTGCATTATTGAAGGACTTTGCTGCATTATTTAAGGACTCTGCTGCATTATTTAAGGACTTTGCTGCAATATTTAAGGACTCTGCTTCAGTATTTAAGGACTCTGCTGAAGCATTTGAGGACTCTGCTGCATTATTTAATGACTTTGCTGAAGCATTTGAGGACTCTGCTGCATTATTAGAGGACTCTGCTGCATTATTTAATGACTTTGTTGGATTTTTTAAGGACTCTGCTGCATTATTTAAGGAATTTGCTGCTATATTAAAGGACTCTGCTTCAGTATTTAAGGACTCTGCTGCGGTATTTAAGGACTCTGCTGCATTATTTAAGGACTCTGCTGCATTATTTAAGGACTTTGCTGCATTATTTAAGGAATTTGTTGCATTATTTAAGGACTCTGCTGCATTATTTAAGGACTTTGCTGCAATATTTAAGGACTCTGCTTCAGTATTTAAGGACTCTGCTGCATTATTTAAGGACGGTGTTGCATTATTTAAGGACTCTGCTGCATTATTTAAGGACTTTACTGCATTATTTAAGGACTCTGCTGCATTATTTAAGGACTTTGTTGCATTATTTAAGGACTCTGCTGCATTAGTTAAGGACTTTGCTGCATTATTTAAGGACTCTGCTGCATTATTTAACGACGTTGTTGCATTATTTAAGAACTGTGCTGCATTATTTAAGGACTTTGCTGCATTATTTAAGGACTATGCTGCATTATTTAATGACTTTGCTGAAGCATTTGAGGACTCTGCTGCATTATTAGAGGACTCTGCTGCATTATTTAATGACTTTGTTGGATTTTTTAAGGACTCTGCTGCATTATTTAAGGAATTTGCTGCTATATTAATGGACTCTGCTTCAGTATTTAAGGACTCTGCTGCGGTATTTAAGGACTCTGCTGCATTATTTAAGGACTCTGCTGCATTATTTAAGGACTTTTCTGCATTATTTAAGGACTCTGCTGCATTATTTAAGGACTTTGTTGCATTATTTAAGGACTCTAATGCATTATTTAAGGACTTTGCTGCAATATTTAAGGACTCTGCTGCATTAGTTAAGGACTTTGCTGCATTATTTAAGGACTCTGCTGCATTATTTAACGACTTTACTGCATTATTTAAGGACTCTGCTGCATTATTTAAGGACTTTGTTGCATTATTTAAGGACTCTGCTGCATTAGTTAAGGAGTTTGCTGCATTATTTAAGGACTCTGCTGCATTATTTAACGACGTTGTTGCATTATTTAAGAACTGTGCTGCATTATTTAAGGACTTTGCTGCATTATTTAAGGACTATGCTGCATTATTTAATGACTTTGCTGAAGCATTTGAGGACTCTGCTGCATTATTAGAGGACTCTGCGGCATTATTTAAGGACTTGCTGCATTATTTAATGACTTTGTTGGATTTCTTAAGGACTCTGCTGCATTATTTAAGGAATTTGCTGCTATATTAAAGGACTCTGCTTCAGTATTTAAGGACTCTGCTGCGGTATTTAAGGACCCTGCTGCATTATTTTAGGACTCTGCTGCATTATTTAAGGACTTTGCTGCATTATTTAAGGAATCTGCTGCATTATTTAAGGACTTTGTTGCATTATCTAAGGACTCTGCTGCATTATTGAAGGACTTTGCTGCATTATTTAAGGACTCTGCTGCATTATTTAAGGACTTTGCTGCAATATTTAAGGACTCTGCTTCAGAATTTAAGGACTCTGCTGAAGCATTTGAGGACTCTGCTGCATTATTTAATGACTTTGCTGAAGCATTTGAGGACTCTGCTGCATTATTAGAGGACTCTGCTGCATTATTTAATGACTTTGTTGGATTTTTTAAGGACTCTGCTGCATTATTTAAGGAATTTGCTGCTATATTAAAGGACTCTGCTTCAGTATTTAAGGACTCTGCTGCGGTATTTAAGGACTCTGCTGCATTATTTAAGGACTCTGCTGCATTATTTAAGGACTTTGCTGCATTATTTAAGGAATTTGTTGCATTATTTAAGGACTCTGCTGCATTATTTAAGGACTTTGCTGCAATATTTAAGGACTCTGCTTCAGTATTTAAGGACTCTGCTGCATTATTTAAGGACGTTGTTGCATTATTTAAGGACTCTGCTGCATTATTTAAGGACTTTACTGCATTATTTAAGGACTCTGCTGCATTATTTAAGGACTTTGTTGCATTATTTAAGGACTCTGCTGCATTAGTTAAGGACTTTGCTGCATTATTTAAGGACTCTGCTGCATTATTTAACGACGTTGTTGCATTATTTAAGAACTGTGCGGCATTATTTAAGGACTTTGCTGCATTATTTAAGGACTATGCTGCATTATTTAATGACTTTGCTGAAGCATTTGAGGACTCTGCTGCATTATTAGAGGACTCTGCTGCATTATTTAAGGACTTGCTGCATTATTTAATGACTTTGTTGGATTTTTTAAGGACTCTGCTGCATTATTTAAGGAATTTGCTGCTATATTAAAGGACTCTGCTTCAGTATTTAAGGACTCTGCTGCGGTATTTAAGGACTCTGCTGCATTATTTAAGGACTCTGCTGCATTATTTAAGGACTTTGCTGCATTATTTAAGGAATCTGCTGCATTATTTAAGGACTTTGTTGCATTATCTAAGGACTCTGCTGCATTATTGAAGGACTTTGCTGCAATATTTAAGGACTCTGCTTCAGTATTTAAGGACTCTGCTGCATTATTTAAGGACTTTGTTGCATTATTTAAGGACTCTGCTGCATTATTTAAGGACTTTGCTGCATTATTTATGGACTCTGCTGCATTATTTAAGGACTTTGCTGCAATATTTAAGGACTCTGCTTCAGTATTTAAGGACTCTGCTGCATTATTTAAGGACTTTGTTGCATTATTTAAGGACTCTGCTGCATTATTTAAGTACTTTGCTGCATTGTTTAAGGACTCTGCTGAAGCATTTGAGGACTCTGCTGCATTATTTAATCACTTTGCTGCGGTATTTAAGGACTCTGTTGCATTATTTAAGGACTTTGTTGCATTATTTAAGGACTCTGCTGCATTAGTTAAGGACTTTGCTGCATTATTTAAGGACTCTGCTGCATTATTTAACGACGTTGTTGCATTATTTAAGAACTGTGCTGCATTAATTAAGGACTTTGCTGCATTATTTAAGGACTATGCTGCATTATTTAATGACTTTGCTGAAGCATTTGAGGACTCTGCTGCATTATTAGAGGACTCTGCTGCATTATTTAATGACTTTGTTGGATTTTTTAAGGACTCTGCTGCATTATTTAAGGAATTTGCTGCTATATTAATGGACTCTGCTTCAGTATTTAAGGACTCTGCTGCGGTATTTAAGGACTCTGCTGCATTATTTAAGGACTCTGCTGCATTATTTAAGGACTTTTCTGCATTATTTAAGGACTCTGCTGCATTATTTAAGGACGTTGTTGCATTATTTAAGGACTCTAATGCATTATTTAAGGACTTTGCTGCAATATTTAAGGACTCTGCTGCATTAGTTAAGGACTTTGCTGCATTATTTAAGGACTCTGCTGCATTATTTAACGACTTTACTGCATTATTTAAGGACTCTGCTGCATTATTTAAGGACTTTGTTGCATTATTTAAGGACTCTGCTGCATTAGTTAAGCACTATGCTGCATTATTTAATGACTTTGCTGAAGCATTTGAGGACTCTGCTGCATTATTAGAGGACTCTGCTGCATTATTCAAGGACTTGCTGCATTATTTAATGACTTTGTTGGATTTTTTAAGGACTCTGCTGCGTTATTTAAGGAATTTGCTGCTATATTAAAGGACTCTGCTTCAGTATTTAAGGACTCTGCTGCGGTATTTAAGGACTCTGCTGCATTATTTAAGGACTCTGCTGCATTATTTAAGGACTTTGCTGCATTATTTAAGGAATCTGCTGCATTATTTAAGGACTTTGTTGCATTATCTAAGGACTCTGCTGCATTATTGAAGGACTTTGCTGCAATATTTAAGGACTCTGCTTCAGTATTTAAGGACTCTGCTGCATTATTTAAGGACTTTGTTGCATTATTTAAGGACTCTGCTGCATTATTTAAGGACTTTATTGCATTATTTAAGGACTCTGCTGCATTATTTAAGGTCTTTGCTGCAATATTTAAGGACTCTGCTTCAGTATTTAAGGACTCTGCTGCAGTATTTAAGGACTCTGCTGCATTATTTAAGGACTCTGCTGCATTATTTAAGGACTTTGCTGCATTATTTAAGGAATCTGCTGCATTATTTAAGGACTTTGTTGCATTATCTAAGGACTCTGCTGCATTATTGAAGGACTTTGCAGCAATATTTAAGGACTCTGCTTCAGTATTTAAGGACTCTGCTGCATTATTTAAGTACTTTGTTGCATTATTTAAGGACTCTGCTGCATTATTTAAGGACTTTGTTGCATTATTTAAGGACTCTGCTGCATTATTTAAGGACTTTGCTGCAATATTTAAGGACTTTGCTTCAGTATTTAAGGACTCTGCTGCATTATTTAAGGACTTTGTTGCATTATTTAAGGACTCTGCTGCATTATTTAAGGACTCTGCTGCATTTTTTAAGGACTCTGCTGAAGCATTTGAGGACTCTGCTGCATTATTTAAGCACTTTGCTGCAGTATTTAAGGACTCTGTTGCATTATTTAAGGACTTTGTTGCATTATTTAAGGACTCTGCTGCATTAGTTAAGGACTTTGCTGCATTATTTAAGGACTCTGCTGCATTATTTACAGACGTTGTTGCATTATTTAAGAACTGTGCTGCTTTATTTAAGGACTTTGCATTATTTAAGGACTATGCTGCATTATTTAATGACTTTGCTGAAGCATTTGAGGACTCTGCTGCATTATTAGAGGACTCTGCTGCATTATTTAATGACTTTGTTGGATTTTTTAAGGACTCTGCTGCATTATTTAAGGAATTTGCTGCTATATTAAAGGACTCTGCTTCAGTATTTAAGGACTCTGCTGCGGTATTTAAGGACTCTGCTGCATTATTTAAGGACTTTGCTGCATTATTTAAGGACTCTGCTGCATTATTTAAGGACTTTGCTGCATTATTTAAGGACTCTGCTGCATTGTTTAAGGACTCTGCTGAAGCATTTGAGGACTCTGCTGCATTATTTAATCACTTTGCTGCGGTATTTAAGGACTCTGTTGCATTATTTAAGGACTTTGTTGCATTATTTAAGGACTCTGCTGCATTAGTTAAGGACTTTGCTGCATTATTTAAGGACTCTGCTGCATTATTTAACGACGTTGTTGCATTATTTAAGAACTGTGCTGCATTATTTAAGGACTTTGCTGCATTATTTAAGGACTATGCTGCATTATTTAATGACTTTGCTGAAGCATTTGAGGACTCTGCTGCATTATTAGAGGACTCTGCTGCATTATTTAATGACTTTGTTGGATTTTTTAAGGACTCTGCTGCATTATTTAAGGAATTTGCTGCTATATTAATGGACTCTGCTTCAGTATTTAAGGACTCTGCTGCGGTATTTAAGGACTCTGCTGCATTATTTAAGGACTCTGCTGCATTATTTAAGGACTTTTCTGCATTATTTAAGGACTCTGCTGCATTATTTAAGGACGTTGTTGCATTATTTAAGGACTCTAATGCATTATTTAAGGACTTTGCTGCAATATTTAAGGACTCTGCTGCATTAGTTAAGGACTTTGCTGCATTATTTAAGGACTCTGCTGCATTATTTAACGACTTTACTGCATTATTTAAGGACTCTGCTGCATTATTTAAGGACTTTGTTGCATTATTTAAGGACTCTGCTGCATTAGTTAAGCACTATGCTGCATTATTTAATGACTTTGCTGAAGCATTTGAGGACTCTGCTGCATTATTAGAGGACTCTGCTGCATTATTCAAGGACTTGCTGCATTATTTAATGACTTTGTTGGATTTTTTAAGGACTCTGCTGCGTTATTTAAGGAATTTGCTGCTATATTAAAGGACTCTGCTTCAGTATTTAAGGACTCTGCTGCGGTATTTAAGGACTCTGCTGCATTATTTAAGGACTCTGCTGCATTATTTAAGGACTTTGCTGCATTATTTAAGGAATCTGCTGCATTATTTAAGGACTTTGTTGCATTATCTAAGGACTCTGCTGCATTATTGAAGGACTTTGCTGCAATATTTAAGGACTCTGCTTCAGTATTTAAGGACTCTGCTGCATTATTTAAGGACTTTGTTGCATTATTTAAGGACTCTGCTGCATTATTTAAGGACTTTGTTGCATTATTTAAGGACTCTGCTGCATTATTTAAGGTCTTTGCTGCAATATTTAAGGACTCTGCTTCAGTATTTAAGGACTCTGCTGCAGTATTTAAGGACTCTGCTGCATTATTTAAGGACTCTGCTGCATTATTTAAGGACTTTGCTGCATTATTTAAGGAATCTGCTGCATTATTTAAGGACTTTGTTGCATTATCTAAGGACTCTGCTGCATTATTGAAGGACTTTGCAGCAATATTTAAGGACTCTGCTTCAGTATTTAAGGACTCTGCTGCATTATTTAAGGACTTTGTTGCATTATTTAAGGACTCTGCTGCATTATTTAAGGACTTTGTTGCATTATTTAAGGACTCTGCTGCATTATTTAAGGACTTTGCTGCAATATTTAAGGACTTTGCTTCAGTATTTAAGGACTCTGCTGCATTATTTAAGGACTTTGTTGCATTATTTAAGGACTCTGCTGCATTATTTAAGGACTCTGCTGCATTTTTTAAGGACTCTGCTGAAGCATTTGAGGACTCTGCTGCATTATTTAATCACTTTGCTGCGGTATTTAAGGACTCTGTTGCATTATTTAAGGACTTTGTTGCATTATTTAAGGACTCTGCTGCATTAGTTAAGGACTTTGCTGCATTATTTAAGGACTCTGCTGCATTATTTACAGACGTTGTTGCATTATTTAAGAACTGTGCTGCTTTATTTAAGGACTTTGCATTATTTAAGGACTATGCTGCATTATTTAATGACTTTGCTGAAGCATTTGAGGACTCTGCTGCATTATTAGAGGACTCTGCTGCATTATTTAATGACTTTGTTGGATTTTTTAAGGACTCTGCTGCATTATTTAAGGAATTTGCTGCTATATTAAAGGACTCTGCTTCAGTATTTAAGGACTCTGCTGCGGTATTTAAGGACTCTGCTGCATTATTTAAGGACTCTGCTGCATTATTTAAGGACTTTGCTGCATTATTTAAGGACTCTGCTGCATTATTTAAGGACTTTGTTGCATTATTTAAGGACTCTAATGCATTATTTAAGGACTTTGCTGCAATATTTAAGGACTCTGCTTCAGTATTTAAGGACTCTGCTGCATTATTTAAGGACGTTGTTGCATTATTTTAGGACTCTGCTGCATTATTTAAGGACTTTACTGCATTATTTAAGGACTCTGCTGCATTATTTAAGGACTTTCTTGCATTATTTAAGGACTCTGCTGCATTAGTTAAGGACTTTGCTGCATTATTTAAGGACTCTGCTGCATTATTTAACGACGTTGTTGCATTACTTAAGAACTGTGCTGCATTATTTAAGGACTTTGCTGCATTATTTAAGGACTATGCTGCATTATTTAATGACTTTGCTGAAGCATTTGAGGACTCTGCTGCATTATTAGAGGACTCTGCTGCATTATTTAAGGACTTGCTGCATTATTTAATGACTTTGTTGGATTTTTTTATGGACTCTGCTGCATTATTTAAGGAATTTGCTGCTATATTAAAGGACTCTGCTTCAGTATTTAAGGACTCTTCTGCGGTATTTAAGGACTCTGCTGCATTATTTAAGGACTCTGCTGCATTATTTAAGGACTTTGCTGCATTATTTAAGGAATCTGCTGCATTATTTAAGGACTTTGTTGCATTATCTAAGGACTCTGCTGCATTATTGAAGGACTTTGCTGCAATATTTAAGGACTCTGCTTCAGTATTTAAGGACTCTGCTGCATTATTTAAGGACTTTGTTGCATTATTTAAGGACTCTGCTGCATTAGATAAGGACTTTGCTGCATTATTTAAGGACTCTGCTGCATTATTTAACGACTTTGCTGCAATATTTAAGGACTCTGCTTCAGTATTTGAGGACTCTGCTGCATTATTTAAGGACTTTGTTGCATTATTTAAGGACTCTGCTGCATTATTTAAGGACTTTGCTGCATTATTTAAGGACTCTGCTGCATTATTTAAGGACTTTGTTGCATTATTTAAGGACTCTGCTGCATTAGTTAAGCACTATGCTGCATTATTTAATGACTTTGCTGAAGCATTTGAGGACTCTGCTGCATTATTAGAGGACTCTGCTGCATTATTCAAGGACTTGCTGCATTATTTAATGACTTTGTTGGATTTTTTAAGGACTCTGCTGCGTTATTTAAGGAATTTGCTGCTATATTAAAGGACTCTGCTTCAGTATTTAAGGACTCTGCTGCGGTATTTAAGGACTCTGCTGCATTATTTAAGGACTCTGCTGCATTATTTAAGGACTTTGCTGCATTATTTAAGGAATCTGCTGCATTATTTAAGGACTTTGTTGCATTATCTAAGGACTCTGCTGCATTATTGAAGGACTTTGCTGCAATATTTAAGGACTCTGCTTCAGTATTTAAGGACTCTGCTGCATTATTTAAGGACTTTGTTGCATTATTTAAGGACTCTGCTGCATTATTTAAGGACTTTGTTGCATTATTTAAGGACTCTGCTGCATTATTTAAGGTCTTTGCTGCAATATTTAAGGACTCTGCTTCAGTATTTAAGGACTCTGCTGCAGTATTTAAGGACTCTGCTGCATTATTTAAGGACTCTGCTGCATTATTTAAGGACTTTGCTGCATTATTTAAGGAATCTGCTGCATTATTTAAGGACTTTGTTGCATTATCTAAGGACTCTGCTGCATTATTGAAGGACTTTGCAGCAATATTTAAGGACTCTGCTTCAGTATTTAAGGACTCTGCTGCATTATTTAAGGACTTTGTTGCATTATTTAAGGACTCTGCTGCATTATTTAAGGACTTTGTTGCATTATTTAAGGACTCTGCTGCATTATTTAAGGACTTTGCTGCAATATTTAAGGACTTTGCTTCAGTATTTAAGGACTCTGCTGCATTATTTAAGGACTTTGTTGCATTATTTAAGGACTCTGCTGCATTATTTAAGGACTCTGCTGCATTTTTTAAGGACTCTGCTGAAGCATTTGAGGACTCTGCTGCATTATTTAAGCACTTTGCTGCGGTATTTAAGGACTCTGTTGCATTATTTAAGGACTTTGTTGCATTATTTAAGGACTCTGCTGCATTAGTTAAGGACTTTGCTGCATTATTTAAGGACTCTGCTGCATTATTTACAGACGTTGTTGCATTATTTAAGAACTGTGCTGCTTTATTTAAGGACTTTGCATTATTTAAGGACTATGCTGCATTATTTAATGACTTTGCTGAAGCATTTGAGGACTCTGCTGCATTATTAGAGGACTCTGCTGCATTATTTAATGACTTTGTTGGATTTTTTAAGGACTCTGCTGCATTATTTAAGGAATTTGCTGCTATATTAAAGGACTCTGCTTCAGTATTTAAGGACTCTGCTGCGGTATTTAAGGACTCTGCTGCATTATTTAAGGACTCTGCTGCATTATTTAAGGACTTTGCTGCATTATTAAAGGACTCTGCTGCATTATTTAAGGACTTTGTTGCATTATTTAAGGACTCTAATGCATTATTTAAGGACTTTGCTGCAATATTTAAGGACTCTGCTTCAGTATTTAAGGACTCTGCTGCATTATTTAAGGACGTTGTTGCATTATTTTAGGACTCTGCTGCATTATTTAAGGACTTTACTGCATTATTTAAGGACTCTGCTGCATTATTTAAGGACTTTCTTGCATTATTTAAGGACTCTGCTGCATTAGTTAAGGACTTTGCTGCATTATTTAAGGACTCTGCTGCATTATTTAACGACGTTGTTGCATTACTTAAGAACTGTGCTGCATTATTTAAGGACTTTGCTGCATTATTTAAGGACTATGCTGCATTATTTAATGACTTTGCTGAAGCATTTGAGGACTCTGCTGCATTATTAGAGGACTCTGCTGCATTATTTAAGGACTTGCTGCATTATTTAATGACTTTGTTGGATTTTTTTATGGACTCTGCTGCATTATTTAAGGAATTTGCTGCTATATTAAAGGACTCTGCTTCAGTATTTAAGGACTCTTCTGCGGTATTTAAGGACTCTGCTGCATTATTTAAGGACTCTGCTGCATTATTTAAGGACTTTGCTGCATTATTTAAGGAATCTGCTGCATTATTTAAGGACTTTGTTGCATTATCTAAGGACTCTGCTGCATTATTGAAGGACTTTGCTGCAATATTTAAGGACTCTGCTTCAGTATTTAAGGACTCTGCTGCATTATTTAAGGACTTTGTTGCATTATTTAAGGACTCTGCTGCATTAGATAAGGACTTTGCTGCATTATTTAAGGACTCTGCTGCATTATTTAAGGACTTTGCTGCAATATTTAAGGACTCTGCTTCAGTATTTAAGGACTCTGCTGCATTATTTAAGGACTTTGTTGCATTATTTAAGGACTCTGCTGCATTATTTAAGGACTTTGCTGCATTATTTAAGGACTCTGCTGCATTATTTAAGGACTCTGCTGAAGCATTTGAGGACTCTGCTGCATTATTTAAGCACTTTGCTGCGGTATTTAAGGACTCTGTTGCATTATTTAAGGACTCTGCTGCATTATTTAAGGACTTTGTTGCATTATTTAAGGACTCTAATGCATTATTTAAGGACTTTGCTGCAATATTTTAGGACTCTGCTGCATTAGTTAAGGACTTTGCTGCATTATTTAAGGACTCTGCTGCATTATTTAACGACTTTACTGCATTATTTAAGGACTCTGCTGCATTATTTAAGGACTTTGTTGCATTATTTAAGGACTCTGCTGCATTAGTTAAGCACTATGCTGCATTATTTAATGACTTTGCTGAAGCATTTGAGGACTCTGCTGCATTATTAGAGGACTCTGCTGCATTATTCAAGGACTTGCTGCATTATTTAATGACTTTGTTGGATTTTTTAAGGACTCTGCTGCGTTATTTAAGGAATTTGCTGCTATATTAAAGGACTCTGCTTCAGTATTTAAGGACTCTGCTGCGGTATTTAAGGACTCTGCTGCATTATTTAAGGACTCTGCTGCATTATTTAAGGACTTTGCTGCATTATTTAAGGAATCTGCTGCATTATTTAAGGACTTTGTTGCATTATCTAAGGACTCTGCTGCATTATTGAAGGACTTTGCTGCAATATTTAAGGACTCTGCTTCAGTATTTAAGGACTCTGCTGCATTATTTAAGGACTTTGTTGCATTATTTAAGGACTCTGCTGCATTATTTAAGGACTTTGTTGCATTATTTAAGGACTCTGCTGCAGTATTTATGGTCTTTGCTGCAATATTTAAGGACTCTGCTTCAGTATTTAAGGACTCTGCTGCAGTATTTAAGGACTCTGCTGCATTATTTAAGGACTTTGCTGCATTATTTAAGGAATCTGCTGCATTATTTAAGGACTTTGTTGCATTATCTAAGGACTCTGCTGCATTATTGAAGGACTTTGCAGCAATATTTAAGGACTCTGCTTCAGTATTTAAGGACTCTGCTGCATTATTTAAGGACTTTGTTGCATTATTTAAGGACTCTGCTGCATTATTTAAGGACTTTGTTGCATTATTTAAGGACTCTGCTGCATTATTTAAGGACTTTGCTGCAATATTTAAGGACTTTGCTTCAGTATTTAAGGACTCTGCTGCATTATTTAAGGACTTTGTTGCATTATTTAAGGACTCTGCTGCATTATTTAAGGACTCTGCTGCATTTTTTAAGGACTCTGCTGAAGCATTTGAGGACTCTGCTGCATTATTTAAGCACTTTGCTGCGGTATTTAAGGACTCTGTTGCATTATTTAAGGACTTTGTTGCATTATTTAAGGACTCTGCTGCATTAGTTAAGGACTTTGCTGCATTATTTAAGGACTCTGCTGCATTATTTACAGACGTTGTTGCATTATTTAAGAACTGTGCTGCTTTATTTAAGGACTTTGCATTATTTAAGGACTATGCTGCATTATTTAATGACTTTGCTGAAGCATTTGAGGACTCTGCTGCATTATTAGAGGACTCTGCTGCATTATTTAATGACTTTGTTGGATTTTTTAAGGACTCTGCTGCATTATTTAAGGAATTTGCTGCTATATTAAAGGACTCTGCTTCAGTATTTAAGGACTCTGCTGCGGTATTTAAGGACTCTGCTGCATTATTTAAGGACTCTGCTGCATTATTTAAGGACTTTGCTGCATTATTTAAGGACTCTGCTGCATTATTTAAGGACTTTGTTGCATTATTTAAGGACTTTGCTGCAATATTTAAGGACTCTGCTTCAGTATTTAAGGACTCTGCTGCATTATTTAAGGACGTTGTTGCATTATTTTAGGACTCTGCTGCATTATTTAAGGACTTTACTGCATTATTTAAGGACTCTGCTGCATTATTTAAGGACTTTCTTGCATTATTTAAGGACTCTGCTGCATTAGTTAAGGACTTTGCTGCATTATTTAAGGACTCTGCTGCATTATTTAACGACGTTGTTGCATTACTTAAGAACTGTGCTGCATTATTTAAGGACTTTGCTGCATTATTTAAGGACTATGCTGCATTATTTAATGACTTTGCTGAAGCATTTGAGGACTCTGCTGCATTATTAGAGGACTCTGCTGCATTATTTAAGGACTTGCTGCATTATTTAATGACTTTGTTGGATTTTTTTATGGACTCTGCTGCATTATTTAAGGAATTTGCTGCTATATTAAAGGACTCTGCTTCAGTATTTAAGGACTCTTCTGCGGTATTTAAGGACTCTGCTGCATTATTTAAGGACTTTGCTGCAATATTTAAGGACTCTGCTTCCGTATTTAAGGACTCTGCTGCATTATTTAAGGACGTTGTTGCATTATTTAAGGACTCTGCTGCATTATTTAAGGACTTTACTGCATTATTTAAGGACTCTGCTGCATTATTTAAGGACTTTGTTGCATTATTTAAGGACTCTGCTGCATTAGTTAAGGACTTTGCTGCATTATTTAAGGACTCTGCTGCATTATTTAACGACGTTGTTGCATTATTTAAGAACTGTGCGGCATTATTTAAGGACTTTGCTGCATTATTTAAGGACTATGCTGCATTATTTAATGACTTTGCTGAAGCATTTGAGGACTCTGCTGCATTATTAGAGGACTCTGCTGCATTATTTAAGGACTTGCTGCATTATTTAATGACTTTGTTGGATTTTTTAAGGACTCTGCTGCATTATTTAAGGAATTTGCTGCTATATTAAAGGACTCTGCTTCAGTATTTAAGGACTCTGCTGCGGTATTTAAGGACTCTGCTGCATTATTTAAGGACTCTGCTGCATTATTTAAGGACTTTGCTGCATTATTTAAGGAATCTGCTGCATTATTTAAGGACTTTGTTGCATTATCTAAGGACTCTGCTGCATTATTGAAGGACTTTGCTGCAATATTTAAGGACTCTGCTTCAGTATTTAAGGACTCTGCTGCATTATTTAAGGACTTTGTTGCATTATTTTAGGACTCTGCTGCATTATTTAAGGACTTTGCTGCATTATTTATGGACTCTGCTGCATTATTTAAGGACTTTGCTGCAATATTTAAGGACTCTGCTTCAGTATTTAAGGACTCTGCTGCATTATTTAAGGACTTTGTTGCATTATTTAAGGACTCTGCTGCATTATTTAAGTACTTTGCTGCATTATTTAAGGACTCTGCTGCATTGTTTAAGGACTCTGCTGAAGCATTTGAGGACTCTGCTGCATTATTTAATCACTTTGCTGCGGTATTTAAGGACTCTGTTGCATTATTTAAGGACTTTGTTGCATTATTTAAGGACTCTGCTGCATTAGTTAAGGACTTTGCTGCATTATTTAAGGACTCTGCTGCATTATTTAACGACGTTGTTGCATTATTTAAGAACTGTGCTGCATTAATTAAGGACTTTGCTGCATTATTTAAGGACTATGCTGCATTATTTAATGACTTTGCTGAAGCATTTGAGGACTCTGCTGCATTATTAGAGGACTCTGCTGCATTATTTAATGACTTTGTTGGATTTTTTAAGGACTCTGCTGCATTATTTAAGGAATTTGCTGCTATATTAATGGACTCTGCTTCAGTATTTAAGGACTCTGCTGCGGTATTTAAGGACTCTGCTGCATTATTTAAGGACTCTGCTGCATTATTTAAGGACTTTTCTGCATTATTTAAGGACTCTGCTGCATTATTTAAGGACGTTGTTGCATTATTTAAGGACTCTAATGCATTATTTAAGGACTTTGCTGCAATATTTAAGGACTCTGCTGCATTAGTTAAGGACTTTGCTGCATTATTTAAGGACTCTGCTGCATTATTTAACGACTTTACTGCATTATTTAAGGACTCTGCTGCATTATTTAAGGACTTTGTTGCATTATTTAAGGACTCTGCTGCATTAGTTAAGCACTATGCTGCATTATTTAATGACTTTGCTGAAGCATTTGAGGACTCTGCTGCATTATTAGAGGACTCTGCTGCATTATTCAAGGACTTGCTGCATTATTTAATGACTTTGTTGGATTTTTTAAGGACTCTGCTGCGTTATTTAAGGAATTTGCTGCTATATTAAAGGACTCTGCTTCAGTATTTAAGGACTCTGCTGCGGTATTTAAGGACTCTGCTGCATTATTTAAGGACTCTGCTGCATTATTTAAGGACTTTGCTGCATTATTTAAGGAATCTGCTGCATTATTTAAGGACTTTGTTGCATTATCTAAGGACTCTGCTGCATTATTGAAGGACTTTGCTGCAATATTTAAGGACTCTGCTTCAGTATTTAAGGACTCTGCTGCATTATTTAAGGACTTTGTTGCATTATTTAAGGACTCTGCTGCATTATTTAAGGACTTTGTTGCATTATTTAAGGACTCTGCTGCATTATTTAAGGTCTTTGCTGCAATATTTAAGGACTCTGCTTCAGTATTTAAGGACTCTGCTGCAGTATTTAAGGACTCTGCTGCATTATTTAAGGACTCTGCTGCATTATTTAAGGACTTTGCTGCATTATTTAAGGAATCTGCTGCATTATTTAAGGACTTTGTTGCATTATCTAAGGACTCTGCTGCATTATTGAAGGACTTTGCAGCAATATTTAAGGACTCTGCTTCAGTATTTAAGGACTCTGCTGCATTATTTAAGGACTTTGTTGCATTATTTAAGGACTCTGCTGCATTATTTAAGGACTTTGTTGCATTATTTAAGGACTCTGCTGCATTATTTAAGGACTTTGCTGCAATATTTAAGGACTTTGCTTCAGTATTTAAGGACTCTGCTGCATTATTTAAGGACTTTGTTGCATTATTTAAGGACTCTGCTGCATTATTTAAGGACTCTGCTGCATTTTTTAAGGACTCTGCTGAAGCATTTGAGGACTCTGCTGCATTATTTAATCACTTTGCTGCGGTATTTAAGGACTCTGTTGCATTATTTAAGGACTTTGTTGCATTATTTAAGGACTCTGCTGCATTAGTTAAGGACTTTGCTGCATTATTTAAGGACTCTGCTGCATTATTTACAGACGTTGTTGCATTATTTAAGAACTGTGCTGCTTTATTTAAGGACTTTGCATTATTTAAGGACTATGCTGCATTATTTAATGACTTTGCTGAAGCATTTGAGGACTCTGCTGCATTATTAGAGGACTCTGCTGCATTATTTAATGACTTTGTTGGATTTTTTAAGGACTCTGCTGCATTATTTAAGGAATTTGCTGCTATATTAAAGGACTCTGCTTCAGTATTTAAGGACTCTGCTGCGGTATTTAAGGACTCTGCTGCATTATTTAAGGACTCTGCTGCATTATTTAAGGACTTTGCTGCATTATTTAAGGACTCTGCTGCATTATTTAAGGACTTTGTTGCATTATTTAAGGACTCTAATGCATTATTTAAGGACTTTGCTGCAATATTTAAGGACTCTGCTTCAGTATTTAAGGACTCTGCTGCATTATTTAAGGACGTTGTTGCATTATTTTAGGACTCTGCTGCATTATTTAAGGACTTTACTGCATTATTTAAGGACTCTGCTGCATTATTTAAGGACTTTCTTGCATTATTTAAGGACTCTGCTGCATTAGTTAAGGACTTTGCTGCATTATTTAAGGACTCTGCTGCATTATTTAACGACGTTGTTGCATTACTTAAGAACTGTGCTGCATTATTTAAGGACTTTGCTGCATTATTTAAGGACTATGCTGCATTATTTAATGACTTTGCTGAAGCATTTGAGGACTCTGCTGCATTATTAGAGGACTCTGCTGCATTATTTAAGGACTTGCTGCATTATTTAATGACTTTGTTGGATTTTTTTATGGACTCTGCTGCATTATTTAAGGAATTTGCTGCTATATTAAAGGACTCTGCTTCAGTATTTAAGGACTCTTCTGCGGTATTTAAGGACTCTGCTGCATTATTTAAGGACTCTGCTGCATTATTTAAGGACTTTGCTGCATTATTTAAGGAATCTGCTGCATTATTTAAGGACTTTGTTGCATTATCTAAGGACTCTGCTGCATTATTGAAGGACTTTGCTGCAATATTTAAGGACTCTGCTTCAGTATTTAAGGACTCTGCTGCATTATTTAAGGACTTTGTTGCATTATTTAAGGACTCTGCTGCATTAGATAAGGACTTTGCTGCATTATTTAAGGACTCTGCTGCATTATTTAAGGACTTTGCTGCAATATTTAAGGACTCTGCTTCAGTATTTGAGGACTCTGCTGCATTATTTAAGGACTTTGTTGCATTATTTAAGGACTCTGCTGCATTATTTAAGGACTTTGCTGCATTATTTAAGGACTCTGCTGCATTATTTAAGGACTTTGTTGCATTATTTAAGGACTCTGCTGCATTAGTTAAGCACTATGCTGCATTATTTAATGACTTTGCTGAAGCATTTGAGGACTCTGCTGCATTATTAGAGGACTCTGCTGCATTATTCAAGGACTTGCTGCATTATTTAATGACTTTGTTGGATTTTTTAAGGACTCTGCTGCGTTATTTAAGGAATTTGCTGCTATATTAAAGGACTCTGCTTCAGTATTTAAGGACTCTGCTGCGGTATTTAAGGACTCTGCTGCATTATTTAAGGACTCTGCTGCATTATTTAAGGACTTTGCTGCATTATTTAAGGAATCTGCTGCATTATTTAAGGACTTTGTTGCATTATCTAAGGACTCTGCTGCATTATTGAAGGACTTTGCTGCAATATTTAAGGACTCTGCTTCAGTATTTAAGGACTCTGCTGCATTATTTAAGGACTTTGTTGCATTATTTAAGGACTCTGCTGCATTATTTAAGGACTTTGTTGCATTATTTAAGGACTCTGCTGCATTATTTAAGGTCTTTGCTGCAATATTTAAGGACTCTGCTTCAGTATTTAAGGACTCTGCTGCAGTATTTAAGGACTCTGCTGCATTATTTAAGGACTCTGCTGCATTATTTAAGGACTTTGCTGCATTATTTAAGGAATCTGCTGCATTATTTAAGGACTTTGTTGCATTATCTAAGGACTCTGCTGCATTATTGAAGGACTTTGCAGCAATATTTAAGGACTCTGCTTCAGTATTTAAGGACTCTGCTGCATTATTTAAGGACTTTGTTGCATTATTTAAGGACTCTGCTGCATTATTTAAGGACTTTGTTGCATTATTTAAGGACTCTGCTGCATTATTTAAGGACTTTGCTGCAATATTTAAGGACTTTGCTTCAGTATTTAAGGACTCTGCTGCATTATTTAAGGACTTTGTTGCATTATTTAAGGACTCTGCTGCATTATTTAAGGACTCTGCTGCATTTTTTAAGGACTCTGCTGAAGCATTTGAGGACTCTGCTGCATTATTTAAGCACTTTGCTGCGGTATTTAAGGACTCTGTTGCATTATTTAAGGACTTTGTTGCATTATTTAAGGACTCTGCTGCATTAGTTAAGGACTTTGCTGCATTATTTAAGGACTCTGCTGCATTATTTACAGACGTTGTTGCATTATTTAAGAACTGTGCTGCTTTATTTAAGGACTTTGCATTATTTAAGGACTATGCTGCATTATTTAATGACTTTGCTGAAGCATTTGAGGACTCTGCTGCATTATTAGAGGACTCTGCTGCATTATTTAATGACTTTGTTGGATTTTTTAAGGACTCTGCTGCATTATTTAAGGAATTTGCTGCTATATTAAAGGACTCTGCTTCAGTATTTAAGGACTCTGCTGCGGTATTTAAGGACTCTGCTGCATTATTTAAGGACTCTGCTGCATTATTTAAGGACTTTGCTGCATTATTAAAGGACTCTGCTGCATTATTTAAGGACTTTGTTGCATTATTTAAGGACTCTAATGCATTATTTAAGGACTTTGCTGCAATATTTAAGGACTCTGCTTCAGTATTTAAGGACTCTGCTGCATTATTTAAGGACGTTGTTGCATTATTTTAGGACTCTGCTGCATTATTTAAGGACTTTACTGCATTATTTAAGGACTCTGCTGCATTATTTAAGGACTTTCTTGCATTATTTAAGGACTCTGCTGCATTAGTTAAGGACTTTGCTGCATTATTTAAGGACTCTGCTGCATTATTTAACGACGTTGTTGCATTACTTAAGAACTGTGCTGCATTATTTAAGGACTTTGCTGCATTATTTAAGGACTATGCTGCATTATTTAATGACTTTGCTGAAGCATTTGAGGACTCTGCTGCATTATTAGAGGACTCTGCTGCATTATTTAAGGACTTGCTGCATTATTTAATGACTTTGTTGGATTTTTTTATGGACTCTGCTGCATTATTTAAGGAATTTGCTGCTATATTAAAGGACTCTGCTTCAGTATTTAAGGACTCTTCTGCGGTATTTAAGGACTCTGCTGCATTATTTAAGGACTCTGCTGCATTATTTAAGGACTTTGCTGCATTATTTAAGGAATCTGCTGCATTATTTAAGGACTTTGTTGCATTATCTAAGGACTCTGCTGCATTATTGAAGGACTTTGCTGCAATATTTAAGGACTCTGCTTCAGAATTTAAGGACTCTGCTGCATTATTTAAGGACTTTGTTGCATTATTTAAGGACTCTGCTGCATTAGATAAGGACTTTGCTGCATTATTTAAGGACTCTGCTGCATTATTTAAGGACTTTGCTGCAATATTTAAGGACTCTGCTTCAGTATTTAAGGACTCTGCTGCATTATTTAAGGACTTTGTTGCATTATTTAAGGACTCTGCTGCATTATTTAAGGACTTTGCTGCATTATTTAAGGACTCTGCTGCATTATTTAAGGACTCTGCTGAAGCATTTGAGGACTCTGCTGCATTATTTAAGCACTTTGCTGCGGTATTTAAGGACTCTGTTGCATTATTTAAGGACTCTGCTGCATTATTTAAGGACTTTGTTGCATTATTTAAGGACTCTAATGCATTATTTAAGGACTTTGCTGCAATATTTTAGGACTCTGCTGCATTAGTTAAGGACTTTGCTGCATTATTTATGGACTCTGCTGCATTATTTAAGGACTTTGCTGCAATATTTAAGGACTCTGCTTCAGTATTTAAGGACTCTGCTGCATTATTTAAGGACTTTGTTGCATTATTTAAGGACTCTGCTGCATTATTTAAGTACTTTGCTGCATTATTTAAGGACTCTGCTGCATTGTTTAAGGACTCTGCTGAAGCATTTGAGGACTCTGCTGCATTATTTAATCACTTTGCTGCGGTATTTAAGGACTCTGTTGCATTATTTAAGGACTTTGTTGCATTATTTAAGGACTCTGCTGCATTAGTTAAGGACTTTGCTGCATTATTTAAGGACTCTGCTGCATTATTTAACGACGTTGTTGCATTATTTAAGAACTGTGCTGCATTAATTAAGGACTTTGCTGCATTATTTAAGGACTATGCTGCATTATTTAATGACTTTGCTGAAGCATTTGAGGACTCTGCTGCATTATTAGAGGACTCTGCTGCATTATTTAATGACTTTGTTGGATTTTTTAAGGACTCTGCTGCATTATTTAAGGAATTTGCTGCTATATTAATGGACTCTGCTTCAGTATTTAAGGACTCTGCTGCGGTATTTAAGGACTCTGCTGCATTATTTAAGGACTCTGCTGCATTATTTAAGGACTTTTCTGCATTATTTAAGGACTCTGCTGCATTATTTAAGGACGTTGTTGCATTATTTAAGGACTCTAATGCATTATTTAAGGACTTTGCTGCAATATTTAAGGACTCTGCTGCATTAGTTAAGGACTTTGCTGCATTATTTAAGGACTCTGCTGCATTATTTAACGACTTTACTGCATTATTTAAGGACTCTGCTGCATTATTTAAGGACTTTGTTGCATTATTTAAGGACTCTGCTGCATTAGTTAAGCACTATGCTGCATTATTTAATGACTTTGCTGAAGCATTTGAGGACTCTGCTGCATTATTAGAGGACTCTGCTGCATTATTCAAGGACTTGCTGCATTATTTAATGACTTTGTTGGATTTTTTAAGGACTCTGCTGCGTTATTTAAGGAATTTGCTGCTATATTAAAGGACTCTGCTTCAGTATTTAAGGACTCTGCTGCGGTATTTAAGGACTCTGCTGCATTATTTAAGGACTCTGCTGCATTATTTAAGGACTTTGCTGCATTATTTAAGGAATCTGCTGCATTATTTAAGGACTTTGTTGCATTATCTAAGGACTCTGCTGCATTATTGAAGGACTTTGCTGCAATATTTAAGGACTCTGCTTCAGTATTTAAGGACTCTGCTGCATTATTTAAGGACTTTGTTGCATTATTTAAGGACTCTGCTGCATTATTTAAGGACTTTGTTGCATTATTTAAGGACTCTGCTGCATTATTTAAGGTCTTTGCTGCAATATTTAAGGACTCTGCTTCAGTATTTAAGGACTCTGCTGCAGTATTTAAGGACTCTGCTGCATTATTTAAGGACTCTGCTGCATTATTTAAGGACTTTGCTGCATTATTTAAGGAATCTGCTGCATTATTTAAGGACTTTGTTGCATTATCTAAGGACTCTGCTGCATTATTGAAGGACTTTGCAGCAATATTTAAGGACTCTGCTTCAGTATTTAAGGACTCTGCTGCATTATTTAAGGACTTTGTTGCATTATTTAAGGACTCTGCTGCATTATTTAAGGACTTTGTTGCATTATTTAAGGACTCTGCTGCATTATTTAAGGACTTTGCTGCAATATTTAAGGACTTTGCTTCAGTATTTAAGGACTCTGCTGCATTATTTAAGGACTTTGTTGCATTATTTAAGGACTCTGCTGCATTATTTAAGGACTCTGCTGCATTTTTTAAGGACTCTGCTGAAGCATTTGAGGACTCTGCTGCATTATTTAATCACTTTGCTGCGGTATTTAAGGACTCTGTTGCATTATTTAAGGACTTTGTTGCATTATTTAAGGACTCTGCTGCATTAGTTAAGGACTTTGCTGCATTATTTAAGGACTCTGCTGCATTATTTACAGACGTTGTTGCATTATTTAAGAACTGTGCTGCTTTATTTAAGGACTTTGCATTATTTAAGGACTATGCTGCATTATTTAATGACTTTGCTGAAGCATTTGAGGACTCTGCTGCATTATTAGAGGACTCTGCTGCATTATTTAATGACTTTGTTGGATTTTTTAAGGACTCTGCTGCATTATTTAAGGAATTTGCTGCTATATTAAAGGACTCTGCTTCAGTATTTAAGGACTCTGCTGCGGTATTTAAGGACTCTGCTGCATTATTTAAGGACTCTGCTGCATTATTTAAGGACTTTGCTGCATTATTTAAGGACTCTGCTGCATTATTTAAGGACTTTGTTGCATTATTTAAGGACTCTAATGCATTATTTAAGGACTTTGCTGCAATATTTAAGGACTCTGCTTCAGTATTTAAGGACTCTGCTGCATTATTTAAGGACGTTGTTGCATTATTTTAGGACTCTGCTGCATTATTTAAGGACTTTACTGCATTATTTAAGGACTCTGCTGCATTATTTAAGGACTTTCTTGCATTATTTAAGGACTCTGCTGCATTAGTTAAGGACTTTGCTGCATTATTTAAGGACTCTGCTGCATTATTTAACGACGTTGTTGCATTACTTAAGAACTGTGCTGCATTATTTAAGGACTTTGCTGCATTATTTAAGGACTATGCTGCATTATTTAATGACTTTGCTGAAGCATTTGAGGACTCTGCTGCATTATTAGAGGACTCTGCTGCATTATTTAAGGACTTGCTGCATTATTTAATGACTTTGTTGGATTTTTTTATGGACTCTGCTGCATTATTTAAGGAATTTGCTGCTATATTAAAGGACTCTGCTTCAGTATTTAAGGACTCTTCTGCGGTATTTAAGGACTCTGCTGCATTATTTAAGGACTCTGCTGCATTATTTAAGGACTTTGCTGCATTATTTAAGGAATCTGCTGCATTATTTAAGGACTTTGTTGCATTATCTAAGGACTCTGCTGCATTATTGAAGGACTTTGCTGCAATATTTAAGGACTCTGCTTCAGTATTTAAGGACTCTGCTGCATTATTTAAGGACTTTGTTGCATTATTTAAGGACTCTGCTGCATTAGATAAGGACTTTGCTGCATTATTTAAGGACTCTGCTGCATTATTTAAGGACTTTGCTGCAATATTTAAGGACTCTGCTTCAGTATTTGAGGACTCTGCTGCATTATTTAAGGACTTTGTTGCATTATTTAAGGACTCTGCTGCATTATTTAAGGACTTTGCTGCATTATTTAAGGACTCTGCTGCATTATTTAAGGACTTTGTTGCATTATTTAAGGACTCTGCTGCATTAGTTAAGCACTATGCTGCATTATTTAATGACTTTGCTGAAGCATTTGAGGACTCTGCTGCATTATTAGAGGACTCTGCTGCATTATTCAAGGACTTGCTGCATTATTTAATGACTTTGTTGGATTTTTTAAGGACTCTGCTGCGTTATTTAAGGAATTTGCTGCTATATTAAAGGACTCTGCTTCAGTATTTAAGGACTCTGCTGCGGTATTTAAGGACTCTGCTGCATTATTTAAGGACTCTGCTGCATTATTTAAGGACTTTGCTGCATTATTTAAGGAATCTGCTGCATTATTTAAGGACTTTGTTGCATTATCTAAGGACTCTGCTGCATTATTGAAGGACTTTGCTGCAATATTTAAGGACTCTGCTTCAGTATTTAAGGACTCTGCTGCATTATTTAAGGACTTTGTTGCATTATTTAAGGACTCTGCTGCATTATTTAAGGACTTTGTTGCATTATTTAAGGACTCTGCTGCATTATTTAAGGTCTTTGCTGCAATATTTAAGGACTCTGCTTCAGTATTTAAGGACTCTGCTGCAGTATTTAAGGACTCTGCTGCATTATTTAAGGACTCTGCTGCATTATTTAAGGACTTTGCTGCATTATTTAAGGAATCTGCTGCATTATTTAAGGACTTTGTTGCATTATCTAAGGACTCTGCTGCATTATTGAAGGACTTTGCAGCAATATTTAAGGACTCTGCTTCAGTATTTAAGGACTCTGCTGCATTATTTAAGGACTTTGTTGCATTATTTAAGGACTCTGCTGCATTATTTAAGGACTTTGTTGCATTATTTAAGGACTCTGCTGCATTATTTAAGGACTTTGCTGCAATATTTAAGGACTTTGCTTCAGTATTTAAGGACTCTGCTGCATTATTTAAGGACTTTGTTGCATTATTTAAGGACTCTGCTGCATTATTTAAGGACTCTGCTGCATTTTTTAAGGACTCTGCTGAAGCATTTGAGGACTCTGCTGCATTATTTAAGCACTTTGCTGCGGTATTTAAGGACTCTGTTGCATTATTTAAGGACTTTGTTGCATTATTTAAGGACTCTGCTGCATTAGTTAAGGACTTTGCTGCATTATTTAAGGACTCTGCTGCATTATTTACAGACGTTGTTGCATTATTTAAGAACTGTGCTGCTTTATTTAAGGACTTTGCATTATTTAAGGACTATGCTGCATTATTTAATGACTTTGCTGAAGCATTTGAGGACTCTGCTGCATTATTAGAGGACTCTGCTGCATTATTTAATGACTTTGTTGGATTTTTTAAGGACTCTGCTGCATTATTTAAGGAATTTGCTGCTATATTAAAGGACTCTGCTTCAGTATTTAAGGACTCTGCTGCGGTATTTAAGGACTCTGCTGCATTATTTAAGGACTCTGCTGCATTATTTAAGGACTTTGCTGCATTATTAAAGGACTCTGCTGCATTAATTAAGGACTTTGTTGCATTATTTAAGGACTCTAATGCATTATTTAAGGACTTTGCTGCAATATTTAAGGACTCTGCTTCAGTATTTAAGGACTCTGCTGCATTATTTAAGGACGTTGTTGCATTATTTTAGGACTCTGCTGCATTATTTAAGGACTTTACTGCATTATTTAAGGACTCTGCTGCATTATTTAAGGACTTTCTTGCATTATTTAAGGACTCTGCTGCATTAGTTAAGGACTTTGCTGCATTATTTAAGGACTCTGCTGCATTATTTAACGACGTTGTTGCATTACTTAAGAACTGTGCTGCATTATTTAAGGACTTTGCTGCATTATTTAAGGACTATGCTGCATTATTTAATGACTTTGCTGAAGCATTTGAGGACTCTGCTGCATTATTAGAGGACTCTGCTGCATTATTTAAGGACTTGCTGCATTATTTAATGACTTTGTTGGATTTTTTTATGGACTCTGCTGCATTATTTAAGGAATTTGCTGCTATATTAAAGGACTCTGCTTCAGTATTTAAGGACTCTTCTGCGGTATTTAAGGACTCTGCTGCATTATTTAAGGACTCTGCTGCATTATTTAAGGACTTTGCTGCATTATTTAAGGAATCTGCTGCATTATTTAAG
Source organism: Phyllobates terribilis (assembly GCF_046119375.1). Taxonomy (NCBI): domain Eukaryota; kingdom Metazoa; phylum Chordata; class Amphibia; order Anura; family Dendrobatidae; genus Phyllobates; species Phyllobates terribilis. The sequence goes on from NW_027362905.1 coordinate 4,374,225, forward strand.
GACTTTGTTGCATTATCTAAGGACTCTGCTGCATTATTGAAGGACTTTGCTGCAATATTTAAGGACTCTGCTTCAGAATTTAAGGACTCTGCTGCATTATTTAAGGACTTTGTTGCATTATTTAAGGACTCTGCTGCATTAGATAAGGACTTTGCTGCATTATTTAAGGACTCTGCTGCATTATTTAAGGACTTTGCTGCAATATTTAAGGACTCTGCTTCAGTATTTAAGGACTCTGCTGCATTATTTAAGGACTTTGTTGCATTATTTAAGGACTCTGCTGCATTATTTAAGGACTTTGCTGCATTATTTAAGGACTCTGCTGCATTATTTAAGGACTCTGCTGAAGCATTTGAGGACTCTGCTGCATTATTTAAGCACTTTGCTGCGGTATTTAAGGACTCTGTTGCATTATTTAAGGACTCTGCTGCATTATTTAAGGACTTTGTTGCATTATTTAAGGACTCTAATGCATTATTTAAGGACTTTGCTGCAATATTTTAGGACTCTGCTGCATTAGTTAAGGACTTTGCTGCATTATTTAAGGACTCTGCTGCATTATTTAACGACTTTACTGCATTATTTAAGGACTCTGCTGCATTATTTAAGGACTTTGTTGCATTATTTAAGGACTCTGCTGCATTAGTTAAGCACTATGCTGCATTATTTAATGACTTTGCTGAAGCATTTGAGGACTCTGCTGCATTATTAGAGGACTCTGCTGCATTATTCAAGGACTTGCTGCATTATTTAATGACTTTGTTGGATTTTTTAAGGACTCTGCTGCGTTATTTAAGGAATTTGCTGCTATATTAAAGGACTCTGCTTCAGTATTTAAGGACTCTGCTGCGGTATTTAAGGACTCTGCTGCATTATTTAAGGACTCTGCTGCATTATTTAAGGACTTTGCTGCATTATTTAAGGAATCTGCTGCATTATTTAAGGACTTTGTTGCATTATCTAAGGACTCTGCTGCATTATTGAAGGACTTTGCTGCAATATTTAAGGACTCTGCTTCAGTATTTAAGGACTCTGCTGCATTATTTAAGGACTTTGTTGCATTATTTAAGGACTCTGCTGCATTATTTAAGGACTTTGTTGCATTATTTAAGGACTCTGCTGCAGTATTTAAGGTCTTTGCTGCAATATTTAAGGACTCTGCTTCAGTATTTAAGGACTCTGCTGCAGTATTTAAGGACTCTGCTGCATTATTTAAGGACTTTGCTGCATTATTTAAGGAATCTGCTGCATTATTTAAGGACTTTGTTGCATTATCTAAGGACTCTGCTGCATTATTGAAGGACTTTGCAGCAATATTTAAGGACTCTGCTTCAGTATTTAAGGACTCTGCTGCATTATTTAAGGACTTTGTTGCATTATTTAAGGACTCTGCTGCATTATTTAAGGACTTTGTTGCATTATTTAAGGACTCTGCTGCATTATTTAAGGACTTTGCTGCAATATTTAAGGACTTTGCTTCAGTATTTAAGGACTCTGCTGCATTATTTAAGGACTTTGTTGCATTATTTAAGGACTCTGCTGCATTATTTAAGGACTCTGCTGCATTTTTTAAGGACTCTGCTGAAGCATTTGAGGACTCTGCTGCATTATTTAAGCACTTTGCTGCGGTATTTAAGGACTCTGTTGCATTATTTAAGGACTTTGTTGCATTATTTAAGGACTCTGCTGCATTAGTTAAGGACTTTGCTGCATTATTTAAGGACTCTGCTGCATTATTTACAGACGTTGTTGCATTATTTAAGAACTGTGCTGCTTTATTTAAGGACTTTGCATTATTTAAGGACTATGCTGCATTATTTAATGACTTTGCTGAAGCATTTGAGGACTCTGCTGCATTATTAGAGGACTCTGCTGCATTATTTAATGACTTTGTTGGATTTTTTAAGGACTCTGCTGCATTATTTAAGGAATTTGCTGCTATATTAAAGGACTCTGCTTCAGTATTTAAGGACTCTGCTGCGGTATTTAAGGACTCTGCTGCATTATTTAAGGACTCTGCTGCATTATTTAAGGACTTTGCTGCATTATTTAAGGACTCTGCTGCATTATTTAAGGACTTTGTTGCATTATTTAAGGACTCTAATGCATTATTTAAGGACTTTGCTGCAATATTTAAGGACTCTGCTTCAGTATTTAAGGACTCTGCTGCATTATTTAAGGACGTTGTTGCATTATTTTAGGACTCTGCTGCATTATTTAAGGACTTTACTGCATTATTTAAGGACTCTGCTGCATTATTTAAGGACTTTCTTGCATTATTTAAGGACTCTGCTGCATTAGTTAAGGACTTTGCTGCATTATTTAAGGACTCTGCTGCATTATTTAACGACGTTGTTGCATTACTTAAGAACTGTGCTGCATTATTTAAGGACTTTGCTGCATTATTTAAGGACTATGCTGCATTATTTAATGACTTTGCTGAAGCATTTGAGGACTCTGCTGCATTATTAGAGGACTCTGCTGCATTATTTAAGGACTTGCTGCATTATTTAATGACTTTGTTGGATTTTTTTATGGACTCTGCTGCATTATTTAAGGAATTTGCTGCTATATTAAAGGACTCTGCTTCAGTATTTAAGGACTCTTCTGCGGTATTTAAGGACTCTGCTGCATTATTTAAGGACTCTGCTGCATTATTTAAGGACTTTGCTGCATTATTTAAGGAATCTGCTGCATTATTTAAGGACTTTGTTGCATTATCTAAGGACTCTGCTGCATTATTGAAGGACTTTGCTGCAATATTTAAGGACTCTGCTTCAGTATTTAAGGACTCTGCTGCATTATTTAAGGACTTTGTTGCATTATTTAAGGACTCTGCTGCATTAGATAAGGACTTTGCTGCATTATTTAAGGACTCTGCTGCATTATTTAAGGACTTTGCTGCAATATTTAAGGACTCTGCTTCAGTATTTGAGGACTCTGCTGCATTATTTAAGGACTTTGTTGCATTATTTAAGGACTCTGCTGCATTATTTAAGGACTTTGCTGCATTATTTAAGGACTCTGCTGCATTATTTAAGGACTTTGTTGCATTATTTAAGGACTCTGCTGCATTAGTTAAGCACTATGCTGCATTATTTAATGACTTTGCTGAAGCATTTGAGGACTCTGCTGCATTATTAGAGGACTCTGCTGCATTATTCAAGGACTTGCTGCATTATTTAATGACTTTGTTGGATTTTTTAAGGACTCTGCTGCGTTATTTAAGGAATTTGCTGCTATATTAAAGGACTCTGCTTCAGTATTTAAGGACTCTGCTGCGGTATTTAAGGACTCTGCTGCATTATTTAAGGACTCTGCTGCATTATTTAAGGACTTTGCTGCATTATTTAAGGAATCTGCTGCATTATTTAAGGACTTTGTTGCATTATCTAAGGACTCTGCTGCATTATTGAAGGACTTTGCTGCAATATTTAAGGACTCTGCTTCAGTATTTAAGGACTCTGCTGCATTATTTAAGGACTTTGTTGCATTATTTAAGGACTCTGCTGCATTATTTAAGGACTTTGTTGCATTATTTAAGGACTCTGCTGCATTATTTAAGGTCTTTGCTGCAATATTTAAGGACTCTGCTTCAGTATTTAAGGACTCTGCTGCAGTATTTAAGGACTCTGCTGCATTATTTAAGGACTCTGCTGCATTATTTAAGGACTTTGCTGCATTATTTAAGGAATCTGCTGCATTATTTAAGGACTTTGTTGCATTATCTAAGGACTCTGCTGCATTATTGAAGGACTTTGCAGCAATATTTAAGGACTCTGCTTCAGTATTTAAGGACTCTGCTGCATTATTTAAGGACTTTGTTGCATTATTTAAGGACTCTGCTGCATTATTTAAGGACTTTGTTGCATTATTTAAGGACTCTGCTGCATTATTTAAGGACTTTGCTGCAATATTTAAGGACTTTGCTTCAGTATTTAAGGACTCTGCTGCATTATTTAAGGACTTTGTTGCATTATTTAAGGACTCTGCTGCATTATTTAAGGACTCTGCTGCATTTTTTAAGGACTCTGCTGAAGCATTTGAGGACTCTGCTGCATTATTTAAGCACTTTGCTGCGGTATTTAAGGACTCTGTTGCATTATTTAAGGACTTTGTTGCATTATTTAAGGACTCTGCTGCATTAGTTAAGGACTTTGCTGCATTATTTAAGGACTCTGCTGCATTATTTACAGACGTTGTTGCATTATTTAAGAACTGTGCTGCTTTATTTAAGGACTTTGCATTATTTAAGGACTATGCTGCATTATTTAATGACTTTGCTGAAGCATTTGAGGACTCTGCTGCATTATTAGAGGACTCTGCTGCATTATTTAATGACTTTGTTGGATTTTTTAAGGACTCTGCTGCATTATTTAAGGAATTTGCTGCTATATTAAAGGACTCTGCTTCAGTATTTAAGGACTCTGCTGCGGTATTTAAGGACTCTGCTGCATTATTTAAGGACTCTGCTGCATTATTTAAGGACTTTGCTGCATTATTTAAGGACTCTGCTGCATTATTTAAGGACTTTGTTGCATTATTTAAGGACTCTAATGCATTATTTAAGGACTTTGCTGCAATATTTAAGGACTCTGCTTCAGTATTTAAGGACTCTGCTGCATTATTTAAGGACGTTGTTGCATTATTTTAGGACTCTGCTGCATTATTTAAGGACTTTACTGCATTATTTAAGGACTCTGCTGCATTATTTAAGGACTTTCTTGCATTATTTAAGGACTCTGCTGCATTAGTTAAGGACTTTGCTGCATTATTTAAGGACTCTGCTGCATTATTTAACGACGTTGTTGCATTACTTAAGAACTGTGCTGCATTATTTAAGGCCTTTGCTGCATTATTTAAGGACTATGCTGCATTATTTAATGACTTTGCTGAAGCATTTGAGGACTCTGCTGCATTATTAGAGGACTCTGCTGCATTATTTAAGGACTTGCTGCATTATTTAATGACTTTGTTGGATTTTTTTATGGACTCTGCTGCATTATTTAAGGAATTTGCTGCTATATTAAAGGACTCTGCTTCAGTATTTAAGGACTCTTCTGCGGTATTTAAGGACTCTGCTGCATTATTTAAGGACTCTGCTGCATTATTTAAGGACTTTGCTGCATTATTTAAGGAATCTGCTGCATTATTTAAGGACTTTGTTGCATTATCTAAGGACTCTGCTGCATTATTGAAGGACTTTGCTGCAATATTTAAGGACTCTGCTTCAGTATTTAAGGACTCTGCTGCATTATTTAAGGACTTTGTTGCATTATTTAAGGACTCTGCTGCATTAGATAAGGACTTTGCTGCATTATTTAAGGACTCTGCTGCATTATTTAAGGACTTTGCTGCAATATTTAAGGACTCTGCTTCAGTATTTGAGGACTCTGCTGCATTATTTAAGGACTTTGTTGCATTATTTAAGGACTCTGCTGCATTATTTAAGGACTTTGCTGCATTATTTAAGGACTCTGCTGCATTATTTAAGGACTTTGTTGCATTATTTAAGGACTCTGCTGCATTAGTTAAGCACTATGCTGCATTATTTAATGACTTTGCTGAAGCATTTGAGGACTCTGCTGCATTATTAGAGGACTCTGCTGCATTATTCAAGGACTTGCTGCATTATTTAATGACTTTGTTGGATTTTTTAAGGACTCTGCTGCGTTATTTAAGGAATTTGCTGCTATATTAAAGGACTCTGCTTCAGTATTTAAGGACTCTGCTGCGGTATTTAAGGACTCTGCTGCATTATTTAAGGACTCTGCTGCATTATTTAAGGACTTTGCTGCATTATTTAAGGAATCTGCTGCATTATTTAAGGACTTTGTTGCATTATCTAAGGACTCTGCTGCATTATTGAAGGACTTTGCTGCAATATTTAAGGACTCTGCTTCAGTATTTAAGGACTCTGCTGCATTATTTAAGGACTTTGTTGCATTATTTAAGGACTCTGCTGCATTATTTAAGGACTTTGTTGCATTATTTAAGGACTCTGCTGCATTATTTAAGGTCTTTGCTGCAATATTTAAGGACTCTGCTTCAGTATTTAAGGACTCTGCTGCAGTATTTAAGGACTCTGCTGCATTATTTAAGGACTCTGCTGCATTATTTAAGGACTTTGCTGCATTATTTAAGGAATCTGCTGCATTATTTAAGGACTTTGTTGCATTATCTAAGGACTCTGCTGCATTATTGAAGGACTTTGCAGCAATATTTAAGGACTCTGCTTCAGTATTTAAGGACTCTGCTGCATTATTTAAGGACTTTGTTGCATTATTTAAGGACTCTGCTGCATTATTTAAGGACTTTGTTGCATTATTTAAGGACTCTGCTGCATTATTTAAGGACTTTGCTGCAATATTTAAGGACTTTGCTTCAGTATTTAAGGACTCTGCTGCATTATTTAAGGACTTTGTTGCATTATTTAAGGACTCTGCTGCATTATTTAAGGACTCTGCTGCATTTTTTAAGGACTCTGCTGAAGCATTTGAGGACTCTGCTGCATTATTTAAGCACTTTGCTGCGGTATTTAAGGACTCTGTTGCATTATTTAAGGACTTTGTTGCATTATTTAAGGACTCTGCTGCATTAGTTAAGGACTTTGCTGCATTATTTAAGGACTCTGCTGCATTATTTACAGACGTTGTTGCCTTATTTAAGAACTGTGCTGCTTTATTTAAGGACTTTGCATTATTTAAGGACTATGCTGCATTATTTAATGACTTTGCTGAAGCATTTGAGGACTCTGCTGCATTATTAGAGGACTCTGCTGCATTATTTAATGACTTTGTTGGATTTTTTAAGGACTCTGCTGCATTATTTAAGGAATTTGCTGCTATATTAAAGGACTCTGCTTCAGTATTTAAGGACTCTGCTGCGGTATTTAAGGACTCTGCTGCATTATTTAAGGACTCTGCTGCATTAGATAAGGACTTTGCTGCATTATTTAAGGACTCTGCTGTATTATTTAAGGACTTTGCTGCAATATTTAAGGACTCTGCTTCAGTATTTAAGGACTCTGCTGCATTATTTAAGGACTTTGCTGCATTATTAAAGGACTCTGCTGCATTATTTAAGGACTTTGTTGCATTATTTAAGGACTCTAATGCATTATTTAAGGACTTTGCTGCAATATTTAAGGACTCTGCTTCAGTATTTAAGGACTCTGCTGCATTATTTAAGGACGTTGTTGCATTATTTTAGGACTCTGCTGCATTATTTAAGGACTTTACTGCATTATTTAAGGACTCTGCTGCATTATTTAAGGACTTTCTTGCATTATTTAAGGACTCTGCTGCATTAGTTAAGGACTTTGCTGCATTATTTAAGGACTCTGCTGCATTATTTAACGACGTTGTTGCATTACTTAAGAACTGTGCTGCATTATTTAAGGACTTTGCTGCATTATTTAAGGACTATGCTGCATTATTTAATGACTTTGCTGAAGCATTTGAGGACTCTGCTGCATTATTAGAGGACTCTGCTGCATTATTTAAGGACTTGCTGCATTATTTAATGACTTTGTTGGATTTTTTTATGGACTCTGCTGCATTATTTAAGGAATTTGCTGCTATATTAAAGGACTCTGCTTCAGTATTTAAGGACTCTTCTGCGGTATTTAAGGACTCTGCTGCATTATTTAAGGACTCTGCTGCATTATTTAAGGACTTTACTGCATTATTTAAGGAATCTGCTGCATTATTTAAGGACTTTGTTGCATTATCTAAGGACTCTGCTGCATTATTGAAGGACTTTGCTGCAATATTTAAGGACTCTGCTTCAGTATTTAAGGACTCTGCTGCATTATTTAAGGACTTTGTTGCATTATTTAAGGACTCTGCTGCATTAGATAAGGACTTTGCTGCATTATTTAAGGACTCTGCTGCATTATTTAAGGACTTTGCTGCAATATTTAAGGACTCTGCTTCAGTATTTAAGGACTCTGCTGCATTATTTAAGGACTTTGTTGCATTATTTAAGGACTCTGCTGCATTATTTAAGGACTTTGCTGCATTATTTAAGGACTCTGCTGCATTATTTAAGGACTCTGCTGAAGCATTTGAGGACTCTGCTGCATTATTTAAGCACTTTGCTGCGGTATTTAAGGACTCTGTTGCATTATTTAAGGACTCTGCTGCATTATTTAAGGACTTTGTTGCATTATTTAAGGACTCTAATGCATTATTTAAGGACTTTGCTGCAATATTTTAGGACTCTGCTGCATTAGTTAAGGACTTTGCTGCATTATTTAAGGACTCTGCTGCATTATTTAACGACTTTACTGCATTATTTAAGGACTCTGCTGCATTATTTAAGGACTTTGTTGCATTATTTAAGGACTCTGCTGCATTAGTTAAGCACTATGCTGCATTATTTAATGACTTTGCTGAAGCATTTGAGGACTCTGCTGCATTATTAGAGGACTCTGCTGCATTATTCAAGGACTTGCTGCATTATTTAATGACTTTGTTGGAATTTTTAAGGACTCTGCTGCGTTATTTAAGGAATTTGCTGCTATATTAAAGGACTCTGCTTCAGTATTTAAGGACTCTGCTGCGGTATTTAAGGACTCTGCTGCATTATTTAAGGACTCTGCTGCATTATTTAAGGACTTTGCTGCATTATTTAAGGAATCTGCTGCATTATTTAAGGACTTTGTTGCATTATCTAAGGACTCTGCTGCATTATTGAAGGACTTTGCTGCAATATTTAAGGACTCTGCTTCAGTATTTAAGGACTCTGCTGCATTATTTAAGGACTTTGTTGCATTATTTAAGGACTCTGCTGCATTATTTAAGGACTTTGTTGCATTATTTAAGGACTCTGCTGCAGTATTTAAGGTCTTTGCTGCAATATTTAAGGACTCTGCTTCAGTATTTAAGGACTCTGCTGCAGTATTTAAGGACTCTGCTGCATTATTTAAGGACTTTGCTGCATTATTTAAGGAATCTGCTGCATTATTTAAGGACTTTGTTGCATTATCTAAGGACTCTGCTGCATTATTGAAGGACTTTGCAGCAATATTTAAGGACTCTGCTTCAGTATTTAAGGACTCTGCTGCATTATTTAAGGACTTTGTTGCATTATTTAAGGACTCTGCTGCATTATTTAAGGACTTTGTTGCATTATTTAAGGACTCTGCTGCATTATTTAAGGACTTTGCTGCAATATTTAAGGACTTTGCTTCAGTATTTAAGGACTCTGCTGCATTATTTAAGGACTTTGTTGCATTATTTAAGGACTCTGCTGCATTATTTAAGGACTCTGCTGCATTTTTTAAGGACTCTGCTGAAGCATTTGAGGACTCTGCTGCATTATTTAAGCACTTTGCTGCGGTATTTAAGGACTCTGTTGCATTATTTAAGGACTTTGTTGCATTATTTAAGGACTCTGCTGCATTAGTTAAGGACTTTGCTGCATTATTTAAGGACTCTGCTGCATTATTTACAGACGTTGTTGCATTATTTAAGAACTGTGCTGCTTTATTTAAGGACTTTGCATTATTTAAGGACTATGCTGCATTATTTAATGACTTTGCTGAAGCATTTGAGGACTCTGCTGCATTATTAGAGGACTCTGCTGCATTATTTAATGACTTTGTTGGATTTTTTAAGGCCTCTGCTGCATTATTTAAGGAATTTGCTGCTATATTAAAGGACTCTGCTTCAGTATTTAAGGACTCTGCTGCGGTATTTAAGGACTCTGCTGCATTATTTAAGGACTCTGCTGCATTATTTAAGGACTTTGCTGCATTATTTAAGGACTCTGCTGCATTATTTAAGGACTTTGTTGCATTATTTAAGGACTCTAATGCATTATTTAAGGACTTTGCTGCAATATTTAAGGACTCTGCTTCAGTATTTAATGACTCTGCTGCATTATTTAAGGACGTTGTTGCATTATTTTAGGACTCTGCTGCATTATTTAAGGACTTTACTGCATTATTTAAGGACTCTGCTGCATTATTTAAGGACTTTCTTGCATTATTTAAGGACTCTGCTGCATTAGTTAAGGACTTTGCTGCATTATTTAAGGACTCTGCTGCATTATTTAACGACGTTGTTGCATTACTTAAGAACTGTGCTGCATTATTTAAGGACTTTGCTGCATTATTTAAGGACTATGCTGCATTATTTAATGACTTTGCTGAAGCATTTGAGGACTCTGCTGCATTATTAGAGGACTCTGCTGCATTATTTAAGGACTTGCTGCATTATTTAATGACTTTGTTGGATTTTTTTATGGACTCTGCTGCATTATTTAAGGAATTTGCTGCTATATTAAAGGACTCTGCTTCAGTATTTAAGGACTCTTCTGCGGTATTTAAGGACTCTGCTGCATTATTTAAGGACTCTGCTGCATTATTTAAGGACTTTGCTGCATTATTTAAGGAATCTGCTGCATTATTTAAGGACTTTGTTGCATTATCTAAGGACTCTGCTGCATTATTGAAGGACTTTGCTGCAATATTTAAGGACTCTGCTTCAGTATTTAAGGACTCTGCTGCATTATTTAAGGACTTTGTTGCATTATTTAAGGACTCTGCTGCATTAGATAAGGACTTTGCTGCATTATTTAAGGACTCTGCTGCATTATTTAAGGACTTTGCTGCAATATTTAAGGACTCTGCTTCAGTATTTGAGGACTCTGCTGCATTATTTAAGGACTTTGTTGCATTATTTAAGGACTCTGCTGCATTATTTAAGGACTTTGCTGCATTATTTAAGGACTCTGCTGCATTATTTAAGGACTTTGTTGCATTATTTAAGGACTCTGCTGCATTAGTTAAGCACTATGCTGCATTATTTAATGACTTTGCTGAAGCATTTGAGGACTCTGCTGCATTATTAGAGGACTCTGCTGCATTATTCAAGGACTTGCTGCATTATTTAATGACTTTGTTGGATTTTTTAAGGACTCTGCTGCGTTATTTAAGGAATTTGCTGCTATATTAAAGGACTCTGCTTCAGTATTTAAGGACTCTGCTGCGGTATTTAAGGACTCTGCTGCATTATTTAAGGACTCTGCTGCATTATTTAAGGACTTTGCTGCATTATTTAAGGAATCTGCTGCATTATTTAAGGACTTTGTTGCATTATCTAAGGACTCTGCTGCATTATTGAAGGACTTTGCTGCAATATTTAAGGACTCTGCTTCAGTATTTAAGGACTCTGCTGCATTATTTAAGGACTTTGTTGCATTATTTAAGGACTCTGCTGCATTATTTAAGGACTTTGTTGCATTATTTAAGGACTCTGCTGCATTATTTAAGGTCTTTGCTGCAATATTTAAGGACTCTGCTTCAGTATTTAAGGACTCTGCTGCAGTATTTAAGGACTCTGCTGCATTATTTAAGGACTCTGCTGCATTATTTAAGGACTTTGCTGCATTATTTAAGGAATCTGCTGCATTATTTAAGGACTTTGTTGCATTATCTAAGGACTCTGCTGCATTATTGAAGGACTTTGCAGCAATATTTAAGGACTCTGCTTCAGTATTTAAGGACTCTGCTGCATTATTTAAGGACTTTGTTGCATTATTTAAGGACTCTGCTGCATTATTTAAGGACTTTGTTGCATTATTTAAGGACTCTGCTGCATTATTTAAGGACTTTGCTGCAATATTTAAGGACTTTGCTTCAGTATTTAAGGACTCTGCTGCATTATTTAAGGACTTTGTTGCATTATTTAAGGACTCTGCTGCATTATTTAAGGACTCTGCTGCATTTTTTAAGGACTCTGCTGAAGCATTTGAGGACTCTGCTGCATTATTTAAGCACTTTGCTGCGGTATTTAAGGACTCTGTTGCATTATTTAAGGACTTTGTTGCATTATTTAAGGACTCTGCTGCATTAGTTAAGGACTTTGCTGCATTATTTAAGGACTCTGCTGCATTATTTACAGACGTTGTTGCATTATTTAAGAACTGTGCTGCTTTATTTAAGGACTTTGCATTATTTAAGGACTATGCTGCATTATTTAATGACTTTGCTGAAGCATTTGAGGACTCTGCTGCATTATTAGAGGACTCTGCTGCATTATTTAATGACTTTGTTGGATTTTTTAAGGACTCTGCTGCATTATTTAAGGAATTTGCTGCTATATTAAAGGACTCTGCTTCAGTATTTAAGGACTCTGCTGCGGTATTTAAGGACTCTGCTGCATTATTTAAGGACTCTGCTGCATTATTTAAGGACTTTGCTGCATTATTTAAGGACTCTGCTGCATTATTTAAGGACTTTGTTGCATTATTTAAGGACTCTAATGCATTATTTAAGGACTTTGCTGCAATATTTAAGGACTCTGCTTCAGTATTTAAGGACTCTGCTGCATTATTTAAGGACGTTGTTGCATTATTTTAGGACTCTGCTGCATTATTTAAGGACTTTACTGCATTATTTAAGGACTCTGCTGCATTATTTAAGGACTTTCTTGCATTATTTAAGGACTCTGCTGCATTAGTTAAGGACTTTGCTGCATTATTTAAGGACTCTGCTGCATTATTTAACGACGTTGTTGCATTACTTAAGAACTGTGCTGCATTATTTAAGGACTTTGCTGCATTATTTAAGGACTATGCTGCATTATTTAATGACTTTGCTGAAGCATTTGAGGACTCTGCTGCATTATTAGAGGACTCTGCTGCATTATTTAAGGACTTGCTGCATTATTTAATGACTTTGTTGGATTTTTTATGGACTCTGCTGCATTATTTAAGGAATTTGCTGCTATATTAAAGGACTCTGCTTCAGTATTTAAGGACTCTTCTGCGGTATTTAAGGACTCTGCTGCATTATTTAAGGACTCTGCTGCATTATTTAAGGACTTTGCTGCATTATTTAAGGAATCTGCTGCATTATTTAAGGACTTTGTTGCATTATCTAAGGACTCTGCTGCATTATTGAAGGACTTTGCTGCAATATTTAAGGACTCTGCTTCAGTATTTAAGGACTCTGCTGCATTATTTAACGACGTTGTTGCATTACTTAAGAACTGTGCTGCATTATTTAAGGACTATGCTGCATTATTTAATGACTTTGCTGAAGCATTTGAGGACTCTGCTGCATTATTAGAGGACTCTGCTGCATTATTTAAGGACTTGCTGCATTATTTAATGACTTTGTTGGATTTTTTTATGGACTCTGCTGCATTATTTAAGGAATTTGCTGCTATATTAAAGGACTCTGCTTCAGTATTTAAGGACTCTTCTGCGGTATTTAAGGACTCTGCTGCATTATTTAAGGACTCTGCTGCATTATTTAAGGACTTTGCTGCATTATTTAAGGAATCTGCTGCATTATTTAAGGACTTTGTTGCATTATCTAAGGACTCTGCTGCATTATTGAAGGACTTTGCTGCAATATTTAAGGACTCTGCTTCAGTATTTAAGGACTCTGCTGCATTATTTAAGGACTTTGTTGCATTATTTAAGGACTCTGCTGCATTAGATAAGGACTTTGCTGCATTATTTAAGGACTCTGCTGCATTATTTAAGGACTTTGCTGCAATATTTAAGGACTCTGCTTCAGTATTTGAGGACTCTGCTGCATTATTTAAGGACTTTGTTGCATTATTTAAGGACTCTGCTGCATTATTTAAGGACTTTGCTGCATTATTTAAGGACTCTGCTGCATTATTTAAGGACTTTGTTGCATTATTTAAGGACTCTGCTGCATTAGTTAAGCACTATGCTGCATTATTTAATGACTTTGCTGAAGCATTTGAGGACTCTGCTGCATTATTAGAGGACTCTGCTGCATTATTCAAGGACTTGCTGCATTATTTAATGACTTTGTTGGATTTTTTAAGGACTCTGCTGCGTTATTTAAGGAATTTGCTGCTATATTAAAGGACTCTGCTTCAGTATTTAAGGACTCTGCTGCGGTATTTAAGGACTCTGCTGCATTATTTAAGGACTCTGCTGCATTATTTAAGGACTTTGCTGCATTATTTAAGGAATCTGCTGCATTATTTAAGGACTTTGTTGCATTATCTAAGGACTCTGCTGCATTATTGAAGGACTTTGCTGCAATATTTAAGGACTCTGCTTCAGTATTTAAGGACTCTGCTGCATTATTTAAGGACTTTGTTGCATTATTTAAGGACTCTGCTGCATTATTTAAGGACTTTGTTGCATTATTTAAGGACTCTGCTGCATTATTTAAGGTCTTTGCTGCAATATTTAAGGACTCTGCTTCAGTATTTAAGGACTCTGCTGCAGTATTTAAGGACTCTGCTGCATTATTTAAGGACTCTGCTGCATTATTTAAGGACTTTGCTGCATTATTTAAGGAATCTGCTGCATTATTTAAGGACTTTGTTGCATTATCTAAGGACTCTGCTGCATTATTGAAGGACTTTGCAGCAATATTTAAGGACTCTGCTTCAGTATTTAAGGACTCTGCTGCATTATTTAAGGACTTTGTTGCATTATTTAAGGACTCTGCTGCATTATTTAAGGACTTTGTTGCATTATTTAAGGACTCTGCTGCATTATTTAAGGACTTTGCTGCAATATTTAAGGACTTTGCTTCAGTATTTAAGGACTCTGCTGCATTATTTAAGGACTTTGTTGCATTATTTAAGGACTCTGCTGCATTATTTAAGGACTCTGCTGCATTTTTTAAGGACTCTGCTGAAGCATTTGAGGACTCTGCTGCATTATTTAAGCACTTTGCTGCGGTATTTAAGGACTCTGTTGCATTATTTAAGGACTTTGTTGCATTATTTAAGGACTCTGCTGCATTAGTTAAGGACTTTGCTGCATTATTTAAGGACTCTGCTGCATTATTTACAGACGTTGTTGCCTTATTTAAGAACTGTGCTGCTTTATTTAAGGACTTTGCATTATTTAAGGACTATGCTGCATTATTTAATGACTTTGCTGAAGCATTTGAGGACTCTGCTGCATTATTAGAGGACTCTGCTGCATTATTTAATGACTTTGTTGGATTTTTTAAGGACTCTGCTGCATTATTTAAGGAATTTGCTGCTATATTAAAGGACTCTGCTTCAGTATTTAAGGACTCTGCTGCGGTATTTAAGGACTCTGCTGCATTATTTAAGGACTCTGCTGCATTAGATAAGGACTTTGCTGCATTATTTAAGGACTCTGCTGTATTATTTAAGGACTTTGCTGCAATATTTAAGGACTCTGCTTCAGTATTTAAGGACTCTGCTGCATTATTTAAGGACTTTGCTGCATTATTAAAGGACTCTGCTGCATTATTTAAGGACTTTGTTGCATTATTTAAGGACTCTAATGCATTATTTAAGGACTTTGCTGCAATATTTAAGGACTCTGCTTCAGTATTTAAGGACTCTGCTGCATTATTTAAGGACGTTGTTGCATTATTTTAGGACTCTGCTGCATTATTTAAGGACTTTACTGCATTATTTAAGGACTCTGCTGCATTATTTAAGGACTTTCTTGCATTATTTAAGGACTCTGCTGCATTAGTTAAGGACTTTGCTGCATTATTTAAGGACTCTGCTGCATTATTTAACGACGTTGTTGCATTACTTAAGAACTGTGCTGCATTATTTAAGGACTTTGCTGCATTATTTAAGGACTATGCTGCATTATTTAATGACTTTGCTGAAGCATTTGAGGACTCTGCTGCATTATTAGAGGACTCTGCTGCATTATTTAAGGACTTGCTGCATTATTTAATGACTTTGTTGGATTTTTTTATGGACTCTGCTGCATTATTTAAGGAATTTGCTGCTATATTAAAGGACTCTGCTTCAGTATTTAAGGACTCTTCTGCGGTATTTAAGGACTCTGCTGCATTATTTAAGGACTCTGCTGCATTATTTAAGGACTTTACTGCATTATTTAAGGAATCTGCTGCATTATTTAAGGACTTTGTTGCATTATCTAAGGACTCTGCTGCATTATTGAAGGACTTTGCTGCAATATTTAAGGACTCTGCTTCAGTATTTAAGGACTCTGCTGCATTATTTAAGGACTTTGTTGCATTATTTAAGGACTCTGCTGCATTAGATAAGGACTTTGCTGCATTATTTAAGGACTCTGCTGCATTATTTAAGGACTTTGCTGCAATATTTAAGGACTCTGCTTCAGTATTTAAGGACTCTGCTGCATTATTTAAGGACTTTGTTGCATTATTTAAGGACTCTGCTGCATTATTTAAGGACTTTGCTGCATTATTTAAGGACTCTGCTGCATTATTTAAGGACTCTGCTGAAGCATTTGAGGACTCTGCTGCATTATTTAAGCACTTTGCTGCGGTATTTAAGGACTCTGTTGCATTATTTAAGGACTCTGCTGCATTATTTAAGGACTTTGTTGCATTATTTAAGGACTCTAATGCATTATTTAAGGACTTTGCTGCAATATTTTAGGACTCTGCTGCATTAGTTAAGGACTTTGCTGCATTATTTAAGGACTCTGCTGCATTATTTAACGACTTTACTGCATTATTTAAGGACTCTGCTGCATTATTTAAGGACTTTGTTGCATTATTTAAGGACTCTGCTGCATTAGTTAAGCACTATGCTGCATTATTTAATGACTTTGCTGAAGCATTTGAGGACTCTGCTGCATTATTAGAGGACTCTGCTGCATTATTCAAGGACTTGCTGCATTATTTAATGACTTTGTTGGAATTTTTAAGGACTCTGCTGCGTTATTTAAGGAATTTGCTGCTATATTAAAGGACTCTGCTTCAGTATTTAAGGACTCTGCTGCGGTATTTAAGGACTCTGCTGCATTATTTAAGGACTCTGCTGCATTATTTAAGGACTTTGCTGCATTATTTAAGGAATCTGCTGCATTATTTAAGGACTTTGTTGCATTATCTAAGGACTCTGCTGCATTATTGAAGGACTTTGCTGCAATATTTAAGGACTCTGCTTCAGTATTTAAGGACTCTGCTGCATTATTTAAGGACTTTGTTGCATTATTTAAGGACTCTGCTGCATTATTTAAGGACTTTGTTGCATTATTTAAGGACTCTGCTGCAGTATTTAAGGTCTTTGCTGCAATATTTAAGGACTCTGCTTCAGTATTTAAGGACTCTGCTGCAGTATTTAAGGACTCTGCTGCATTATTTAAGGACTTTGCTGCATTATTTAAGGAATCTGCTGCATTATTTAAGGACTTTGTTGCATTATCTAAGGACTCTGCTGCATTATTGAAGGACTTTGCAGCAATATTTAAGGACTCTGCTTCAGTATTTAAGGACTCTGCTGCATTATTTAAGGACTTTGTTGCATTATTTAAGGACTCTGCTGCATTATTTAAGGACTTTGTTGCATTATTTAAGGACTCTGCTGCATTATTTAAGGACTTTGCTGCAATATTTAAGGACTTTGCTTCAGTATTTAAGGACTCTGCTGCATTATTTAAGGACTTTGTTGCATTATTTAAGGACTCTGCTGCATTATTTAAGGACTCTGCTGCATTTTTTAAGGACTCTGCTGAAGCATTTGAGGACTCTGCTGCATTATTTAAGCACTTTGCTGCGGTATTTAAGGACTCTGTTGCATTATTTAAGGACTTTGTTGCATTATTTAAGGACTCTGCTGCATTAGTTAAGGACTTTGCTGCATTATTTAAGGACTCTGCTGCATTATTTACAGACGTTGTTGCATTATTTAAGAACTGTGCTGCTTTATTTAAGGACTTTGCATTATTTAAGGACTATGCTGCATTATTTAATGACTTTGCTGAAGCATTTGAGGACTCTGCTGCATTATTAGAGGACTCTGCTGCATTATTTAATGACTTTGTTGGATTTTTTAAGGCCTCTGCTGCATTATTTAAGGAATTTGCTGCTATATTAAAGGACTCTGCTTCAGTATTTAAGGACTCTGCTGCGGTATTTAAGGACTCTGCTGCATTATTTAAGGACTCTGCTGCATTATTTAAGGACTTTGCTGCATTATTTAAGGACTCTGCTGCATTATTTAAGGACTTTGTTGCATTATTTAAGGACTCTAATGCATTATTTAAGGACTTTGCTGCAATATTTAAGGACTCTGCTTCAGTATTTAATGACTCTGCTGCATTATTTAAGGACGTTGTTGCATTATTTTAGGACTCTGCTGCATTATTTAAGGACTTTACTGCATTATTTAAGGACTCTGCTGCATTATTTAAGGACTTTCTTGCATTATTTAAGGACTCTGCTGCATTAGTTAAGGACTTTGCTGCATTATTTAAGGACTCTGCTGCATTATTTAACGACGTTGTTGCATTACTTAAGAACTGTGCTGCATTATTTAAGGACTTTGCTGCATTATTTAAGGACTATGCTGCATTATTTAATGACTTTGCTGAAGCATTTGAGGACTCTGCTGCATTATTAGAGGACTCTGCTGCATTATTTAAGGACTTGCTGCATTATTTAATGACTTTGTTGGATTTTTTTATGGACTCTGCTGCATTATTTAAGGAATTTGCTGCTATATTAAAGGACTCTGCTTCAGTATTTAAGGACTCTTCTGCGGTATTTAAGGACTCTGCTGCATTATTTAAGGACTCTGCTGCATTATTTAAGGACTTTGCTGCATTATTTAAGGAATCTGCTGCATTATTTAAGGACTTTGTTGCATTATCTAAGGACTCTGCTGCATTATTGAAGGACTTTGCTGCAATATTTAAGGACTCTGCTTCAGTATTTAAGGACTCTGCTGCATTATTTAAGGACTTTGTTGCATTATTTAAGGACTCTGCTGCATTAGATAAGGACTTTGCTGCATTATTTAAGGACTCTGCTGCATTATTTAAGGACTTTGCTGCAATATTTAAGGACTCTGCTTCAGTATTTGAGGACTCTGCTGCATTATTTAAGGACTTTGTTGCATTATTTAAGGACTCTGCTGCATTATTTAAGGACTTTGCTGCATTATTTAAGGACTCTGCTGCATTATTTAAGGACTTTGTTGCATTATTTAAGGACTCTGCTGCATTAGTTAAGCACTATGCTGCATTATTTAATGACTTTGCTGAAGCATTTGAGGACTCTGCTGCATTATTAGAGGACTCTGCTGCATTATTCAAGGACTTGCTGCATTATTTAATGACTTTGTTGGATTTTTTAAGGACTCTGCTGCGTTATTTAAGGAATTTGCTGCTATATTAAAGGACTCTGCTTCAGTATTTAAGGACTCTGCTGCGGTATTTAAGGACTCTGCTGCATTATTTAAGGACTCTGCTGCATTATTTAAGGACTTTGCTGCATTATTTAAGGAATCTGCTGCATTATTTAAGGACTTTGTTGCATTATCTAAGGACTCTGCTGCATTATTGAAGGACTTTGCTGCAATATTTAAGGACTCTGCTTCAGTATTTAAGGACTCTGCTGCATTATTTAAGGACTTTGTTGCATTATTTAAGGACTCTGCTGCATTATTTAAGGACTTTGTTGCATTATTTAAGGACTCTGCTGCATTATTTAAGGTCTTTGCTGCAATATTTAAGGACTCTGCTTCAGTATTTAAGGACTCTGCTGCAGTATTTAAGGACTCTGCTGCATTATTTAAGGACTCTGCTGCATTATTTAAGGACTTTGCTGCATTATTTAAGGAATCTGCTGCATTATTTAAGGACTTTGTTGCATTATCTAAGGACTCTGCTGCATTATTGAAGGACTTTGCAGCAATATTTAAGGACTCTGCTTCAGTATTTAAGGACTCTGCTGCATTATTTAAGGACTTTGTTGCATTATTTAAGGACTCTGCTGCATTATTTAAGGACTTTGTTGCATTATTTAAGGACTCTGCTGCATTATTTAAGGACTTTGCTGCAATATTTAAGGACTTTGCTTCAGTATTTAAGGACTCTGCTGCATTATTTAAGGACTTTGTTGCATTATTTAAGGACTCTGCTGCATTATTTAAGGACTCTGCTGCATTTTTTAAGGACTCTGCTGAAGCATTTGAGGACTCTGCTGCATTATTTAAGCACTTTGCTGCGGTATTTAAGGACTCTGTTGCATTATTTAAGGACTTTGTTGCATTATTTAAGGACTCTGCTGCATTAGTTAAGGACTTTGCTGCATTATTTAAGGACTCTGCTGCATTATTTACAGACGTTGTTGCATTATTTAAGAACTGTGCTGCTTTATTTAAGGACTTTGCATTATTTAAGGACTATGCTGCATTATTTAATGACTTTGCTGAAGCATTTGAGGACTCTGCTGCATTATTAGAGGACTCTGCTGCATTATTTAATGACTTTGTTGGATTTTTTAAGGACTCTGCTGCATTATTTAAGGAATTTGCTGCTATATTAAAGGACTCTGCTTCAGTATTTAAGGACTCTGCTGCGGTATTTAAGGACTCTGCTGCATTATTTAAGGACTCTGCTGCATTATTTAAGGACTTTGCTGCATTATTTAAGGACTCTGCTGCATTATTTAAGGACTTTGTTGCATTATTTAAGGACTCTAATGCATTATTTAAGGACTTTGCTGCAATATTTAAGGACTCTGCTTCAGTATTTAAGGACTCTGCTGCATTATTTAAGGACGTTGTTGCATTATTTTAGGACTCTGCTGCATTATTTAAGGACTTTACTGCATTATTTAAGGACTCTGCTGCATTATTTAAGGACTTTCTTGCATTATTTAAGGACTCTGCTGCATTAGTTAAGGACTTTGCTGCATTATTTAAGGACTCTGCTGCATTATTTAACGACGTTGTTGCATTACTTAAGAACTGTGCTGCATTATTTAAGGACTTTGCTGCATTATTTAAGGACTATGCTGCATTATTTAATGACTTTGCTGAAGCATTTGAGGACTCTGCTGCATTATTAGAGGACTCTGCTGCATTATTTAAGGACTTGCTGCATTATTTAATGACTTTGTTGGATTTTTTATGGACTCTGCTGCATTATTTAAGGAATTTGCTGCTATATTAAAGGACTCTGCTTCAGTATTTAAGGACTCTTCTGCGGTATTTAAGGACTCTGCTGCATTATTTAAGGACTCTGCTGCATTATTTAAGGACTTTGCTGCATTATTTAAGGAATCTGCTGCATTATTTAAGGACTTTGTTGCATTATCTAAGGACTCTGCTGCATTATTGAAGGACTTTGCTGCAATATTTAAGGACTCTGCTTCAGTATTTAAGGACTCTGCTGCATTATTTAACGACGTTGTTGCATTACTTAAGAACTGTGCTGCATTATTTAAGGACTATGCTGCATTATTTAATGACTTTGCTGAAGCATTTGAGGACTCTGCTGCATTATTAGAGGACTCTGCTGCATTATTTAAGGACTTGCTGCATTATTTAATGACTTTGTTGGATTTTTTTATGGACTCTGCTGCATTATTTAAGGAATTTGCTGCTATATTAAAGGACTCTGCTTCAGTATTTAAGGACTCTTCTGCGGTATTTAAGGACTCTGCTGCATTATTTAAGGACTCTGCTGCATTATTTAAGGACTTTGCTGCATTATTTAAGGAATCTGCTGCATTATTTAAGGACTTTGTTGCATTATCTAAGGACTCTGCTGCATTATTGAAGGACTTTGCTGCAATATTTAAGGACTCTGCTTCAGTATTTAAGGACTCTGCTGCATTATTTAAGGACTTTGTTGCATTATTTAAGGACTCTGCTGCATTAGATAAGGACTTTGCTGCATTATTTAAGGACTCTGCTGCATTATTTAAGGACTTTGCTGCAATATTTAAGGACTCTGCTTCAGTATTTGAGGACTCTGCTGCATTATTTAAGGACTTTGTTGCATTATTTAAGGACTCTGCTGCATTATTTAAGGACTTTGCTGCATTATTTAAGGACTCTGCTGCATTATTTAAGGACTTTGTTGCATTATTTAAGGACTCTGCTGCATTAGTTAAGCACTATGCTGCATTATTTAATGACTTTGCTGAAGCATTTGAGGACTCTGCTGCATTATTAGAGGACTCTGCTGCATTATTCAAGGACTTGCTGCATTATTTAATGACTTTGTTGGATTTTTTAAGGACTCTGCTGCGTTATTTAAGGAATTTGCTGCTATATTAAAGGACTCTGCTTCAGTATTTAAGGACTCTGCTGCGGTATTTAAGGACTCTGCTGCATTATTTAAGGACTCTGCTGCATTATTTAAGGACTTTGCTGCATTATTTAAGGAATCTGCTGCATTATTTAAGGACTTTGTTGCATTATCTAAGGACTCTGCTGCATTATTGAAGGACTTTGCTGCAATATTTAAGGACTCTGCTTCAGTATTTAAGGACTCTGCTGCATTATTTAAGGACTTTGTTGCATTATTTAAGGACTCTGCTGCATTATTTAAGGACTTTGTTGCATTATTTAAGGACTCTGCTGCATTATTTAAGGTCTTTGCTGCAATATTTAAGGACTCTGCTTCAGTATTTAAGGACTCTGCTGCAGTATTTAAGGACTCTGCTGCATTATTTAAGGACTCTGCTGCATTATTTAAGGACTTTGCTGCATTATTTAAGGAATCTGCTGCATTATTTAAGGACTTTGTTGCATTATCTAAGGACTCTGCTGCATTATTGAAGGACTTTGCAGCAATATTTAAGGACTCTGCTTCAGTATTTAAGGACTCTGCTGCATTATTTAAGGACTTTGTTGCATTATTTAAGGACTCTGCTGCATTATTTAAGGACTTTGTTGCATTATTTAAGGACTCTGCTGCATTATTTAAGGACTTTGCTGCAATATTTAAGGACTTTGCTTCAGTATTTAAGGACTCTGCTGCATTATTTAAGGACTTTGTTGCATTATTTAAGGACTCTGCTGCATTATTTAAGGACTCTGCTGCATTTTTTAAGGACTCTGCTGAAGCATTTGAGGACTCTGCTGCATTATTTAAGCACTTTGCTGCGGTATTTAAGGACTCTGTTGCATTATTTAAGGACTTTGTTGCATTATTTAAGGACTCTGCTGCATTAGTTAAGGACTTTGCTGCATTATTTAAGGACTCTGCTGCATTATTTACAGACGTTGTTGCATTATTTAAGAACTGTGCTGCTTTATTTAAGGACTTTGCATTATTTAAGGACTATGCTGCATTATTTAATGACTTTGCTGAAGCATTTGAGGACTCTGCTGCATTATTAGAGGACTCTGCTGCATTATTTAATGACTTTGTTGGATTTTTTAAGGACTCTGCTGCATTATTTAAGGAATTTGCTGCTATATTAAAGGACTCTGCTTCAGTATTTAAGGACTCTGCTGCGGTATTTAAGGACTCTGCTGCATTATTTAAGGACTCTGCTGCATTATTTAAGGACTTTGCTGCATTATTAAAGGACTCTGCTGCATTATTTAAGGACTTTGTTGCATTATTTAAGGACTCTAATGCATTATTTAAGGACTTTGCTGCAATATTTAAGGACTCTGCTTCAGTATTTAAGGACTCTGCTGCATTATTTAAGGACGTTGTTGCATTATTTTAGGACTCTGCTGCATTATTTAAGGACTTTACTGCATTATTTAAGGACTCTGCTGCATTATTTAAGGACTTTCTTGCATTATTTAAGGACTCTGCTGCATTAGTTAAGGACTTTGCTGCATTATTTAAGGACTCTGCTGCATTATTTAACGACGTTGTTGCATTACTTAAGAACTGTGCTGCATTATTTAAGGACTTTGCTGCATTATTTAAGGACTATGCTGCATTATTTAATGACTTTGCTGAAGCATTTGAGGACTCTGCTGCATTATTAGAGGACTCTGCTGCATTATTTAAGGACTTGCTGCATTATTTAATGACTTTGTTGGATTTTTTTATGGACTCTGCTGCATTATTTAAGGAATTTGCTGCTATATTAAAGGACTCTGCTTCAGTATTTAAGGACTCTTCTGCGGTATTTAAGGACTCTGCTGCATTATTTAAGGACTCTGCTGCATTATTTAAGGACTTTACTGCATTATTTAAGGAATCTGCTGCATTATTTAAGGACTTTGTTGCATTATCTAAGGACTCTGCTGCATTATTGAAGGACTTTGCTGCAATATTTAAGGACTCTGCTTCAGTATTTAAGGACTCTGCTGCATTATTTAAGGACTTTGTTGCATTATTTAAGGACTCTGCTGCATTAGATAAGGACTTTGCTGCATTATTTAAGGACTCTGCTGCATTATTTAAGGACTTTGCTGCAATATTTAAGGACTCTGCTTCAGTATTTAAGGACTCTGCTGCATTATTTAAGGACTTTGTTGCATTATTTAAGGACTCTGCTGCATTATTTAAGGACTTTGCTGCATTATTTAAGGACTCTGCTGCATTATTTAAGGACTCTGCTGAAGCATTTGAGGACTCTGCTGCATTATTTAAGCACTTTGCTGCGGTATTTAAGGACTCTGTTGCATTATTTAAGGACTCTGCTGCATTATTTAAGGACTTTGTTGCATTATTTAAGGACTCTAATGCATTATTTAAGGACTTTGCTGCAATATTTTAGGACTCTGCTGCATTAGTTAAGGACTTTGCTGCATTATTTAAGGACTCTGCTGCATTATTTAACGACTTTACTGCATTATTTAAGGACTCTGCTGCATTATTTAAGGACTTTGTTGCATTATTTAAGGACTCTGCTGCATTAGTTAAGCACTATGCTGCATTATTTAATGACTTTGCTGAAGCATTTGAGGACTCTGCTGCATTATTAGAGGACTCTGCTGCATTATTCAAGGACTTGCTGCATTATTTAATGACTTTGTTGGATTTTTTAAGGACTCTGCTGCGTTATTTAAGGAATTTGCTGCTATATTAAAGGACTCTGCTTCAGTATTTAAGGACTCTGCTGCGGTATTTAAGGACTCTGCTGCATTATTTAAGGACTCTGCTGCATTATTTAAGGACTTTGCTGCATTATTTAAGGAATCTGCTGCATTATTTAAGGACTTTGTTGCATTATCTAAGGACTCTGCTGCATTATTGAAGGACTTTGCTGCAATATTTAAGGACTCTGCTTCAGTATTTAAGGACTCTGCTGCATTATTTAAGGACTTTGTTGCATTATTTAAGGACTCTGCTGCATTATTTAAGGACTTTGTTGCATTATTTAAGGACTCTGCTGCAGTATTTAAGGTCTTTGCTGCAATATTTAAGGACTCTGCTTCAGTATTTAAGGACTCTGCTGCAGTATTTAAGGACTCTGCTGCATTATTTAAGGACTTTGCTGCATTATTTAAGGAATCTGCTGCATTATTTAAGGACTTTGTTGCATTATCTAAGGACTCTGCTGCATTATTGAAGGACTTTGCAGCAATATTTAAGGACTCTGCTTCAGTATTTAAGGACTCTGCTGCATTATTTAAGGACTTTGTTGCATTATTTAAGGACTCTGCTGCATTATTTAAGGACTTTGTTGCATTATTTAAGGACTCTGCTGCATTATTTAAGGACTTTGCTGCAATATTTAAGGACTTTGCTTCAGTATTTAAGGACTCTGCTGCATTATTTAAGGACTTTGTTGCATTATTTAAGGACTCTGCTGCATTATTTAAGGACTCTGCTGCATTTTTTAAGGACTCTGCTGAAGCATTTGAGGACTCTGCTGCATTATTTAAGCACTTTGCTGCGGTATTTAAGGACTCTGTTGCATTATTTAAGGACTTTGTTGCATTATTTAAGGACTCTGCTGCATTAGTTAAGGACTTTGCTGCATTATTTAAGGACTCTGCTGCATTATTTACAGACGTTGTTGCATTATTTAAGAACTGTGCTGCTTTATTTAAGGACTTTGCATTATTTAAGGACTATGCTGCATTATTTAATGACTTTGCTGAAGCATTTGAGGACTCTGCTGCATTATTAGAGGACTCTGCTGCATTATTTAATGACTTTGTTGGATTTTTTAAGGACTCTGCTGCATTATTTAAGGAATTTGCTGCTATATTAAAGGACTCTGCTTCAGTATTTAAGGACTCTGCTGCGGTATTTAAGGACTCTGCTGCATTATTTAAGGACTCTGCTGCATTATTTAAGGACTTTGCTGCATTATTAAAGGACTCTGCTGCATTATTTAAGGACTTTGTTGCATTATTTAAGGACTCTAATGCATTATTTAAGGACTTTGCTGCAATATTTAAGGACTCTGCTTCAGTATTTAAGGACTCTGCTGCATTATTTAAGGACGTTGTTGCATTATTTTAGGACTCTGCTGCATTATTTAAGGACTTTACTGCATTATTTAAGGACTCTGCTGCATTATTTAAGGACTTTCTTGCATTATTTAAGGACTCTGCTGCATTAGTTAAGGACTTTGCTGCATTATTTAAGGACTCTGCTGCATTATTTAACGACGTTGTTGCATTACTTAAGAACTGTGCTGCATTATTTAAGGACTTTGCTGCATTATTTAAGGACTATGCTGCATTATTTAATGACTTTGCTGAAGCATTTGAGGACTCTGCTGCATTATTAGAGGACTCTGCTGCATTATTTAAGGACTTGCTGCATTATTTAATGACTTTGTTGGATTTTTTTATGGACTCTGCTGCATTATTTAAGGAATTTGCTGCTATATTAAAGGACTCTGCTTCAGTATTTAAGGACTCTTCTGCGGTATTTAAGGACTCTGCTGCATTATTTAAGGACTCTGCTGCATTATTTAAGGACTTTACTGCATTATTTAAGGAATCTGCTGCATTATTTAAGGACTTTGTTGCATTATCTAAGGACTCTGCTGCATTATTGAAGGACTTTGCTGCAATATTTAAGGACTCTGCTTCAGTATTTAAGGACTCTGCTGCATTATTTAAGGACTTTGTTGCATTATTTAAGGACTCTGCTGCATTAGATAAGGACTTTGCTGCATTATTTAAGGACTCTGCTGCATTATTTAAGGACTTTGCTGCAATATTTAAGGACTCTGCTTCAGTATTTAAGGACTCTGCTGCATTATTTAAGGACTTTGTTGCATTATTTAAGGACTCTGCTGCATTATTTAAGGACTTTGCTGCATTATTTAAGGACTCTGCTGCATTATTTAAGGACTCTGCTGAAGCATTTGAGGACTCTGCTGCATTATTTAAGCACTTTGCTGCGGTATTTAAGGACTCTGTTGCATTATTTAAGGACTCTGCTGCATTATTTAAGGACTTTGTTGCATTATTTAAGGACTCTAATGCATTATTTAAGGACTTTGCTGCAATATTTTAGGACTCTGCTGCATTAGTTAAGGACTTTGCTGCATTATTTAAGGACTCTGCTGCATTATTTAACGACTTTACTGCATTATTTAAGGACTCTGCTGCATTATTTAAGGACTTTGTTGCATTATTTAAGGACTCTGCTGCATTAGTTAAGCACTATGCTGCATTATTTAATGACTTTGCTGAAGCATTTGAGGACTCTGCTGCATTATTAGAGGACTCTGCTGCATTATTCAAGGACTTGCTGCATTATTTAATGACTTTGTTGGATTTTTTAAGGACTCTGCTGCGTTATTTAAGGAATTTGCTGCTATATTAAAGGACTCTGCTTCAGTATTTAAGGACTCTGCTGCGGTATTTAAGGACTCTGCTGCATTATTTAAGGACTCTGCTGCATTATTTAAGGACTTTGCTGCATTATTTAAGGAATCTGCTGCATTATTTAAGGACTTTGTTGCATTATCTAAGGACTCTGCTGCATTATTGAAGGACTTTGCTGCAATATTTAAGGACTCTGCTTCAGTATTTAAGGACTCTGCTGCATTATTTAAGGACTTTGTTGCATTATTTAAGGACTCTGCTGCATTATTTAAGGACTTTGTTGCATTATTTAAGGACTCTGCTGCAGTATTTAAGGTCTTTGCTGCAATATTTAAGGACTCTGCTTCAGTATTTAAGGACTCTGCTGCAGTATTTAAGGACTCTGCTGCATTATTTAAGGACTTTGCTGCATTATTTAAGGAATCTGCTGCATTATTTAAGGACTTTGTTGCATTATCTAAGGACTCTGCTGCATTATTGAAGGACTTTGCAGCAATATTTAAGGACTCTGCTTCAGTATTTAAGGACTCTGCTGCATTATTTAAGGACTTTGTTGCATTATTTAAGGACTCTGCTGCATTATTTAAGGACTTTGTTGCATTATTTAAGGACTCTGCTGCATTATTTAAGGACTTTGCTGCAATATTTAAGGACTTTGCTTCAGTATTTAAGGACTCTGCTGCATTATTTAAGGACTTTGTTGCATTATTTAAGGACTCTGCTGCATTATTTAAGGACTCTGCTGCATTTTTTAAGGACTCTGCTGAAGCATTTGAGGACTCTGCTGCATTATTTAAGCACTTTGCTGCGGTATTTAAGGACTCTGTTGCATTATTTAAGGACTTTGTTGCATTATTTAAGGACTCTGCTGCATTAGTTAAGGACTTTGCTGCATTATTTAAGGACTCTGCTGCATTATTTACAGACGTTGTTGCATTATTTAAGAACTGTGCTGCTTTATTTAAGGACTTTGCATTATTTAAGGACTATGCTGCATTATTTAATGACTTTGCTGAAGCATTTGAGGACTCTGCTGCATTATTAGAGGACTCTGCTGCATTATTTAATGACTTTGTTGGATTTTTTAAGGACTCTGCTGCATTATTTAAGGAATTTGCTGCTATATTAAAGGACTCTGCTTCAGTATTTAAGGACTCTGCTGCGGTATTTAAGGACTCTGCTGCATTATTTAAGGACTCTGCTGCATTATTTAAGGACTTTGCTGCATTATTTAAGGACTCTGCTGCATTATTTAAGGACTTTGTTGCATTATTTAAGGACTCTAATGCATTATTTAAGGACTTTGCTGCAATATTTAAGGACTCTGCTTCAGTATTTAATGACTCTGCTGCATTATTTAAGGACGTTGTTGCATTATTTTAGGACTCTGCTGCATTATTTAAGGACTTTACTGCATTATTTAAGGACTCTGCTGCATTATTTAAGGACTTTCTTGCATTATTTAAGGACTCTGCTGCATTAGTTAAGGACTTTGCTGCATTATTTAAGGACTCTGCTGCATTATTTAACGACGTTGTTGCATTACTTAAGAACTGTGCTGCATTATTTAAGGACTTTGCTGCATTATTTAAGGACTATGCTGCATTATTTAATGACTTTGCTGAAGCATTTGAGGACTCTGCTGCATTATTAGAGGACTCTGCTGCATTATTTAAGGACTTGCTGCATTATTTAATGACTTTGTTGGATTTTTTTATGGACTCTGCTGCATTATTTAAGGAATTTGCTGCTATATTAAAGGACTCTGCTTCAGTATTTAAGGACTCTTCTGCGGTATTTAAGGACTCTGCTGCATTATTTAAGGACTCTGCTGCATTATTTAAGGACTTTGCTGCATTATTTAAGGAATCTGCTGCATTATTTAAGGACTTTGTTGCATTATCTAAGGACTCTGCTGCATTATTGAAGGACTTTGCTGCAATATTTAAGGACTCTGCTTCAGTATTTAAGGACTCTGCTGCATTATTTAAGGACTTTGTTGCATTATTTAAGGACTCTGCTGCATTAGATAAGGACTTTGCTGCATTATTTAAGGACTCTGCTGCATTATTTAAGGACTTTGCTGCAATATTTAAGGACTCTGCTTCAGTATTTGAGGACTCTGCTGCATTATTTAAGGACTTTGTTGCATTATTTAAGGACTCTGCTGCATTATTTAAGGACTTTGCTGCATTATTTAAGGACTCTGCTGCATTATTTAAGGACTTTGTTGCATTATTTAAGGACTCTGCTGCATTAGTTAAGCACTATGCTGCATTATTTAATGACTTTGCTGAAGCATTTGAGGACTCTGCTGCATTATTAGAGGACTCTGCTGCATTATTCAAGGACTTGCTGCATTATTTAATGACTTTGTTGGATTTTTTAAGGACTCTGCTGCGTTATTTAAGGAATTTGCTGCTATATTAAAGGACTCTGCTTCAGTATTTAAGGACTCTGCTGCGGTATTTAAGGACTCTGCTGCATTATTTAAGGACTCTGCTGCATTATTTAAGGACTTTGCTGCATTATTTAAGGAATCTGCTGCATTATTTAAGGACTTTGTTGCATTATCTAAGGACTCTGCTGCATTATTGAAGGACTTTGCTGCAATATTTAAGGACTCTGCTTCAGTATTTAAGGACTCTGCTGCATTATTTAAGGACTTTGTTGCATTATTTAAGGACTCTGCTGCATTATTTAAGGACTTTGTTGCATTATTTAAGGACTCTGCTGCATTATTTAAGGTCTTTGCTGCAATATTTAAGGACTCTGCTTCAGTATTTAAGGACTCTGCTGCAGTATTTAAGGACTCTGCTGCATTATTTAAGGACTCTGCTGCATTATTTAAGGACTTTGCTGCATTATTTAAGGAATCTGCTGCATTATTTAAGGACTTTGTTGCATTATCTAAGGACTCTGCTGCATTATTGAAGGACTTTGCAGCAATATTTAAGGACTCTGCTTCAGTATTTAAGGACTCTGCTGCATTATTTAAGGACTTTGTTGCATTATTTAAGGACTCTGCTGCATTATTTAAGGACTTTGTTGCATTATTTAAGGACTCTGCTGCATTATTTAAGGACTTTGCTGCAATATTTAAGGACTTTGCTTCAGTATTTAAGGACTCTGCTGCATTATTTAAGGACTTTGTTGCATTATTTAAGGACTCTGCTGCATTATTTAAGGACTCTGCTGCATTTTTTAAGGACTCTGCTGAAGCATTTGAGGACTCTGCTGCATTATTTAAGCACTTTGCTGCGGTATTTAAGGACTCTGTTGCATTATTTAAGGACTTTGTTGCATTATTTAAGGACTCTGCTGCATTAGTTAAGGACTTTGCTGCATTATTTAAGGACTCTGCTGCATTATTTACAGACGTTGTTGCATTATTTAAGAACTGTGCTGCTTTATTTAAGGACTTTGCATTATTTAAGGACTATGCTGCATTATTTAATGACTTTGCTGAAGCATTTGAGGACTCTGCTGCATTATTAGAGGACTCTGCTGCATTATTTAATGACTTTGTTGGATTTTTTAAGGACTCTGCTGCATTATTTAAGGAATTTGCTGCTATATTAAAGGACTCTGCTTCAGTATTTAAGGACTCTGCTGCGGTATTTAAGGACTCTGCTGCATTATTTAAGGACTCTGCTGCATTATTTAAGGACTTTGCTGCATTATTTAAGGACTCTGCTGCATTATTTAAGGACTTTGTTGCATTATTTAAGGACTCTAATGCATTATTTAAGGACTTTGCTGCAATATTTAAGGACTCTGCTTCAGTATTTAAGGACTCTGCTGCATTATTTAAGGACGTTGTTGCATTATTTTAGGACTCTGCTGCATTATTTAAGGACTTTACTGCATTATTTAAGGACTCTGCTGCATTATTTAAGGACTTTCTTGCATTATTTAAGGACTCTGCTGCATTAGTTAAGGACTTTGCTGCATTATTTAAGGACTCTGCTGCATTATTTAACGACGTTGTTGCATTACTTAAGAACTGTGCTGCATTATTTAAGGACTTTGCTGCATTATTTAAGGACTATGCTGCATTATTTAATGACTTTGCTGAAGCATTTGAGGACTCTGCTGCATTATTAGAGGACTCTGCTGCATTATTTAAGGACTTGCTGCATTATTTAATGACTTTGTTGGATTTTTTATGGACTCTGCTGCATTATTTAAGGAATTTGCTGCTATATTAAAGGACTCTGCTTCAGTATTTAAGGACTCTTCTGCGGTATTTAAGGACTCTGCTGCATTATTTAAGGACTCTGCTGCATTATTTAAGGACTTTGCTGCATTATTTAAGGAATCTGCTGCATTATTTAAGGACTTTGTTGCATTATCTAAGGACTCTGCTGCATTATTGAAGGACTTTGCTGCAATATTTAAGGACTCTGCTTCAGTATTTAAGGACTCTGCTGCATTATTTAAGGACTTTGTTGCATTATTTAAGGACTCTGCTGCATTAGATAAGGACTTTGCTGCATTATTTAAGGACTCTGCTGCATTATTTAAGGACTTTGCTGCAATATTTAAGGACTCTGCTTCAGTATTTAAGGACTCTGCTGCATTATTTAAGGACTTTGTTGCATTATTTAAGGACTCTGCTGCATTATTTAAGGACTTTGCTGCATTATTTAAGGACTCTGCTGCATTATTTAAGGACTCTGCTGAAGCATTTGAGGACTCTGCTGCATTATTTAAGCACTTTGCTGCGGTATTTAAGGACTCTGTTGCATTATTTAAGGACTCTGCTGCATTATTTAAGGACTTTGTTGCATTATTTAAGGACTCTAATGCATTATTTAAGGACTTTGCTGCAATATTTTAGGACTCTGCTGCATTAGTTAAGGACTTTGCTGCATTATTTAAGGACTCTGCTGCATTATTTAACGACTTTACTGCATTATTTAAGGACTCTGCTGCATTATTTAAGGACTTTGTTGCATTATTTAAGGACTCTGCTGCATTAGTTAAGCACTATGCTGCATTATTTAATGACTTTGCTGAAGCATTTGAGGACTCTGCTGCATTATTAGAGGACTCTGCTGCATTATTCAAGGACTTGCTGCATTATTTAATGACTTTGTTGGATTTTTTAAGGACTCTGCTGCGTTATTTAAGGAATTTGCTGCTATATTAAAGGACTCTGCTTCAGTATTTAAGGACTCTGCTGCGGTATTTAAGGACTCTGCTGCATTATTTAAGGACTCTGCTGCATTATTTAAGGACTTTGCTGCATTATTTAAGGAATCTGCTGCATTATTTAAGGACTTTGTTGCATTATCTAAGGACTCTGCTGCATTATTGAAGGACTTTGCTGCAATATTTAAGGACTCTGCTTCAGTATTTAAGGACTCTGCTGCATTATTTAAGGACTTTGTTGCATTATTTAAGGACTCTGCTGCATTATTTAAGGACTTTGTTGCATTATTTAAGGACTCTGCTGCAGTATTTAAGGTCTTTGCTGCAATATTTAAGGACTCTGCTTCAGTATTTAAGGACTCTGCTGCAGTATTTAAGGACTCTGCTGCATTATTTAAGGACTTTGCTGCATTATTTAAGGAATCTGCTGCATTATTTAAGGACTTTGTTGCATTATCTAAGGACTCTGCTGCATTATTGAAGGACTTTGCAGCAATATTTAAGGACTCTGCTTCAGTATTTAAGGACTCTGCTGCATTATTTAAGGACTTTGTTGCATTATTTAAGGACTCTGCTGCATTATTTAAGGACTTTGTTGCATTATTTAAGGACTCTGCTGCATTATTTAAGGACTTTGCTGCAATATTTAAGGACTTTGCTTCAGTATTTAAGGACTCTGCTGCATTATTTAAGGACTTTGTTGCATTATTTAAGGACTCTGCTGCATTATTTAAGGACTCTGCTGCATTTTTTAAGGACTCTGCTGAAGCATTTGAGGACTCTGCTGCATTATTTAAGCACTTTGCTGCGGTATTTAAGGACTCTGTTGCATTATTTAAGGACTTTGTTGCATTATTTAAGGACTCTGCTGCATTAGTTAAGGACTTTGCTGCATTATTTAAGGACTCTGCTGCATTATTTACAGACGTTGTTGCATTATTTAAGAACTGTGCTGCTTTATTTAAGGACTTTGCATTATTTAAGGACTATGCTGCATTATTTAATGACTTTGCTGAAGCATTTGAGGACTCTGCTGCATTATTAGAGGACTCTGCTGCATTATTTAATGACTTTGTTGGATTTTTTAAGGACTCTGCTGCATTATTTAAGGAATTTGCTGCTATATTAAAGGACTCTGCTTCAGTATTTAAGGACTCTGCTGCGGTATTTAAGGACTCTGCTGCATTATTTAAGGACTTTGTTGCATTATTTAAGGACTCTGCTGCATTATTTAAGGACTTTGCTGCAATATTTAAGGACTTTGCTTCAGTATTTAAGGACTCTGCTGCATTATTTAAGGACTTTGTTGCATTATTTAAGGACTCTGCTGCATTATTTAAGGACTCTGCTGCATTTTTTAAGGACTCTGCTGAAGCATTTGAGGACTCTGCTGCATTATTTAAGCACTTTGCTGCGGTATTTAAGGACTCTGTTGCATTATTTAAGGACTTTGTTGCATTATTTAAGGACTCTGCTGCATTAGTTAAGGACTTTGCTGCATTATTTAAGGACTCTGCTGCATTATTTACAGACGTTGTTGCATTATTTAAGAACTGTGCTGCTTTATTTAAGGACTTTGCATTATTTAAGGACTATGCTGCATTATTTAATGACTTTGCTGAAGCATTTGAGGACTCTGCTGCATTATTAGAGGACTCTGCTGCATTATTTAATGACTTTGTTGGATTTTTTAAGGACTCTGCTGCATTATTTAAGGAATTTGCTGCTATATTAAAGGACTCTGCTTCAGTATTTAAGGACTCTGCTGCGGTATTTAAGGACTCTGCTGCATTATTTAAGGACTCTGCTGCATTATTTAAGGACTTTGCTGCATTATTTAAGGACTCTGCTGCATTATTTAAGGACTTTGTTGCATTATTTAAGGACTCTAATGCATTATTTAAGGACTTTGCTGCAATATTTAAGGACTCTGCTTCAGTATTTAAGGACTCTGCTGCATTATTTAAGGACGTTGTTGCATTATTTTAGGACTCTGCTGCATTATTTAAGGACTTTACTGCATTATTTAAGGACTCTGCTGCATTATTTAAGGACTTTCTTGCATTATTTAAGGACTCTGCTGCATTAGTTAAGGACTTTGCTGCATTATTTAAGGACTCTGCTGCATTATTTAACGACGTTGTTGCATTACTTAAGAACTGTGCTGCATTATTTAAGGACTTTGCTGCATTATTTAAGGACTATGCTGCATTATTTAATGACTTTGCTGAAGCATTTGAGGACTCTGCTGCATTATTAGAGGACTCTGCTGCATTATTTAAGGACTTGCTGCATTATTTAATGACTTTGTTGGATTTTTTATGGACTCTGCTGCATTATTTAAGGAATTTGCTGCTATATTAAAGGACTCTGCTTCAGTATTTAAGGACTCTTCTGCGGTATTTAAGGACTCTGCTGCATTATTTAAGGACTCTGCTGCATTATTTAAGGACTTTGCTGCATTATTTAAGGAATCTGCTGCATTATTTAAGGACTTTGTTGCATTATCTAAGGACTCTGCTGCATTATTGAAGGACTTTGCTGCAATATTTAAGGACTCTGCTTCAGTATTTAAGGACTCTGCTGCATTATTTAAGGACTTTGTTGCATTATTTAAGGACTCTGCTGCATTAGATAAGGACTTTGCTGCATTATTTAAGGACTCTGCTGCATTATTTAAGGACTTTGCTGCAATATTTAAGGACTCTGCTTCAGTATTTAAGGACTCTGCTGCATTATTTAAGGACTTTGTTGCATTATTTAAGGACTCTGCTGCATTATTTAAGGACTTTGCTGCATTATTTAAGGACTCTGCTGCATTATGTAAGGACTCTGCTGAAGCATTTGAGGACTCTGCTGCATTATTTAAGCACTTTGCTGCGGTATTTAAGGACTCTGTTGCATTATTTAAGGACTCTGCTGCATTATTTAAGGACTTTGTTGCATTATTTAAGGACTCTAATGCATTATTTAAGGACTTTGCTGCAATATTTTAGGACTCTGCTGCATTAGTTAAGGACTTTGCTGCATTATTTAAGGACTCTGCTGCATTATTTAACGACTTTACTGCATTATTTAAGGACTCTGCTGCATTATTTAAGGACTTTGTTGCATTATTTAAGGACTCTGCTGCATTAGTTAAGCACTATGCTGCATTATTTAATGACTTTGCTGAAGCATTTGAGGACTCTGCTGCATTATTAGAGGACTCTGCTGCATTATTCAAGGACTTGCTGCATTATTTAATGACTTTGTTGGATTTTTTAAGGACTCTGCTGCGTTATTTAAGGAATTTGCTGCTATATTAAAGGACTCTGCTTCAGTATTTAAGGACTCTGCTGCGGTATTTAAGGACTCTGCTGCATTATTTAAGGACTCTGCTGCATTATTTAAGGACTTTGCTGCATTATTTAAGGAATCTGCTGCATTATTTAAGGACTTTGTTGCATTATCTAAGGACTCTGCTGCATTATTGAAGGACTTTGCTGCAATATTTAAGGACTCTGCTTCAGTATTTAAGGACTCTGCTGCATTATTTAAGGACTTTGTTGCATTATTTAAGGACTCTGCTGCATTATTTAAGGACTTTGTTGCATTATTTAAGGACTCTGCTGCAGTATTTAAGGTCTTTGCTGCAATATTTAAGGACTCTGCTTCAGTATTTAAGGACTCTGCTGCAGTATTTAAGGACTCTGCTGCATTATTTAAGGACTCTGCTGCATTATTTAAGGACTTTGCTGCATTATTTAAGGAATCTGCTGCATTATTTAAGGACTCTGCTGCATTATTTAAGGACTTTGTTGCATTATTTAAGGACTCTAATGCATTATTTAAGGACTTTGCTGCAATATTTTAGGACTCTGCTGCATTAGTTAAGGACTTTGCTGCATTATTTAAGGACTCTGCTGCATTATTTAACGACTTTACTGCATTATTTAAGGACTCTGCTGCATTATTTAAGGACTTTGTTGCATTATTTAAGGACTCTGCTGCATTAGTTAAGCACTATGCTGCATTATTTAATGACTTTGCTGAAGCATTTGAGGACTCTGCTGCATTATTAGAGGACTCTGCTGCATTATTCAAGGACTTGCTGCATTATTTAATGACTTTGTTGGATTTTTTAAGGACTCTGCTGCGTTATTTAAGGAATTTGCTGCTATATTAAAGGACTCTGCTTCAGTATTTAAGGACTCTGCTGCGGTATTTAAGGACTCTGCTGCATTATTTAAGGACTCTGCTGCATTATTTAAGGACTTTGCTGCATTATTTAAGGAATCTGCTGCATTATTTAAGGACTTTGTTGCATTATCTAAGGACTCTGCTGCATTATTGAAGGACTTTGCTGCAATATTTAAGGACTCTGCTTCAGTATTTAAGGACTCTGCTGCATTATTTAAGGACTTTGTTGCATTATTTAAGGACTCTGCTGCATTATTTAAGGACTTTGTTGCATTATTTAAGGACTCTGCTGCAGTATTTAAGGTCTTTGCTGCAATATTTAAGGACTCTGCTTCAGTATTTAAGGACTCTGCTGCAGTATTTAAGGACTCTGCTGCATTATTTAAGGACTCTGCTGCATTATTTAAGGACTTTGCTGCATTATTTAAGGAATCTGCTGCATTATTTAAGGACTTTGTTGCATTATCTAAGGACTCTGCTGCATTATTGAAGGACTTTGCAGCAATATTTAAGGACTCTGCTTCAGTATTTAAGGACTCTGCTGCATTATTTAAGGACTTTGTTGCATTATTTAAGGACTCTGCTGCATTATTTAAGGACTTTGTTGCATTATTTAAGGACTCTGCTGCATTATTTAAGGACTTTGCTGCAATATTTAAGGACTTTGCTTCAGTATTTAAGGA
This sequence comes from Phyllobates terribilis, assembly GCF_046119375.1. Taxonomy (NCBI): domain Eukaryota; kingdom Metazoa; phylum Chordata; class Amphibia; order Anura; family Dendrobatidae; genus Phyllobates; species Phyllobates terribilis. The sequence goes on from NW_027362905.1 coordinate 4,411,693, forward strand.
CTCTGCTGCATTATTTAAGGACTTTGTTGCATTATTTAAGGACTCTGCTGCATTATTTAAGGACTCTGCTGCATTTTTTAAGGACTCTGCTGAAGCATTTGAGGACTCTGCTGCATTATTTAAGCACTTTGCTGCGGTATTTAAGGACTCTGTTGCATTATTTAAGGACTTTGTTGCATTATTTAAGGACTCTGCTGCATTAGTTAAGGACTTTGCTGCATTATTTAAGGACTCTGCTGCATTATTTACAGACGTTGTTGCATTATTTAAGAACTGTGCTGCTTTATTTAAGGACTTTGCATTATTTAAGGACTATGCTGCATTATTTAATGACTTTGCTGAAGCATTTGAGGACTCTGCTGCATTATTAGAGGACTCTGCTGCATTATTTAATGACTTTGTTGGATTTTTTAAGGACTCTGCTGCATTATTTAAGGAATTTGCTGCTATATTAAAGGACTCTGCTTCAGTATTTAAGGACTCTGCTGCGGTATTTAAGGACTCTGCTGCATTATTTAAGGACTCTGCTGCATTATTTAAGGACTTTGCTGCATTATTTAAGGACTCTGCTGCATTATTTAAGGACTTTGTTGCATTATTTAAGGACTCTAATGCATTATTTAAGGACTTTGCTGCAATATTTAAGGACTCTGCTTCAGTATTTAAGGACTCTGCTGCATTATTTAAGGACGTTGTTGCATTATTTTAGGACTCTGCTGCATTATTTAAGGACTTTACTGCATTATTTAAGGACTCTGCTGCATTATTTAAGGACTTTCTTGCATTATTTAAGGACTCTGCTGCATTAGTTAAGGACTTTGCTGCATTATTTAAGGACTCTTCTGCGGTATTTAAGGACTCTGCTGCATTATTTAAGGACTCTGCTGCATTATTTAAGGACTTTGCTGCATTATTTAAGGAATCTGCTGCATTATTTAAGGACTTTGTTGCATTATCTAAGGACTCTGCTGCATTATTGAAGGACTTTGCTGCAATATTTAAGGACTCTGCTTCAGTATTTAAGGACTCTGCTGCATTATTTAAGGACTTTGTTGCATTATTTAAGGACTCTGCTGCATTAGATAAGGACTTTGCTGCATTATTTAAGGACTCTGCTGCATTATTTAAGGACTTTGCTGCAATATTTAAGGACTCTGCTTCAGTATTTAAGGACTCTGCTGCATTATTTAAGGACTTTGTTGCATTATTTAAGGACTCTGCTGCATTATTTAAGGACTTTGCTGCAATATTTAAGGACTCTGCTTCAGTATTTAAGGACTCTGCTGCATTATTTAAGGACGGTGTTGCATTATTTAAGGACTCTGCTGCATTATTTAAGGACTTTACTGCATTATTTAAGGACTCTGCTGCATTATTTAAGGACTTTGTTGCATTATTTAAGGACTCTGCTGCATTAGTTAAGGACTTTGCTGCATTATTTAAGGACTCTGCTGCATTATTTAACGACGTTGTTGCATTATTTAAGAACTGTGCTGCATTATTTAAGGACTTTGCTGCATTATTTAAGGACTATGCTGCATTATTTAATGACTTTGCTGAAGCATTTGAGGACTCTGCTGCATTATTAGAGGACTCTGCTGCATTATTTAATGACTTTGTTGGATTTTTTAAGGACTCTGCTGCATTATTTAAGGAATTTGCTGCTATATTAATGGACTCTGCTTCAGTATTTAAGGACTCTGCTGCGGTATTTAAGGACTCTGCTGCATTATTTAAGGACTCTGCTGCATTATTTAAGGACTTTTCTGCATTATTTAAGGACTCTGCTGCATTATTTAAGGACTTTGTTGCATTATTTAAGGACTCTAATGCATTATTTAAGGACTTTGCTGCAATATTTAAGGACTCTGCTGCATTAGTTAAGGACTTTGCTGCATTATTTAAGGACTCTGCTGCATTATTTAACGACTTTACTGCATTATTTAAGGACTCTGCTGCATTATTTAAGGACTTTGTTGCATTATTTAAGGACTCTGCTGCATTAGTTAAGGAGTTTGCTGCATTATTTAAGGACTCTGCTGCATTATTTAACGACGTTGTTGCATTATTTAAGAACTGTGCTGCATTATTTAAGGACTTTGCTGCATTATTTAAGGACTATGCTGCATTATTTAATGACTTTGCTGAAGCATTTGAGGACTCTGCTGCATTATTAGAGGACTCTGCGGCATTATTTAAGGACTTGCTGCATTATTTAATGACTTTGTTGGATTTCTTAAGGACTCTGCTGCATTATTTAAGGAATTTGCTGCTATATTAAAGGACTCTGCTTCAGTATTTAAGGACTCTGCTGCGGTATTTAAGGACCCTGCTGCATTATTTTAGGACTCTGCTGCATTATTTAAGGACTTTGCTGCATTATTTAAGGAATCTGCTGCATTATTTAAGGACTTTGTTGCATTATCTAAGGACTCTGCTGCATTATTGAAGGACTTTGCTGCATTATTTAAGGACTCTGCTGCATTATTTAAGGACTTTGCTGCAATATTTAAGGACTCTGCTTCAGTATTTAAGGACTCTGCTGAAGCATTTGAGGACTCTGCTGCATTATTTAATGACTTTGCTGAAGCATTTGAGGACTCTGCTGCATTATTAGAGGACTCTGCTGCATTATTTAATGACTTTGTTGGATTTTTTAAGGACTCTGCTGCATTATTTAAGGAATTTGCTGCTATATTAAAGGACTCTGCTTCAGTATTTAAGGACTCTGCTGCATTATTAGAGGACTCTGCTGCATTATTCAAGGACTTGCTGCATTATTTAATGACTTTGTTGGATTTTTTAAGGACTCTGCTGCGTTATTTAAGGAATTTGCTGCTATATTAAAGGACTCTGCTTCAGTATTTAAGGACTCTGCTGCGGTATTTAAGGACTCTGCTGCATTATTTAAGGACTCTGCTGCATTATTTAAGGACTTTGCTGCATTATTTAAGGAATCTGCTGCATTATTTAAGGACTTTGTTGCATTATCTAAGGACTCTGCTGCATTATTGAAGGACTTTGCTGCAATATTTAAGGACTCTGCTTCAGTATTTAAGGACTCTGCTGCATTATTTAAGGACTTTGTTGCATTATTTAAGGACTCTGCTGCATTATTTAAGGACTTTGTTGCATTATTTAAGGACTCTGCTGCAGTATTTAAGGTCTTTGCTGCAATATTTAAGGACTCTGCTTCAGTATTTAAGGACTCTGCTGCAGTATTTAAGGACTCTGCTGCATTATTTAAGGACTTTGCTGCATTATTTAAGGAATCTGCTGCATTATTTAAGGACTTTGTTGCATTATCTAAGGACTCTGCTGCATTATTGAAGGACTTTGCAGCAATATTTAAGGACTCTGCTTCAGTATTTAAGGACTCTGCTGCATTATTTAAGGACTTTGTTGCATTATTTAAGGACTCTGCTGCATTATTTAAGGACTTTGTTGCATTATTTAAGGACTCTGCTGCATTATTTAAGGACTTTGCTGCAATATTTAAGGACTTTGCTTCAGTATTTAAGGACTCTGCTGCATTATTTAAGGACTTTGTTGCATTATTTAAGGACTCTGCTGCATTATTTAAGGACTCTGCTGCATTTTTTAAGGACTCTGCTGAAGCATTTGAGGACTCTGCTGCATTATTTAAGCACTTTGCTGCGGTATTTAAGGACTCTGTTGCATTATTTAAGGACTTTGTTGCATTATTTAAGGACTCTGCTGCATTAGTTAAGGACTTTGCTGCATTATTTAAGGACTCTGCTGCATTATTTACAGACGTTGTTGCATTATTTAAGAACTGTGCTGCTTTATTTAAGGACTTTGCATTATTTAAGGACTATGCTGCATTATTTAATGACTTTGCTGAAGCATTTGAGGACTCTGCTGCATTATTAGAGGACTCTGCTGCATTATTTAATGACTTTGTTGGATTTTTTAAGGACTCTGCTGCATTATTTAAGGAATTTGCTGCTATATTAAAGGACTCTGCTTCAGTATTTAAGGACTCTGCTGCGGTATTTAAGGACTCTGCTGCATTATTTAAGGACTCTGCTGCATTATTTAAGGACTTTGCTGCATTATTTAAGGACTCTGCTGCATTATTTAAGGACTTTGTTGCATTATTTAAGGACTCTAATGCATTATTTAAGGACTTTGCTGCAATATTTAAGGACTCTGCTTCAGTATTTAAGGACTCTGCTGCATTATTTAAGGACGTTGTTGCATTATTTTAGGACTCTGCTGCATTATTTAAGGACTTTACTGCATTATTTAAGGACTCTGCTGCATTATTTAAGGACTTTCTTGCATTATTTAAGGACTCTGCTGCATTAGTTAAGGACTTTGCTGCATTATTTAAGGACTCTGCTGCATTATTTAACGACGTTGTTGCATTACTTAAGAACTGTGCTGCATTATTTAAGGACTTTGCTGCATTATTTAAGGACTATGCTGCATTATTTAATGACTTTGCTGAAGCATTTGAGGACTCTGCTGCATTATTAGAGGACTCTGCTGCATTATTTAAGGACTTGCTGCATTATTTAATGACTTTTGTTGGATTTTTTTATGGACTCTGCTGCATTATTTAAGGAATTTGCTGCTATATTAAAGGACTCTGCTTCAGTATTTAAGGACTCTTCTGCGGTATTTAAGGACTCTGCTGCATTATTTAAGGACTCTGCTGCATTATTTAAGGACTTTGCTGCATTATTTAAGGAATCTGCTGCATTATTTAAGGACTTTGTTGCATTATCTAAGGACTCTGCTGCATTATTGAAGGACTTTGCTGCAATATTTAAGGACTCTGCTTCAGTATTTAAGGACTCTGCTGCATTATTTAAGGACTTTGTTGCATTATTTAAGGACTCTGCTGCATTAGATAAGGACTTTGCTGCATTATTTAAGGACTCTGCTGCATTATTTAAGGACTTTGCTGCAATATTTAAGGACTCTGCTTCAGTATTTGAGGACTCTGCTGCATTATTTAAGGACTTTGTTGCATTATTTAAGGACTCTGCTGCATTATTTAAGGACTTTGCTGCATTATTTAAGGACTCTGCTGCATTATTTAAGGACTTTGTTGCATTATTTAAGGACTCTGCTGCATTAGTTAAGCACTATGCTGCATTATTTAATGACTTTGCTGAAGCATTTGAGGACTCTGCTGCATTATTAGAGGACTCTGCTGCATTATTCAAGGACTTGCTGCATTATTTAATGACTTTGTTGGATTTTTTAAGGACTCTGCTGCGTTATTTAAGGAATTTGCTGCTATATTAAAGGACTCTGCTTCAGTATTTAAGGACTCTGCTGCGGTATTTAAGGACTCTGCTGCATTATTTAAGGACTCTGCTGCATTATTTAAGGACTTTGCTGCATTATTTAAGGAATCTGCTGCATTATTTAAGGACTTTGTTGCATTATCTAAGGACTCTGCTGCATTATTGAAGGACTTTGCTGCAATATTTAAGGACTCTGCTTCAGTATTTAAGGACTCTGCTGCATTATTTAAGGACTTTGTTGCATTATTTAAGGACTCTGCTGCATTATTTAAGGACTTTGTTGCATTATTTAAGGACTCTGCTGCATTATTTAAGGTCTTTGCTGCAATATTTAAGGACTCTGCTTCAGTATTTAAGGACTCTGCTGCAGTATTTAAGGACTCTGCTGCATTATTTAAGGACTCTGCTGCATTATTTAAGGACTTTGCTGCATTATTTAAGGAATCTGCTGCATTATTTAAGGACTTTGTTGCATTATCTAAGGACTCTGCTGCATTATTGAAGGACTTTGCAGCAATATTTAAGGACTCTGCTTCAGTATTTAAGGACTCTGCTGCATTATTTAAGGACTTTGTTGCATTATTTAAGGACTCTGCTGCATTATTTAAGGACTTTGTTGCATTATTTAAGGACTCTGCTGCATTATTTAAGGACTTTGCTGCAATATTTAAGGACTTTGCTTCAGTATTTAAGGACTCTGCTGCATTATTTAAGGACTTTGTTGCATTATTTAAGGACTCTGCTGCATTATTTAAGGACTCTGCTGCATTTTTTAAGGACTCTGCTGAAGCATTTGAGGACTCTGCTGCATTATTTAAGCACTTTGCTGCGGTATTTAAGGACTCTGTTGCATTATTTAAGGACTTTGTTGCATTATTTAAGGACTCTGCTGCATTAGTTAAGGACTTTGCTGCATTATTTAAGGACTCTGCTGCATTATTTACAGACGTTGTTGCATTATTTAAGAACTGTGCTGCTTTATTTAAGGACTTTGCATTATTTAAGGACTATGCTGCATTATTTAATGACTTTGCTGAAGCATTTGAGGACTCTGCTGCATTATTAGAGGACTCTGCTGCATTATTTAATGACTTTGTTGGATTTTTTAAGGACTCTGCTGCATTATTTAAGGAATTTGCTGCTATATTAAAGGACTCTGCTTCAGTATTTAAGGACTCTGCTGCGGTATTTAAGGACTCTGCTGCATTATTTAAGGACTCTGCTGCATTATTTAAGGACTTTGCTGCATTATTTAAGGACTCTGCTGCATTATTTAAGGACTTTGTTGCATTATTTAAGGACTCTAATGCATTATTTAAGGACTTTGCTGCAATATTTAAGGACTCTGCTTCAGTATTTAAGGACTCTGCTGCATTATTTAAGGACGTTGTTGCATTATTTTAGTACTCTGCTGCATTATTTAAGGACTTTACTGCATTATTTAAGGACTCTGCTGCATTATTTAAGGACTTTCTTGCATTATTTAAGGACTCTGCTGCATTAGTTAAGGACTTTGCTGCATTATTTAAGGACTCTGCTGCATTATTTAACGACGTTGTTGCATTACTTAAGAACTGTGCTGCATTATTTAAGGACTTTGCTGCATTATTTAAGGACTATGCTGCATTATTTAATGACTTTGCTGAAGCATTTGAGGACTCTGCTGCATTATTAGAGGACTCTGCTGCATTATTTAAGGACTTGCTGCATTATTTAATGACTTTGTTGGATTTTTTATGGACTCTGCTGCATTATTTAAGGAATTTGCTGCTATATTAAAGGACTCTGCTTCAGTATTTAAGGACTCTTCTGCGGTATTTAAGGACTCTGCTGCATTATTTAAGGACTCTGCTGCATTATTTAAGGACTTTGCTGCATTATTTAAGGAATCTGCTGCATTATTTAAGGACTTTGTTGCATTATCTAAGGACTCTGCTGCATTATTGAAGGACTTTGCTGCAATATTTAAGGACTCTGCTTCAGTATTTAAGGACTCTGCTGCATTATTTAAGGACTTTGTTGCATTATTTAAGGACTCTGCTGCATTAGATAAGGACTTTGCTGCATTATTTAAGGACTCTGCTGCATTATTTAAGGACTTTGCTGCAATATTTAAGGACTCTGCTTCAGTATTTAAGGACTCTGCTGCATTATTTAAGGACTTTGTTGCATTATTTAAGGACTCTGCTGCATTATTTAAGGACTTTGCTGCATTATTTAAGGACTCTGCTGCATTATGTAAGGACTCTGCTGAAGCATTTGAGGACTCTGCTGCATTATTTAAGCACTTTGCTGCGGTATTTAAGGACTCTGTTGCATTATTTAAGGACTCTGCTGCATTATTTAAGGACTTTGTTGCATTATTTAAGGACTCTAATGCATTATTTAAGGACTTTGCTGCAATATTTTAGGACTCTGCTGCATTAGTTAAGGACTTTGCTGCATTATTTAAGGACTCTGCTGCATTATTTAACGACTTTACTGCATTATTTAAGGACTCTGCTGCATTATTTAAGGACTTTGTTGCATTATTTAAGGACTCTGCTGCATTAGTTAAGCACTATGCTGCATTATTTAATGACTTTGCTGAAGCATTTGAGGACTCTGCTGCATTATTAGAGGACTCTGCTGCATTATTCAAGGACTTGCTGCATTATTTAATGACTTTGTTGGATTTTTTAAGGACTCTGCTGCGTTATTTAAGGAATTTGCTGCTATATTAAAGGACTCTGCTTCAGTATTTAAGGACTCTGCTGCGGTATTTAAGGACTCTGCTGCATTATTTAAGGACTCTGCTGCATTATTTAAGGACTTTGCTGCATTATTTAAGGAATCTGCTGCATTATTTAAGGACTTTGTTGCATTATCTAAGGACTCTGCTGCATTATTGAAGGACTTTGCTGCAATATTTAAGGACTCTGCTTCAGTATTTAAGGACTCTGCTGCATTATTTAAGGACTTTGTTGCATTATTTAAGGACTCTGCTGCATTATTTAAGGACTTTGTTGCATTATTTAAGGACTCTGCTGCAGTATTTAAGGTCTTTGCTGCAATATTTAAGGACTCTGCTTCAGTATTTAAGGACTCTGCTGCAGTATTTAAGGACTCTGCTGCATTATTTAAGGACTCTGCTGCATTATTTAAGGACTTTGCTGCATTATTTAAGGAATCTGCTGCATTATTTAAGGACTCTGCTGCATTATTTAAGGACTTTGTTGCATTATTTAAGGACTCTAATGCATTATTTAAGGACTTTGCTGCAATATTTTAGGACTCTGCTGCATTAGTTAAGGACTTTGCTGCATTATTTAAGGACTCTGCTGCATTATTTAACGACTTTACTGCATTATTTAAGGACTCTGCTGCATTATTTAAGGACTTTGTTGCATTATTTAAGGACTCTGCTGCATTAGTTAAGCACTATGCTGCATTATTTAATGACTTTGCTGAAGCATTTGAGGACTCTGCTGCATTATTAGAGGACTCTGCTGCATTATTCAAGGACTTGCTGCATTATTTAATGACTTTGTTGGATTTTTTAAGGACTCTGCTGCGTTATTTAAGGAATTTGCTGCTATATTAAAGGACTCTGCTTCAGTATTTAAGGACTCTGCTGCGGTATTTAAGGACTCTGCTGCATTATTTAAGGACTCTGCTGCATTATTTAAGGACTTTGCTGCATTATTTAAGGAATCTGCTGCATTATTTAAGGACTTTGTTGCATTATCTAAGGACTCTGCTGCATTATTGAAGGACTTTGCTGCAATATTTAAGGACTCTGCTTCAGTATTTAAGGACTCTGCTGCATTATTTAAGGACTTTGTTGCATTATTTAAGGACTCTGCTGCATTATTTAAGGACTTTGTTGCATTATTTAAGGACTCTGCTGCAGTATTTAAGGTCTTTGCTGCAATATTTAAGGACTCTGCTTCAGTATTTAAGGACTCTGCTGCAGTATTTAAGGACTCTGCTGCATTATTTAAGGACTCTGCTGCATTATTTAAGGACTTTGCTGCATTATTTAAGGAATCTGCTGCATTATTTAAGGACTTTGTTGCATTATCTAAGGACTCTGCTGCATTATTGAAGGACTTTGCAGCAATATTTAAGGACTCTGCTTCAGTATTTAAGGACTCTGCTGCATTATTTAAGGACTTTGTTGCATTATTTAAGGACTCTGCTGCATTATTTAAGGACTTTGTTGCATTATTTAAGGACTCTGCTGCATTATTTAAGGACTTTGCTGCAATATTTAAGGACTTTGCTTCAGTATTTAAGGACTCTGCTGCATTATTTAAGGACTTTGTTGCATTATTTAAGGACTCTGCTGCATTATTTAAGGACTCTGCTGCATTTTTTAAGGACTCTGCTGAAGCATTTGAGGACTCTGCTGCATTATTTAAGCACTTTGCTGCGGTATTTAAGGACTCTGTTGCATTATTTAAGGACTTTGTTGCATTATTTAAGGACTCTGCTGCATTAGTTAAGGACTTTGCTGCATTATTTAAGGACTCTGCTGCATTATTTACAGACGTTGTTGCATTATTTAAGAACTGTGCTGCTTTATTTAAGGACTTTGCATTATTTAAGGACTATGCTGCATTATTTAATGACTTTGCTGAAGCATTTGAGGACTCTGCTGCATTATTAGAGGACTCTGCTGCATTATTTAATGACTTTGTTGGATTTTTTAAGGACTCTGCTGCATTATTTAAGGAATTTGCTGCTATATTAAAGGACTCTGCTTCAGTATTTAAGGACTCTGCTGCGGTATTTAAGGACTCTGCTGCATTATTTAAGGACTCTGCTGCATTATTTAAGGACTTTGCTGCATTATTTAAGGACTCTGCTGCATTATTTAAGGACTTTGTTGCATTATTTAAGGACTCTAATGCATTATTTAAGGACTTTGCTGCAATATTTAAGGACTCTGCTTCAGTATTTAAGGACTCTGCTGCATTATTTAAGGACGTTGTTGCATTATTTTAGGACTCTGCTGCATTATTTAAGGACTTTACTGCATTATTTAAGGACTCTGCTGCATTATTTAAGGACTTTCTTGCATTATTTAAGGACTCTGCTGCATTAGTTAAGGACTTTGCTGCATTATTTAAGGACTCTTCTGCGGTATTTAAGGACTCTGCTGCATTATTTAAGGACTCTGCTGCATTATTTAAGGACTTTGCTGCATTATTTAAGGAATCTGCTGCATTATTTAAGGACTTTGTTGCATTATCTAAGGACTCTGCTGCATTATTGAAGGACTTTGCTGCAATATTTAAGGACTCTGCTTCAGTATTTAAGGACTCTGCTGCATTATTTAAGGACTTTGTTGCATTATTTAAGGACTCTGCTGCATTAGATAAGGACTTTGCTGCATTATTTAAGGACTCTGCTGCATTATTTAAGGACTTTGCTGCAATATTTAAGGACTCTGCTTCAGTATTTAAGGACTCTGCTGCATTATTTAAGGACTTTGTTGCATTATTTAAGGACTCTGCTGCATTATTTAAGGACTTTGCTGCAATATTTAAGGACTCTGCTTCAGTATTTAAGGACTCTGCTGCATTATTTAAGGACGGTGTTGCATTATTTAAGGACTCTGCTGCATTATTTAAGGACTTTACTGCATTATTTAAGGACTCTGCTGCATTATTTAAGGACTTTGTTGCATTATTTAAGGACTCTGCTGCATTAGTTAAGGACTTTGCTGCATTATTTAAGGACTCTGCTGCATTATTTAACGACGTTGTTGCATTATTTAAGAACTGTGCTGCATTATTTAAGGACTTTGCTGCATTATTTAAGGACTATGCTGCATTATTTAATGACTTTGCTGAAGCATTTGAGGACTCTGCTGCATTATTAGAGGACTCTGCTGCATTATTTAATGACTTTGTTGGATTTTTTAAGGACTCTGCTGCATTATTTAAGGAATTTGCTGCTATATTAATGGACTCTGCTTCAGTATTTAAGGACTCTGCTGCGGTATTTAAGGACTCTGCTGCATTATTTAAGGACTCTGCTGCATTATTTAAGGACTTTTCTGCATTATTTAAGGACTCTGCTGCATTATTTAAGGACTTTGTTGCATTATTTAAGGACTCTAATGCATTATTTAAGGACTTTGCTGCAATATTTAAGGACTCTGCTGCATTAGTTAAGGACTTTGCTGCATTATTTAAGGACTCTGCTGCATTATTTAACGACTTTACTGCATTATTTAAGGACTCTGCTGCATTATTTAAGGACTTTGTTGCATTATTTAAGGACTCTGCTGCATTAGTTAAGGAGTTTGCTGCATTATTTAAGGACTCTGCTGCATTATTTAACGACGTTGTTGCATTATTTAAGAACTGTGCTGCATTATTTAAGGACTTTGCTGCATTATTTAAGGACTATGCTGCATTATTTAATGACTTTGCTGAAGCATTTGAGGACTCTGCTGCATTATTAGAGGACTCTGCGGCATTATTTAAGGACTTGCTGCATTATTTAATGACTTTGTTGGATTTCTTAAGGACTCTGCTGCATTATTTAAGGAATTTGCTGCTATATTAAAGGACTCTGCTTCAGTATTTAAGGACTCTGCTGCGGTATTTAAGGACCCTGCTGCATTATTTTAGGACTCTGCTGCATTATTTAAGGACTTTGCTGCATTATTTAAGGAATCTGCTGCATTATTTAAGGACTTTGTTGCATTATCTAAGGACTCTGCTGCATTATTGAAGGACTTTGCTGCATTATTTAAGGACTCTGCTGCATTATTTAAGGACTTTGCTGCAATATTTAAGGACTCTGCTTCAGTATTTAAGGACTCTGCTGAAGCATTTGAGGACTCTGCTGCATTATTTAATGACTTTGCTGAAGCATTTGAGGACTCTGCTGCATTATTAGAGGACTCTGCTGCATTATTTAATGACTTTGTTGGATTTTTTAAGGACTCTGCTGCATTATTTAAGGAATTTGCTGCTATATTAAAGGACTCTGCTTCAGTATTTAAGGACTCTGCTGCGGTATTTAAGGACTCTGCTGCATTATTTAAGGACTCTGCTGCATTATTTAAGGACTTTGCTGCATTATTTAAGGAATTTGTTGCATTATTTAAGGACTCTGCTGCATTATTTAAGGACTTTGCTGCAATATTTAAGGACTCTGCTTCAGTATTTAAGGACTCTGCTGCATTATTTAAGGACGTTGTTGCATTATTTAAGGACTCTGCTGCATTATTTAAGGACTTTACTGCATTATTTAAGGACTCTGCTGCATTATTTAAGGACTTTGTTGCATTATTTAAGGACTCTGCTGCATTAGTTAAGGACTTTGCTGCATTATTTAAGGACTCTGCTGCATTATTTAACGACGTTGTTGCATTATTTAAGAACTGTGCGGCATTATTTAAGGACTTTGCTGCATTATTTAAGGACTATGCTGCATTATTTAATGACTTTGCTGAAGCATTTGAGGACTCTGCTGCATTATTAGAGGACTCTGCTGCATTATTTAAGGACTTGCTGCATTATTTAATGACTTTGTTGGATTTTTTAAGGACTCTGCTGCATTATTTAAGGAATTTGCTGCTATATTAAAGGACTCTGCTTCAGTATTTAAGGACTCTGCTGCGGTATTTAAGGACTCTGCTGCATTATTTAAGGACTCTGCTGCATTATTTAAGGACTTTGCTGCATTATTTAAGGAATCTGCTGCATTATTTAAGGACTTTGTTGCATTATCTAAGGACTCTGCTGCATTATTGAAGGACTTTGCTGCAATATTTAAGGACTCTGCTTCAGTATTTAAGGACTCTGCTGCATTATTTAAGGACTTTGTTGCATTATTTAAGGACTCTGCTGCATTATTTAAGGACTTTGCTGCATTATTTATGGACTCTGCTGCATTATTTAAGGACTTTGCTGCAATATTTAAGGACTCTGCTTCAGTATTTAAGGACTCTGCTGCATTATTTAAGGACTTTGTTGCATTATTTAAGGACTCTGCTGCATTATTTAAGTACTTTGCTGCATTATTTAAGGACTCTGCTGCATTGTTTAAGGACTCTGCTGAAGCATTTGAGGACTCTGCTGCATTATTTAATCACTTTGCTGCGGTATTTAAGGACTCTGTTGCATTATTTAAGGACTTTGTTGCATTATTTAAGGACTCTGCTGCATTAGTTAAGGACTTTGCTGCATTATTTAAGGACTCTGCTGCATTATTTAACGACGTTGTTGCATTATTTAAGAACTGTGCTGCATTAATTAAGGACTTTGCTGCATTATTTAAGGACTATGCTGCATTATTTAATGACTTTGCTGAAGCATTTGAGGACTCTGCTGCATTATTAGAGGACTCTGCTGCATTATTTAATGACTTTGTTGGATTTTTTAAGGACTCTGCTGCATTATTTAAGGAATTTGCTGCTATATTAATGGACTCTGCTTCAGTATTTAAGGACTCTGCTGCGGTATTTAAGGACTCTGCTGCATTATTTAAGGACTCTGCTGCATTATTTAAGGACTTTTCTGCATTATTTAAGGACTCTGCTGCATTATTTAAGGACGTTGTTGCATTATTTAAGGACTCTAATGCATTATTTAAGGACTTTGCTGCAATATTTAAGGACTCTGCTGCATTAGTTAAGGACTTTGCTGCATTATTTAAGGACTCTGCTGCATTATTTAACGACTTTACTGCATTATTTAAGGACTCTGCTGCATTATTTAAGGACTTTGTTGCATTATTTAAGGACTCTGCTGCATTAGTTAAGCACTATGCTGCATTATTTAATGACTTTGCTGAAGCATTTGAGGACTCTGCTGCATTATTAGAGGACTCTGCTGCATTATTCAAGGACTTGCTGCATTATTTAATGACTTTGTTGGATTTTTTAAGGACTCTGCTGCGTTATTTAAGGAATTTGCTGCTATATTAAAGGACTCTGCTTCAGTATTTAAGGACTCTGCTGCGGTATTTAAGGACTCTGCTGCATTATTTAAGGACTCTGCTGCATTATTTAAGGACTTTGCTGCATTATTTAAGGAATCTGCTGCATTATTTAAGGACTTTGTTGCATTATCTAAGGACTCTGCTGCATTATTGAAGGACTTTGCTGCAATATTTAAGGACTCTGCTTCAGTATTTAAGGACTCTGCTGCATTATTTAAGGACTTTGTTGCATTATTTAAGGACTCTGCTGCATTATTTAAGGACTTTGTTGCATTATTTAAGGACTCTGCTGCATTATTTAAGGTCTTTGCTGCAATATTTAAGGACTCTGCTTCAGTATTTAAGGACTCTGCTGCAGTATTTAAGGACTTTGCTGCATTATTTAAGGAATCTGCTGCATTATTTAAGGACTTTGTTGCATTATCTAAGGACTCTGCTGCATTATTGAAGGACTTTGCAGCAATATTTAAGGACTCTGCTTCAGTATTTAAGGACTCTGCTGCATTATTTAAGGACTTTGTTGCATTATTTAAGGACTCTGCTGCATTATTTAAGGACTTTGTTGCATTATTTAAGGACTCTGCTGCATTATTTAAGGACTTTGCTGCAATATTTAAGGACTTTGCTTCAGTATTTAAGGACTCTGCTGCATTATTTAAGGACTTTGTTGCATTATTTAAGGACTCTGCTGCATTATTGAAGGACTTTGCAGCAATATTTAAGGACTCTGCTTCAGTATTTAAGGACTCTGCTGCATTATTTAAGGACTTTGTTGCATTATTTAAGGACTCTGCTGCATTATTTAAGGACTTTGTTGCATTATTTAAGGACTCTGCTGCATTATTTAAGGACTTTGCTGCAATATTTAAGGACTTTGCTTCAGTATTTAAGGACTCTGCTGCATTATTTAAGGACTTTGTTGCATTATTTAAGGACTCTGCTGCATTATTTAAGGACTCTGCTGCATTTTTTAAGGACTCTGCTGAAGCATTTGAGGACTCTGCTGCATTATTTAATCACTTTGCTGCGGTATTTAAGGACTCTGTTGCATTATTTAAGGACTTTGTTGCATTATTTAAGGACTCTGCTGCATTAGTTAAGGACTTTGCTGCATTATTTAAGGACTCTGCTGCATTATTTACAGACGTTGTTGCATTATTTAAGAACTGTGCTGCTTTATTTAAGGACTTTGCATTATTTAAGGACTATGCTGCATTATTTAATGACTTTGCTGAAGCATTTGAGGACTCTGCTGCATTATTAGAGGACTCTGCTGCATTATTTAATGACTTTGTTGGATTTTTTAAGGACTCTGCTGCATTATTTAAGGAATTTGCTGCTATATTAAAGGACTCTGCTTCAGTATTTAAGGACTCTGCTGCGGTATTTAAGGACTCTGCTGCATTATTTAAGGACTCTGCTGCATTATTTAAGGACTTTGCTGCATTATTTAAGGACTCTGCTGCATTATTTAAGGACTTTGTTGCATTATTTAAGGACTCTAATGCATTATTTAAGGACTTTGCTGCAATATTTAAGGACTCTGCTTCAGTATTTAAGGACTCTGCTGCATTATTTAAGGACGTTGTTGCATTATTTTAGGACTCTGCTGCATTATTTAAGGACTTTACTGCATTATTTAAGGACTCTGCTGCATTATTTAAGGACTTTCTTGCATTATTTAAGGACTCTGCTGCATTAGTTAAGGACTTTGCTGCATTATTTAAGGACTCTGCTGCATTATTTAACGACGTTGTTGCATTACTTAAGAACTGTGCTGCATTATTTAAGGACTTTGCTGCATTATTTAAGGACTATGCTGCATTATTTAATGACTTTGCTGAAGCATTTGAGGACTCTGCTGCATTATTAGAGGACTCTGCTGCATTATTTAAGGACTTGCTGCATTATTTAATGACTTTGTTGGATTTTTTTATGGACTCTGCTGCATTATTTAAGGAATTTGCTGCTATATTAAAGGACTCTGCTTCAGTATTTAAGGACTCTTCTGCGGTATTTAAGGACTCTGCTGCATTATTTAAGGACTCTGCTGCATTATTTAAGGACTTTGCTGCATTATTTAAGGAATCTGCTGCATTATTTAAGGACTTTGTTGCATTATCTAAGGACTCTGCTGCATTATTGAAGGACTTTGCTGCAATATTTAAGGACTCTGCTTCAGTATTTAAGGACTCTGCTGCATTATTTAAGGACTTTGTTGCATTATTTAAGGACTCTGCTGCATTAGATAAGGACTTTGCTGCATTATTTAAGTACTCTGCTGCATTATTTAACGACTTTGCTGCAATATTTAAGGACTCTGCTTCAGTATTTGAGGACTCTGCTGCATTATTTAAGGACTTTGTTGCATTATTTAAGGACTCTGCTGCATTATTTAAGGACTTTGCTGCATTATTTAAGGACTCTGCTGCATTATTTAAGGACTTTGTTGCATTATTTAAGGACTCTGCTGCATTAGTTAAGCACTATGCTGCATTATTTAATGACTTTGCTGAAGCATTTGAGGACTCTGCTGCATTATTAGAGGACTCTGCTGCATTATTCAAGGACTTGCTGCATTATTTAATGACTTTGTTGGATTTTTTAAGGACTCTGCTGCGTTATTTAAGGAATTTGCTGCTATATTAAAGGACTCTGCTTCAGTATTTAAGGACTCTGCTGCGGTATTTAAGGACTCTGCTGCATTATTTAAGGACTCTGCTGCATTATTTAAGGACTTTGCTGCATTATTTAAGGAATCTGCTGCATTATTTAAGGACTTTGTTGCATTATCTAAGGACTCTGCTGCATTATTGAAGGACTTTGCTGCAATATTTAAGGACTCTGCTTCAGTATTTAAGGACTCTGCTGCATTATTTAAGGACTTTGTTGCATTATTTAAGGACTCTGCTGCATTATTTAAGGACTTTGTTGCATTATTTAAGGACTCTGCTGCATTATTTAAGGTCTTTGCTGCAATATTTAAGGACTCTGCTTCAGTATTTAAGGACTCTGCTGCAGTATTTAAGGACTCTGCTGCATTATTTAAGGACTCTGCTGCATTATTTAAGGACTTTACTGCATTATTTAAGGAATCTGCTGCATTATTTAAGGACTTTGTTGCATTATCTAAGGACTCTGCTGCATTATTGAAGGACTTTGCAGCAATATTTAAGGACTCTGCTTCAGTATTTAAGGACTCTGCTGCATTATTTAAGGACTTTGTTGCATTATTTAAGGACTCTGCTGCATTATTTAAGGACTTTGTTGCATTATTTAAGGACTCTGCTGCATTATTTAAGGACTTTGCTGCAATATTTAAGGACTTTGCTTCAGTATTTAAGGACTCTGCTGCATTATTTAAGGACTTTGTTGCATTATTTAAGGACTCTGCTGCATTATTTAAGGACTCTGCTGCATTTTTTAAGGACTCTGCTGAAGCATTTGAGGACTCTGCTGCATTATTTAAGCACTTTGCTGCGGTATTTAAGGACTCTGTTGCATTATTTAAGGACTTTGTTGCATTATTTAAGGACTCTGCTGCATTAGTTAAGGACTTTGCTGCATTATTTAAGGACTCTGCTGCATTATTTACAGACGTTGTTGCATTATTTAAGAACTGTGCTGCTTTATTTAAGGACTTTGCATTATTTAAGGACTATGCTGCATTATTTAATGACTTTGCTGAAGCATTTGAGGACTCTGCTGCATTATTAGAGGACTCTGCTGCATTATTTAATGACTTTGTTGGATTTTTTAAGGACTCTGCTGCATTATTTAAGGAATTTGCTGCTATATTAAAGGACTCTGCTTCAGTATTTAAGGACTCTGCTGCGGTATTTAAGGACTCTGCTGCATTATTTAAGGACTCTGCTGCATTATTTAAGGACTTTGCTGCATTATTAAAGGACTCTGCTGCATTATTTAAGGACTTTGTTGCATTATTTAAGGACTCTAATGCATTATTTAAGGACTTTGCTGCAATATTTAAGGACTCTGCTTCAGTATTTAAGGACTCTGCTGCATTATTTAAGGACGTTGTTGCATTATTTTAGGACTCTGCTGCATTATTTAAGGACTTTACTGCATTATTTAAGGACTCTGCTGCATTATTTAAGGACTTTCTTGCATTATTTAAGGACTCTGCTGCATTAGTTAAGGACTTTGCTGCATTATTTAAGGACTCTGCTGCATTATTTAACGACGTTGTTGCATTACTTAAGAACTGTGCTGCATTATTTAAGGACTTTGCTGCATTATTTAAGGACTATGCTGCATTATTTAATGACTTTGCTGAAGCATTTGAGGACTCTGCTGCATTATTAGAGGACTCTGCTGCATTATTTAAGGACTTGCTGCATTATTTAATGACTTTGTTGGATTTTTTTATGGACTCTGCTGCATTATTTAAGGAATTTGCTGCTATATTAAAGGACTCTGCTTCAGTATTTAAGGACTCTTCTGCGGTATTTAAGGACTCTGCTGCATTATTTAAGGACTCTGCTGCATTATTTAAGGACTTTGCTGCATTATTTAAGGAATCTGCTGCATTATTTAAGGACTTTGTTGCATTATCTAAGGACTCTGCTGCATTATTGAAGGACTTTGCTGCAATATTTAAGGACTCTGCTTCAGTATTTAAGGACTCTGCTGCATTATTTAAGGACTTTGTTGCATTATTTAAGGACTCTGCTGCATTAGATAAGGACTTTGCTGCATTATTTAAGGACTCTGCTGCATTATTTAAGGACTTTGCTGCAATATTTAAGGACTCTGCTTCAGTATTTAAGGACTCTGCTGCATTATTTAAGGACTTTGTTGCATTATTTAAGGACTCTGCTGCATTATTTAAGGACTTTGCTGCATTATTTAAGGACTCTGCTGCATTATTTAAGGACTCTGCTGAAGCATTTGAGGACTCTGCTGCATTATTTAAGCACTTTGCTGCGGTATTTAAGGACTCTGTTGCATTATTTAAGGACTCTGCTGCATTATTTAAGGACTTTGTTGCATTATTTAAGGACTCTAATGCATTATTTAAGGACTTTGCTGCAATATTTTAGGACTCTGCTGCATTAGTTAAGGACTTTGCTGCATTATTTAAGGACTCTGCTGCATTATTTAACGACTTTACTGCATTATTTAAGGACTCTGCTGCATTATTTAAGGACTTTGTTGCATTATTTAAGGACTCTGCTGCATTAGTTAAGCACTATGCTGCATTATTTAATGACTTTGCTGAAGCATTTGAGGACTCTGCTGCATTATTAGAGGACTCTGCTGCATTATTCAAGGACTTGCTGCATTATTTAATGACTTTGTTGGATTTTTTAAGGACTCTGCTGCGTTATTTAAGGAATTTGCTGCTATATTAAAGGACTCTGCTTCAGTATTTAAGGACTCTGCTGCGGTATTTAAGGACTCTGCTGCATTATTTAAGGACTCTGCTGCATTATTTAAGGACTTTGCTGCATTATTTAAGGAATCTGCTGCATTATTTAAGGACTTTGTTGCATTATCTAAGGACTCTGCTGCATTATTGAAGGACTTTGCTGCAATATTTAAGGACTCTGCTTCAGTATTTAAGGACTCTGCTGCATTATTTAAGGACTTTGTTGCATTATTTAAGGACTCTGCTGCATTATTTAAGGACTTTGTTGCATTATTTAAGGACTCTGCTGCAGTATTTAAGGTCTTTGCTGCAATATTTAAGGACTCTGCTTCAGTATTTAAGGACTCTGCTGCAGTATTTAAGGACTCTGCTGCATTATTTAAGGACTTTGCTGCATTATTTAAGGAATCTGCTGCATTATTTAAGGACTTTGTTGCATTATCTAAGGACTCTGCTGCATTATTGAAGGACTTTGCAGCAATATTTAAGGACTCTGCTTCAGTATTTAAGGACTCTGCTGCATTATTTAAGGACTTTGTTGCATTATTTAAGGACTCTGCTGCATTATTTAAGGACTTTGTTGCATTATTTAAGGACTCTGCTGCATTATTTAAGGACTTTGCTGCAATATTTAAGGACTTTGCTTCAGTATTTAAGGACTCTGCTGCATTATTTAAGGACTTTGTTGCATTATTTAAGGACTCTGCTGCATTATTTAAGGACTCTGCTGCATTTTTTAAGGACTCTGCTGAAGCATTTGAGGACTCTGCTGCATTATTTAAGCACTTTGCTGCGGTATTTAAGGACTCTGTTGCATTATTTAAGGACTTTGTTGCATTATTTAAGGACTCTGCTGCATTAGTTAAGGACTTTGCTGCATTATTTAAGGACTCTGCTGCATTATTTACAGACGTTGTTGCATTATTTAAGAACTGTGCTGCTTTATTTAAGGACTTTGCATTATTTAAGGACTATGCTGCATTATTTAATGACTTTGCTGAAGCATTTGAGGACTCTGCTGCATTATTAGAGGACTCTGCTGCATTATTTAATGACTTTGTTCGATTTTTTAAGGACTCTGCTGCATTATTTAAGGAATTTGCTGCTATATTAAAGGACTCTGCTTCAGTATTTAAGGACTCTGCTGCGGTATTTAAGGACTCTGCTGCATTATTTAAGGACTCTGCTGCATTATTTAAGGACTTTGCTGCATTATTTAAGGACTCTGCTGCATTATTTAAGGACTTTGTTGCATTATTTAAGGACTCTAATGCATTATTTAAGGACTTTGCTGCAATATTTAAGGACTCTGCTTCAGTATTTAAGGACTCTGCTGCATTATTTAAGGACGTTGTTGCATTATTTTAGGACTCTGCTGCATTATTTAAGGACTTTACTGCATTATTTAAGGACTCTGCTGCATTATTTAAGGACTTTCTTGCATTATTTAAGGACTCTGCTGCATTAGTTAAGGACTTTGCTGCATTATTTAAGGACTCTGCTGCATTATTTAACGACGTTGTTGCATTACTTAAGAACTGTGCTGCATTATTTAAGGACTTTGCTGCATTATTTAAGGACTATGCTGCATTATTTAATGACTTTGCTGAAGCATTTGAGGACTCTGCTGCATTATTAGAGGACTCTGCTGCATTATTTAAGGACTTGCTGCATTATTTAATGACTTTGTTGGATTTTTTTATGGACTCTGCTGCATTATTTAAGGAATTTGCTGCTATATTAAAGGACTCTGCTTCAGTATTTAAGGACTCTTCTGCGGTATTTAAGGACTCTGCTGCATTATTTAAGGACTTTGCTGCAATATTTAAGGACTCTGCTTCAGTATTTAAGGACTCTGCTGCATTATTTAAGGACGTTGTTGCATTATTTAAGGACTCTGCTGCATTATTTAAGGACTTTACTGCATTATTTAAGGACTCTGCTGCATTATTTAAGGACTTTGTTGCATTATTTAAGGACTCTGCTGCATTAGTTAAGGACTTTGCTGCATTATTTAAGGACTCTGCTGCATTATTTAACGACGTTGTTGCATTATTTAAGAACTGTGCGGCATTATTTAAGGACTTTGCTGCATTATTTAAGGACTATGCTGCATTATTTAATGACTTTGCTGAAGCATTTGAGGACTCTGCTGCATTATTAGAGGACTCTGCTGCATTATTTAAGGACTTGCTGCATTATTTAATGACTTTGTTGGATTTTTTAAGGACTCTGCTGCATTATTTAAGGAATTTGCTGCTATATTAAAGGACTCTGCTTCAGTATTTAAGGACTCTGCTGCGGTATTTAAGGACTCTGCTGCATTATTTAAGGACTCTGCTGCATTATTTAAGGACTTTGCTGCATTATTTAAGGAATCTGCTGCATTATTTAAGGACTTTGTTGCATTATCTAAGGACTCTGCTGCATTATTGAAGGACTTTGCTGCAATATTTAAGGACTCTGCTTCAGTATTTAAGGACTCTGCTGCATTATTTAAGGACTTTGTTGCATTATTTTAGGACTCTGCTGCATTATTTAAGGACTTTGCTGCATTATTTATGGACTCTGCTGCATTATTTAAGGACTTTGCTGCAATATTTAAGGATTCTGCTTCAGTATTTAAGGACTCTGCTGCATTATTTAAGGACTTTGTTGCATTATTTAAGGACTCTGCTGCATTATTTAAGTACTTTGCTGCATTATTTAAGGACTCTGCTGCATTGTTTAAGGACTCTGCTGAAGCATTTGAGGACTCTGCTGCATTATTTAATCACTTTGCTGCGGTATTTAAGGACTCTGTTGCATTATTTAAGGACTTTGTTGCATTATTTAAGGACTCTGCTGCATTAGTTAAGGACTTTGCTGCATTATTTAAGGACTCTGCTGCATTATTTAACGACGTTGTTGCATTATTTAAGAACTGTGCTGCATTAATTAAGGACTTTGCTGCATTATTTAAGGACTATGCTGCATTATTTAATGACTTTGCTGAAGCATTTGAGGACTCTGCTGCATTATTAGAGGACTCTGCTGCATTATTTAATGACTTTGTTGGATTTTTTAAGGACTCTGCTGCATTATTTAAGGAATTTGCTGCTATATTAATGGACTCTGCTTCAGTATTTAAGGACTCTGCTGCGGTATTTAAGGACTCTGCTGCATTATTTAAGGACTCTGCTGCATTATTTAAGGACTTTTCTGCATTATTTAAGGACTCTGCTGCATTATTTAAGGACGTTGTTGCATTATTTAAGGACTCTAATGCATTATTTAAGGACTTTGCTGCAATATTTAAGGACTCTGCTGCATTAGTTAAGGACTTTGCTGCATTATTTAAGGACTCTGCTGCATTATTTAACGACTTTACTGCATTATTTAAGGACTCTGCTGCATTATTTAAGGACTTTGTTGCATTATTTAAGGACTCTGCTGCATTAGTTAAGCACTATGCTGCATTATTTAATGACTTTGCTGAAGCATTTGAGGACTCTGCTGCATTATTAGAGGACTCTGCTGCATTATTCAAGGACTTGCTGCATTATTTAATGACTTTGTTGGATTTTTTAAGGACTCTGCTGCGTTATTTAAGGAATTTGCTGCTATATTAAAGGACTCTGCTTCAGTATTTAAGGACTCTGCTGCGGTATTTAAGGACTCTGCTGCATTATTTAAGGACTCTGCTGCATTATTTAAGGACTTTGCTGCATTATTTAAGGAATCTGCTGCATTATTTAAGGACTTTGTTGCATTATCTAAGGACTCTGCTGCATTATTGAAGGACTTTGCTGCAATATTTAAGGACTCTGCTTCAGTATTTAAGGACTCTGCTGCATTATTTAAGGACTTTGTTGCATTATTTAAGGACTCTGCTGCATTATTTAAGGACTTTGTTGCATTATTTAAGGACTCTGCTGCATTATTTAAGGTCTTTGCTGCAATATTTAAGGACTCTGCTTCAGTATTTAAGGACTCTGCTGCAGTATTTAAGGACTCTGCTGCATTATTTAAGGACTCTGCTGCATTATTTAAGGACTTTGCTGCATTATTTAAGGAATCTGCTGCATTATTTAAGGACTTTGTTGCATTATCTAAGGACTCTGCTGCATTATTGAAGGACTTTGCAGCAATATTTAAGGACTCTGCTTCAGTATTTAAGGACTCTGCTGCATTATTTAAGGACTTTGTTGCATTATTTAAGGACTCTGCTGCATTATTTAAGGACTTTGTTGCATTATTTAAGGACTCTGCTGCATTATTTAAGGACTTTGCTGCAATATTTAAGGACTTTGCTTCAGTATTTAAGGACTCTGCTGCATTATTTAAGGACTTTGTTGCATTATTTAAGGACTCTGCTGCATTATTTAAGGACTCTGCTGCATTTTTTAAGGACTCTGCTGAAGCATTTGAGGACTCTGCTGCATTATTTAATCACTTTGCTGCGGTATTTAAGGACTCTGTTGCATTATTTAAGGACTTTGTTGCATTATTTAAGGACTCTGCTGCATTAGTTAAGGACTTTGCTGCATTATTTAAGGACTCTGCTGCATTATTTACAGACGTTGTTGCATTATTTAAGAACTGTGCTGCTTTATTTAAGGACTTTGCATTATTTAAGGACTATGCTGCATTATTTAATGACTTTGCTGAAGCATTTGAGGACTCTGCTGCATTATTAGAGGACTCTGCTGCATTATTTAATGACTTTGTTGGATTTTTTAAGGACTCTGCTGCATTATTTAAGGAATTTGCTGCTATATTAAAGGACTCTGCTTCAGTATTTAAGGACTCTGCTGCGGTATTTAAGGACTCTGCTGCATTATTTAAGGACTCTGCTGCATTATTTAAGGACTTTGCTGCATTATTTAAGGACTCTGCTGCATTATTTAAGGACTTTGTTGCATTATTTAAGGACTCTAATGCATTATTTAAGGACTTTGCTGCAATATTTAAGGACTCTGCTTCAGTATTTAAGGACTCTGCTGCATTATTTAAGGACGTTGTTGCATTATTTTAGGACTCTGCTGCATTATTTAAGGACTTTACTGCATTATTTAAGGACTCTGCTGCATTATTTAAGGACTTTCTTGCATTATTTAAGGACTCTGCTGCATTAGTTAAGGACTTTGCTGCATTATTTAAGGACTCTGCTGCATTATTTAACGACGTTGTTGCATTACTTAAGAACTGTGCTGCATTATTTAAGGACTTTGCTGCATTATTTAAGGACTATGCTGCATTATTTAATGACTTTGCTGAAGCATTTGAGGACTCTGCTGCATTATTAGAGGACTCTGCTGCATTATTTAAGGACTTGCTGCATTATTTAATGACTTTGTTGGATTTTTTTATGGACTCTGCTGCATTATTTAAGGAATTTGCTGCTATATTAAAGGACTCTGCTTCAGTATTTAAGGACTCTTCTGCGGTATTTAAGGACTCTGCTGCATTATTTAAGGACTCTGCTGCATTATTTAAGGACTTTGCTGCATTATTTAAGGAATCTGCTGCATTATTTAAGGACTTTGTTGCATTATCTAAGGACTCTGCTGCATTATTGAAGGACTTTGCTGCAATATTTAAGGACTCTGCTTCAGTATTTAAGGACTCTGCTGCATTATTTAAGGACTTTGTTGCATTATTTAAGGACTCTGCTGCATTAGATAAGGACTTTGCTGCATTATTTAAGGACTCTGCTGCATTATTTAAGGACTTTGCTGCAATATTTAAGGACTCTGCTTCAGTATTTGAGGACTCTGCTGCATTATTTAAGGACTTTGTTGCATTATTTAAGGACTCTGCTGCATTATTTAAGGACTTTGCTGCATTATTTAAGGACTCTGCTGCATTATTTAAGGACTTTGTTGCATTATTTAAGGACTCTGCTGCATTAGTTAAGCACTATGCTGCATTATTTAATGACTTTGCTGAAGCATTTGAGGACTCTGCTGCATTATTAGAGGACTCTGCTGCATTATTCAAGGACTTGCTGCATTATTTAATGACTTTGTTGGATTTTTTAAGGACTCTGCTGCGTTATTTAAGGAATTTGCTGCTATATTAAAGGACTCTGCTTCAGTATTTAAGGACTCTGCTGCGGTATTTAAGGACTCTGCTGCATTATTTAAGGACTCTGCTGCATTATTTAAGGACTTTGCTGCATTATTTAAGGAATCTGCTGCATTATTTAAGGACTTTGTTGCATTATCTAAGGACTCTGCTGCATTATTGAAGGACTTTGCTGCAATATTTAAGGACTCTGCTTCAGTATTTAAGGACTCTGCTGCATTATTTAAGGACTTTGTTGCATTATTTAAGGACTCTGCTGCATTATTTAAGGACTTTGTTGCATTATTTAAGGACTCTGCTGCATTATTTAAGGTCTTTGCTGCAATATTTAAGGACTCTGCTTCAGTATTTAAGGACTCTGCTGCAGTATTTAAGGACTCTGCTGCATTATTTAAGGACTCTGCTGCATTATTTAAGGACTTTGCTGCATTATTTAAGGAATCTGCTGCATTATTTAAGGACTTTGTTGCATTATCTAAGGACTCTGCTGCATTATTGAAGGACTTTGCAGCAATATTTAAGGACTCTGCTTCAGTATTTAAGGACTCTGCTGCATTATTTAAGGACTTTGTTGCATTATTTAAGGACTCTGCTGCATTATTTAAGGACTTTGTTGCATTATTTAAGGACTCTGCTGCATTATTTAAGGACTTTGCTGCAATATTTAAGGACTTTGCTTCAGTATTTAAGGACTCTGCTGCATTATTTAAGGACTTTGTTGCATTATTTAAGGACTCTGCTGCATTATTTAAGGACTCTGCTGCATTTTTTAAGGACTCTGCTGAAGCATTTGAGGACTCTGCTGCATTATTTAAGCACTTTGCTGCGGTATTTAAGGACTCTGTTGCATTATTTAAGGACTTTGTTGCATTATTTAAGGACTCTGCTGCATTAGTTAAGGACTTTGCTGCATTATTTAAGGACTCTGCTGCATTATTTACAGACGTTGTTGCATTATTTAAGAACTGTGCTGCTTTATTTAAGGACTTTGCATTATTTAAGGACTATGCTGCATTATTTAATGACTTTGCTGAAGCATTTGAGGACTCTGCTGCATTATTAGAGGACTCTGCTGCATTATTTAATGACTTTGTTGGATTTTTTAAGGACTCTGCTGCATTATTTAAGGAATTTGCTGCTATATTAAAGGACTCTGCTTCAGTATTTAAGGACTCTGCTGCGGTATTTAAGGACTCTGCTGCATTATTTAAGGACTCTGCTGCATTATTTAAGGACTTTGCTGCATTATTAAAGGACTCTGCTGCATTATTTAAGGACTTTGTTGCATTATTTAAGGACTCTAATGCATTATTTAAGGACTTTGCTGCAATATTTAAGGACTCTGCTTCAGTATTTAAGGACTCTGCTGCATTATTTAAGGACGTTGTTGCATTATTTTAGGACTCTGCTGCATTATTTAAGGACTTTACTGCATTATTTAAGGACTCTGCTGCATTATTTAAGGACTTTCTTGCATTATTTAAGGACTCTGCTGCATTAGTTAAGGACTTTGCTGCATTATTTAAGGACTCTGCTGCATTATTTAACGACGTTGTTGCATTACTTAAGAACTGTGCTGCATTATTTAAGGACTTTGCTGCATTATTTAAGGACTATGCTGCATTATTTAATGACTTTGCTGAAGCATTTGAGGACTCTGCTGCATTATTAGAGGACTCTGCTGCATTATTTAAGGACTTGCTGCATTATTTAATGACTTTGTTGGATTTTTTTATGGACTCTGCTGCATTATTTAAGGAATTTGCTGCTATATTAAAGGACTCTGCTTCAGTATTTAAGGACTCTTCTGCGGTATTTAAGGACTCTGCTGCATTATTTAAGGACTCTGCTGCATTATTTAAGGACTTTGCTGCATTATTTAAGGAATCTGCTGCATTATTTAAGGACTTTGTTGCATTATCTAAGGACTCTGCTGCATTATTGAAGGACTTTGCTGCAATATTTAAGGACTCTGCTTCAGTATTTAAGGACTCTGCTGCATTATTTAAGGACTTTGTTGCATTATTTAAGGACTCTGCTGCATTAGATAAGGACTTTGCTGCATTATTTAAGGACTCTGCTGCATTATTTAAGGACTTTGCTGCAATATTTAAGGACTCTGCTTCAGTATTTAAGGACTCTGCTGCATTATTTAAGGACTTTGTTGCATTATTTAAGGACTCTGCTGCATTATTTAAGGACTTTGCTGCATTATTTAAGGACTCTGCTGCATTATTTAAGGACTCTGCTGAAGCATTTGAGGACTCTGCTGCATTATTTAAGCACTTTGCTGCGGTATTTAAGGACTCTGTTGCATTATTTAAGGACTCTGCTGCATTATTTAAGGACTTTGTTGCATTATTTAAGGACTCTAATGCATTATTTAAGGACTTTGCTGCAATATTTTAGGACTCTGCTGCATTAGTTAAGGACTTTGCTGCATTATTTAAGGACTCTGCTGCATTATTTAACGACTTTACTGCATTATTTAAGGACTCTGCTGCATTATTTAAGGACTTTGTTGCATTATTTAAGGACTCTGCTGCATTAGTTAAGCACTATGCTGCATTATTTAATGACTTTGCTGAAGCATTTGAGGACTCTGCTGCATTATTAGAGGACTCTGCTGCATTATTCAAGGACTTGCTGCATTATTTAATGACTTTGTTGGATTTTTTAAGGACTCTGCTGCGTTATTTAAGGAATTTGCTGCTATATTAAAGGACTCTGCTTCAGTATTTAAGGACTCTGCTGCGGTATTTAAGGACTCTGCTGCATTATTTAAGGACTCTGCTGCATTATTTAAGGACTTTGCTGCATTATTTAAGGAATCTGCTGCATTATTTAAGGACTTTGTTGCATTATCTAAGGACTCTGCTGCATTATTGAAGGACTTTGCTGCAATATTTAAGGACTCTGCTTCAGTATTTAAGGACTCTGCTGCATTATTTAAGGACTTTGTTGCATTATTTAAGGACTCTGCTGCATTATTTAAGGACTTTGTTGCATTATTTAAGGACTCTGCTGCAGTATTTAAGGTCTTTGCTGCAATATTTAAGGACTCTGCTTCAGTATTTAAGGACTCTGCTGCAGTATTTAAGGACTCTGCTGCATTATTTAAGGACTTTGCTGCATTATTTAAGGAATCTGCTGCATTATTTAAGGACTTTGTTGCATTATCTAAGGACTCTGCTGCATTATTGAAGGACTTTGCAGCAATATTTAAGGACTCTGCTTCAGTATTTAAGGACTCTGCTGCATTATTTAAGGACTTTGTTGCATTATTTAAGGACTCTGCTGCATTATTTAAGGACTTTGTTGCATTATTTAAGGACTCTGCTGCATTATTTAAGGACTTTGCTGCAATATTTAAGGACTTTGCTTCAGTATTTAAGGACTCTGCTGCATTATTTAAGGACTTTGTTGCATTATTTAAGGACTCTGCTGCATTATTTAAGGACTCTGCTGCATTTTTTAAGGACTCTGCTGAAGCATTTGAGGACTCTGCTGCATTATTTAAGCACTTTGCTGCGGTATTTAAGGACTCTGTTGCATTATTTAAGGACTTTGTTGCATTATTTAAGGACTCTGCTGCATTAGTTAAGGACTTTGCTGCATTATTTAAGGACTCTGCTGCATTATTTACAGACGTTGTTGCATTATTTAAGAACTGTGCTGCTTTATTTAAGGACTTTGCATTATTTAAGGACTATGCTGCATTATTTAATGACTTTGCTGAAGCATTTGAGGACTCTGCTGCATTATTAGAGGACTCTGCTGCATTATTTAATGACTTTGTTCGATTTTTTAAGGACTCTGCTGCATTATTTAAGGAATTTGCTGCTATATTAAAGGACTCTGCTTCAGTATTTAAGGACTCTGCTGCGGTATTTAAGGACTCTGCTGCATTATTTAAGGACTCTGCTGCATTATTTAAGGACTTTGCTGCATTATTTAAGGACTCTGCTGCATTATTTAAGGACTTTGTTGCATTATTTAAGGACTCTAATGCATTATTTAAGGACTTTGCTGCAATATTTAAGGACTCTGCTTCAGTATTTAAGGACTCTGCTGCATTATTTAAGGACGTTGTTGCATTATTTTAGGACTCTGCTGCATTATTTAAGGACTTTACTGCATTATTTAAGGACTCTGCTGCATTATTTAAGGACTTTCTTGCATTATTTAAGGACTCTGCTGCATTAGTTAAGGACTTTGCTGCATTATTTAAGGACTCTGCTGCATTATTTAACGACGTTGTTGCATTACTTAAGAACTGTGCTGCATTATTTAAGGACTTTGCTGCATTATTTAAGGACTATGCTGCATTATTTAATGACTTTGCTGAAGCATTTGAGGACTCTGCTGCATTATTAGAGGACTCTGCTGCATTATTTAAGGACTTGCTGCATTATTTAATGACTTTGTTGGATTTTTTTATGGACTCTGCTGCATTATTTAAGGAATTTGCTGCTATATTAAAGGACTCTGCTTCAGTATTTAAGGACTCTTCTGCGGTATTTAAGGACTCTGCTGCATTATTTAAGGACTTTGCTGCAATATTTAAGGACTCTGCTTCAGTATTTAAGGACTCTGCTGCATTATTTAAGGACGTTGTTGCATTATTTAAGGACTCTGCTGCATTATTTAAGGACTTTACTGCATTATTTAAGGACTCTGCTGCATTATTTAAGGACTTTGTTGCATTATTTAAGGACTCTGCTGCATTAGTTAAGGACTTTGCTGCATTATTTAAGGACTCTGCTGCATTATTTAACGACGTTGTTGCATTATTTAAGAACTGTGCGGCATTATTTAAGGACTTTGCTGCATTATTTAAGGACTATGCTGCATTATTTAATGACTTTGCTGAAGCATTTGAGGACTCTGCTGCATTATTAGAGGACTCTGCTGCATTATTTAAGGACTTGCTGCATTATTTAATGACTTTGTTGGATTTTTTAAGGACTCTGCTGCATTATTTAAGGAATTTGCTGCTATATTAAAGGACTCTGCTTCAGTATTTAAGGACTCTGCTGCGGTATTTAAGGACTCTGCTGCATTATTTAAGGACTCTGCTGCATTATTTAAGGACTTTGCTGCATTATTTAAGGAATCTGCTGCATTATTTAAGGACTTTGTTGCATTATCTAAGGACTCTGCTGCATTATTGAAGGACTTTGCTGCAATATTTAAGGACTCTGCTTCAGTATTTAAGGACTCTGCTGCATTATTTAAGGACTTTGTTGCATTATTTTAGGACTCTGCTGCATTATTTAAGGACTTTGCTGCATTATTTATGGACTCTGCTGCATTATTTAAGGACTTTGCTGCAATATTTAAGGACTCTGCTTCAGTATTTAAGGACTCTGCTGCATTATTTAAGGACTTTGTTGCATTATTTAAGGACTCTGCTGCATTATTTAAGTACTTTGCTGCATTATTTAAGGACTCTGCTGCATTGTTTAAGGACTCTGCTGAAGCATTTGAGGACTCTGCTGCATTATTTAATCACTTTGCTGCGGTATTTAAGGACTCTGTTGCATTATTTAAGGACTTTGTTGCATTATTTAAGGACTCTGCTGCATTAGTTAAGGACTTTGCTGCATTATTTAAGGACTCTGCTGCATTATTTAACGACGTTGTTGCATTATTTAAGAACTGTGCTGCATTAATTAAGGACTTTGCTGCATTATTTAAGGACTATGCTGCATTATTTAATGACTTTGCTGAAGCATTTGAGGACTCTGCTGCATTATTAGAGGACTCTGCTGCATTATTTAATGACTTTGTTGGATTTTTTAAGGACTCTGCTGCATTATTTAAGGAATTTGCTGCTATATTAATGGACTCTGCTTCAGTATTTAAGGACTCTGCTGCGGTATTTAAGGACTCTGCTGCATTATTTAAGGACTCTGCTGCATTATTTAAGGACTTTTCTGCATTATTTAAGGACTCTGCTGCATTATTTAAGGACGTTGTTGCATTATTTAAGGACTCTAATGCATTATTTAAGGACTTTGCTGCAATATTTAAGGACTCTGCTGCATTAGTTAAGGACTTTGCTGCATTATTTAAGGACTCTGCTGCATTATTTAACGACTTTACTGCATTATTTAAGGACTCTGCTGCATTATTTAAGGACTTTGTTGCATTATTTAAGGACTCTGCTGCATTAGTTAAGCACTATGCTGCATTATTTAATGACTTTGCTGAAGCATTTGAGGACTCTGCTGCATTATTAGAGGACTCTGCTGCATTATTCAAGGACTTGCTGCATTATTTAATGACTTTGTTGGATTTTTTAAGGACTCTGCTGCGTTATTTAAGGAATTTGCTGCTATATTAAAGGACTCTGCTTCAGTATTTAAGGACTCTGCTGCGGTATTTAAGGACTCTGCTGCATTATTTAAGGACTCTGCTGCATTATTTAAGGACTTTGCTGCATTATTTAAGGAATCTGCTGCATTATTTAAGGACTTTGTTGCATTATCTAAGGACTCTGCTGCATTATTGAAGGACTTTGCTGCAATATTTAAGGACTCTGCTTCAGTATTTAAGGACTCTGCTGCATTATTTAAGGACTTTGTTGCATTATTTAAGGACTCTGCTGCATTATTTAAGGACTTTGTTGCATTATTTAAGGACTCTGCTGCATTATTTAAGGTCTTTGCTGCAATATTTAAGGACTCTGCTTCAGTATTTAAGGACTCTGCTGCAGTATTTAAGGACTCTGCTGCATTATTTAAGGACTCTGCTGCATTATTTAAGGACTTTGCTGCATTATTTAAGGAATCTGCTGCATTATTTAAGGACTTTGTTGCATTATCTAAGGACTCTGCTGCATTATTGAAGGACTTTGCAGCAATATTTAAGGACTCTGCTTCAGTATTTAAGGACTCTGCTGCATTATTTAAGGACTTTGTTGCATTATTTAAGGACTCTGCTGCATTATTTAAGGACTTTGTTGCATTATTTAAGGACTCTGCTGCATTATTTAAGGACTTTGCTGCAATATTTAAGGACTTTGCTTCAGTATTTAAGGACTCTGCTGCATTATTTAAGGACTTTGTTGCATTATTTAAGGACTCTGCTGCATTATTTAAGGACTCTGCTGCATTTTTTAAGGACTCTGCTGAAGCATTTGAGGACTCTGCTGCATTATTTAATCACTTTGCTGCGGTATTTAAGGACTCTGTTGCATTATTTAAGGACTTTGTTGCATTATTTAAGGACTCTGCTGCATTAGTTAAGGACTTTGCTGCATTATTTAAGGACTCTGCTGCATTATTTACAGACGTTGTTGCATTATTTAAGAACTGTGCTGCTTTATTTAAGGACTTTGCATTATTTAAGGACTATGCTGCATTATTTAATGACTTTGCTGAAGCATTTGAGGACTCTGCTGCATTATTAGAGGACTCTGCTGCATTATTTAATGACTTTGTTGGATTTTTTAAGGACTCTGCTGCATTATTTAAGGAATTTGCTGCTATATTAAAGGACTCTGCTTCAGTATTTAAGGACTCTGCTGCGGTATTTAAGGACTCTGCTGCATTATTTAAGGACTCTGCTGCATTATTTAAGGACTTTGCTGCATTATTTAAGGACTCTGCTGCATTATTTAAGGACTTTGTTGCATTATTTAAGGACTCTAATGCATTATTTAAGGACTTTGCTGCAATATTTAAGGACTCTGCTTCAGTATTTAAGGACTCTGCTGCATTATTTAAGGACGTTGTTGCATTATTTTAGGACTCTGCTGCATTATTTAAGGACTTTACTGCATTATTTAAGGACTCTGCTGCATTATTTAAGGACTTTCTTGCATTATTTAAGGACTCTGCTGCATTAGTTAAGGACTTTGCTGCATTATTTAAGGACTCTGCTGCATTATTTAACGACGTTGTTGCATTACTTAAGAACTGTGCTGCATTATTTAAGGACTTTGCTGCATTATTTAAGGACTATGCTGCATTATTTAATGACTTTGCTGAAGCATTTGAGGACTCTGCTGCATTATTAGAGGACTCTGCTGCATTATTTAAGGACTTGCTGCATTATTTAATGACTTTGTTGGATTTTTTTATGGACTCTGCTGCATTATTTAAGGAATTTGCTGCTATATTAAAGGACTCTGCTTCAGTATTTAAGGACTCTTCTGCGGTATTTAAGGACTCTGCTGCATTATTTAAGGACTCTGCTGCATTATTTAAGGACTTTGCTGCATTATTTAAGGAATCTGCTGCATTATTTAAGGACTTTGTTGCATTATCTAAGGACTCTGCTGCATTATTGAAGGACTTTGCTGCAATATTTAAGGACTCTGCTTCAGTATTTAAGGACTCTGCTGCATTATTTAAGGACTTTGTTGCATTATTTAAGGACTCTGCTGCATTAGATAAGGACTTTGCTGCATTATTTAAGGACTCTGCTGCATTATTTAAGGACTTTGCTGCAATATTTAAGGACTCTGCTTCAGTATTTGAGGACTCTGCTGCATTATTTAAGGACTTTGTTGCATTATTTAAGGACTCTGCTGCATTATTTAAGGACTTTGCTGCATTATTTAAGGACTCTGCTGCATTATTTAAGGACTTTGTTGCATTATTTAAGGACTCTGCTGCATTAGTTAAGCACTATGCTGCATTATTTAATGACTTTGCTGAAGCATTTGAGGACTCTGCTGCATTATTAGAGGACTCTGCTGCATTATTCAAGGACTTGCTGCATTATTTAATGACTTTGTTGGATTTTTTAAGGACTCTGCTGCGTTATTTAAGGAATTTGCTGCTATATTAAAGGACTCTGCTTCAGTATTTAAGGACTCTGCTGCGGTATTTAAGGACTCTGCTGCATTATTTAAGGACTCTGCTGCATTATTTAAGGACTTTGCTGCATTATTTAAGGAATCTGCTGCATTATTTAAGGACTTTGTT
This sequence comes from Phyllobates terribilis, assembly GCF_046119375.1. Classification (NCBI taxonomy): domain Eukaryota; kingdom Metazoa; phylum Chordata; class Amphibia; order Anura; family Dendrobatidae; genus Phyllobates; species Phyllobates terribilis. The sequence continues at coordinate 4,446,321 of NW_027362905.1, forward strand.
GCATTATCTAAGGACTCTGCTGCATTATTGAAGGACTTTGCTGCAATATTTAAGGACTCTGCTTCAGTATTTAAGGACTCTGCTGCATTATTTAAGGACTTTGTTGCATTATTTAAGGACTCTGCTGCATTATTTAAGGACTTTGTTGCATTATTTAAGGACTCTGCTGCATTATTTAAGGTCTTTGCTGCAATATTTAAGGACTCTGCTTCAGTATTTAAGGACTCTGCTGCAGTATTTAAGGACTCTGCTGCATTATTTAAGGACTCTGCTGCATTATTTAAGGACTTTGCTGCATTATTTAAGGAATCTGCTGCATTATTTAAGGACTTTGTTGCATTATCTAAGGACTCTGCTGCATTATTGAAGGACTTTGCAGCAATATTTAAGGACTCTGCTTCAGTATTTAAGGACTCTGCTGCATTATTTAAGGACTTTGTTGCATTATTTAAGGACTCTGCTGCATTATTTAAGGACTTTGTTGCATTATTTAAGGACTCTGCTGCATTATTTAAGGACTTTGCTGCAATATTTAAGGACTTTGCTTCAGTATTTAAGGACTCTGCTGCATTATTTAAGGACTTTGTTGCATTATTTAAGGACTCTGCTGCATTATTTAAGGACTCTGCTGCATTTTTTAAGGACTCTGCTGAAGCATTTGAGGACTCTGCTGCATTATTTAAGCACTTTGCTGCGGTATTTAAGGACTCTGTTGCATTATTTAAGGACTTTGTTGCATTATTTAAGGACTCTGCTGCATTAGTTAAGGACTTTGCTGCATTATTTAAGGACTCTGCTGCATTATTTACAGACGTTGTTGCATTATTTAAGAACTGTGCTGCTTTATTTAAGGACTTTGCATTATTTAAGGACTATGCTGCATTATTTAATGACTTTGCTGAAGCATTTGAGGACTCTGCTGCATTATTAGAGGACTCTGCTGCATTATTTAATGACTTTGTTGGATTTTTTAAGGACTCTGCTGCATTATTTAAGGAATTTGCTGCTATATTAAAGGACTCTGCTTCAGTATTTAAGGACTCTGCTGCGGTATTTAAGGACTCTGCTGCATTATTTAAGGACTCTGCTGCATTATTTAAGGACTTTGCTGCATTATTAAAGGACTCTGCTGCATTATTTAAGGACTTTGTTGCATTATTTAAGGACTCTAATGCATTATTTAAGGACTTTGCTGCAATATTTAAGGACTCTGCTTCAGTATTTAAGGACTCTGCTGCATTATTTAAGGACGTTGTTGCATTATTTTAGGACTCTGCTGCATTATTTAAGGACTTTACTGCATTATTTAAGGACTCTGCTGCATTATTTAAGGACTTTCTTGCATTATTTAAGGACTCTGCTGCATTAGTTAAGGACTTTGCTGCATTATTTAAGGACTCTGCTGCATTATTTAACGACGTTGTTGCATTACTTAAGAACTGTGCTGCATTATTTAAGGACTTTGCTGCATTATTTAAGGACTATGCTGCATTATTTAATGACTTTGCTGAAGCATTTGAGGACTCTGCTGCATTATTAGAGGACTCTGCTGCATTATTTAAGGACTTGCTGCATTATTTAATGACTTTGTTGGATTTTTTTATGGACTCTGCTGCATTATTTAAGGAATTTGCTGCTATATTAAAGGACTCTGCTTCAGTATTTAAGGACTCTTCTGCGGTATTTAAGGACTCTGCTGCATTATTTAAGGACTCTGCTGCATTATTTAAGGACTTTGCTGCATTATTTAAGGAATCTGCTGCATTATTTAAGGACTTTGTTGCATTATCTAAGGACTCTGCTGCATTATTGAAGGACTTTGCTGCAATATTTAAGGACTCTGCTTCAGTATTTAAGGACTCTGCTGCATTATTTAAGGACTTTGTTGCATTATTTAAGGACTCTGCTGCATTAGATAAGGACTTTGCTGCATTATTTAAGGACTCTGCTGCATTATTTAAGGACTTTGCTGCAATATTTAAGGACTCTGCTTCAGTATTTAAGGACTCTGCTGCATTATTTAAGGACTTTGTTGCATTATTTAAGGACTCTGCTGCATTATTTAAGGACTTTGCTGCATTATTTAAGGACTCTGCTGCATTATTTAAGGACTCTGCTGAAGCATTTGAGGACTCTGCTGCATTATTTAAGCACTTTGCTGCGGTATTTAAGGACTCTGTTGCATTATTTAAGGACTCTGCTGCATTATTTAAGGACTTTGTTGCATTATTTAAGGACTCTAATGCATTATTTAAGGACTTTGCTGCAATATTTTAGGACTCTGCTGCATTAGTTAAGGACTTTGCTGCATTATTTAAGGACTCTGCTGCATTATTTAACGACTTTACTGCATTATTTAAGGACTCTGCTGCATTATTTAAGGACTTTGTTGCATTATTTAAGGACTCTGCTGCATTAGTTAAGCACTATGCTGCATTATTTAATGACTTTGCTGAAGCATTTGAGGACTCTGCTGCATTATTAGAGGACTCTGCTGCATTATTCAAGGACTTGCTGCATTATTTAATGACTTTGTTGGATTTTTTAAGGACTCTGCTGCGTTATTTAAGGAATTTGCTGCTATATTAAAGGACTCTGCTTCAGTATTTAAGGACTCTGCTGCGGTATTTAAGGACTCTGCTGCATTATTTAAGGACTCTGCTGCATTATTTAAGGACTTTGCTGCATTATTTAAGGAATCTGCTGCATTATTTAAGGACTTTGTTGCATTATCTAAGGACTCTGCTGCATTATTGAAGGACTTTGCTGCAATATTTAAGGACTCTGCTTCAGTATTTAAGGACTCTGCTGCATTATTTAAGGACTTTGTTGCATTATTTAAGGACTCTGCTGCATTATTTAAGGACTTTGTTGCATTATTTAAGGACTCTGCTGCAGTATTTAAGGTCTTTGCTGCAATATTTAAGGACTCTGCTTCAGTATTTAAGGACTCTGCTGCAGTATTTAAGGACTCTGCTGCATTATTTAAGGACTTTGCTGCATTATTTAAGGAATCTGCTGCATTATTTAAGGACTTTGTTGCATTATCTAAGGACTCTGCTGCATTATTGAAGGACTTTGCAGCAATATTTAAGGACTCTGCTTCAGTATTTAAGGACTCTGCTGCATTATTTAAGGACTTTGTTGCATTATTTAAGGACTCTGCTGCATTATTTAAGGACTTTGTTGCATTATTTAAGGACTCTGCTGCATTATTTAAGGACTTTGCTGCAATATTTAAGGACTTTGCTTCAGTATTTAAGGACTCTGCTGCATTATTTAAGGACTTTGTTGCATTATTTAAGGACTCTGCTGCATTATTTAAGGACTCTGCTGCATTTTTTAAGGACTCTGCTGAAGCATTTGAGGACTCTGCTGCATTATTTAAGCACTTTGCTGCGGTATTTAAGGACTCTGTTGCATTATTTAAGGACTTTGTTGCATTATTTAAGGACTCTGCTGCATTATTTAAGGTCTTTGCTGCAATATTTAAGGACTCTGCTTCAGTATTTAAGGACTCTGCTGCAGTATTTAAGGACTCTGCTGCATTATTTAAGGACTCTGCTGCATTATTTAAGGACTTTGCTGCATTATTTAAGGAATCTGCTGCATTATTTAAGGACTTTGTTGCATTATCTAAGGACTCTGCTGCATTATTGAAGGACTTTGCAGCAATATTTAAGGAATCTGCTTCAGTATTTAAGGACTCTGCTGCATTATTTAAGGACTTTGTTGCATTATTTAAGGACTCTGCTGCATTATTTAAGGACTTTGTTGCATTATTTAAGGACTCTGCTGCATTATTTAAGGACTTTGCTGCAATATTTAAGGACTTTGCTTCAGTATTTAAGGACTCTGCTGCATTATTTAAGGACTTTGTTGCATTATTTAAGGACTCTGCTGCATTATTTAAGGACTCTGCTGCATTTTTTAAGGACTCTGCTGAAGCATTTGAGGACTCTGCTGCATTATTTAAGCACTTTGCTGCGGTATTTAAGGACTCTGTTGCATTATTTAAGGACTTTGTTGCATTATTTAAGGACTCTGCTGCATTAGTTAAGGACTTTGCTGCATTATTTAAGGACTCTGCTGCATTATTTACAGACGTTGTTGCATTATTTAAGAACTGTGCTGCTTTATTTAAGGACTTTGCATTATTTAAGGACTATGCTGCATTATTTAATGACTTTGCTGAAGCATTTGAGGACTCTGCTGCATTATTAGAGGACTCTGCTGCATTATTTAATGACTTTGTTGGATTTTTTAAGGACTCTGCTGCATTATTTAAGGAATTTGCTGCTATATTAAAGGACTCTGCTTCAGTATTTAAGGACTCTGCTGCGGTATTTAAGGACTCTGCTGCATTATTTAAGGACTCTGCTGCATTATTTAAGGACTTTGCTGCATTATTTAAGGACTCTGCTGCATTATTTAAGGACTTTGTTGCATTATTTAAGGACTCTAATGCATTATTTAAGGACTTTGCTGCAATATTTAAGGACTCTGCTTCAGTATTTAAGGACTCTGCTGCATTATTTAAGGACGTTGTTGCATTATTTTAGGACTCTGCTGCATTATTTAAGGACTTTACTGCATTATTTAAGGACTCTGCTGCATTATTTAAGGACTTTCTTGCATTATTTAAGGACTCTGCTGCATTAGTTAAGGACTTTGCTGCATTATTTAAGGACTCTGCTGCATTATTTAACGACGTTGTTGCATTACTTAAGAACTGTGCTGCATTATTTAAGGACTTTGCTGCATTATTTAAGGACTATGCTGCATTATTTAATGACTTTGCTGAAGCATTTGAGGACTCTGCTGCATTATTAGAGGACTCTGCTGCATTATTTAAGGACTTGCTGCATTATTTAATGACTTTGTTGGATTTTTTTATGGACTCTGCTGCATTATTTAAGGAATTTGCTGCTATATTAAAGGACTCTGCTTCAGTATTTAAGGACTCTTCTGCGGTATTTAAGGACTCTGCTGCATTATTTAAGGACTCTGCTGCATTATTTAAGGACTTTGCTGCATTATTTAAGGAATCTGCTGCATTATTTAAGGACTTTGTTGCATTATCTAAGGACTCTGCTGCATTATTGAAGGACTTTGCTGCAATATTTAAGGACTCTGCTTCAGTATTTAAGGACTCTGCTGCATTATTTAAGGACTTTGTTGCATTATTTAAGGACTCTGCTGCATTAGATAAGGACTTTGCTGCATTATTTAAGGACTCTGCTGCATTATTTAAGGACTTTGCTGCAATATTTAAGGACTCTGCTTCAGTATTTGAGGACTCTGCTGCATTATTTAAGGACTTTGTTGCATTATTTAAGGACTCTGCTGCATTATTTAAGGACTTTGCTGCATTATTTAAGGACTCTGCTGCATTATTTAAGGACTTTGTTGCATTATTTAAGGACTCTGCTGCATTAGTTAAGCACTATGCTGCATTATTTAATGACTTTGCTGAAGCATTTGAGGACTCTGCTGCATTATTAGAGGACTCTGCTGCATTATTCAAGGACTTGCTGCATTATTTAATGACTTTGTTGGATTTTTTAAGGACTCTGCTGCGTTATTTAAGGAATTTGCTGCTATATTAAAGGACTCTGCTTCAGTATTTAAGGACTCTGCTGCGGTATTTAAGGACTCTGCTGCATTATTTAAGGACTCTGCTGCATTATTTAAGGACTTTGCTGCATTATTTAAGGAATCTGCTGCATTATTTAAGGACTTTGTTGCATTATCTAAGGACTCTGCTGCATTATTGAAGGACTTTGCTGCAATATTTAAGGACTCTGCTTCAGTATTTAAGGACTCTGCTGCATTATTTAAGGACTTTGTTGCATTATTTAAGGACTCTGCTGCATTATTTAAGGACTTTGTTGCATTATTTAAGGACTCTGCTGCATTATTTAAGGTCTTTGCTGCAATATTTAAGGACTCTGCTTCAGTATTTAAGGACTCTGCTGCAGTATTTAAGGACTCTGCTGCATTATTTAAGGACTCTGCTGCATTATTTAAGGACTTTGCTGCATTATTTAAGGAATCTGCTGCATTATTTAAGGACTTTGTTGCATTATCTAAGGACTCTGCTGCATTATTGAAGGACTTTGCAGCAATATTTAAGGACTCTGCTTCAGTATTTAAGGACTCTGCTGCATTATTTAAGGACTTTGTTGCATTATTTAAGGACTCTGCTGCATTATTTAAGGACTTTGTTGCATTATTTAAGGACTCTGCTGCATTATTTAAGGACTTTGCTGCAATATTTAAGGACTTTGCTTCAGTATTTAAGGACTCTGCTGCATTATTTAAGGACTTTGTTGCATTATTTAAGGACTCTGCTGCATTATTTAAGGACTCTGCTGCATTTTTTAAGGACTCTGCTGAAGCATTTGAGGACTCTGCTGCATTATTTAAGCACTTTGCTGCGGTATTTAAGGACTCTGTTGCATTATTTAAGGACTTTGTTGCATTATTTAAGGACTCTGCTGCATTAGTTAAGGACTTTGCTGCATTATTTAAGGACTCTGCTGCATTATTTACAGACGTTGTTGCATTATTTAAGAACTGTGCTGCTTTATTTAAGGACTTTGCATTATTTAAGGACTATGCTGCATTATTTAATGACTTTGCTGAAGCATTTGAGGACTCTGCTGCATTATTAGAGGACTCTGCTGCATTATTTAATGACTTTGTTGGATTTTTTAAGGACTCTGCTGCATTATTTAAGGAATTTGCTGCTATATTAAAGGACTCTGCTTCAGTATTTAAGGACTCTGCTGCGGTATTTAAGGACTCTGCTGCATTATTTAAGGACTCTGCTGCATTATTTAAGGACTTTGCTGCATTATTAAAGGACTCTGCTGCATTATTTAAGGACTTTGTTGCATTATTTAAGGACTCTAATGCATTATTTAAGGACTTTGCTGCAATATTTAAGGACTCTGCTTCAGTATTTAAGGACTCTGCTGCATTATTTAAGGACGTTGTTGCATTATTTTAGGACTCTGCTGCATTATTTAAGGACTTTACTGCATTATTTAAGGACTCTGCTGCATTATTTAAGGACTTTCTTGCATTATTTAAGGACTCTGCTGCATTAGTTAAGGACTTTGCTGCATTATTTAAGGACTCTGCTGCATTATTTAACGACGTTGTTGCATTACTTAAGAACTGTGCTGCATTATTTAAGGACTTTGCTGCATTATTTAAGGACTATGCTGCATTATTTAATGACTTTGCTGAAGCATTTGAGGACTCTGCTGCATTATTAGAGGACTCTGCTGCATTATTTAAGGACTTGCTGCATTATTTAATGACTTTGTTGGATTTTTTTATGGACTCTGCTGCATTATTTAAGGAATTTGCTGCTATATTAAAGGACTCTGCTTCAGTATTTAAGGACTCTTCTGCGGTATTTAAGGACTCTGCTGCATTATTTAAGGACTCTGCTGCATTATTTAAGGACTTTACTGCATTATTTAAGGAATCTGCTGCATTATTTAAGGACTTTGTTGCATTATCTAAGGACTCTGCTGCATTATTGAAGGACTTTGCTGCAATATTTAAGGACTCTGCTTCAGTATTTAAGGACTCTGCTGCATTATTTAAGGACTTTGTTGCATTATTTAAGGACTCTGCTGCATTAGATAAGGACTTTGCTGCATTATTTAAGGACTCTGCTGCATTATTTAAGGACTTTGCTGCAATATTTAAGGACTCTGCTTCAGTATTTAAGGACTCTGCTGCATTATTTAAGGACTTTGTTGCATTATTTAAGGACTCTGCTGCATTATTTAAGGACTTTGCTGCATTATTTAAGGACTCTGCTGCATTATTTAAGGACTCTGCTGAAGCATTTGAGGACTCTGCTGCATTATTTAAGCACTTTGCTGCGGTATTTAAGGACTCTGTTGCATTATTTAAGGACTCTGCTGCATTATTTAAGGACTTTGTTGCATTATTTAAGGACTCTAATGCATTATTTAAGGACTTTGCTGCAATATTTTAGGACTCTGCTGCATTAGTTAAGGACTTTGCTGCATTATTTAAGGACTCTGCTGCATTATTTAACGACTTTACTGCATTATTTAAGGACTCTGCTGCATTATTTAAGGACTTTGTTGCATTATTTAAGGACTCTGCTGCATTAGTTAAGCACTATGCTGCATTATTTAATGACTTTGCTGAAGCATTTGAGGACTCTGCTGCATTATTAGAGGACTCTGCTGCATTATTCAAGGACTTGCTGCATTATTTAATGACTTTGTTGGATTTTTTAAGGACTCTGCTGCGTTATTTAAGGAATTTGCTGCTATATTAAAGGACTCTGCTTCAGTATTTAAGGACTCTGCTGCGGTATTTAAGGACTCTGCTGCATTATTTAAGGACTCTGCTGCATTATTTAAGGACTTTGCTGCATTATTTAAGGAATCTGCTGCATTATTTAAGGACTTTGTTGCATTATCTAAGGACTCTGCTGCATTATTGAAGGACTTTGCTGCAATATTTAAGGACTCTGCTTCAGTATTTAAGGACTCTGCTGCATTATTTAAGGACTTTGTTGCATTATTTAAGGACTCTGCTGCATTATTTAAGGACTTTGTTGCATTATTTAAGGACTCTGCTGCAGTATTTAAGGTCTTTGCTGCAATATTTAAGGACTCTGCTTCAGTATTTAAGGACTCTGCTGCAGTATTTAAGGACTCTGCTGCATTATTTAAGGACTTTGCTGCATTATTTAAGGAATCTGCTGCATTATTTAAGGACTTTGTTGCATTATCTAAGGACTCTGCTGCATTATTGAAGGACTTTGCAGCAATATTTAAGGACTCTGCTTCAGTATTTAAGGACTCTGCTGCATTATTTAAGGACTTTGTTGCATTATTTAAGGACTCTGCTGCATTATTTAAGGACTTTGTTGCATTATTTAAGGACTCTGCTGCATTATTTAAGGACTTTGCTGCAATATTTAAGGACTTTGCTTCAGCATTTAAGGACTCTGCTGCATTATTTAAGGACTTTGTTGCATTATTTAAGGACTCTGCTGCATTATTTAAGGACTCTGCTGCATTTTTTAAGGACTCTGCTGAAGCATTTGAGGACTCTGCTGCATTATTTAAGCACTTTGCTGCGGTATTTAAGGACTCTGTTGCATTATTTAAGGACTTTGTTGCATTATTTAAGGACTCTGCTGCATTAGTTAAGGACTTTGCTGCATTATTTAAGGACTCTGCTGCATTATTTACAGACGTTGTTGCATTATTTAAGAACTGTGCTGCTTTATTTAAGGACTTTGCATTATTTAAGGACTATGCTGCATTATTTAATGACTTTGCTGAAGCATTTGAGGACTCTGCTGCATTATTAGAGGACTCTGCTGCATTATTTAATGACTTTGTTGGATTTTTTAAGGACTCTGCTGCATTATTTAAGGAATTTGCTGCTATATTAAAGGACTCTGCTTCAGTATTTAAGGACTCTGCTGCGGTATTTAAGGACTCTGCTGCATTATTTAAGGACTCTGCTGCATTATTTAAGGACTTTGCTGCATTATTTAAGGACTCTGCTGCATTATTTAAGGACTTTGTTGCATTATTTAAGGACTCTAATGCATTATTTAAGGACTTTGCTGCAATATTTAAGGACTCTGCTTCAGTATTTAATGACTCTGCTGCATTATTTAAGGACGTTGTTGCATTATTTTAGGACTCTGCTGCATTATTTAAGGACTTTACTGCATTATTTAAGGACTCTGCTGCATTATTTAAGGACTTTCTTGCATTATTTAAGGACTCTGCTGCATTAGTTAAGGACTTTGCTGCATTATTTAAGGACTCTGCTGCATTATTTAACGACGTTGTTGCATTACTTAAGAACTGTGCTGCATTATTTAAGGACTTTGCTGCATTATTTAAGGACTATGCTGCATTATTTAATGACTTTGCTGAAGCATTTGAGGACTCTGCTGCATTATTAGAGGACTCTGCTGCATTATTTAAGGACTTGCTGCATTATTTAATGACTTTGTTGGATTTTTTTATGGACTCTGCTGCATTATTTAAGGAATTTGCTGCTATATTAAAGGACTCTGCTTCAGTATTTAAGGACTCTTCTGCGGTATTTAAGGACTCTGCTGCATTATTTAAGGACTCTGCTGCATTATTTAAGGACTTTGCTGCATTATTTAAGGAATCTGCTGCATTATTTAAGGACTTTGTTGCATTATCTAAGGACTCTGCTGCATTATTGAAGGACTTTGCTGCAATATTTAAGGACTCTGCTTCAGTATTTAAGGACTCTGCTGCATTATTTAAGGACTTTGTTGCATTATTTAAGGACTCTGCTGCATTAGATAAGGACTTTGCTGCATTATTTAAGGACTCTGCTGCATTATTTAAGGACTTTGCTGCAATATTTAAGGACTCTGCTTCAGTATTTGAGGACTCTGCTGCATTATTTAAGGACTTTGTTGCATTATTTAAGGACTCTGCTGCATTATTTAAGGACTTTGCTGCATTATTTAAGGACTCTGCTGCATTATTTAAGGACTTTGTTGCATTATTTAAGGACTCTGCTGCATTAGTTAAGCACTATGCTGCATTATTTAATGACTTTGCTGAAGCATTTGAGGACTCTGCTGCATTATTAGAGGACTCTGCTGCATTATTCAAGGACTTGCTGCATTATTTAATGACTTTGTTGGATTTTTTAAGGACTCTGCTGCGTTATTTAAGGAATTTGCTGCTATATTAAAGGACTCTGCTTCAGTATTTAAGGACTCTGCTGCGGTATTTAAGGACTCTGCTGCATTATTTAAGGACTCTGCTGCATTATTTAAGGACTTTGCTGCATTATTTAAGGAATCTGCTGCATTATTTAAGGACTTTGTTGCATTATCTAAGGACTCTGCTGCATTATTGAAGGACTTTGCTGCAATATTTAAGGACTCTGCTTCAGTATTTAAGGACTCTGCTGCATTATTTAAGGACTTTGTTGCATTATTTAAGGACTCTGCTGCATTATTTAAGGACTTTGTTGCATTATTTAAGGACTCTGCTGCATTATTTAAGGTCTTTGCTGCAATATTTAAGGACTCTGCTTCAGTATTTAAGGACTCTGCTGCAGTATTTAAGGACTCTGCTGCATTATTTAAGGACTCTGCTGCATTATTTAAGGACTTTGCTGCATTATTTAAGGAATCTGCTGCATTATTTAAGGACTTTGTTGCATTATCTAAGGACTCTGCTGCATTATTGAAGGACTTTGCAGCAATATTTAAGGACTCTGCTTCAGTATTTAAGGACTCTGCTGCATTATTTAAGGACTTTGTTGCATTATTTAAGGACTCTGCTGCATTATTTAAGGACTTTGTTGCATTATTTAAGGACTCTGCTGCATTATTTAAGGACTTTGCTGCAATATTTAAGGACTTTGCTTCAGTATTTAAGGACTCTGCTGCATTATTTAAGGACTTTGTTGCATTATTTAAGGACTCTGCTGCATTATTTAAGGACTCTGCTGCATTTTTTAAGGACTCTGCTGAAGCATTTGAGGACTCTGCTGCATTATTTAAGCACTTTGCTGCGGTATTTAAGGACTCTGTTGCATTATTTAAGGACTTTGTTGCATTATTTAAGGACTCTGCTGCATTAGTTAAGGACTTTGCTGCATTATTTAAGGACTCTGCTGCATTATTTACAGACGTTGTTGCATTATTTAAGAACTGTGCTGCTTTATTTAAGGACTTTGCATTATTTAAGGACTATGCTGCATTATTTAATGACTTTGCTGAAGCATTTGAGGACTCTGCTGCATTATTAGAGGACTCTGCTGCATTATTTAATGACTTTGTTGGATTTTTTAAGGACTCTGCTGCATTATTTAAGGAATTTGCTGCTATATTAAAGGACTCTGCTTCAGTATTTAAGGACTCTGCTGCGGTATTTAAGGACTCTGCTGCATTATTTAAGGACTCTGCTGCATTATTTAAGGACTTTGCTGCATTATTTAAGGACTCTGCTGCATTATTTAAGGACTTTGTTGCATTATTTAAGGACTCTAATGCATTATTTAAGGACTTTGCTGCAATATTTAAGGACTCTGCTTCAGTATTTAAGGACTCTGCTGCATTATTTAAGGACGTTGTTGCATTATTTTAGGACTCTGCTGCATTATTTAAGGACTTTACTGCATTATTTAAGGACTCTGCTGCATTATTTAAGGACTTTCTTGCATTATTTAAGGACTCTGCTGCATTAGTTAAGGACTTTGCTGCATTATTTAAGGACTCTGCTGCATTATTTAACGACGTTGTTGCATTACTTAAGAACTGTGCTGCATTATTTAAGGACTTTGCTGCATTATTTAAGGACTATGCTGCATTATTTAATGACTTTGCTGAAGCATTTGAGGACTCTGCTGCATTATTAGAGGACTCTGCTGCATTATTTAAGGACTTGCTGCATTATTTAATGACTTTGTTGGATTTTTTTATGGACTCTGCTGCATTATTTAAGGAATTTGCTGCTATATTAAAGGACTCTGCTTCAGTATTTAAGGACTCTTCTGCGGTATTTAAGGACTCTGCTGCATTATTTAAGGACTCTGCTGCATTATTTAAGGACTTTGCTGCATTATTTAAGGAATCTGCTGCATTATTTAAGGACTTTGTTGCATTATCTAAGGACTCTGCTGCATTATTGAAGGACTTTGCTGCAATATTTAAGGACTCTGCTTCAGTATTTAAGGACTCTGCTGCATTATTTAAGGACTTTGTTGCATTATTTAAGGACTCTGCTGCATTAGATAAGGACTTTGCTGCATTATTTAAGGACTCTGCTGCATTATTTAAGGACTTTGCTGCAATATTTAAGGACTCTGCTTCAGTATTTGAGGACTCTGCTGCATTATTTAAGGACTTTGTTGCATTATTTAAGGACTCTGCTGCATTATTTAAGGACTTTGCTGCATTATTTAAGGACTCTGCTGCATTATTTAAGGACTTTGTTGCATTATTTAAGGACTCTGCTGCATTAGTTAAGCACTATGCTGCATTATTTAATGACTTTGCTGAAGCATTTGAGGACTCTGCTGCATTATTAGAGGACTCTGCTGCATTATTCAAGGACTTGCTGCATTATTTAATGACTTTGTTGGATTTTTTAAGGACTCTGCTGCGTTATTTAAGGAATTTGCTGCTATATTAAAGGACTCTGCTTCAGTATTTAAGGACTCTGCTGCGGTATTTAAGGACTCTGCTGCATTATTTAAGGACTCTGCTGCATTATTTAAGGACTTTGCTGCATTATTTAAGGAATCTGCTGCATTATTTAAGGACTTTGTTGCATTATCTAAGGACTCTGCTGCATTATTGAAGGACTTTGCTGCAATATTTAAGGACTCTGCTTCAGTATTTAAGGACTCTGCTGCATTATTTAAGGACTTTGTTGCATTATTTAAGGACTCTGCTGCATTATTTAAGGACTTTGTTGCATTATTTAAGGACTCTGCTGCATTATTTACAGACGTTGTTGCATTATTTAAGAACTGTGCTGCTTTATTTAAGGACTTTGCATTATTTAAGGACTATGCTGCATTATTTAATGACTTTGCTGAAGCATTTGAGGACTCTGCTGCATTATTAGAGGACTCTGCTGCATTATTTAATGACTTTGTTGGATTTTTTAAGGACTCTGCTGCATTATTTAAGGAATTTGCTGCTATATTAAAGGACTCTGCTTCAGTATTTAAGGACTCTGCTGCGGTATTTAAGGACTCTGCTGCATTATTTAAGGACTCTGCTGCATTATTTAAGGACTTTGCTGCATTATTAAAGGACTCTGCTGCATTATTTAAGGACTTTGTTGCATTATTTAAGGACTCTAATGCATTATTTAAGGACTTTGCTGCAATATTTAAGGACTCTGCTTCAGTATTTAAGGACTCTGCTGCATTATTTAAGGACGTTGTTGCATTATTTTAGGACTCTGCTGCATTATTTAAGGACTTTACTGCATTATTTAAGGACTCTGCTGCATTATTTAAGGACTTTCTTGCATTATTTAAGGACTCTGCTGCATTAGTTAAGGACTTTGCTGCATTATTTAAGGACTCTGCTGCATTATTTAACGACGTTGTTGCATTACTTAAGAACTGTGCTGCATTATTTAAGGACTTTGCTGCATTATTTAAGGACTATGCTGCATTATTTAATGACTTTGCTGAAGCATTTGAGGACTCTGCTGCATTATTAGAGGACTCTGCTGCATTATTTAAGGACTTGCTGCATTATTTAATGACTTTGTTGGATTTTTTTATGGACTCTGCTGCATTATTTAAGGAATTTGCTGCTATATTAAAGGACTCTGCTTCAGTATTTAAGGACTCTTCTGCGGTATTTAAGGACTCTGCTGCATTATTTAAGGACTCTGCTGCATTATTTAAGGACTTTACTGCATTATTTAAGGAATCTGCTGCATTATTTAAGGACTTTGTTGCATTATCTAAGGACTCTGCTGCATTATTGAAGGACTTTGCTGCAATATTTAAGGACTCTGCTTCAGTATTTAAGGACTCTGCTGCATTATTTAAGGACTTTGTTGCATTATTTAAGGACTCTGCTGCATTAGATAAGGACTTTGCTGCATTATTTAAGGACTCTGCTGCATTATTTAAGGACTTTGCTGCAATATTTAAGGACTCTGCTTCAGTATTTAAGGACTCTGCTGCATTATTTAAGGACTTTGTTGCATTATTTAAGGACTCTGCTGCATTATTTAAGGACTTTGCTGCATTATTTAAGGACTCTGCTGCATTATTTAAGGACTCTGCTGAAGCATTTGAGGACTCTGCTGCATTATTTAAGCACTTTGCTGCGGTATTTAAGGACTCTGTTGCATTATTTAAGGACTCTGCTGCATTATTTAAGGACTTTGTTGCATTATTTAAGGACTCTAATGCATTATTTAAGGACTTTGCTGCAATATTTTAGGACTCTGCTGCATTAGTTAAGGACTTTGCTGCATTATTTAAGGACTCTGCTGCATTATTTAACGACTTTACTGCATTATTTAAGGACTCTGCTGCATTATTTAAGGACTTTGTTGCATTATTTAAGGACTCTGCTGCATTAGTTAAGCACTATGCTGCATTATTTAATGACTTTGCTGAAGCATTTGAGGACTCTGCTGCATTATTAGAGGACTCTGCTGCATTATTCAAGGACTTGCTGCATTATTTAATGACTTTGTTGGATTTTTTAAGGACTCTGCTGCGTTATTTAAGGAATTTGCTGCTATATTAAAGGACTCTGCTTCAGTATTTAAGGACTCTGCTGCGGTATTTAAGGACTCTGCTGCATTATTTAAGGACTCTGCTGCATTATTTAAGGACTTTGCTGCATTATTTAAGGAATCTGCTGCATTATTTAAGGACTTTGTTGCATTATCTAAGGACTCTGCTGCATTATTGAAGGACTTTGCTGCAATATTTAAGGACTCTGCTTCAGTATTTAAGGACTCTGCTGCATTATTTAAGGACTTTGTTGCATTATTTAAGGACTCTGCTGCATTATTTAAGGACTTTGTTGCATTATTTAAGGACTCTGCTGCAGTATTTAAGGTCTTTGCTGCAATATTTAAGGACTCTGCTTCAGTATTTAAGGACTCTGCTGCAGTATTTAAGGACTCTGCTGCATTATTTAAGGACTTTGCTGCATTATTTAAGGAATCTGCTGCATTATTTAAGGACTTTGTTGCATTATCTAAGGACTCTGCTGCATTATTGAAGGACTTTGCAGCAATATTTAAGGACTCTGCTTCAGTATTTAAGGACTCTGCTGCATTATTTAAGGACTTTGTTGCATTATTTAAGGACTCTGCTGCATTATTTAAGGACTTTGTTGCATTATTTAAGGACTCTGCTGCATTATTTAAGGACTTTGCTGCAATATTTAAGGACTTTGCTTCAGTATTTAAGGACTCTGCTGCATTATTTAAGGACTTTGTTGCATTATTTAAGGACTCTGCTGCATTATTTAAGGACTCTGCTGCATTTTTTAAGGACTCTGCTGAAGCATTTGAGGACTCTGCTGCATTATTTAAGCACTTTGCTGCGGTATTTAAGGACTCTGTTGCATTATTTAAGGACTTTGTTGCATTATTTAAGGACTCTGCTGCATTAGTTAAGGACTTTGCTGCATTATTTAAGGACTCTGCTGCATTATTTACAGACGTTGTTGCATTATTTAAGAACTGTGCTGCTTTATTTAAGGACTTTGCATTATTTAAGGACTATGCTGCATTATTTAATGACTTTGCTGAAGCATTTGAGGACTCTGCTGCATTATTAGAGGACTCTGCTGCATTATTTAATGACTTTGTTGGATTTTTTAAGGACTCTGCTGCATTATTTAAGGAATTTGCTGCTATATTAAAGGACTCTGCTTCAGTATTTAAGGACTCTGCTGCGGTATTTAAGGACTCTGCTGCATTATTTAAGGACTCTGCTGCATTATTTAAGGACTTTGCTGCATTATTTAAGGACTCTGCTGCATTATTTAAGGACTTTGTTGCATTATTTAAGGACTCTAATGCATTATTTAAGGACTTTGCTGCAATATTTAAGGACTCTGCTTCAGTATTTAATGACTCTGCTGCATTATTTAAGGACGTTGTTGCATTATTTTAGGACTCTGCTGCATTATTTAAGGACTTTACTGCATTATTTAAGGACTCTGCTGCATTATTTAAGGACTTTCTTGCATTATTTAAGGACTCTGCTGCATTAGTTAAGGACTTTGCTGCATTATTTAAGGACTCTGCTGCATTATTTAACGACGTTGTTGCATTACTTAAGAACTGTGCTGCATTATTTAAGGACTTTGCTGCATTATTTAAGGACTATGCTGCATTATTTAATGACTTTGCTGAAGCATTTGAGGACTCTGCTGCATTATTAGAGGACTCTGCTGCATTATTTAAGGACTTGCTGCATTATTTAATGACTTTGTTGGATTTTTTTATGGACTCTGCTGCATTATTTAAGGAATTTGCTGCTATATTAAAGGACTCTGCTTCAGTATTTAAGGACTCTTCTGCGGTATTTAAGGACTCTGCTGCATTATTTAAGGACTCTGCTGCATTATTTAAGGACTTTGCTGCATTATTTAAGGAATCTGCTGCATTATTTAAGGACTTTGTTGCATTATCTAAGGACTCTGCTGCATTATTGAAGGACTTTGCTGCAATATTTAAGGACTCTGCTTCAGTATTTAAGGACTCTGCTGCATTATTTAAGGACTTTGTTGCATTATTTAAGGACTCTGCTGCATTAGATAAGGACTTTGCTGCATTATTTAAGGACTCTGCTGCATTATTTAAGGACTTTGCTGCAATATTTAAGGACTCTGCTTCAGTATTTGAGGACTCTGCTGCATTATTTAAGGACTTTGTTGCATTATTTAAGGACTCTGCTGCATTATTTAAGGACTTTGCTGCATTATTTAAGGACTCTGCTGCATTATTTAAGGACTTTGTTGCATTATTTAAGGACTCTGCTGCATTAGTTAAGCACTATGCTGCATTATTTAATGACTTTGCTGAAGCATTTGAGGACTCTGCTGCATTATTAGAGGACTCTGCTGCATTATTCAAGGACTTGCTGCATTATTTAATGACTTTGTTGGATTTTTTAAGGACTCTGCTGCGTTATTTAAGGAATTTGCTGCTATATTAAAGGACTCTGCTTCAGTATTTAAGGACTCTGCTGCGGTATTTAAGGACTCTGCTGCATTATTTAAGGACTCTGCTGCATTATTTAAGGACTTTGCTGCATTATTTAAGGAATCTGCTGCATTATTTAAGGACTTTGTTGCATTATCTAAGGACTCTGCTGCATTATTGAAGGAATTTGCTGCAATATTTAAGGACTCTGCTTCAGTATTTAAGGACTCTGCTGCATTATTTAAGGACTTTGTTGCATTATTTAAGGACTCTGCTGCATTATTTAAGGACTTTGTTGCATTATTTAAGGACTCTGCTGCATTATTTAAGGTCTTTGCTGCAATATTTAAGGACTCTGCTTCAGTATTTAAGGACTCTGCTGCAGTATTTAAGGACTCTGCTGCATTATTTAAGGACTCTGCTGCATTATTTAAGGACTTTGCTGCATTATTTAAGGAATCTGCTGCATTATTTAAGGACTTTGTTGCATTATCTAAGGACTCTGCTGCATTATTGAAGGACTTTGCAGCAATATTTAAGGACTCTGCTTCAGTATTTAAGGACTCTGCTGCATTATTTAAGGACTTTGTTGCATTATTTAAGGACTCTGCTGCATTATTTAAGGACTTTGTTGCATTATTTAAGGACTCTGCTGCATTATTTAAGGACTTTGCTGCAATATTTAAGGACTTTGCTTCAGTATTTAAGGACTCTGCTGCATTATTTAAGGACTTTGTTGCATTATTTAAGGACTCTGCTGCATTATTTAAGGACTCTGCTGCATTTTTTAAGGACTCTGCTGAAGCATTTGAGGACTCTGCTGCATTATTTAAGCACTTTGCTGCGGTATTTAAGGACTCTGTTGCATTATTTAAGGACTTTGTTGCATTATTTAAGGACTCTGCTGCATTAGTTAAGGACTTTGCTGCATTATTTAAGGACTCTGCTGCATTATTTACAGACGTTGTTGCATTATTTAAGAACTGTGCTGCTTTATTTAAGGACTTTGCATTATTTAAGGACTATGCTGCATTATTTAATGACTTTGCTGAAGCATTTGAGGACTCTGCTGCATTATTAGAGGACTCTGCTGCATTATTTAATGACTTTGTTGGATTTTTTAAGGACTCTGCTGCATTATTTAAGGAATTTGCTGCTATATTAAAGGACTCTGCTTCAGTATTTAAGGACTCTGCTGCGGTATTTAAGGACTCTGCTGCATTATTTAAGGACTCTGCTGCATTATTTAAGGACTTTGCTGCATTATTTAAGGACTCTGCTGCATTATTTAAGGACTTTGTTGCATTATTTAAGGACTCTAATGCATTATTTAAGGACTTTGCTGCAATATTTAAGGACTCTGCTTCAGTATTTAAGGACTCTGCTGCATTATTTAAGGACGTTGTTGCATTATTTTAGGACTCTGCTGCATTATTTAAGGACTTTACTGCATTATTTAAGGACTCTGCTGCATTATTTAAGGACTTTCTTGCATTATTTAAGGACTCTGCTGCATTAGTTAAGGACTTTGCTGCATTATTTAAGGACTCTGCTGCATTATTTAACGACGTTGTTGCATTACTTAAGAACTGTGCTGCATTATTTAAGGACTTTGCTGCATTATTTAAGGACTATGCTGCATTATTTAATGACTTTGCTGAAGCATTTGAGGACTCTGCTGCATTATTAGAGGACTCTGCTGCATTATTTAAGGACTTGCTGCATTATTTAATGACTTTGTTGGATTTTTTATGGACTCTGCTGCATTATTTAAGGAATTTGCTGCTATATTAAAGGACTCTGCTTCAGTATTTAAGGACTCTTCTGCGGTATTTAAGGACTCTGCTGCATTATTTAAGGACTCTGCTGCATTATTTAAGGACTTTGCTGCATTATTTAAGGAATCTGCTGCATTATTTAAGGACTTTGTTGCATTATCTAAGGACTCTGCTGCATTATTGAAGGACTTTGCTGCAATATTTAAGGACTCTGCTTCAGTATTTAAGGACTCTGCTGCATTATTTAAGGACTTTGTTGCATTATTTAAGGACTCTGCTGCATTAGATAAGGACTTTGCTGCATTATTTAAGGACTCTGCTGCATTATTTAAGGACTTTGCTGCAATATTTAAGGACTCTGCTTCAGTATTTAAGGACTCTGCTGCATTATTTAAGGACTTTGTTGCATTATTTAAGGACTCTGCTGCATTATTTAAGGACTTTGCTGCATTATTTAAGGACTCTGCTGCATTATTTAAGGACTCTGCTGAAGCATTTGAGGACTCTGCTGCATTATTTAAGCACTTTGCTGCGGTATTTAAGGACTCTGTTGCATTATTTAAGGACTCTGCTGCATTATTTAAGGACTTTGTTGCATTATTTAAGGACTCTAATGCATTATTTAAGGACTTTGCTGCAATATTTTAGGACTCTGCTGCATTAGTTAAGGACTTTGCTGCATTATTTAAGGACTCTGCTGCATTATTTAACGACTTTACTGCATTATTTAAGGACTCTGCTGCATTATTGAAGGACTTTGTTGCATTATTTAAGGACTCTGCTGCATTAGTTAAGCACTATGCTGCATTATTTAATGACTTTGCTGAAGCATTTGAGGACTCTGCTGCATTATTAGAGGACTCTGCTGCATTATTCAAGGACTTGCTGCATTATTTAATGACTTTGTTGGATTTTTTAAGGACTCTGCTGCGTTATTTAAGGAATTTGCTGCTATATTAAAGGACTCTGCTTCAGTATTTAAGGACTCTGCTGCGGTATTTAAGGACTCTGCTGCATTATTTAAGGACTCTGCTGCATTATTTAAGGACTTTGCTGCATTATTTAAGGAATCTGCTGCATTATTTAAGGACTTTGTTGCATTATCTAAGGACTCTGCTGCATTATTGAAGGACTTTGCTGCAATATTTAAGGACTCTGCTTCAGTATTTAAGGACTCTGCTGCATTATTTAAGGACTTTGTTGCATTATTTAAGGACTCTGCTGCATTATTTAAGGACTTTGTTGCATTATTTAAGGACTCTGCTGCAGTATTTAAGGTCTTTGCTGCAATATTTAAGGACTCTGCTTCAGTATTTAAGGACTCTGCTGCAGTATTTAAGGACTCTGCTGCATTATTTAAGGACTTTGCTGCATTATTTAAGGAATCTGCTGCATTATTTAAGGACTTTGTTGCATTATCTAAGGACTCTGCTGCATTATTGAAGGACTTTGCAGCAATATTTAAGGACTCTGCTTCAGTATTTAAGGACTCTGCTGCATTATTTAAGGACTTTGTTGCATTATTTAAGGACTCTGCTGCATTATTTAAGGACTTTGTTGCATTATTTAAGGACTCTGCTGCATTATTTAAGGACTTTGCTGCAATATTTAAGGACTTTGCTTCAGTATTTAAGGACTCTGCTGCATTATTTAAGGACTTTGTTGCATTATTTAAGGACTCTGCTGCATTATTTAAGGACTCTGCTGCATTTTTTAAGGACTCTGCTGAAGCATTTGAGGACTCTGCTGCATTATTTAAGCACTTTGCTGCGGTATTTAAGGACTCTGTTGCATTATTTAAGGACTTTGTTGCATTATTTAAGGACTCTGCTGCATTAGTTAAGGACTTTGCTGCATTATTTAAGGACTCTGCTGCATTATTTACAGACGTTGTTGCATTATTTAAGAACTGTGCTGCTTTATTTAAGGACTTTGCATTATTTAAGGACTATGCTGCATTATTTAATGACTTTGCTGAAGCATTTGAGGACTCTGCTGCATTATTAGAGGACTCTGCTGCATTATTTAATGACTTTGTTGGATTTTTTAAGGACTCTGCTGCATTATTTAAGGAATTTGCTGCTATATTAAAGGACTCTGCTTCAGTATTTAAGGACTCTGCTGCGGTATTTAAGGACTCTGCTGCATTATTTAAGGACTTTGTTGCATTATTTAAGGACTCTGATGCATTATTTAAGGACTTTGCTGCAATATTTAAGGACTTTGCTTCAGTATTTAAGGACTCTGCTGCATTATTTAAGGACTTTGTTGCATTATTTAAGGACTCTGCTGCATTATTTAAGGACTCTGCTGCATTTTTTAAGGACTCTGCTGAAGCATTTGAGGACTCTGCTGCATTATTTAAGCACTTTGCTGCGGTATTTAAGGACTCTGTTGCATTATTTAAGGACTTTGTTGCATTATTTAAGGACTCTGCTGCATTAGTTAAGGACTTTGCTGCATTATTTAAGGACTCTGCTGCATTATTTACAGACGTTGTTGCATTATTTAAGAACTGTGCTGCTTTATTTAAGGACTTTGCATTATTTAAGGACTATGCTGCATTATTTAATGACTTTGCTGAAGCATTTGAGGACTCTGCTGCATTATTAGAGGACTCTGCTGCATTATTTAATGACTTTGTTGGATTTTTTAAGGACTCTGCTGCATTATTTAAGGAATTTGCTGCTATATTAAAGGACTCTGCTTCAGTATTTAAGGACTCTGCTGCGGTATTTAAGGACTCTGCTGCATTATTTAAGGACTCTGCTGCATTATTTAAGGACTTTGCTGCATTATTTAAGGACTCTGCTGCATTATTTAAGGACTTTGTTGCATTATTTAAGGACTCTAATGCATTATTTAAGGACTTTGCTGCAATATTTAAGGACTCTGCTTCAGTATTTAAGGACTCTGCTGCATTATTTAAGGACGTTGTTGCATTATTTTAGGACTCTGCTGCATTATTTAAGGACTTTACTGCATTATTTAAGGACTCTGCTGCATTATTTAAGGACTTTCTTGCATTATTTAAGGACTCTGCTGCATTAGTTAAGGACTTTGCTGCATTATTTAAGGACTCTGCTGCATTATTTAACGACGTTGTTGCATTACTTAAGAACTGTGCTGCATTATTTAAGGACTTTGCTGCATTATTTAAGGACTATGCTGCATTATTTAATGACTTTGCTGAAGCATTTGAGGACTCTGCTGCATTATTAGAGGACTCTGCTGCATTATTTAAGGACTTGCTGCATTATTTAATGACTTTGTTGGATTTTTTATGGACTCTGCTGCATTATTTAAGGAATTTGCTGCTATATTAAAGGACTCTGCTTCAGTATTTAAGGACTCTTCTGCGGTATTTAAGGACTCTGCTGCATTATTTAAGGACTCTGCTGCATTATTTAAGGACTTTGCTGCATTATTTAAGGAATCTGCTGCATTATTTAAGGACTTTGTTGCATTATCTAAGGACTCTGCTGCATTATTGAAGGACTTTGCTGCAATATTTAAGGACTCTGCTTCAGTATTTAAGGACTCTGCTGCATTATTTAAGGACTTTGTTGCATTATTTAAGGACTCTGCTGCATTAGATAAGGACTTTGCTGCATTATTTAAGGACTCTGCTGCATTATTTAAGGACTTTGCTGCAATATTTAAGGACTCTGCTTCAGTATTTAAGGACTCTGCTGCATTATTTAAGGACTTTGTTGCATTATTTAAGGACTCTGCTGCATTATTTAAGGACTTTGCTGCATTATTTAAGGACTCTGCTGCATTATTTAAGGACTCTGCTGAAGCATTTGAGGACTCTGCTGCATTATTTAAGCACTTTGCTGCGGTATTTAAGGACTCTGTTGCATTATTTAAGGACTCTGCTGCATTATTTAAGGACTTTGTTGCATTATTTAAGGACTCTAATGCATTATTTAAGGACTTTGCTGCAATATTTTAGGACTCTGCTGCATTAGTTAAGGACTTTGCTGCATTATTTAAGGACTCTGCTGCATTATTTAACGACTTTACTGCATTATTTAAGGACTCTGCTGCATTATTGAAGGACTTTGTTGCATTATTTAAGGACTCTGCTGCATTAGTTAAGCACTATGCTGCATTATTTAATGACTTTGCTGAAGCATTTGAGGACTCTGCTGCATTATTAGAGGACTCTGCTGCATTATTCAAGGACTTGCTGCATTATTTAATGACTTTGTTGGATTTTTTAAGGACTCTGCTGCGTTATTTAAGGAATTTGCTGCTATATTAAAGGACTCTGCTTCAGTATTTAAGGACTCTGCTGCGGTATTTAAGGACTCTGCTGCATTATTTAAGGACTCTGCTGCATTATTTAAGGACTTTGCTGCATTATTTAAGGAATCTGCTGCATTATTTAAGGACTTTGTTGCATTATCTAAGGACTCTGCTGCATTATTGAAGGACTTTGCTGCAATATTTAAGGACTCTGCTTCAGTATTTAAGGACTCTGCTGCATTATTTAAGGACTTTGTTGCATTATTTAAGGACTCTGCTGCATTATTTAAGGACTTTGTTGCATTATTTAAGGACTCTGCTGCAGTATTTAAGGTCTTTGCTGCAATATTTAAGGACTCTGCTTCAGTATTTAAGGACTCTGCTGCAGTATTTAAGGACTCTGCTGCATTATTTAAGGACTTTGCTGCATTATTTAAGGAATCTGCTGCATTATTTAAGGACTTTGTTGCATTATCTAAGGACTCTGCTGCATTATTGAAGGACTTTGCAGCAATATTTAAGGACTCTGCTTCAGTATTTAAGGACTCTGCTGCATTATTTAAGGACTTTGTTGCATTATTTAAGGACTCTGCTGCATTATTTAAGGACTTTGTTGCATTATTTAAGGACTCTGCTGCATTATTTAAGGACTTTGCTGCAATATTTAAGGACTTTGCTTCAGTATTTAAGGACTCTGCTGCATTATTTAAGGACTTTGTTGCATTATTTAAGGACTCTGCTGCATTATTTAAGGACTCTGCTGCATTTTTTAAGGACTCTGCTGAAGCATTTGAGGACTCTGCTGCATTATTTAAGCACTTTGCTGCGGTATTTAAGGACTCTGTTGCATTATTTAAGGACTTTGTTGCATTATTTAAGGACTCTGCTGCATTAGTTAAGGACTTTGCTGCATTATTTAAGGACTCTGCTGCATTATTTACAGACGTTGTTGCATTATTTAAGAACTGTGCTGCTTTATTTAAGGACTTTGCATTATTTAAGGACTATGCTGCATTATTTAATGACTTTGCTGAAGCATTTGAGGACTCTGCTGCATTATTAGAGGACTCTGCTGCATTATTTAATGACTTTGTTGGATTTTTTAAGGACTCTGCTGCATTATTTAAGGAATTTGCTGCTATATTAAAGGACTCTGCTTCAGTATTTAAGGACTCTGCTGCGGTATTTAAGGACTCTGCTGCATTATTTAAGGACTTTGTTGCATTATTTAAGGACTCTGATGCATTATTTAAGGACTTTGCTGCAATATTTAAGGACTTTGCTTCAGTATTTAAGGACTCTGCTGCATTATTTAAGGACTTTGTTGCATTATTTAAGGACTCTGCTGCATTATTTAAGGACTCTGCTGCATTTTTTAAGGACTCTGCTGAAGCATTTGAGGACTCTGCTGCATTATTTAAGCACTTTGCTGCGGTATTTAAGGACTCTGTTGCATTATTTAAGGACTTTGTTGCATTATTTAAGGACTCTGCTGCATTAGTTAAGGACTTTGCTGCATTATTTAAGGACTCTGCTGCATTATTTACAGACGTTGTTGCATTATTTAAGAACTGTGCTGCTTTATTTAAGGACTTTGCATTATTTAAGGACTATGCTGCATTATTTAATGACTT
Organism: Phyllobates terribilis; assembly: GCF_046119375.1. Classification (NCBI taxonomy): domain Eukaryota; kingdom Metazoa; phylum Chordata; class Amphibia; order Anura; family Dendrobatidae; genus Phyllobates; species Phyllobates terribilis. Next base: position 4,471,722 of record NW_027362905.1, read on the forward strand.
TGCTGAAGCATTTGAGGACTCTGCTGCATTATTAGAGGACTCTGCTGCATTATTTAATGACTTTGTTGGATTTTTTAAGGACTCTGCTGCATTATTTAAGGAATTTGCTGCTATATTAAAGGACTCTGCTTCAGTATTTAAGGACTCTGCTGCGGTATTTAAGGACTCTGCTGCATTATTTAAGGACTCTGCTGCATTATTTAAGGACTTTGCTGCATTATTTAAGGACTCTGCTGCATTATTTAAGGACTTTGTTGCATTATTTAAGGACTCTAATGCATTATTTAAGGACTTTGCTGCAATATTTAAGGACTCTGCTTCAGTATTTAAGGACTCTGCTGCATTATTTAAGGACGTTGTTGCATTATTTTAGGACTCTGCTGCATTATTTAAGGACTTTACTGCATTATTTAAGGACTCTGCTGCATTATTTAAGGACTTTCTTGCATTATTTAAGGACTCTGCTGCATTAGTTAAGGACTTTGCTGCATTATTTAAGGACTCTGCTGCATTATTTAACGACGTTGTTGCATTACTTAAGAACTGTGCTGCATTATTTAAGGACTTTGCTGCATTATTTAAGGACTATGCTGCATTATTTAATGACTTTGCTGAAGCATTTGAGGACTCTGCTGCATTATTAGAGGACTCTGCTGCATTATTTAAGGACTTGCTGCATTATTTAATGACTTTGTTGGATTTTTTATGGACTCTGCTGCATTATTTAAGGAATTTGCTGCTATATTAAAGGACTCTGCTTCAGTATTTAAGGACTCTTCTGCGGTATTTAAGGACTCTGCTGCATTATTTAAGGACTCTGCTGCATTATTTAAGGACTTTGCTGCATTATTTAAGGAATCTGCTGCATTATTTAAGGACTTTGTTGCATTATCTAAGGACTCTGCTGCATTATTGAAGGACTTTGCTGCAATATTTAAGGACTCTGCTTCAGTATTTAAGGACTCTGCTGCATTATTTAAGGACTTTGTTGCATTATTTAAGGACTCTGCTGCATTAGATAAGGACTTTGCTGCATTATTTAAGGACTCTGCTGCATTATTTAAGGACTTTGCTGCAATATTTAAGGACTCTGCTTCAGTATTTAAGGACTCTGCTGCATTATTTAAGGACTTTGTTGCATTATTTAAGGACTCTGCTGCATTATTTAAGGACTTTGCTGCATTATTTAAGGACTCTGCTGCATTATTTAAGGACTCTGCTGAAGCATTTGAGGACTCTGCTGCATTATTTAAGCACTTTGCTGCGGTATTTAAGGACTCTGTTGCATTATTTAAGGACTCTGCTGCATTATTTAAGGACTTTGTTGCATTATTTAAGGACTCTAATGCATTATTTAAGGACTTTGCTGCAATATTTTAGGACTCTGCTGCATTAGTTAAGGACTTTGCTGCATTATTTAAGGACTCTGCTGCATTATTTAACGACTTTACTGCATTATTTAAGGACTCTGCTGCATTATTTAAGGACTTTGTTGCATTATTTAAGGACTCTGCTGCATTAGTTAAGCACTATGCTGCATTATTTAATGACTTTGCTGAAGCATTTGAGGACTCTGCTGCATTATTAGAGGACTCTGCTGCATTATTCAAGGACTTGCTGCATTATTTAATGACTTTGTTGGATTTTTTAAGGACTCTGCTGCGTTATTTAAGGAATTTGCTGCTATATTAAACTACTCTGCTTCAGTATTTAAGGACTCTGCTGCGGTATTTAAGGACTCTGCTGCATTATTTAAGGACTCTGCTGCATTATTTAAGGACTTTGCTGCATTATTTAAGGAATCTGCTGCATTATTTAAGGACTTTGTTGCATTATCTAAGGACTCTGCTGCATTATTGAAGGACTTTGCTGCAATATTTAAGGACTCTGCTTCAGTATTTAAGGACTCTGCTGCATTATTTAAGGACTTTGTTGCATTATTTAAGGACTCTGCTGCATTATTTAAGGACTTTGTTGCATTATTTAAGGACTCTGCTGCAGTATTTAAGGTCTTTGCTGCAATATTTAAGGACTCTGCTTCAGTATTTAAGGACTCTGCTGCAGTATTTAAGGACTCTGCTGCATTATTTAAGGACTTTGCTGCATTATTTAAGGAATCTGCTGCATTATTTAAGGACTTTGTTGCATTATCTAAGGACTCTGCTGCATTATTGAAGGACTTTGCAGCAATATTTAAGGACTCTGCTTCAGTATTTAAGGACTCTGCTGCATTATTTAAGGACTTTGTTGCATTATTTAAGGACTCTGCTGCATTATTTAAGGACTTTGTTGCATTATTTAAGGACTCTGCTGCATTATTTAAGGACTTTGCTGCAATATTTAAGGACTTTGCTTCAGTATTTAAGGACTCTGCTGCATTATTTAAGGACTTTGTTGCATTATTTAAGGACTCTGCTGCATTATTTAAGGACTCTGCTGCATTTTTTAAGGACTCTGCTGAAGCATTTGAGGACTCTGCTGCATTATTTAAGCACTTTGCTGCGGTATTTAAGGACTCTGTTGCATTATTTAAGGACTTTGTTGCATTATTTAAGGACTCTGCTGCATTAGTTAAGGACTTTGCTGCATTATTTAAGGACTCTGCTGCATTATTTACAGACGTTGTTGCATTATTTAAGAACTGTGCTGCTTTATTTAAGGACTTTGCATTATTTAAGGACTATGCTGCATTATTTAATGACTTTGCTGAAGCATTTGAGGACTCTGCTGCATTATTAGAGGACTCTGCTGCATTATTTAATGACTTTGTTGGATTTTTTAAGGACTCTGCTGCATTATTTAAGGAATTTGCTGCTATATTAAAGGACTCTGCTTCAGTATTTAAGGACTCTGCTGCGGTATTTAAGGACTCTGCTGCATTATTTAAGGACTCTGCTGCATTATTTAAGGACTTTGCTGCATTATTTAAGGACTCTGCTGCATTATTTAAGGACTTTGTTGCATTATTTAAGGACTCTAATGCATTATTTAAGGACTTTGCTGCAATATTTAAGGACTCTGCTTCAGTATTTAAGGACTCTGCTGCATTATTTAAGGACGTTGTTGCATTATTTTAGGACTCTGCTGCATTATTTAATTTCTTTACTGCATTATTTAAGGACTCTGCTGCATTATTTAAGGACTTTCTTGCATTATTTAAGGACTCTGCTGCATTAGTTAAGGACTTTGCTGCATTATTTAAGGACTCTGCTGCATTATTTAACGACGTTGTTGCATTACTTAAGAACTGTGCTGCATTATTTAAGGACTTTGCTGCATTATTTAAGGACTATGCTGCATTATTTAATGACTTTGCTGAAGCATTTGAGGACTCTGCTGCATTATTAGAGGACTCTGCTGCATTATTTAAGGACTTGCTGCATTATTTAATGACTTTGTTGGATTTTTTTATGGACTCTGCTGCATTATTTAAGGAATTTGCTGCTATATTAAAGGACTCTGCTTCAGTATTTAAGGACTCTTCTGCGGTATTTAAGGACTCTGCTGCATTATTTAAGGACTCTGCTGCATTATTTAAGGACTTTGCTGCATTATTTAAGGAATCTGCTGCATTATTTAAGGACTTTGTTGCATTATCTAAGGACTCTGCTGCATTATTGAAGGACTTTGCTGCAATATTTAAGGACTCTGCTTCAGTATTTAAGGACTCTGCTGCATTATTTAAGGACTTTGTTGCATTATTTAAGGACTCTGCTGCATTAGATAAGGACTTTGCTGCATTATTTAAGGACTCTGCTGCATTATTTAAGGACTTTGCTGCAATATTTAAGGACTCTGCTTCAGTATTTGAGGACTCTGCTGCATTATTTAAGGACTTTGTTGCATTATTTAAGGACTCTGCTGCATTATTTAAGGACTTTGCTGCATTATTTAAGGACTCTGCTGCATTATTTAAGGACTTTGTTGCATTATTTAAGGACTCTGCTGCATTAGTTAAGCACTATGCTGCATTATTTAATGACTTTGCTGAAGCATTTGAGGACTCTGCTGCATTATTAGAGGACTCTGCTGCATTATTCAAGGACTTGCTGCATTATTTAATGACTTTGTTGGATTTTTTAAGGACTCTGCTGCGTTATTTAAGGAATTTGCTGCTATATTAAAGGACTCTGCTTCAGTATTTAAGGACTCTGCTGCGGTATTTAAGGACTCTGCTGCATTATTTAAGGACTCTGCTGCATTATTTAAGGACTTTGCTGCATTATTTAAGGAATCTGCTGCATTATTTAAGGACTTTGTTGCATTATCTAAGGACTCTGCTGCATTATTGAAGGACTTTGCTGCAATATTTAAGGACTCTGCTTCAGTATTTAAGGACTCTGCTGCATTATTTAAGGACTTTGTTGCATTATTTAAGGACTCTGCTGCATTATTTAAGGACTTTGTTGCATTATTTAAGGACTCTGCTGCATTATTTAAGGTCTTTGCTGCAATATTTAAGGACTCTGCTTCAGTATTTAAGGACTCTGCTGCAGTATTTAAGGACTCTGCTGCATTATTTAAGGACTCTGCTGCATTATTTAAGGACTTTGCTGCATTATTTAAGGAATCTGCTGCATTATTTAAGGACTTTGTTGCATTATCTAAGGACTCTGCTGCATTATTGAAGGACTTTGCAGCAATATTTAAGGACTCTGCTTCAGTATTTAAGGACTCTGCTGCATTATTTAAGGACTTTGTTGCATTATTTAAGGACTCTGCTGCATTATTTAAGGACTTTGTTGCATTATTTAAGGACTCTGCTGCATTATTTAAGGACTTTGCTGCAATATTTAAGGACTTTGCTTCAGTATTTAAGGACTCTGCTGCATTATTTAAGGACTTTGTTGCATTATTTAAGGACTCTGCTGCATTATTTAAGGACTCTGCTGCATTTTTTAAGGACTCTGCTGAAGCATTTGAGGACTCTGCTGCATTATTTAAGCACTTTGCTGCGGTATTTAAGGACTCTGTTGCATTATTTAAGGACTTTGTTGCATTATTTAAGGACTCTGCTGCATTAGTTAAGGACTTTGCTGCATTATTTAAGGACTCTGCTGCATTATTTACAGACGTTGTTGCATTATTTAAGAACTGTGCTGCTTTATTTAAGGACTTTGCATTATTTAAGGACTATGCTGCATTATTTAATGACTTTGCTGAAGCATTTGAGGACTCTGCTGCATTATTAGAGGACTCTGCTGCATTATTTAATGACTTTGTTGGATTTTTTAAGGACTCTGCTGCATTATTTAAGGAATTTGCTGCTATATTAAAGGACTCTGCTTCAGTATTTAAGGACTCTGCTGCGGTATTTAAGGACTCTGCTGCATTATTTAAGGACTCTGCTGCATTATTTAAGGACTTTGCTGCATTATTTAAGGACTCTGCTGCATTATTTAAGGACTTTGTTGCATTATTTAAGGACTCTAATGCATTATTTAAGGACTTTGCTGCAATATTTAAGGACTCTGCTTCAGTATTTAAGGACTCTGCTGCATTATTTAAGGACGTTGTTGCATTATTTTAGTACTCTGCTGCATTATTTAAGGACTTTACTGCATTATTTAAGGACTCTGCTGCATTATTTAAGGACTTTCTTGCATTATTTAAGGACTCTGCTGCATTAGTTAAGGACTTTGCTGCATTATTTAAGGACTCTGCTGCATTATTTAACGACGTTGTTGCATTACTTAAGAACTGTGCTGCATTATTTAAGGACTTTGCTGCATTATTTAAGGACTATGCTGCATTATTTAATGACTTTGCTGAAGCATTTGAGGACTCTGCTGCATTATTAGAGGACTCTGCTGCATTATTTAAGGACTTGCTGCATTATTTAATGACTTTGTTGGATTTTTTATGGACTCTGCTGCATTATTTAAGGAATTTGCTGCTATATTAAAGGACTCTGCTTCAGTATTTAAGGACTCTTCTGCGGTATTTAAGGACTCTGCTGCATTATTTAAGGACTCTGCTGCATTATTTAAGGACTTTGCTGCATTATTTAAGGAATCTGCTGCATTATTTAAGGACTTTGTTGCATTATCTAAGGACTCTGCTGCATTATTGAAGGACTTTGCTGCAATATTTAAGGACTCTGCTTCAGTATTTAAGGACTCTGCTGCATTATTTAAGGACTTTGTTGCATTATTTAAGGACTCTGCTGCATTAGATAAGGACTTTGCTGCATTATTTAAGGACTCTGCTGCATTATTTAAGGACTTTGCTGCAATATTTAAGGACTCTGCTTCAGTATTTAAGGACTCTGCTGCATTATTTAAGGACTTTGTTGCATTATTTAAGGACTCTGCTGCATTATTTAAGGACTTTGCTGCATTATTTAAGGACTCTGCTGCATTATGTAAGGACTCTGCTGAAGCATTTGAGGACTCTGCTGCATTATTTAAGCACTTTGCTGCGGTATTTAAGGACTCTGTTGCATTATTTAAGGACTCTGCTGCATTATTTAAGGACTTTGTTGCATTATTTAAGGACTCTAATGCATTATTTAAGGACTTTGCTGCAATATTTTAGGACTCTGCTGCATTAGTTAAGGACTTTGCTGCATTATTTAAGGACTCTGCTGCATTATTTAACGACTTTACTGCATTATTTAAGGACTCTGCTGCATTATTTAAGGACTTTGTTGCATTATTTAAGGACTCTGCTGCATTAGTTAAGCACTATGCTGCATTATTTAATGACTTTGCTGAAGCATTTGAGGACTCTGCTGCATTATTAGAGGACTCTGCTGCATTATTCAAGGACTTGCTGCATTATTTAATGACTTTGTTGGATTTTTTAAGGACTCTGCTGCGTTATTTAAGGAATTTGCTGCTATATTAAAGGACTCTGCTTCAGTATTTAAGGACTCTGCTGCGGTATTTAAGGACTCTGCTGCATTATTTAAGGACTCTGCTGCATTATTTAAGGACTTTGCTGCATTATTTAAGGAATCTGCTGCATTATTTAAGGACTTTGTTGCATTATCTAAGGACTCTGCTGCATTATTGAAGGACTTTGCTGCAATATTTAAGGACTCTGCTTCAGTATTTAAGGACTCTGCTGCATTATTTAAGGACTTTGTTGCATTATTTAAGGACTCTGCTGCATTATTTAAGGACTTTGTTGCATTATTTAAGGACTCTGCTGCAGTATTTAAGGTCTTTGCTGCAATATTTAAGGACTCTGCTTCAGTATTTAAGGACTCTGCTGCAGTATTTAAGGACTCTGCTGCATTATTTAAGGACTCTGCTGCATTATTTAAGGACTTTGCTGCATTATTTAAGGAATCTGCTGCATTATTTAAGGACTTTGTTGCATTATCTAAGGACTCTGCTGCATTATTGAAGGACTTTGCAGCAATATTTAAGGACTCTGCTTCAGTATTTAAGGACTCTGCTGCATTATTTAAGGACTTTGTTGCATTATTTAAGGACTCTGCTGCATTATTTAAGGACTTTGTTGCATTATTTAAGGACTCTGCTGCATTATTTAAGGACTTTGCTGCAATATTTAAGGACTTTGCTTCAGTATTTAAGGACTCTGCTGCATTATTTAAGGACTTTGTTGCATTATTTAAGGACTCTGCTGCATTATTTAAGGACTCTGCTGCATTTTTTAAGGACTCTGCTGAAGCATTTGAGGACTCTGCTGCATTATTTAAGCACTTTGCTGCGGTATTTAAGGACTCTGTTGCATTATTTAAGGACTTTGTTGCATTATTTAAGGACTCTGCTGCATTAGTTAAGGACTTTGCTGCATTATTTAAGGACTCTGCTGCATTATTTACAGACGTTGTTGCATTATTTAAGAACTGTGCTGCTTTATTTAAGGACTTTGCATTATTTAAGGACTATGCTGCATTATTTAATGACTTTGCTGAAGCATTTGAGGACTCTGCTGCATTATTAGAGGACTCTGCTGCATTATTTAATGACTTTGTTGGATTTTTTAAGGACTCTGCTGCATTATTTAAGGAATTTGCTGCTATATTAAAGGACTCTGCTTCAGTATTTAAGGACTCTGCTGCGGTATTTAAGGACTCTGCTGCATTATTTAAGGACTCTGCTGCATTATTTAAGGACTTTGCTGCATTATTTAAGGACTCTGCTGCATTATTTAAGGACTTTGTTGCATTATTTAAGGACTCTAATGCATTATTTAAGGACTTTGCTGCAATATTTAAGGACTCTGCTTCAGTATTTAAGGACTCTGCTGCATTATTTAAGGACGTTGTTGCATTATTTTAGGACTCTGCTGCATTATTTAAGGACTTTACTGCATTATTTAAGGACTCTGCTGCATTATTTAAGGACTTTCTTGCATTATTTAAGGACTCTGCTGCATTAGTTAAGGACTTTGCTGCATTATTTAAGGACTCTTCTGCGGTATTTAAGGACTCTGCTGCATTATTTAAGGACTCTGCTGCATTATTTAAGGACTTTGCTGCATTATTTAAGGAATCTGCTGCATTATTTAAGGACTTTGTTGCATTATCTAAGGACTCTGCTGCATTATTGAAGGACTTTGCTGCAATATTTAAGGACTCTGCTTCAGTATTTAAGGACTCTGCTGCATTATTTAAGGACTTTGTTGCATTATTTAAGGACTCTGCTGCATTAGATAAGGACTTTGCTGCATTATTTAAGGACTCTGCTGCATTATTTAAGGACTTTGCTGCAATATTTAAGGACTCTGCTTCAGTATTTAAGGACTCTGCTGCATTATTTAAGGACTTTGTTGCATTATTTAAGGACTCTGCTGCATTATTTAAGGACTTTGCTGCATTATTTAAGGACTCTGCTGCATTATTTAAGGACTCTGCTGAAGCATTTGAGGACTCTGCTGCATTATTTAAGCACTTTGCTGCGGTATTTAAGGACTCTGTTGCATTATTTAAGGACTCTGCTGCATTATTTAAGGACTTTGTTGCATTATTTAAGGACTCTAATGCATTATTTAAGGACTTTGCTGCAATATTTTAGGACTCTGCTGCATTAGTTAAGGACTTTGCTGCATTATTTAAGGACTCTGCTGCATTATTTAACGACTTTACTGCATTATTTAAGGACTCTGCTGCATTATTTAAGGACTTTGTTGCATTATTTAAGGACTCTGCTGCATTAGTTAAGCACTATGCTGCATTATTTAATGACTTTGCTGAAGCATTTGAGGACTCTGCTGCATTATTAGAGGACTCTGCTGCATTATTCAAGGACTTGCTGCATTATTTAATGACTTTGTTGGATTTTTTAAGGACTCTGCTGCGTTATTTAAGGAATTTGCTGCTATATTAAAGGACTCTGCTTCAGTATTTAAGGACTCTGCTGCGGTATTTAAGGACTCTGCTGCATTATTTAAGGACTCTGCTGCATTATTTAAGGACTTTGCTGCATTATTTAAGGAATCTGCTGCATTATTTAAGGACTTTGTTGCATTATCTAAGGACTCTGCTGCATTATTGAAGGACTTTGCTGCAATATTTAAGGACTCTGCTTCAGTATTTAAGGACTCTGCTGCATTATTTAAGGACTTTGTTGCATTATTTAAGGACTCTGCTGCATTATTTAAGGACTTTGTTGCATTATTTAAGGACTCTGCTGCAGTATTTAAGGTCTTTGCTGCAATATTTAAGGACTCTGCTTCAGTATTTAAGGACTCTGCTGCATTATTTAAGGACTTTGTTGCATTATTTAAGGACTCTGCTGCATTATTTAAGGACTTTGTTGCATTATTTAAGGACTCTGCTGCATTATTTAAGGACTTTGCTGCAATATTTAAGGACTTTGCTTCAGTATTTAAGGACTCTGCTGCATTATTTAAGGACTTTGTTGCATTATTTAAGGACTCTGCTGCATTATTTAAGGACTCTGCTGCATTTTTTAAGGACTCTGCTGAAGCATTTGAGGACTCTGCTGCATTATTTAAGCACTTTGCTGCGGTATTTAAGGACTCTGTTGCATTATTTAAGGACTTTGTTGCATTATTTAAGGACTCTGCTGCATTAGTTAAGGACTTTGCTGCATTATTTAAGGACTCTGCTGCATTATTTACAGACGTTGTTGCATTATTTAAGAACTGTGCTGCTTTATTTAAGGACTTTGCATTATTTAAGGACTATGCTGCATTATTTAATGACTTTGCTGAAGCATTTGAGGACTCTGCTGCATTATTAGAGGACTCTGCTGCATTATTTAATGACTTTGTTGGATTTTTTAAGGACTCTGCTGCATTATTTAAGGAATTTGCTGCTATATTAAAGGACTCTGCTTCAGTATTTAAGGACTCTGCTGCGGTATTTAAGGACTTTGCTGCATTATTTAAGGACTCTGCTGCATTATTTAAGGACTTTGCTGCATTATTTAAGGACTCTGCTGCATTATTTAAGGACTTTGTTGCATTATTTAAGGACTCTAATGCATTATTTAAGGACTTTGCTGCAATATTTAAGGACTCTGCTTCAGTATTTAAGGACTCTGCTGCATTATTTAAGGACGTTGTTGCATTATTTTAGTACTCTGCTGCATTATTTAAGGACTTTACTGCATTATTTAAGGACTCTGCTGCATTATTTAAGGACTTTCTTGCATTATTTAAGGACTCTGCTGCATTAGTTAAGGACTTTGCTGCATTATTTAAGGACTCTGCTGCATTATTTAACGACGTTGTTGCATTACTTAAGAACTGTGCTGCATTATTTAAGGACTTTGCTGCATTATTTAAGGACTATGCTGCATTATTTAATGACTTTGCTGAAGCATTTGAGGACTCTGCTGCATTATTAGAGGACTCTGCTGCATTATTTAAGGACTTGCTGCATTATTTAATGACTTTGTTGGATTTTTTATGGACTCTGCTGCATTATTTAAGGAATTTGCTGCTATATTAAAGGACTCTGCTTCAGTATTTAAGGACTCTTCTGCGGTATTTAAGGACTCTGCTGCATTATTTAAGGACTCTGCTGCATTATTTAAGGACTTTGCTGCATTATTTAAGGAATCTGCTGCATTATTTAAGGACTTTGTTGCATTATCTAAGGACTCTGCTGCATTATTGAAGGACTTTGCTGCAATATTTAAGGACTCTGCTTCAGTATTTAAGGACTCTGCTGCATTATTTAAGGACTTTGTTGCATTATTTAAGGACTCTGCTGCATTAGATAAGGACTTTGCTGCATTATTTAAGGACTCTGCTGCATTATTTAAGGACTTTGCTGCAATATTTAAGGACTCTGCTTCAGTATTTAAGGACTCTGCTGCATTATTTAAGGACTTTGTTGCATTATTTAAGGACTCTGCTGCATTATTTAAGGACTTTGCTGCATTATTTAAGGACTCTGCTGCATTATGTAAGGACTCTGCTGAAGCATTTGAGGACTCTGCTGCATTATTTAAGCACTTTGCTGCGGTATTTAAGGACTCTGTTGCATTATTTAAGGACTCTGCTGCATTATTTAAGGACTTTGTTGCATTATTTAAGGACTCTAATGCATTATTTAAGGACTTTGCTGCAATATTTTAGGACTCTGCTGCATTAGTTAAGGACTTTGCTGCATTATTTAAGGACTCTGCTGCATTATTTAACGACTTTACTGCATTATTTAAGGACTCTGCTGCATTATTTAAGGACTTTGTTGCATTATTTAAGGACTCTGCTGCATTAGTTAAGCACTATGCTGCATTATTTAATGACTTTGCTGAAGCATTTGAGGACTCTGCTGCATTATTAGAGGACTCTGCTGCATTATTCGAGGACTTGCTGCATTATTTAATGACTTTGTTGGATTTTTTAAGGACTCTGCTGCGTTATTTAAGGAATTTGCTGCTATATTAAAGGACTCTGCTTCAGTATTTAAGGACTCTGCTGCGGTATTTAAGGACTCTGCTGCATTATTTAAGGACTCTGCTGCATTATTTAAGGACTTTGCTGCATTATTTAAGGAATCTGCTGCATTATTTAAGGACTTTGTTGCATTATCTAAGGACTCTGCTGCATTATTGAAGGACTTTGCTGCAATATTTAAGGACTCTGCTTCAGTATTTAAGGACTCTGCTGCATTATTTAAGGACTTTGTTGCATTATTTAAGGACTCTGCTGCATTATTTAAGGACTTTGTTGCATTATTTAAGGACTCTGCTGCAGTATTTAAGGTCTTTGCTGCAATATTTAAGGACTCTGCTTCAGTATTTAAGGACTCTGCTGCAGTATTTAAGGACTCTGCTGCATTATTTAAGGACTCTGCTGCATTATTTAAGGACTTTGCTGCATTATTTAAGGAATCTGCTGCATTATTTAAGGACTTTGTTGCATTATCTAAGGACTCTGCTGCATTATTGAAGGACTTTGCAGCAATATTTAAGGACTCTGCTTCAGTATTTAAGGACTCTGCTGCATTATTTAAGGACTTTGTTGCATTATTTAAGGACTCTGCTGCATTATTTAAGGACTTTGTTGCATTATTTAAGGACTCTGCTGCATTATTTAAGGACTTTGCTGCAATATTTAAGGACTTTGCTTCAGTATTTAAGGACTCTGCTGCATTATTTAAGGACTTTGTTGCATTATTTAAGGACTCTGCTGCATTATTTAAGGACTTTGTTGCATTATTTAAGGACTCTGCTGCAGTATTTAAGGTCTTTGCTGCAATATTTAAGGACTCTGCTTCAGTATTTAAGGACTCTGCTGCAGTATTTAAGGACTCTGCTGCATTATTTAAGGACTCTGCTGCATTATTTAAGGACTTTGCTGCATTATTTAAGGAATCTGCTGCATTATTTAAGGACTTTGTTGCATTATCTAAGGACTCTGCTGCATTATTGAAGGACTTTGCAGCAATATTTAAGGACTCTGCTTCAGTATTTAAGGACTCTGCTGCATTATTTAAGGACTTTGTTGCATTATTTAAGGACTCTGCTGCATTATTTAAGGACTTTGTTGCATTATTTAAGGACTCTGCTGCATTATTTAAGGACTTTGCTGCAATATTTAAGGACTTTGCTTCAGTATTTAAGGACTCTGCTGCATTATTTAAGGACTTTGTTGCATTATTTAAGGACTCTGCTGCATTATTTAAGGACTCTGCTGCATTTTTTAAGGACTCTGCTGAAGCATTTGAGGACTCTGCTGCATTATTTAAGCACTTTGCTGCGGTATTTAAGGACTCTGTTGCATTATTTAAGGACTTTGTTGCATTATTTAAGGACTCTGCTGCATTAGTTAAGGACTTTGCTGCATTATTTAAGGACTCTGCTGCATTATTTACAGACGTTGTTGCATTATTTAAGAACTGTGCTGCTTTATTTAAGGACTTTGCATTATTTAAGGACTATGCTGCATTATTTAATGACTTTGCTGAAGCATTTGAGGACTCTGCTGCATTATTAGAGGACTCTGCTGCATTATTTAATGACTTTGTTGGATTTTTTAAGGACTCTGCTGCATTATTTAAGGAATTTGCTGCTATATTAAAGGACTCTGCTTCAGTATTTAAGGACTCTGCTGCGGTATTTAAGGACTCTGCTGCATTATTTAAGGACTCTGCTGCATTATTTAAGGACTTTGCTGCATTATTTAAGGACTCTGCTGCATTATTTAAGGACTTTGTTGCATTATTTAAGGACTCTAATGCATTATTTAAGGACTTTGCTGCAATATTTAAGGACTCTGCTTCAGTATTTAAGGACTCTGCTGCATTATTTAAGGACGTTGTTGCATTATTTTAGGACTCTGCTGCATTATTTAAGGACTTTACTGCATTATTTAAGGACTCTGCTGCATTATTTAAGGACTTTCTTGCATTATTTAAGGACTCTGCTGCATTAGTTAAGGACTTTGCTGCATTATTTAAGGACTCTTCTGCGGTATTTAAGGACTCTGCTGCATTATTTAAGGACTCTGCTGCATTATTTAAGGACTTTGCTGCATTATTTAAGGAATCTGCTGCATTATTTAAGGACTTTGTTGCATTATCTAAGGACTCTGCTGCATTATTGAAGGACTTTGCTGCAATATTTAAGGACTCTGCTTCAGTATTTAAGGACTCTGCTGCATTATTTAAGGACTTTGTTGCATTATTTAAGGACTCTGCTGCATTAGATAAGGACTTTGCTGCATTATTTAAGGACTCTGCTGCATTATTTAAGGACTTTGCTGCAATATTTAAGGACTCTGCTTCAGTATTTAAGGACTCTGCTGCATTATTTAAGGACTTTGTTGCATTATTTAAGGACTCTGCTGCATTATTTAAGGACTTTGCTGCATTATTTAAGGACTCTGCTGCATTATTTAAGGACTCTGCTGAAGCATTTGAGGACTCTGCTGCATTATTTAAGCACTTTGCTGCGGTATTTAAGGACTCTGTTGCATTATTTAAGGACTCTGCTGCATTATTTAAGGACTTTGTTGCATTATTTAAGGACTCTAATGCATTATTTAAGGACTTTGCTGCAATATTTTAGGACTCTGCTGCATTAGTTAAGGACTTTGCTGCATTATTTAAGGACTCTGCTGCATTATTTAACGACTTTACTGCATTATTTAAGGACTCTGCTGCATTATTTAAGGACTTTGTTGCATTATTTAAGGACTCTGCTGCATTAGTTAAGCACTATGCTGCATTATTTAATGACTTTGCTGAAGCATTTGAGGACTCTGCTGCATTATTAGAGGACTCTGCTGCATTATTCAAGGACTTGCTGCATTATTTAATGACTTTGTTGGATTTTTTAAGGACTCTGCTGCGTTATTTAAGGAATTTGCTGCTATATTAAAGGACTCTGCTTCAGTATTTAAGGACTCTGCTGCGTTATTTAAGGACTCTGCTGCATTATTTAAGGACTCTGCTGCATTATTTAAGGACTTTGCTGCATTATTTAAGGAATCTGCTGCATTATTTAAGGACTTTGTTGCATTATCTAAGGACTCTGCTGCATTATTGAAGGACTTTGCTGCAATATTTAAGGACTCTGCTTCAGTATTTAAGGACTCTGCTGCATTATTTAAGGACTTTGTTGCATTATTTAAGGACTCTGCTGCATTATTTAAGGACTTTGTTGCATTATTTAAGGACTCTGCTGCAGTATTTAAGGTCTTTGCTGCAATATTTAAGGACTCTGCTTCAGTATTTAAGGACTCTGCTGCATTATTTAAGGACTTTGTTGCATTATTTAAGGACTCTGCTGCATTATTTAAGGACTTTGTTGCATTATTTAAGGACTCTGCTGCATTATTTAAGGACTTTGCTGCAATATTTAAGGACTTTGCTTCAGTATTTAAGGACTCTGCTGCATTATTTAAGGACTTTGTTGCATTATTTAAGGACTCTGCTGCATTATTTAAGGACTCTGCTGCATTTTTTAAGGACTCTGCTGAAGCATTTGAGGACTCTGCTGCATTATTTAAGCACTTTGCTGCGGTATTTAAGGACTCTGTTGCATTATTTAAGGACTTTGTTGCATTATTTAAGGACTCTGCTGCATTAGTTAAGGACTTTGCTGCATTATTTAAGGACTCTGCTGCATTATTTACAGACGTTGTTGCATTATTTAAGAACTGTGCTGCTTTATTTAAGGACTTTGCATTATTTAAGGACTATGCTGCATTATTTAATGACTTTGCTGAAGCATTTGAGGACTCTGCTGCATTATTAGAGGACTCTGCTGCATTATTTAATGACTTTGTTGGATTTTTTAAGGACTCTGCTGCATTATTTAAGGAATTTGCTGCTATATTAAAGGACTCTGCTTCAGTATTTAAGGACTCTGCTGCGGTATTTAAGGACTCTGCTGCATTATTTAAGGACTCTGCTGCATTATTTAAGGACTTTGCTGCATTATTTAAGGACTCTGCTGCATTATTTAAGGACTTTGTTGCATTATTTAAGGACTCTAATGCATTATTTAAGGACTTTGCTGCAATATTTAAGGACTCTGCTTCAGTATTTAAGGACTCTGCTGCATTATTTAAGGACGTTGTTGCATTATTTTAGTACTCTGCTGCATTATTTAAGGACTTTACTGCATTATTTAAGGACTCTGCTGCATTATTTAAGGACTTTCTTGCATTATTTAAGGACTCTGCTGCATTAGTTAAGGACTTTGCTGCATTATTTAAGGACTCTGCTGCATTATTTAACGACGTTGTTGCATTACTTAAGAACTGTGCTGCATTATTTAAGGACTTTGCTGCATTATTTAAGGACTATGCTGCATTATTTAATGACTTTGCTGAAGCATTTGAGGACTCTGCTGCATTATTAGAGGACTCTGCTGCATTATTTAAGGACTTGCTGCATTATTTAATGACTTTGTTGGATTTTTTATGGACTCTGCTGCATTATTTAAGGAATTTGCTGCTATATTAAAGGACTCTGCTTCAGTATTTAAGGACTCTTCTGCGGTATTTAAGGACTCTGCTGCATTATTTAAGGACTCTGCTGCATTATTTAAGGACTTTGCTGCATTATTTAAGGAATCTGCTGCATTATTTAAGGACTTTGTTGCATTATCTAAGGACTCTGCTGCATTATTGAAGGACTTTGCTGCAATATTTAAGGACTCTGCTTCAGTATTTAAGGACTCTGCTGCATTATTTAAGGACTTTGTTGCATTATTTAAGGACTCTGCTGCATTAGATAAGGACTTTGCTGCATTATTTAAGGACTCTGCTGCATTATTTAAGGACTTTGCTGCAATATTTAAGGACTCTGCTTCAGTATTTAAGGACTCTGCTGCATTATTTAAGGACTTTGTTGCATTATTTAAGGACTCTGCTGCATTATTTAAGGACTTTGCTGCATTATTTAAGGACTCTGCTGCATTATTTAAGGACTCTGCTGAAGCATTTGAGGACTCTGCTGCATTATTTAAGCACTTTGCTGCGGTATTTAAGGACTCTGTTGCATTATTTAAGGACTCTGCTGCATTATTTAAGGACTTTGTTGCATTATTTAAGGACTCTAATGCATTATTTAAGGACTTTGCTGCAATATTTTAGGACTCTGCTGCATTAGTTAAGGACTTTGCTGCATTATTTAAGGACTCTGCTGCATTATTTAACGACTTTACTGCATTATTTAAGGACTCTGCTGCATTATTTAAGGACTTTGTTGCATTATTTAAGGACTCTGCTGCATTAGTTAAGCACTATGCTGCATTATTTAATGACTTTGCTGAAGCATTTGAGGACTCTGCTGCATTATTAGAGGACTCTGCTGCATTATTCAAGGACTTGCTGCATTATTTAATGACTTTGTTGGATTTTTTAAGGACTCTGCTGCGTTATTTAAGGAATTTGCTGCTATATTAAAGGACTCTGCTTCAGTATTTAAGGACTCTGCTGCGGTATTTAAGGACTCTGCTGCATTATTTAAGGACTCTGCTGCATTATTTAAGGACTTTGCTGCATTATTTAAGGAATCTGCTGCATTATTTAAGGACTTTGTTGCATTATCTAAGGACTCTGCTGCATTATTGAAGGACTTTGCTGCAATATTTAAGGACTCTGCTTCAGTATTTAAGGACTCTGCTGCATTATTTAAGGACTTTGTTGCATTATTTAAGGACTCTGCTGCATTATTTAAGGACTTTGTTGCATTATTTAAGGACTCTGCTGCAGTATTTAAGGTCTTTGCTGCAATATTTAAGGACTCTGCTTCAGTATTTAAGGACTCTGCTGCAGTATTTAAGGACTCTGCTGCATTATTTAAGGACTCTGCTGCATTATTTAAGGACTTTGCTGCATTATTTAAGGAATCTGCTGCATTATTTAAGGACTTTGTTGCATTATCTAAGGACTCTGCTGCATTATTGAAGGACTTTGCAGCAATATTTAAGGACTCTGCTTCAGTATTTAAGGACTCTGCTGCATTATTTAAGGACTTTGTTGCATTATTTAAGGACTCTGCTGCATTATTTAAGGACTTTGTTGCATTATTTAAGGACTCTGCTGCATTATTTAAGGACTTTGCTGCAATATTTAAGGACTTTGCTTCAGTATTTAAGGACTCTGCTGCATTATTTAAGGACTTTGTTGCATTATTTAAGGACTCTGCTGCATTATTTAAGGACTCTGCTGCATTTTTTAAGAACTCTGCTGAAGCATTTGAGGACTCTGCTGCATTATTTAAGCACTTTGCTGCGGTATTTAAGGACTCTGTTGCATTATTTAAGGACTTTGTTGCATTATTTAAGGACTCTGCTGCATTAGTTAAGGACTTTGCTGCATTATTTAAGGACTCTGCTGCATTATTTACAGACGTTGTTGCATTATTTAAGAACTGTGCTGCTTTATTTAAGGACTTTGCATTATTTAAGGACTATGCTGCATTATTTAATGACTTTGCTGAAGCATTTGAGGACTCTGCTGCATTATTAGAGGACTCTGCTGCATTATTTAATGACTTTGTTGGATTTTTTAAGGACTCTGCTGCATTATTTAAGGAATTTGCTGCTATATTAAAGGACTCTGCTTCAGTATTTAAGGACTCTGCTGCGGTATTTAAGGACTCTGCTGCATTATTTAAGGACTCTGCTGCATTATTTAAGGACTTTGCTGCATTATTTAAGGACTCTGCTGCATTATTTTAGGACTTTGTTGCATTATTTAAGGACTCTAATGCATTATTTAAGGACTTTGCTGCAATATTTAAGGACTCTGCTTCAGTATTTAAGGACTCTGCTGCATTATTTAAGGACGTTGTTGCATTATTTTAGGACTCTGCTGCATTATTTAAGGACTTTACTGCATTATTTAAGGACTCTGCTGCATTATTTAAGGACTTTCTTGCATTATTTAAGGACTCTGCTGCATTAGTTAAGGACTTTGCTGCATTATTTAAGGACTCTTCTGCGGTATTTAAGGACTCTGCTGCATTATTTAAGGACTCTGCTGCATTATTTAAGGACTTTGCTGCATTATTTAAGGAATCTGCTGCATTATTTAAGGACTTTGTTGCATTATCTAAGGACTCTGCTGCATTATTGAAGGACTTTGCTGCAATATTTAAGGACTCTGCTTCAGTATTTAAGGACTCTGCTGCATTATTTAAGGACTTTGTTGCATTATTTAAGGACTCTGCTGCATTAGATAAGGACTTTGCTGCATTATTTAAGGACTCTGCTGCATTATTTAAGGACTTTGCTGCAATATTTAAGGACTCTGCTTCAGTATTTAAGGACTCTGCTGCATTATTTAAGGACTTTGTTGCATTATTTAAGGACTCTGCTGCATTATTTAAGGACTTTGCTGCATTATTTAAGGACTCTGCTGCATTATTTAAGGACTCTGCTGAAGCATTTGAGGACTCTGCTGCATTATTTAAGCACTTTGCTGCGGTATTTAAGGACTCTGTTGCATTATTTAAGGACTCTGCTGCATTATTTAAGGACTTTGTTGCATTATTTAAGGACTCTAATGCATTATTTAAGGACTTTGCTGCAATATTTTAGGACTCTGCTGCATTAGTTAAGGACTTTGCTGCATTATTTAAGGACTCTGCTGCATTATTTAACGACTTTACTGCATTATTTAAGGACTCTGCTGCATTATTTAAGGACTTTGTTGCATTATTTAAGGACTCTGCTGCATTAGTTAAGCACTATGCTGCATTATTTAATGACTTTGCTGAAGCATTTGAGGACTCTGCTGCATTATTAGAGGACTCTGCTGCATTATTCAAGGACTTGCTGCATTATTTAATGACTTTGTTGGATTTTTTAAGGACTCTGCTGCGTTATTTAAGGAATTTGCTGCTATATTAAAGGACTCTGCTTCAGTATTTAAGGACTCTGCTGCGGTATTTAAGGACTCTGCTGCATTATTTAAGGACTCTGCTGCATTATTTAAGGACTTTGCTGCATTATTTAAGGAATCTGCTGCATTATTTAAGGACTTTGTTGCATTATCTAAGGACTCTGCTGCATTATTGAAGGACTTTGCTGCAATATTTAAGGACTCTGCTTCAGTATTTAAGGACTCTGCTGCATTATTTAAGGACTTTGTTGCATTATTTAAGGACTCTGCTGCATTATTTAAGGACTTTGTTGCATTATTTAAGGACTCTGCTGCAGTATTTAAGGTCTTTGCTGCAATATTTAAGGACTCTGCTTCAGTATTTAAGGACTCTGCTGCATTATTTAAGGACTTTGTTGCATTATTTAAGGACTCTGCTGCATTATTTAAGGACTTTGTTGCATTATTTAAGGACTCTGCTGCATTATTTAAGGACTTTGCTGCAATATTTAAGGACTTTGCTTCAGTATTTAAGGACTCTGCTGCATTATTTAAGGACTTTGTTGCATTATTTAAGGACTCTGCTGCATTATTTAAGGACTCTGCTGCATTTTTTAAGGACTCTGCTGAAGCATTTGAGGACTCTGCTGCATTATTTAAGCACTTTGCTGCGGTATTTAAGGACTCTGTTGCATTATTTAAGGACTTTGTTGCATTATTTAAGGACTCTGCTGCATTAGTTAAGGACTTTGCTGCATTATTTAAGGACTCTGCTGCATTATTTACAGACGTTGTTGCATTATTTAAGAACTGTGCTGCTTTATTTAAGGACTTTGCATTATTTAAGGACTATGCTGCATTATTTAATGACTTTGCTGAAGCATTTGAGGACTCTGCTGCATTATTAGAGGACTCTGCTGCATTATTTAATGACTTTGTTGGATTTTTTAAGGACTCTGCTGCATTATTTAAGGAATTTGCTGCTATATTAAAGGACTCTGCTTCAGTATTTAAGGACTCTGCTGCGGTATTTAAGGACTCTGCTGCATTATTTAAGGACTCTGCTGCATTATTTAAGGACTTTGCTGCATTATTTAAGGACTCTGCTGCATTATTTAAGGACTTTGTTGCATTATTTAAGGACTTTGCTGCAATATTTAAGGACTCTGCTTCAGTATTTAAGGACTCTGCTGCATTATTTAAGGACGTTGTTGCATTATTTTAGTACTCTGCTGCATTATTTAAGGACTTTACTGCATTATTTAAGGACTCTGCTGCATTATTTAAGGACTTTCTTGCATTATTTAAGGACTCTGCTGCATTAGTTAAGGACTTTGCTGCATTATTTAAGGACTCTGCTGCATTATTTAACGACGTTGTTGCATTACTTAAGAACTGTGCTGCATTATTTAAGGACTTTGCTGCATTATTTAAGGACTATGCTGCATTATTTAATGACTTTGCTGAAGCATTTGAGGACTCTGCTGCATTATTAGAGGACTCTGCTGCATTATTTAAGGACTTGCTGCATTATTTAATGACTTTGTTGGATTTTTTATGGACTCTGCTGCATTATTTAAGGAATTTGCTGCTATATTAAAGGACTCTGCTTCAGTATTTAAGGACTCTTCTGCGGTATTTAAGGACTCTGCTGCATTATTTAAGGACTCTGCTGCATTATTTAAGGACTTTGCTGCATTATTTAAGGAATCTGCTGCATTATTTAAGGACTTTGTTGCATTATCTAAGGACTCTGCTGCATTATTGAAGGACTTTGCTGCAATATTTAAGGACTCTGCTTCAGTATTTAAGGACTCTGCTGCATTATTTAAGGACTTTGTTGCATTATTTAAGGACTCTGCTGCATTAGATAAGGACTTTGCTGCATTATTTAAGGACTCTGCTGCATTATTTAAGGACTTTGCTGCAATATTTAAGGACTCTGCTTCAGTATTTAAGGACTCTGCTGCATTATTTAAGGACTTTGTTGCATTATTTAAGGACTCTGCTGCATTATTTAAGGACTTTGCTGCATTATTTAAGGACTCTGCTGCATTATTTAAGGACTCTGCTGAAGCATTTGAGGACTCTGCTGCATTATTTAAGCACTTTGCTGCGGTATTTAAGGACTCTGTTGCATTATTTAAGGACTCTGCTGCATTATTTAAGGACTTTGTTGCATTATTTAAGGACTCTAATGCATTATTTAAGGACTTTGCTGCAATATTTTAGGACTCTGCTGCATTAGTTAAGGACTTTGCTGCATTATTTAAGGACTCTGCTGCATTATTTAACGACTTTACTGCATTATTTAAGGACTCTGCTGCATTATTTAAGGACTTTGTTGCATTATTTAAGGACTCTGCTGCATTAGTTAAGCACTATGCTGCATTATTTAATGACTTTGCTGAAGCATTTGAGGACTCTGCTGCATTATTAGAGGACTCTGCTGCATTATTCAAGGACTTGCTGCATTATTTAATGACTTTGTTGGATTTTTTAAGGACTCTGCTGCGTTATTTAAGGAATTTGCTGCTATATTAAAGGACTCTGCTTCAGTATTTAAGGACTCTGCTGCGGTATTTAAGGACTCTGCTGCATTATTTAAGGACTCTGCTGCATTATTTAAGGACTTTGCTGCATTATTTAAGGAATCTGCTGCATTATTTAAGGACTTTGTTGCATTATCTAAGGACTCTGCTGCATTATTGAAGGACTTTGCTGCAATATTTAAGGACTCTGCTTCAGTATTTAAGGACTCTGCTGCATTATTTAAGGACTTTGTTGCATTATTTAAGGACTCTGCTGCATTATTTAAGGACTTTGTTGCATTATTTAAGGACTCTGCTGCAGTATTTAAGGTCTTTGCTGCAATATTTAAGGACTCTGCTTCAGTATTTAAGGACTCTGCTGCAGTATTTAAGGACTCTGCTGCATTATTTAAGGACTCTGCTGCATTATTTAAGGACTTTGCTGCATTATTTAAGGAATCTGCTGCATTATTTAAGGACTTTGTTGCATTATCTAAGGACTCTGCTGCATTATTGAAGGACTTTGCAGCAATATTTAAGGACTCTGCTTCAGTATTTAAGGACTCTGCTGCATTATTTAAGGACTTTGTTGCATTATTTAAGGACTCTGCTGCATTATTTAAGGACTTTGTTGCATTATTTAAGGACTCTGCTGCATTATTTAAGGACTTTGCTGCAATATTTAAGGACTTTGCTTCAGTATTTAAGGACTCTGCTGCATTATTTAAGGACTTTGTTGCATTATTTAAGGACTCTGCTGCATTATTTAAGGACTCTGCTGCATTTTTTAAGGACTCTGCTGAAGCATTTGAGGACTCTGCTGCATTATTTAAGCACTTTGCTGCGGTATTTAAGGACTCTGTTGCATTATTTAAGGACTTTGTTGCATTATTTAAGGACTCTGCTGCATTAGTTAAGGACTTTGCTGCATTATTTAAGGACTCTGCTGCATTATTTACAGACGTTGTTGCATTATTTAAGAACTGTGCTGCTTTATTTAAGGACTTTGCATTATTTAAGGACTATGCTGCATTATTTAATGACTTTGCTGAAGCATTTGAGGACTCTGCTGCATTATTAGAGGACTCTGCTGCATTATTTAATGACTTTGTTGGATTTTTTAAGGACTCTGCTGCATTATTTAAGGAATTTGCTGCTATATTAAAGGACTCTGCTTCAGTATTTAAGGACTCTGCTGCGGTATTTAAGGACTCTGCTGCATTATTTAAGGACTCTGCTGCATTATTTAAGGACTTTGCTGCATTATTTAAGGACTCTGCTGCATTATTTAAGGACTTTGTTGCATTATTTAAGGACTCTAATGCATTATTTAAGGACTTTGCTGCAATATTTAAGGACTCTGCTTCAGTATTTAAGGACTCTGCTGCATTATTTAAGGACGTTGTTGCATTATTTTAGGACTCTGCTGCATTATTTAAGGACTTTACTGCATTATTTAAGGACTCTGCTGCATTATTTAAGGACTTTCTTGCATTATTTAAGGACTCTGCTGCATTAGTTAAGGACTTTGCTGCATTATTTAAGGACTCTGCTGCATTATTTAACGACGTTGTTGCATTACTTAAGAACTGTGCTGCATTATTTAAGGACTTTGCTGCATTATTTAAGGACTATGCTGCATTATTTAATGACTTTGCTGAAGCATTTGAGGACTCTGCTGCATTATTAGAGGACTCTGCTGCATTATTTAAGGACTTGCTGCATTATTTAATGACTTTGTTGGATTTTTTTATGGACTCTGCTGCATTATTTAAGGAATTTGCTGCTATATTAAAGGACTCTGCTTCAGTATTTAAGGACTCTTCTGCGGTATTTAAGGACTCTGCTGCATTATTTAAGGACTCTGCTGCATTATTTAAGGACTTTGCTGCATTATTTAAGGAATCTGCTGCATTATTTAAGGACTTTGTTGCATTATCTAAGGACTCTGCTGCATTATTGAAGGACTTTGCTGCAATATTTAAGGACTCTGCTTCAGTATTTAAGGACTCTGCTGCATTATTTAAGGACTTTGTTGCATTATTTAAGGACTCTGCTGCATTAGATAAGGACTTTGCTGCATTATTTAAGGACTCTGCTGCATTATTTAAGGACTTTGCTGCAATATTTAAGGACTCTGCTTCAGTATTTGAGGACTCTGCTGCATTATTTAAGGACTTTGTTGCATTATTTAAGGACTCTGCTGCATTATTTAAGGACTTTGCTGCATTATTTAAGGACTCTGCTGCATTATTTAAGGACTTTGTTGCATTATTTAAGGACTCTGCTGCATTAGTTAAGCACTATGCTGCATTATTTAATGACTTTGCTGAAGCATTTGAGGACTCTGCTGCATTATTAGAGGACTCTGCTGCATTATTCAAGGACTTGCTGCATTATTTAATGACTTTGTTGGATTTTTTAAGGACTCTGCTGCGTTATTTAAGGAATTTGCTGCTATATTAAAGGACTCTGCTTCAGTATTTAAGGACTCTGCTGCGGTATTTAAGGACTCTGCTGCATTATTTAAGGACTCTGCTGCATTATTTAAGGACTTTGCTGCATTATTTAAGGAATCTGCTGCATTATTTAAGGACTTTGTTGCATTATCTAAGGACTCTGCTGCATTATTGAAGGACTTTGCTGCAATATTTAAGGACTCTGCTTCAGTATTTAAGGACTCTGCTGCATTATTTAAGGACTTTGTTGCATTATTTAAGGACTCTGCTGCATTATTTAAGGACTTTGTTGCATTATTTAAGGACTCTGCTGCATTATTTAAGGTCTTTGCTGCAATATTTAAGGACTCTGCTTCAGTATTTAAGGACTCTGCTGCAGTATTTAAGGACTCTGCTGCATTATTTAAGGACTCTGCTGCATTATTTAAGGACTTTGCTGCATTATTTAAGGAATCTGCTGCATTATTTAAGGACTTTGTTGCATTATCTAAGGACTCTGCTGCATTATTGAAGGACTTTGCAGCAATATTTAAGGACTCTGCTTCAGTATTTAAGGACTCTGCTGCATTATTTAAGGACTTTGTTGCATTATTTAAGGACTCTGCTGCATTATTTAAGGACTTTGTTGCATTATTTAAGGACTCTGCTGCATTATTTAAGGACTTTGCTGCAATATTTAAGGACTTTGCTTCAGTATTTAAGGACTCTGCTGCATTATTTAAGGACTTTGTTGCATTATTTAAGGACTCTGCTGCATTATTTAAGGACTCTGCTGCATTTTTTAAGGACTCTGCTGAAGCATTTGAGGACTCTGCTGCATTATTTAAGCACTTTGCTGCGGTATTTAAGGACTCTGTTGCATTATTTAAGGACTTTGTTGCATTATTTAAGGACTCTGCTGCATTAGTTAAGGACTTTGCTGCATTATTTAAGGACTCTGCTGCATTATTTACAGACGTTGTTGCATTATTTAAGAACTGTGCTGCTTTATTTAAGGACTTTGCATTATTTAAGGACTATGCTGCATTATTTAATGACTTTGCTGAAGCATTTGAGGACTCTGCTGCATTATTAGAGGACTCTGCTGCATTATTTAATGACTTTGTTGGATTTTTTAAGGACTCTGCTGCATTATTTAAGGAATTTGCTGCTATATTAAAGGACTCTGCTTCAGTATTTAAGGACTCTGCTGCGGTATTTAAGGACTCTGCTGCATTATTTAAGGACTCTGCTGCATTATTTAAGGACTTTGCTGCATTATTTAAGGACTCTGCTGCATTATTTAAGGACTTTGTTGCATTATTTAAGGACTCTAATGCATTATTTAAGGACTTTGCTGCAATATTTAAGGACTCTGCTTCAGTATTTAAGGACTCTGCTGCATTATTTAAGGACGTTGTTGCATTATTTTAGGACTCTGCTGCATTATTTAAGGACTTTACTGCATTATTTAAGGACTGTGCTGCATTATTTAAGGACTTTCTTGCATTATTTAAGGACTCTGCTGCATTAGTTAAGGACTTTGCTGCATTATTTAAGGACTCTGCTGCATTATTTAACGACGTTGTTGCATTACTTAAGAACTGTGCTGCATTATTTAAGGACTTTGCTGCATTATTTAAGGACTATGCTGCATTATTTAATGACTTTGCTGAAGCATTTGAGGACTCTGCTGCATTATTAGAGGACTCTGCTGCATTATTTAAGGACTTGCTGCATTATTTAATGACTTTGTTGGATTTTTTTATGGACTCTGCTGCATTATTTAAGGAATTTTCTGCTATATTAAAGGACTCTGCTTCAGTATTTAAGGACTCTTCTGCGGTATTTAAGGACTCTGCTGCATTATTTAAGGACTCTGCTGCATTATTTAAGGACTTTGCTGCATTATTTAAGGAATCTGCTGCATTATTTAAGGACTTTGTTGCATTATCTAAGGACTCTGCTGCATTATTGAAGGACTTTGCTGCAATATTTAAGGACTCTGCTTCAGTATTTAAGGACTCTGCTGCATTATTTAAGGACTTTGTTGCATTATTTAAGGACTCTGCTGCATTAGATAAGGACTTTGCTGCATTATTTAAGGAGTCTGCTGCATTATTTAAGGACTTTGCTGCAATATTTAAGGACTCTGCTTCAGTATTTAAGGACTCTGCTGCATTATTTAAGGACTTTGTTGCATTATTTAAGGACTCTGCTGCATTATTTAAGGACTTTGCTGCATTATTTAAGGACTCTGCTGCATTATTTAAGGACTCTGCTGAAGCATTTGAGGACTCTGCTGCATTATTTAAGCACTTTGCTGCGGTATTTAAGGACTCTGTTGCATTATTTAAGGACTCTGCTGCATTATTTAAGGACTTTGTTGCATTATTTAAGGACTCTAATGCATTATTTAAGGACCTTGCTGCAATATTTAAGGACTCTGCTGCATTAGTTAAGGACTTTGCTGCATTATTTAAGGACTCTGCTGCATTATTTAACGACTTTACTGCATTATTTAAGGACTCTGCTGCATTATTTAAGGACTTTGTTGCATTATTTAAGGACTCTAATGCATTATTTAAGGACTTTGCTGCAATATTTTAGGACTCTGCTGCATTAGTTAAGGACTTTGCTGCATTATTTAAGGACTCTGCTGCATTATTTAACGACTTTACTGCATTATTTAAGGACTCTGCTGCATTATTTAAGGACTTTGTTGCATTATTTAAGGACTCTGCTGCATTAGTTAAGCACTATGCTGCATTATTTAATGACTTTGCTGAAGCATTTGAGGACTCTGCTGCATTATTAGAGGACTCTGCTGCATTATTCAAGGACTTGCTGCATTATTTAATGACTTTGTTGGATTTTTTAAGGACTCTGCTGCGTTATTTAAGGAATTTGCTGCTATATTAAAGGACTCTGCTTCAGTATTTAAGGACTCTGCTGCGGTATTTAAGGACTCTGCTGCATTATTTAAGGACTCTGCTGCATTATTTAAGGACTTTGCTGCATTATTTAAGGAATCTGCTGCATTATTTAAGGACTTTGTTGCATTATCTAAGGACTCTGCTGCATTATTGAAGGACTTTGCTGCAATATTTAAGGACTCTGCTTCAGTATTTAAGGACTCTGCTGCATTATTTAAGGACTTTGTTGCATTATTTAAGGACTCTGCTGCATTATTTAAGGACTTTGTTGCATTATTTAAGGACTCTGCTGCAGTATTTAAGGTCTTTGCTGCAATATTTAAGGACTCTGCTTCAGTATTTAAGGACTCTGCTGCAGTATTTAAGGACTCTGCTGCATTATTTAAGGACTCTGCTGCATTATTTAAGGACTTTGCTGCATTATTTAAGGAATCTGCTGCATTATTTAAGGACTTTGTTGCATTATCTAAGGACTCTGCTGCATTATTGAAGGACTTTGCAGCAATATTTAAGGACTCTGCTTCAGTATTTAAGGACTCTGCTGCATTATTTAAGGACTTTGTTGCATTATTTAAGGACTCTGCTGCATTATTTAAGGACTTTGTTGCATTATTTAAGGACTCTGCTGCATTATTTAAGGACTTTGCTGCAATATTTAAGGACTTTGCTTCAGTATTTAAGGACTCTGCTGCATTATTTAAGGACTTTGTTGCATTATTTAAGGACTCTGCTGCATTATTTAAGGACTCTGCTGCATTTTTTAAGGACTCTGCTGAAGCATTTGAGGACTCTGCTGCATTATTTAAGCACTTTGCTGCGGTATTTAAGGACTCTGTTGCATTATTTAAGGACTTTGTTGCATTATTTAAGGACTCTGCTGCATTAGTTAAGGACTTTGCTGCATTATTTAAGGACTCTGCTGCATTATTTACAGACGTTGTTGCATTATTTAAGAACTGTGCTGCTTTATTTAAGGACTTTGCATTATTTAAGGACTATGCTGCATTATTTAATGACTTTGCTGAAGCATTTGAGGACTCTGCTGCATTATTAGAGGACTCTGCTGCATTATTTAATGACTTTGTTGGATTTTTTAAGGACTCTGCTGCATTATTTAAGGAATTTGCTGCTATATTAAAGGACTCTGCTTCAGTATTTAAGGACTCTGCTGCGGTATTTAAGGACTCTGCTGCATTATTTAAGGACTCTGCTGCATTATTTAAGGACTTTGCTGCATTATTTAAGGACTCTGCTGCATTATTTAAGGACTTTGTTGCATTATTTAAGGACTCTAATGCATTATTTAAGGACTTTGCTGCAATATTTAAGGACTCTGCTTCAGTATTTAAGGACTCTGCTGCATTATTTAAGGACGTTGTTGCATTATTTTAGGACTCTGCTGCATTATTTAAGGACTTTACTGCATTATTTAAGGACTCTGCTGCATTATTTAAGGACTTTCTTGCATTATTTAAGGACTCTGCTGCATTAGTTAAGGACTTTGCTGCATTATTTAAGGACTCTGCTGCATTATTTAACGACGTTGTTGCATTACTTAAGAACTGTGCTGCATTATTTAAGGACTTTGCTGCATTATTTAAGGACTATGCTGCATTATTTAATGACTTTGCTGAAGCATTTGAGGACTCTGCTGCATTATTAGAGGATTCTGCTGCATTATTTAAGGACTTGCTGCATTATTTAATGACTTTGTTGGATTTTTTTATGGACTCTGCTGCATTATTTAAGGAATTTTCTGCTATATTAAAGGACTCTGCTTCAGTATTTAAGGACTCTTCTGCGGTATTTAAGGACTCTGCTGCATTATTTAAGGACTCTGCTGCATTATTTAAGGACTTTGCTGCATTATTTAAGGAATCTGCTGCATTATTTAAGGACTTTGTTGCATTATCTAAGGACTCTGCTGCATTATTGAAGGACTTTGCTGCAATATTTAAGGACTCTGCTTCAGTATTTAAGGACTCTGCTGCATTATTTAAGGACTTTGTTGCATTATTTAAGGACTCTGCTGCATTAGATAAGGACTTTGCTGCATTATTTAAGGACTCTGCTGCATTATTTAAGGACTTTGCTGCAATATTTAAGGACTCTGCTTCAGTATTTAAGGACTCTGCTGCATTATTTAAGGACTTTGTTGCATTATTTAAGGACTCTGCTGCATTATTTAAGGACTTTGCTGCATTATTTAAGGACTCTGCTGCATTATTTAAGGACTCTGCTGAAGCATTTGAGGACTCTGCTGCATTATTTAAGCACTTTGCTGCGGTATTTAAGGACTCTGTTGCATTATTTAAGGACTCTGCTGCATTATTTAAGGACTTTGTTGCATTATTTAAGGACTCTAATGCATTATTTAAGGACTTTGCTGCAATATTTAAGGACTCTGCTGCATTAGTTAAGGACTTTGCTGCATTATTTAAGGACTCTGCTGCATTATTTAACGACTTTACTGCATTATTTAAGGACTCTGCTGCATTATTTAAGGACTTTGTTGCATTATTTAAGGACTCTGCTGCATTAGTTAAGCACTATGCTGCATTATTTAATGACTTTGCTGAAGCATTTGAGGACTCTGCTGCATTATTAGAGGACTCTGCTGCATTATTCAAGGACTTGCTGCATTATTTAATGACTTTGTTGGATTTTTTAAGGACTCTGCTGCGTTATTTAAGGAATTTGCTGCTATATTAAAGGACTCTGCTTCAGTATTTAAGGACTCTGCTGCGGTATTTAAGGACTCTGCTGCATTATTTAAGGACTCTGCTGCATTATTTAAGGACTTTGCTGCATTATTTAAGGAATCTGCTGCATTATTTAAGGACTTTGTTGCATTGTCTAAGGACTCTGCTGCATTATTGAAGGACTTTGCTGCAATATTTAAGGACTCTGCTTCAGTATTTAAGGACTCTGCTGCATTATTTAAGGACTTTGTTGCATTATTTAAGGACTCTGCTGCATTATTTAAGGACTTTGTTGCATTATTTAAGGACTCTGCTGCATTATTTAAGGTCTTTGCTGCAATATTTAAGGACTCTGCTTCAGTATTTAAGGACTCTGCTGCAGTATTTAAGGACTCTGCTGCATTATTTAAGGACTCTGCTGCATTATTTAACGACTTTGCTGCATTATTTAAGGAATCTGCTGCATTATTTAAGGACTTTGTTGCATTATCTAAGGACTCTGCTGCATTATTGAAGGACTTTGCAGCAATATTTAAGGACTCTGCTTCAGTATTTAAGGACTCTGCTGCATTATTTAAGGACTTTGTTGCATTATTTAAGGACTCTGCTGCATTATTTAAGGACTTTGTTGCATTATTTAAGGACTCTGCTGCATTATTTAAGGACTTTGCTGCAATATTTAAGGACTTTGCTTCAGTATTTAAGGACTCTGCTGCATTATTTAAGGACTTTGTTGCATTATTTAAGGACTCTGCTGCATTATTTAAGGACTCTGCTGCATTTTTTAAGGACTCTGCTGAAGCATTTGAGGACTCTGCTGCATTATTTAAGCACTTTGCTGCGGTATTTAAGGACTCTGTTGCATTATTTAAGGACTTTGTTGCATTATTTAAGGACTCTGCTGCATTAGTTAAGGACTTTGCTGCATTATTTAAGGACTCTGCTGCATTATTTACAGACGTTGTTGCATTATTTAAGAACTGTGCTGCTTTATTTAAGGACTTTGCATTATTTAAGGACTATGCTGCATTATTTAATGACTTTGCTGAAGCATTTGAGGACTCTGCTGCATTATTAGAGGACTCTGCTGCATTATTTAATGACTTTGTTGGATTTTTTAAGGACTCTGCTGCATTATTTAAGGAATTTGCTGCTATATTAAAGGACTCTGCTTCAGTATTTAAGGACTCTGCTGCGGTATTTAAGGATTCTGCTGCATTATTTAAGGACTCTGCTGCATTATTTAAGGACTTTGCTGCATTATTTAAGGACTCTGCTGCATTATTTAAGGACTTTGTTGCATTATTTAAGGACTCTAATGCATTATTTAAGGACTTTGCTGCAATATTTAAGGACTCTGCTTCAGTATTTAAGGACTCTGCTGCATTATTTAAGGACGTTGTTGCATTATTTTAGGACTCTGCTGCATTATTTAAGGACTTTACTGCATTATTTAAGGACTCTGCTGCATTATTTAAGGACTTTCTTGCATTATTTAAGGACTCTGCTGCATTAGTTAAGGACTTTGCTGCATTATTTAAGGACTCTGCTGCATTATTTAACGACGTTGTTGCATTACTTAAGAACTGTGCTGCATTATTTAAGGACTTTGCTGCATTATTTAAGGACTATGCTGCATTATTTAATGACTTTGCTGAAGCATTTGAGGACTCTGCTGCATTATTAGAGGACTCTGCTGCATTATTTAAGGACTTGCTGCATTATTTAATGACTTTGTTGGATTTTTTTATGGACTCTGCTGCATTATTTAAGGAATTTGCTGCTATATTAAAGGACTCTGCTTCAGTATTTAAGGACTCTTCTGCGGTATTTAAGGACTCTGCTGCATTATTTAAGGACTCTGCTGCATTATTTAAGGACTTTGCTGCATTATTTAAGGAATCTGCTGCATTATTTAAGGACTTTGTTGCATTATCTAAGGACTCTGCTGCATTATTGAAGGACTTTGCTGCAATATTTAAGGACTCTGCTTCAGTATTTAAGGACTCTGCTGCATTATTTAAGGACTTTGTTGCATTATTTAAGGACTCTGCTGCATTAGATAAGGACTTTGCTGCATTATTTAAGGACTCTGCTGCATTATTTAAGGACTTTGCTGCAATATTTAAGGACTCTGCTTCAGTATTTAAGGACTCTGCTGCATTATTTAAGGACTTTGTTGCATTATTTAAGGACTCTGCTGCATTATTTAAGGACTTTGCTGCATTATTTAAGGACTCTGCTGCATTATTTAAGGACTCTGCTGAAGCATTTGAGGACTCTGCTGCATTATTTAAGCACTTTGCTGCGGTATTTAAGGACTCTGTTGCATTATTTAAGGACTCTGCTGCATTATTTAAGGACTTTGTTGCATTATTTAAGGACTCTAATGCATTATTTAAGGACTTTGCTGCAATATTTAAGGACTCTGCTGCATTAGTTAAGGACTTTGCTGCATTATTTAAGGACTCTGCTGCATTATTTAACGACTTTACTGCATTATTTAAGGACTCTGCTGCATTATTTAAGGACTTTGTTGCATTATTTAAGGACTCTGCTGCATTAGTTAAGCACTATGCTGCATTATTTAATGACTTTGCTGAAGCATTTGAGGACTCTGCTGCATTATTAGAGGACTCTGCTGCATTATTCAAGGACTTGCTGCATTATTTAATGACTTTGTTGGATTTTTTAAGGACTCTGCTGCGTTATTTAAGGAATTTGCTGCTATATTAAAGGACTCTGCTTCAGTATTTAAGGACTCTGCTGCATTATTTAAGGACTTTGTTGCATTATTTAAGGACTCTGCTGCATTATTTAAGGACTTTGTTGCATTATTTAAGGACTCTGCTGCATTATTTAAGGTCTTTGCTGCAATATTTAAGGACTCTGCTTCAGTATTTAAGGACTCTGCTGCAGTATTTAAGGACTCTGCTGCATTATTTAAGGACTCTGCTGCATTATTTAAGGACTTTGCTGCATTATTTAAGGAATCTGCTGCATTATTTAAGGACTTTGTTGCATTATCTAAGGACTCTGCTGCATTATTGAAGGACTTTGCAGCAATATTTAAGGACTCTGCTTCAGTATTTAAGGACTCTGCTGCATTATTTAAGGACTTTGTTGCATTATTTAAGGACTCTGCTGCATTATTTAAGGACTTTGTTGCATTATTTAAGGACTCTGCTGCATTATTTAAGGACTTTGCTGCAATATTTAAGGACTTTGCTTCAGTATTTAAGGACTCTGCTGCATTATTTAAGGACTTTGTTGCATTATTTAAGGACTCTGCTGCATTATTTAAGGACTCTGCTGCATTTTTTAAGGACTCTGCTGAAGCATTTGAGGACTCTGCTGCATTATTTAAGCACTTTGCTGCGGTATTTAAGGACTCTGTTGCATTATTTAAGGACTTTGTTGCATTATTTAAGGACTCTGCTGCATTAGTTAAGGACTTTGCTGCATTATTTAAGGACTCTGCTGCATTATTTACAGACGTTGTTGCATTATTTAAGAACTGTGCTGCTTTATTTAAGGACTTTGCATTATTTAAGGACTATGCTGCATTATTTAATGACTTTGCTGAAGCATTTGAGGACTCTGCTGCATTATTAGAGGACTCTGCTGCATTATTTAATGACTTTGTTGGATTTTTTAAGGACTCTGCTGCATTATTTAAGGAATTTGCTGCTATATTAAAGGACTCTGCTTCAGTATTTAAGGACTCTTCTGCGGTATTTAAGGACTTTGCTGCAATATTTAAGGACTCTGCTTCAGTATTTAAGGACTCTGCTGCATTATTTAAGGACTTTGTTGCATTATTTAAGGACTCTGCTGCATTAGATAAGGACTTTGCTGCATTATTTAAGGACTCTGCTGCATTATTTAAGGACTTTGCTGCAATATTTAAGGACTCTGCTTCAGTATTTAAGGACTCTGCTGCATTATTTAAGGACTTTGTTGCATTATTTAAGGACTCTGCTGCATTATTTAAGGAATTTGCTGCATTATTTAAGGACTCTGCTGCATTATTTACGGACTCTGCTGAAGCATTTGAGGACTCTGCTGCATTATTTAAGCACTTTGCTGCGGTATTTAAGGACTCTGTTGCATTATTTAAGGACTCTGCTGCATTATTTAAGGACTTTGTTGCATTATTTAAGGACTCTGCTGCATTATTTAAGGACTTTGCTGCAATATTTAAGGACTCTGCTTCAGTATTTAAGGACTCTGCTGCATTATTTAAGGACTTTGCTGCATTATTTAAGGACTTTGTTGCATTATTTAAGTACTCTGCTGCATTATTTAAGGACTTTGTTGCATTATCTAAGGACTCTGCTGCATTATTGAAGGACTTTGCTGCAATATTTAAGGACTCTGCTTCAGTATTTAAGGACTCTGCTGCATTATTTAAGGACTTTGTTGCATTATTTAAGGACTCTGCTGCATTATTTAAGGACTTTGTTGCATTATTTAAGGACTCTGCTGCATTATTTAAGGTCTTTGCTGCAATATTTAAGGACTCTGCTTCAGTATTTAAGGACTCTGCTGCAGTATTTAAGGACTCTGTTGCATTATTTAAGGACTCTGCTGCATTATTTAAGGACTTTGCTGCATTATTTAAGGAATCTGCTGCATTATTTAAGGACTTTGTTGCATTATCTAAGGACTCTGCTGCATTATTGAAGGACTTTGCAGCAATATTTAAGGACTCTGCTTCAGTATTTAAGGACTCTGCTGCATTATTTAAGGACGTTGTTGCATTATTTTAGGACTCTGCTGCATTATTTAAGGACTTTACTGCATTATTTAAGGACTCTGCTGCATTATTTAAGGACTTTCTTGCATTATTTAAGGACTCTGCTGCATTAGTTAAGGACTTTGCTGCATTATTTAAGGACTCTGCTGCATTATTTAACGACGTTGTTGCATTACTTAAGAACTGTGCTGCATTATTTAAGGACTTTGCTGCATTATTTAAGGACTATGCTGCATTATTTAATGACTTTGCTGAAGCATTTGAGGACTCTGCTGCATTATTAGAGGACTCTGCTGCATTATTTAAGGACTTGCTGCATTATTTAATGACTTTGTTGGATTTTTTTATGGACTCTGCTGCATTATTTAAGGAATTTTCTGCTATATTAAAGGACTCTGCTTCAGTATTTAAGGACTCTTCTGCGGTATTTAAGGACTCTGCTGCATTATTTAAGGACTCTGCTGCATTATTTAAGGACTTTGCTGCATTATTTAAGGAATCTGCTGCATTATTTAAGGACTTTGTTGCATTATCTAAGGACTCTGCTGCATTATTGAAGGACTTTGCTGCAATATTTAAGGACTCTGCTTCAGTATTTAAGGACTCTGCTGCATTATTTAAGGACTTTGTTGCATTATTTAAGGACTCTGCTGCATTAGATAAGGACTTTGCTGCATTATTTAAGGACTCTGCTGCATTATTTAAGGACTTTGCTGCAATATTTAAGGACTCTGCTTCAGTATTTAAGGACTCTGCTGCATTATTTAAGGACTTTGTTGCATTATTTAAGGACTCTGCTGCATTATTTAAGGACTTTGCTGCATTATTTAAGGACTCTGCTGCATTATTTAAGGACTCTGCTGAAGCATTTGAGGACTCTGCTGCATTATTTAAGCACTTTGCTGCGGTATTTAAGGACTCTGTTGCATTATTTAAGGACTCTGCTGCATTATTTAAGGACTTTGTTGCATTATTTAAGGACTCTAATGCATTATTTAAGGACTTTGCTGCAATATTTAAGGACTCTGCTGCATTAGTTAAGGACTTTGCTGCATTATTTAAGGACTCTGCTGCATTATTTAACGACTTTACTGCATTATTTAAGGACTCTGCTGCATTATTTAAGGACTTTGTTGCATTATTTAAGGACTCTGCTGCATTAGTTAAGCACTATGCTGCATTATTTAATGACTTTGCTGAAGCATTTGAGGACTCTGCTGCATTATTAGAGGACTCTGCTGCATTATTCAAGGACTTGCTGCATTATTTAATGACTTTGTTGGATTTTTTAAGGACTCTGCTGCGTTATTTAAGGAATTTGCTGCTATATTAAAGGACTCTGCTTCAGTATTTAAGGACTCTGCTGCGGTATTTAAGGACTCTGCTGCATTATTTAAGGACTCTGCTGCATTATTTAAGGACTTTGCTGCATTATTTAAGGAATCTGCTGCATTATTTAAGGACTTTGTTGCATTGTCTAAGGACTCTGCTGCATTATTGAAGGACTTTGCTGCAATATTTAAGGACTCTGCTTCAGTATTTAAGGACTCTGCTGCATTATTTAAGGACTTTGTTGCATTATTTAAGGACTCTGCTGCATTATTTAAGGACTTTGTTGCATTATTTAAGGACTCTGCTGCATTATTTAAGGTCTTTGCTGCAATATTTAAGGACTCTGCTTCAGTATTTAAGGACTCTGCTGCAGTATTTAAGGACTCTGCTGCATTATTTAAGGACTCTGCTGCATTATTTAACGACTTTGCTGCATTATTTAAGGAATCTGCTGCATTATTTAAGGACTTTGTTGCATTATCTAAGGACTCTGCTGCATTATTGAAGGACTTTGCAGCAATATTTAAGGACTCTGCTTCAGTATTTAAGGACTCTGCTGCATTATTTAAGGACTTTGTTGCATTATTTAAGGACTCTGCTGCATTATTTAAGGACTTTGTTGCATTATTTAAGGACTCTGCTGCATTATTTAAGGACTTTGCTGCAATATTTAAGGACTTTGCTTCAGTATTTAAGGACTCTGCTGCATTATTTAAGGACTTTGTTGCATTATTTAAGGACTCTGCTGCATTATTTAAGGACTCTGCTGCATTTTTTAAGGAATTTGCTGCTATATTAAAGGACTCTGCTTCAGTATTTAAGGACTCTGCTGCGGTATTTAAGGACTCTGCTGCATTATTTAAGGACTCTGCTGCATTATTTAAGGACTTTGCTGCATTATTTAAGGACTCTGCTGCATTATTTAAGGACTTTGTTGCATTATTTAAGGACTCTAATGCATTATTTAAGGACTTTGCTGCAATATTTAAGGACTCTGCTTCAGTATTTAAGGACTCTGCTGCATTATTTAAGGACGTTGTTGCATTATTTTAGGACTCTGCTGCATTATTTAAGGACTTTACTGCATTATTTAAGGACTGTGCTGCATTATTTAAGGACTTTCTTGCATTATTTAAGGACTCTGCTGCATTAGTTAAGGACTTTGCTGCATTATTTAAGGACTCTGCTGCATTATTTAACGACGTTGTTGCATTACTTAAGAACTGTGCTGCATTATTTAAGGACTTTGCTGCATTATTTAAGGACTATGCTGCATTATTTAATGACTTTGCTGAAGCATTTGAGGACTCTGCTGCATTATTAGAGGACTCTGCTGCATTATTTAAGGACTTGCTGCATTATTTAATGACTTTGTTGGATTTTTTTATGGACTCTGCTGCATTATTTAAGGAATTTTCTGCTATATTAAAGGACTCTGCTTCAGTATTTAAGGACTCTTCTGCGGTATTTAAGGACTCTGCTGCATTATTTAAGGACTCTGCTGCATTATTTAAGGACTTTGCTGCATTATTTAAGGAATCTGCTGCATTATTTAAGGACTTTGTTGCATTATCTAAGGACTCTGCTGCATTATTGAAGGACTTTGCTGCAATATTTAAGGACTCTGCTTCAGTATTTAAGGACTCTGCTGCATTATTTAAGGACTTTGTTGCATTATTTAAGGACTCTGCTGCATTAGATAAGGACTTTGCTGCATTATTTAAGGAGTCTGCTGCATTATTTAAGGACTTTGCTGCAATATTTAAGGACTCTGCTTCAGTATTTAAGGACTCTGCTGCATTATTTAAGGACTTTGTTGCATTATTTAAGGACTCTGCTGCATTATTTAAGGACTTTGCTGCATTATTTAAGGACTCTGCTGCATTATTTAAGGACTCTGCTGAAGCATTTGAGGACTCTGCTGCATTATTTAAGCACTTTGCTGCGGTATTTAAGGACTCTGTTGCATTATTTAAGGACTCTGCTGCATTATTTAAGGACTTTGTTGCATTATTTAAGGACTCTAATGCATTATTTAAGGACCTTGCTGCAATATTTAAGGACTCTGCTGCATTAGTTAAGGACTTTGCTGCATTATTTAAGGACTCTGCTGCATTATTTAACGACTTTACTGCATTATTTAAGGACTCTGCTGCATTATTTAAGGACTTTGTTGCATTATTTAAGGACTCTAATGCATTATTTAAGGACTTTGCTGCAATATTTTAGGACTCTGCTGCATTAGTTAAGGACTTTGCTGCATTATTTAAGGACTCTGCTGCATTATTTAACGACTTTACTGCATTATTTAAGGACTCTGCTGCATTATTTAAGGACTTTGTTGCATTATTTAAGGACTCTGCTGCATTAGTTAAGCACTAT
Source organism: Phyllobates terribilis (assembly GCF_046119375.1). Classification (NCBI taxonomy): domain Eukaryota; kingdom Metazoa; phylum Chordata; class Amphibia; order Anura; family Dendrobatidae; genus Phyllobates; species Phyllobates terribilis. The sequence goes on from NW_027362905.1 coordinate 4,510,536, forward strand.
GCTGCATTATTTAATGACTTTGCTGAAGCATTTGAGGACTCTGCTGCATTATTAGAGGACTCTGCTGCATTATTCAAGGACTTGCTGCATTATTTAATGACTTTGTTGGATTTTTTAAGGACTCTGCTGCGTTATTTAAGGAATTTGCTGCTATATTAAAGGACTCTGCTTCAGTATTTAAGGACTCTGCTGCGGTATTTAAGGACTCTGCTGCATTATTTAAGGACTCTGCTGCATTATTTAAGGACTTTGCTGCATTATTTAAGGAATCTGCTGCATTATTTAAGGACTTTGTTGCATTATCTAAGGACTCTGCTGCATTATTGAAGGACTTTGCTGCAATATTTAAGGACTCTGCTTCAGTATTTAAGGACTCTGCTGCATTATTTAAGGACTTTGTTGCATTATTTAAGGACTCTGCTGCATTATTTAAGGACTTTGTTGCATTATTTAAGGACTCTGCTGCAGTATTTAAGGTCTTTGCTGCAATATTTAAGGACTCTGCTTCAGTATTTAAGGACTCTGCTGCAGTATTTAAGGACTCTGCTGCATTATTTAAGGACTCTGCTGCATTATTTAAGGACTTTGCTGCATTATTTAAGGAATCTGCTGCATTATTTAAGGACTTTGTTGCATTATCTAAGGACTCTGCTGCATTATTGAAGGACTTTGCAGCAATATTTAAGGACTCTGCTTCAGTATTTAAGGACTCTGCTGCATTATTTAAGGACTTTGTTGCATTATTTAAGGACTCTGCTGCATTATTTAAGGACTTTGTTGCATTATTTAAGGACTCTGCTGCATTATTTAAGGACTTTGCTGCAATATTTAAGGACTTTGCTTCAGTATTTAAGGACTCTGCTGCATTATTTAAGGACTTTGTTGCATTATTTAAGGACTCTGCTGCATTATTTAAGGACTCTGCTGCATTTTTTAAGGACTCTGCTGAAGCATTTGAGGACTCTGCTGCATTATTTAAGCACTTTGCTGCGGTATTTAAGGACTCTGTTGCATTATTTAAGGACTTTGTTGCATTATTTAAGGACTCTGCTGCATTAGTTAAGGACTTTGCTGCATTATTTAAGGACTCTGCTGCATTATTTACAGACGTTGTTGCATTATTTAAGAACTGTGCTGCTTTATTTAAGGACTTTGCATTATTTAAGGACTATGCTGCATTATTTAATGACTTTGCTGAAGCATTTGAGGACTCTGCTGCATTATTAGAGGACTCTGCTGCATTATTTAATGACTTTGTTGGATTTTTTAAGGACTCTGCTGCATTATTTAAGGAATTTGCTGCTATATTAAAGGACTCTGCTTCAGTATTTAAGGACTCTGCTGCGGTATTTAAGGACTCTGCTGCATTATTTAAGGACTCTGCTGCATTATTTAAGGACTTTGCTGCATTATTTAAGGACTCTGCTGCATTATTTAAGGACTTTGTTGCATTATTTAAGGACTCTAATGCATTATTTAAGGACTTTGCTGCAATATTTAAGGACTCTGCTTCAGTATTTAAGGACTCTGCTGCATTATTTAAGGACGTTGTTGCATTATTTTAGGACTCTGCTGCATTATTTAAGGACTTTACTGCATTATTTAAGGACTCTGCTGCATTATTTAAGGACTTTCTTGCATTATTTAAGGACTCTGCTGCATTAGTTAAGGACTTTGCTGCATTATTTAAGGACTCTGCTGCATTATTTAACGACGTTGTTGCATTACTTAAGAACTGTGCTGCATTATTTAAGGACTTTGCTGCATTATTTAAGGACTATGCTGCATTATTTAATGACTTTGCTGAAGCATTTGAGGACTCTGCTGCATTATTAGAGGATTCTGCTGCATTATTTAAGGACTTGCTGCATTATTTAATGACTTTGTTGGATTTTTTTATGGACTCTGCTGCATTATTTAAGGAATTTTCTGCTATATTAAAGGACTCTGCTTCAGTATTTAAGGACTCTTCTGCGGTATTTAAGGACTCTGCTGCATTATTTAAGGACTCTGCTGCATTATTTAAGGACTTTGCTGCATTATTTAAGGAATCTGCTGCATTATTTAAGGACTTTGTTGCATTATCTAAGGACTCTGCTGCATTATTGAAGGACTTTGCTGCAATATTTAAGGACTCTGCTTCAGTATTTAAGGACTCTGCTGCATTATTTAAGGACTTTGTTGCATTATTTAAGGACTCTGCTGCATTAGATAAGGACTTTGCTGCATTATTTAAGGACTCTGCTGCATTATTTAAGGACTTTGCTGCAATATTTAAGGACTCTGCTTCAGTATTTAAGGACTCTGCTGCATTATTTAAGGACTTTGTTGCATTATTTAAGGACTCTGCTGCATTATTTAAGGACTTTGCTGCATTATTTAAGGACTCTGCTGCATTATTTAAGGACTCTGCTGAAGCATTTGAGGACTCTGCTGCATTATTTAAGCACTTTGCTGCGGTATTTAAGGACTCTGTTGCATTATTTAAGGACTCTGCTGCATTATTTAAGGACTTTGTTGCATTATTTAAGGACTCTAATGCATTATTTAAGGACTTTGCTGCAATATTTAAGGACTCTGCTGCATTAGTTAAGGACTTTGCTGCATTATTTAAGGACTCTGCTGCATTATTTAACGACTTTACTGCATTATTTAAGGACTCTGCTGCATTATTTAAGGACTTTGTTGCATTATTTAAGGACTCTGCTGCATTAGTTAAGCACTATGCTGCATTATTTAATGACTTTGCTGAAGCATTTGAGGACTCTGCTGCATTATTAGAGGACTCTGCTGCATTATTCAAGGACTTGCTGCATTATTTAATGACTTTGTTGGATTTTTTAAGGACTCTGCTGCGTTATTTAAGGAATTTGCTGCTATATTAAAGGACTCTGCTTCAGTATTTAAGGACTCTGCTGCGGTATTTAAGGACTCTGCTGCATTATTTAAGGACTCTGCTGCATTATTTAAGGACTTTGCTGCATTATTTAAGGAATCTGCTGCATTATTTAAGGACTTTGTTGCATTGTCTAAGGACTCTGCTGCATTATTGAAGGACTTTGCTGCAATATTTAAGGACTCTGCTTCAGTATTTAAGGACTCTGCTGCATTATTTAAGGACTTTGTTGCATTATTTAAGGACTCTGCTGCATTATTTAAGGACTTTGTTGCATTATTTAAGGACTCTGCTGCATTATTTAAGGTCTTTGCTGCAATATTTAAGGACTCTGCTTCAGTATTTAAGGACTCTGCTGCAGTATTTAAGGACTCTGCTGCATTATTTAAGGACTCTGCTGCATTATTTAACGACTTTGCTGCATTATTTAAGGAATCTGCTGCATTATTTAAGGACTTTGTTGCATTATCTAAGGACTCTGCTGCATTATTGAAGGACTTTGCAGCAATATTTAAGGACTCTGCTTCAGTATTTAAGGACTCTGCTGCATTATTTAAGGACTTTGTTGCATTATTTAAGGACTCTGCTGCATTATTTAAGGACTTTGTTGCATTATTTAAGGACTCTGCTGCATTATTTAAGGACTTTGCTGCAATATTTAAGGACTTTGCTTCAGTATTTAAGGACTCTGCTGCATTATTTAAGGACTTTGTTGCATTATTTAAGGACTCTGCTGCATTATTTAAGGACTCTGCTGCATTTTTTAAGGACTCTGCTGAAGCATTTGAGGACTCTGCTGCATTATTTAAGCACTTTGCTGCGGTATTTAAGGACTCTGTTGCATTATTTAAGGACTTTGTTGCATTATTTAAGGACTCTGCTGCATTAGTTAAGGACTTTGCTGCATTATTTAAGGACTCTGCTGCATTATTTACAGACGTTGTTGCATTATTTAAGAACTGTGCTGCTTTATTTAAGGACTTTGCATTATTTAAGGACTATGCTGCATTATTTAATGACTTTGCTGAAGCATTTGAGGACTCTGCTGCATTATTAGAGGACTCTGCTGCATTATTTAATGACTTTGTTGGATTTTTTAAGGACTCTGCTGCATTATTTAAGGAATTTGCTGCTATATTAAAGGACTCTGCTTCAGTATTTAAGGACTCTGCTGCGGTATTTAAGGATTCTGCTGCATTATTTAAGGACTCTGCTGCATTATTTAAGGACTTTGCTGCATTATTTAAGGACTCTGCTGCATTATTTAAGGACTTTGTTGCATTATTTAAGGACTCTAATGCATTATTTAAGGACTTTGCTGCAATATTTAAGGACTCTGCTTCAGTATTTAAGGACTCTGCTGCATTATTTAAGGACGTTGTTGCATTATTTTAGGACTCTGCTGCATTATTTAAGGACTTTACTGCATTATTTAAGGACTCTGCTGCATTATTTAAGGACTTTCTTGCATTATTTAAGGACTCTGCTGCATTAGTTAAGGACTTTGCTGCATTATTTAAGGACTCTGCTGCATTATTTAACGACGTTGTTGCATTACTTAAGAACTGTGCTGCATTATTTAAGGACTTTGCTGCATTATTTAAGGACTATGCTGCATTATTTAATGACTTTGCTGAAGCATTTGAGGACTCTGCTGCATTATTAGAGGACTCTGCTGCATTATTTAAGGACTTGCTGCATTATTTAATGACTTTGTTGGATTTTTTTATGGACTCTGCTGCATTATTTAAGGAATTTGCTGCTATATTAAAGGACTCTGCTTCAGTATTTAAGGACTCTTCTGCGGTATTTAAGGACTCTGCTGCATTATTTAAGGACTCTGCTGCATTATTTAAGGACTTTGCTGCATTATTTAAGGAATCTGCTGCATTATTTAAGGACTTTGTTGCATTATCTAAGGACTCTGCTGCATTATTGAAGGACTTTGCTGCAATATTTAAGGACTCTGCTTCAGTATTTAAGGACTCTGCTGCATTATTTAAGGACTTTGTTGCATTATTTAAGGACTCTGCTGCATTAGATAAGGACTTTGCTGCATTATTTAAGGACTCTGCTGCATTATTTAAGGACTTTGCTGCAATATTTAAGGACTCTGCTTCAGTATTTAAGGACTCTGCTGCATTATTTAAGGACTTTGTTGCATTATTTAAGGACTCTGCTGCATTATTTAAGGACTTTGCTGCATTATTTAAGGACTCTGCTGCATTATTTAAGGACTCTGCTGAAGCATTTGAGGACTCTGCTGCATTATTTAAGCACTTTGCTGCGGTATTTAAGGACTCTGTTGCATTATTTAAGGACTCTGCTGCATTATTTAAGGACTTTGTTGCATTATTTAAGGACTCTAATGCATTATTTAAGGACTTTGCTGCAATATTTAAGGACTCTGCTGCATTAGTTAAGGACTTTGCTGCATTATTTAAGGACTCTGCTGCATTATTTAACGACTTTACTGCATTATTTAAGGACTCTGCTGCATTATTTAAGGACTTTGTTGCATTATTTAAGGACTCTGCTGCATTAGTTAAGCACTATGCTGCATTATTTAATGACTTTGCTGAAGCATTTGAGGACTCTGCTGCATTATTAGAGGACTCTGCTGCATTATTCAAGGACTTGCTGCATTATTTAATGACTTTGTTGGATTTTTTAAGGACTCTGCTGCGTTATTTAAGGAATTTGCTGCTATATTAAAGGACTCTGCTTCAGTATTTAAGGACTCTGCTGCATTATTTAAGGACTTTGTTGCATTATTTAAGGACTCTGCTGCATTATTTAAGGACTTTGTTGCATTATTTAAGGACTCTGCTGCATTATTTAAGGTCTTTGCTGCAATATTTAAGGACTCTGCTTCAGTATTTAAGGACTCTGCTGCAGTATTTAAGGACTCTGCTGCATTATTTAAGGACTCTGCTGCATTATTTAAGGACTTTGCTGCATTATTTAAGGAATCTGCTGCATTATTTAAGGACTTTGTTGCATTATCTAAGGACTCTGCTGCATTATTGAAGGACTTTGCAGCAATATTTAAGGACTCTGCTTCAGTATTTAAGGACTCTGCTGCATTATTTAAGGACTTTGTTGCATTATTTAAGGACTCTGCTGCATTATTTAAGGACTTTGTTGCATTATTTAAGGACTCTGCTGCATTATTTAAGGACTTTGCTGCAATATTTAAGGACTTTGCTTCAGTATTTAAGGACTCTGCTGCATTATTTAAGGACTTTGTTGCATTATTTAAGGACTCTGCTGCATTATTTAAGGACTCTGCTGCATTTTTTAAGGACTCTGCTGAAGCATTTGAGGACTCTGCTGCATTATTTAAGCACTTTGCTGCGGTATTTAAGGACTCTGTTGCATTATTTAAGGACTTTGTTGCATTATTTAAGGACTCTGCTGCATTAGTTAAGGACTTTGCTGCATTATTTAAGGACTCTGCTGCATTATTTACAGACGTTGTTGCATTATTTAAGAACTGTGCTGCTTTATTTAAGGACTTTGCATTATTTAAGGACTATGCTGCATTATTTAATGACTTTGCTGAAGCATTTGAGGACTCTGCTGCATTATTAGAGGACTCTGCTGCATTATTTAATGACTTTGTTGGATTTTTTAAGGACTCTGCTGCATTATTTAAGGAATTTGCTGCTATATTAAAGGACTCTGCTTCAGTATTTAAGGACTCTTCTGCGGTATTTAAGGACTTTGCTGCAATATTTAAGGACTCTGCTTCAGTATTTAAGGACTCTGCTGCATTATTTAAGGACTTTGTTGCATTATTTAAGGACTCTGCTGCATTAGATAAGGACTTTGCTGCATTATTTAAGGACTCTGCTGCATTATTTAAGGACTTTGCTGCAATATTTAAGGACTCTGCTTCAGTATTTAAGGACTCTGCTGCATTATTTAAGGACTTTGTTGCATTATTTAAGGACTCTGCTGCATTATTTAAGGAATTTGCTGCATTATTTAAGGACTCTGCTGCATTATTTACGGACTCTGCTGAAGCATTTGAGGACTCTGCTGCATTATTTAAGCACTTTGCTGCGGTATTTAAGGACTCTGTTGCATTATTTAAGGACTCTGCTGCATTATTTAAGGACTTTGTTGCATTATTTAAGGACTCTGCTGCATTATTTAAGGACTTTGCTGCAATATTTAAGGACTCTGCTTCAGTATTTAAGGACTCTGCTGCATTATTTAAGGACTTTGCTGCATTATTTAAGGACTTTGTTGCATTATTTAAGTACTCTGCTGCATTATTTAAGGACTTTGTTGCATTATCTAAGGACTCTGCTGCATTATTGAAGGACTTTGCTGCAATATTTAAGGACTCTGCTTCAGTATTTAAGGACTCTGCTGCATTATTTAAGGACTTTGTTGCATTATTTAAGGACTCTGCTGCATTATTTAAGGACTTTGTTGCATTATTTAAGGACTCTGCTGCATTATTTAAGGTCTTTGCTGCAATATTTAAGGACTCTGCTTCAGTATTTAAGGACTCTGCTGCAGTATTTAAGGACTCTGTTGCATTATTTAAGGACTCTGCTGCATTATTTAAGGACTTTGCTGCATTATTTAAGGAATCTGCTGCATTATTTAAGGACTTTGTTGCATTATCTAAGGACTCTGCTGCATTATTGAAGGACTTTGCAGCAATATTTAAGGACTCTGCTTCAGTATTTAAGGACTCTGCTGCATTATTTAAGGACGTTGTTGCATTATTTTAGGACTCTGCTGCATTATTTAAGGACTTTACTGCATTATTTAAGGACTCTGCTGCATTATTTAAGGACTTTCTTGCATTATTTAAGGACTCTGCTGCATTAGTTAAGGACTTTGCTGCATTATTTAAGGACTCTGCTGCATTATTTAACGACGTTGTTGCATTACTTAAGAACTGTGCTGCATTATTTAAGGACTTTGCTGCATTATTTAAGGACTATGCTGCATTATTTAATGACTTTGCTGAAGCATTTGAGGACTCTGCTGCATTATTAGAGGACTCTGCTGCATTATTTAAGGACTTGCTGCATTATTTAATGACTTTGTTGGATTTTTTTATGGACTCTGCTGCATTATTTAAGGAATTTTCTGCTATATTAAAGGACTCTGCTTCAGTATTTAAGGACTCTTCTGCGGTATTTAAGGACTCTGCTGCATTATTTAAGGACTCTGCTGCATTATTTAAGGACTTTGCTGCATTATTTAAGGAATCTGCTGCATTATTTAAGGACTTTGTTGCATTATCTAAGGACTCTGCTGCATTATTGAAGGACTTTGCTGCAATATTTAAGGACTCTGCTTCAGTATTTAAGGACTCTGCTGCATTATTTAAGGACTTTGTTGCATTATTTAAGGACTCTGCTGCATTAGATAAGGACTTTGCTGCATTATTTAAGGACTCTGCTGCATTATTTAAGGACTTTGCTGCAATATTTAAGGACTCTGCTTCAGTATTTAAGGACTCTGCTGCATTATTTAAGGACTTTGTTGCATTATTTAAGGACTCTGCTGCATTATTTAAGGACTTTGCTGCATTATTTAAGGACTCTGCTGCATTATTTAAGGACTCTGCTGAAGCATTTGAGGACTCTGCTGCATTATTTAAGCACTTTGCTGCGGTATTTAAGGACTCTGTTGCATTATTTAAGGACTCTGCTGCATTATTTAAGGACTTTGTTGCATTATTTAAGGACTCTAATGCATTATTTAAGGACTTTGCTGCAATATTTAAGGACTCTGCTGCATTAGTTAAGGACTTTGCTGCATTATTTAAGGACTCTGCTGCATTATTTAACGACTTTACTGCATTATTTAAGGACTCTGCTGCATTATTTAAGGACTTTGTTGCATTATTTAAGGACTCTGCTGCATTAGTTAAGCACTATGCTGCATTATTTAATGACTTTGCTGAAGCATTTGAGGACTCTGCTGCATTATTAGAGGACTCTGCTGCATTATTCAAGGACTTGCTGCATTATTTAATGACTTTGTTGGATTTTTTAAGGACTCTGCTGCGTTATTTAAGGAATTTGCTGCTATATTAAAGGACTCTGCTTCAGTATTTAAGGACTCTGCTGCGGTATTTAAGGACTCTGCTGCATTATTTAAGGACTCTGCTGCATTATTTAAGGACTTTGCTGCATTATTTAAGGAATCTGCTGCATTATTTAAGGACTTTGTTGCATTGTCTAAGGACTCTGCTGCATTATTGAAGGACTTTGCTGCAATATTTAAGGACTCTGCTTCAGTATTTAAGGACTCTGCTGCATTATTTAAGGACTTTGTTGCATTATTTAAGGACTCTGCTGCATTATTTAAGGACTTTGTTGCATTATTTAAGGACTCTGCTGCATTATTTAAGGTCTTTGCTGCAATATTTAAGGACTCTGCTTCAGTATTTAAGGACTCTGCTGCAGTATTTAAGGACTCTGCTGCATTATTTAAGGACTCTGCTGCATTATTTAACGACTTTGCTGCATTATTTAAGGAATCTGCTGCATTATTTAAGGACTTTGTTGCATTATCTAAGGACTCTGCTGCATTATTGAAGGACTTTGCAGCAATATTTAAGGACTCTGCTTCAGTATTTAAGGACTCTGCTGCATTATTTAAGGACTTTGTTGCATTATTTAAGGACTCTGCTGCATTATTTAAGGACTTTGTTGCATTATTTAAGGACTCTGCTGCATTATTTAAGGACTTTGCTGCAATATTTAAGGACTTTGCTTCAGTATTTAAGGACTCTGCTGCATTATTTAAGGACTTTGTTGCATTATTTAAGGACTCTGCTGCATTATTTAAGGACTCTGCTGCATTTTTTAAGGACTCTGCTGAAGCATTTGAGGACTCTGCTGCATTATTTAAGCACTTTGCTGCGGTATTTAAGGACTCTGTTGCATTATTTAAGGACTTTGTTGCATTATTTAAGGACTCTGCTGCATTAGTTAAGGACTTTGCTGCATTATTTAAGGACTCTGCTGCATTATTTACAGACGTTGTTGCATTATTTAAGAACTGTGCTGCTTTATTTAAGGACTTTGCATTATTTAAGGACTATGCTGCATTATTTAATGACTTTGCTGAAGCATTTGAGGACTCTGCTGCATTATTAGAGGACTCTGCTGCATTATTTAATGACTTTGTTGGATTTTTTAAGGACTCTGCTGCATTATTTAAGGAATTTGCTGCTATATTAAAGGACTCTGCTTCAGTATTTAAGGACTCTGCTGCGGTATTTAAGGATTCTGCTGCATTATTTAAGGACTCTGCTGCATTATTTAAGGACTTTGCTGCATTATTTAAGGACTCTGCTGCATTATTTAAGGACTTTGTTGCATTATTTAAGGACTCTAATGCATTATTTAAGGACTTTGCTGCAATATTTAAGGACTCTGCTTCAGTATTTAAGGACTCTGCTGCATTATTTAAGGACGTTGTTGCATTATTTTAGGACTCTGCTGCATTATTTAAGGACTTTACTGCATTATTTAAGGACTCTGCTGCATTATTTAAGGACTTTCTTGCATTATTTAAGGACTCTGCTGCATTAGTTAAGGACTTTGCTGCATTATTTAAGGACTCTGCTGCATTATTTAACGACGTTGTTGCATTACTTAAGAACTGTGCTGCATTATTTAAGGACTTTGCTGCATTATTTAAGGACTATGCTGCATTATTTAATGACTTTGCTGAAGCATTTGAGGACTCTGCTGCATTATTAGAGGACTCTGCTGCATTATTTAAGGACTTGCTGCATTATTTAATGACTTTGTTGGATTTTTTTATGGACTCTGCTGCATTATTTAAGGAATTTGCTGCTATATTAAAGGACTCTGCTTCAGTATTTAAGGACTCTTCTGCGGTATTTAAGGACTCTGCTGCATTATTTAAGGACTCTGCTGCATTATTTAAGGACTTTGCTGCATTATTTAAGGAATCTGCTGCATTATTTAAGGACTTTGTTGCATTATCTAAGGACTCTGCTGCATTATTGAAGGACTTTGCTGCAATATTTAAGGACTCTGCTTCAGTATTTAAGGACTCTGCTGCATTATTTAAGGACTTTGTTGCATTATTTAAGGACTCTGCTGCATTAGATAAGGACTTTGCTGCATTATTTAAGGACTCTGCTGCATTATTTAAGGACTTTGCTGCAATATTTAAGGACTCTGCTTCAGTATTTAAGGACTCTGCTGCATTATTTAAGGACTTTGTTGCATTATTTAAGGACTCTGCTGCATTATTTAAGGACTTTGCTGCATTATTTAAGGACTCTGCTGCATTATTTAAGGACTCTGCTGAAGCATTTGAGGACTCTGCTGCATTATTTAAGCACTTTGCTGCGGTATTTAAGGACTCTGTTGCATTATTTAAGGACTCTGCTGCATTATTTAAGGACTTTGTTGCATTATTTAAGGACTCTAATGCATTATTTAAGGACTTTGCTGCAATATTTAAGGACTCTGCTGCATTAGTTAAGGACTTTGCTGCATTATTTAAGGACTCTGCTGCATTATTTAACGACTTTACTGCATTATTTAAGGACTCTGCTGCATTATTTAAGGACTTTGTTGCATTATTTAAGGACTCTGCTGCATTAGTTAAGCACTATGCTGCATTATTTAATGACTTTGCTGAAGCATTTGAGGACTCTGCTGCATTATTAGAGGACTCTGCTGCATTATTCAAGGACTTGCTGCATTATTTAATGACTTTGTTGGATTTTTTAAGGACTCTGCTGCGTTATTTAAGGAATTTGCTGCTATATTAAAGGACTCTGCTTCAGTATTTAAGGACTCTGCTGCGGTATTTAAGGACTCTGCTGCATTATTTAAGGACTCTGCTGCATTATTTAAGGACTTTGCTGCATTATTTAAGGAATCTGCTGCATTATTTAAGGACTTTGTTGCATTATCTAAGGACTCTGCTGCATTATTGAAGGACTTTGCTGCAATATTTAAGGACTCTGCTTCAGTATTTAAGGACTCTGCTGCATTATTTAAGGACTTTGTTGCATTATTTAAGGACTCTGCTGCATTATTTAAGGACTTTGTTGCATTATTTAAGGACTCTGCTGCATTATTTAAGGTCTTTGCTGCAATATTTAAGGACTCTGCTTCAGTATTTAAGGACTCTGCTGCAGTATTTAAGGACTCTGCTGCATTATTTAAGGACTCTGCTGCATTATTTAAGGACTTTGCTGCATTATTTAAGGAATCTGCTGCATTATTTAAGGACTTTGTTGCATTATCTAAGGACTCTGCTGCATTATTGAAGGACTTTGCAGCAATATTTAAGGACTCTGCTTCAGTATTTAAGGACTCTGCTGCATTATTTAAGGACTTTGTTGCATTATTTAAGGACTCTGCTGCATTATTTAAGGACTTTGTTGCATTATTTAAGGACTCTGCTGCATTATTTAAGGACTTTGCTGCAATATTTAAGGACTTTGCTTCAGTATTTAAGGACTCTGCTGCATTATTTAAGGACTTTGTTGCATTATTTAAGGACTCTGCTGCATTATTTAAGGACTCTGCTGCATTTTTTAAGGACTCTGCTGAAGCATTTGAGGACTCTGCTGCATTATTTAAGCACTTTGCTGCGGTATTTAAGGACTCTGTTGCATTATTTAAGGACTTTGTTGCATTATTTAAGGACTCTGCTGCATTAGTTAAGGACTTTGCTGCATTATTTAAGGACTCTGCTGCATTATTTACAGACGTTGTTGCATTATTTAAGAACTGTGCTGCTTTATTTAAGGACTTTGCATTATTTAAGGACTATGCTGCATTATTTAATGACTTTGCTTAAGCATTTGAGGACTCTGCTGCATTATTAGAGGACTCTGCTGCATTATTTAATGACTTTGTTGGATTTTTTAAGGACTCTGCTGCATTATTTAAGGAATTTGCTGCTATATTAAAGGACTCTGCTTCAGTATTTAAGGACTCTTCTGCGGTATTTAAGGACTTTGCTGCAATATTTAAGGACTCTGCTTCAGTATTTAAGGACTCTGCTGCATTATTTAAGGACTTTGTTGCATTATTTAAGGACTCTGCTGCATTAGATAAGGACTTTGCTGCATTATTTAAGGACTCTGCTGCATTATTTAAGGACTTTGCTGCAATATTTAAGGACTCTGCTTCAGTATTTAAGGACTCTGCTGCATTATTTAAGGACTTTGTTGCATTATTTAAGGACTCTGCTGCATTATTTAAGGAATTTGCTGCATTATTTAAGGACTCTGCTGCATTATTTACGGACTCTGCTGAAGCATTTGAGGACTCTGCTGCATTATTTAAGCACTTTGCTGCGGTATTTAAGGACTCTGTTGCATTATTTAAGGACTCTGCTGCATTATTTAAGGACTTTGTTGCATTATTTAAGGACTCTGCTGCATTATTTAAGGACTTTGCTGCAATATTTAAGGACTCTGCTTCAGTATTTAAGGACTCTGCTGCATTATTTAAGGACTTTGCTGCATTATTTAAGGACTTTGTTGCATTATTTAAGTACTCTGCTGCATTATTTAAGGACTTTGTTGCATTATCTAAGGACTCTGCTGCATTATTGAAGGACTTTGCTGCAATATTTAAGGACTCTGCTTCAGTATTTAAGGACTCTGCTGCATTATTTAAGGACTTTGTTGCATTATTTAAGGACTCTGCTGCATTATTTAAGGACTTTGTTGCATTATTTAAGGACTCTGCTGCATTATTTAAGGTCTTTGCTGCAATATTTAAGGACTCTGCTTCAGTATTTAAGGACTCTGCTGCAGTATTTAAGGACTCTGTTGCATTATTTAAGGACTCTGCTGCATTATTTAAGGACTTTGCTGCATTATTTAAGGAATCTGCTGCATTATTTAAGGACTTTGTTGCATTATCTAAGGACTCTGCTGCATTATTGAAGGACTTTGCAGCAATATTTAAGGACTCTGCTTCAGTATTTAAGGACTCTGCTGCATTATTTAAGGACGTTGTTGCATTATTTTAGGACTCTGCTGCATTATTTAAGGACTTTACTGCATTATTTAAGGACTCTGCTGCATTATTTAAGGACTTTCTTGCATTATTTAAGGACTCTGCTGCATTAGTTAAGGACATTGCTGCATTATTTAAGGACTCTGCTGCATTATTTAACGACGTTGTTGCATTACTTAAGAACTGTGCTGCATTATTTAAGGACTTTGCTGCATTATTTAAGGACTATGCTGCATTATTTAATGACTTTGCTGAAGCATTTGAGGACTCTGCTGCATTATTAGAGGACTCTGCTGCATTATTTAAGGACTTGCTGCATTATTTAATGACTTTGTTGGATTTTTTTATGGACTCTGCTGCATTATTTAAGGAATTTTCTGCTATATTAAAGGACTCTGCTTCAGTATTTAAGGACTCTTCTGCGGTATTTAAGGACTCTGCTGCATTATTTAAGGACTCTGCTGCATTATTTAAGGACTTTGCTGCATTATTTAAGGAATCTGCTGCATTATTTAAGGACTTTGTTGCATTATCTAAGGACTCTGCTGCATTATTGAAGGACTTTGCTGCAATATTTAAGGACTCTGCTTCAGTATTTAAGGACTCTGCTGCATTATTTAAGGACTTTGTTGCATTATTTAAGGACTCTGCTTCATTAGATAAGGACTTTGCTGCATTATTTAAGGACTCTGCTGCATTATTTAAGGACTTTGCTGCAATATTTAAGGACTCTGCTTCAGTATTTAAGGACTCTGCTGCATTATTTAAGGACTTTGTTGCATTATTTAAGGACTCTGCTGCATTATTTAAGGACTTTGCTGCATTATTTAAGGACTCTGCTGCATTATTTAAGGACTCTGCTGAAGCATTTGAGGACTCTGCTGCATTATTTAAGCACTTTGCTGCGGTATTTAAGGACTCTGTTGCATTATTTAAGGACTCTGCTGCATTATTTAAGGACTTTGTTGCATTATTTAAGGACTCTAATGCATTATTTAAGGACTTTGCTGCAATATTTAAGGACTCTGCTGCATTAGTTAAGGACTTTGCTGCATTATTTAAGGACTCTGCTGCATTATTTAACGACTTTACTGCATTATTTAAGGACTCTGCTGCATTATTTAAGGACTTTGTTGCATTATTTAAGGACTCTGCTGCATTAGTTAAGCACTATGCTGCATTATTTAATGACTTTGCTGAAGCATTTGAGGACTCTGCTGCATTATTAGAGGACTCTGCTGCATTATTCAAGGACTTGCTGCATTATTTAATGACTTTGTTGGATTTTTTAAGGACTCTGCTGCGTTATTTAAGGAATTTGCTGCTATATTAAAGGACTCTGCTTCAGTATTTAAGGACTCTGCTGCGGTATTTAAGGACTCTGCTGCATTATTTAAGGACTCTGCTGCATTATTTAAGGACTTTGCTGCATTATTTAAGGAATCTGCTGCATTATTTAAGGACTTTGTTGCATTGTCTAAGGACTCTGCTGCATTATTGAAGGACTTTGCTGCAATATTTAAGGACTCTGCTTCAGTATTTAAGGACTCTGCTGCATTATTTAAGGACTTTGTTGCATTATTTAAGGACTCTGCTGCATTATTTAAGGACTTTGTTGCATTATTTAAGGACTCTGCTGCATTATTTAAGGTCTTTGCTGCAATATTTAAGGACTCTGCTTCAGTATTTAAGGACTCTGCTGCAGTATTTAAGGACTCTGCTGCATTATTTAAGGACTCTGCTGCATTATTTAAGGACTTTGCTGCATTATTTAAGGAATCTGCTGCATTATTTAAGGACTTTGTTGCATTATCTAAGGACTCTGCTGCATTATTGAAGGACTTTGCAGCAATATTTAAGGACTCTGCTTCAGTATTTAAGGACTCTGCTGCATTATTTAAGGACTTTGTTGCATTATTTAAGGACTCTGCTGCATTATTTAAGGACTTTGTTGCATTATTTAAGGACTCTGCTGCATTATTTAAGGACTTTGCTGCAATATTTAAGGACTTTGCTTCAGTATTTAAGGACTCTGCTGCATTATTTAAGGACTTTGTTGCATTATTTAAGGACTCTGCTGCATTATTTAAGGACTCTGCTGCATTTTTTAAGGACTCTGCTGAAGCATTTGAGGACTCTGCTGCATTATTTAAGCACTTTGCTGCGGTATTTAAGGACTCTGTTGCATTATTTAAGGACTTTGTTGCATTATTTAAGGACTCTGCTGCATTAGTTAAGGACTTTGCTGCATTATTTAAGGACTCTGCTGCATTATTTACAGACGTTGTTGCATTATTTAAGAACTGTGCTGCTTTATTTAAGGACTTTGCATTATTTAAGGACTATGCTGCATTATTTAATGACTTTGCTGAAGCATTTGAGGACTCTGCTGCATTATTAGAGGACTCTGCTGCATTATTTAATGACTTTGTTGGATTTTTTAAGGACTCTGCTGCATTATTTAAGGAATTTGCTGCTATATTAAAGGACTCTGCTTCAGTATTTAAGGACTCTTCTGCGGTATTTAAGGACTTTGCTGCAATATTTAAGGACTCTGCTTCAGTATTTAAGGACTCTGCTGCATTATTTAAGGACTTTGTTGCATTATTTAAGGACTCTGCTGCATTAGATAAGGACTTTGCTGCATTATTTAAGGACTCTGCTGCATTATTTAAGGACTTTGCTGCAATATTTAAGGACTCTGCTTCAGTATTTAAGGACTCTGCTGCATTATTTAAGGACTTTGTTGCATTATTTAAGGACTCTGCTGCATTATTTAAGGAATTTGCTGCATTATTTAAGGACTCTGCTGCATTATTTACGGACTCTGCTGAAGCATTTGAGGACTCTGCTGCATTATTTAAGCACTTTGCTGCGGTATTTAAGGACTCTGTTGCATTATTTAAGGACTCTGCTGCATTATTTAAGGACTTTGTTGCATTATTTAAGGACTCTGCTGCATTATTTAAGGACTTTGCTGCAATATTTAAGGACTCTGCTTCAGTATTTAAGGACTCTGCTGCATTATTTAAGGACTTTGCTGCATTATTTAAGGACTTTGTTGCATTATTTAAGTACTCTGCTGCATTATTTAAGGACTTT
The DNA here is from genome assembly GCF_046119375.1 of Phyllobates terribilis. Lineage (NCBI taxonomy): Eukaryota > Metazoa > Chordata > Amphibia > Anura > Dendrobatidae > Phyllobates > Phyllobates terribilis. The sequence goes on from NW_027362905.1 coordinate 4,527,543, forward strand.
GTTGCATTATCTAAGGACTCTGCTGCATTATTGAAGGACTTTGCTGCAATATTTAAGGACTCTGCTTCAGTATTTAAGGACTCTGCTGCATTATTTAAGGACTTTGTTGCATTATTTAAGGACTCTGCTGCATTATTTAAGGACTTTGTTGCATTATTTAAGGACTCTGCTGCATTATTTAAGGTCTTTGCTGCAATATTTAAGGACTCTGCTTCAGTATTTAAGGACTCTGCTGCAGTATTTAAGGACTCTGTTGCATTATTTAAGGACTCTGCTGCATTATTTAAGGACTTTGCTGCATTATTTAAGGAATCTGCTGCATTATTTAAGGACTTTGTTGCATTATCTAAGGACTCTGCTGCATTATTGAAGGACTTTGCAGCAATATTTAAGGACTCTGCTTCAGTATTTAAGGACTCTGCTGCATTATTTAAGGACTTTGTTGCATTATTTAAGGACTCTGCTGCATTATTTAAGGACTTTGTTGCATTATTTAAGGACTCTGCTGCATTATTTAAGGACTTTGCTGCAATATTTAAGGACTTTGCTTCAGTTTTTAAGGACTCTGCTGCATTATTTAAGGACTTTGTTGCATTATTTAAGGACTCTGCTGCATTATTTAAGGACTCTGCTGCATTTTTTAAGGACTCTGCTGAAGCATTTGAGGACTCTGCTGCATTATTTAAGCACTTTGCTGCGGTATTTAAGGACTCTGTTGCATTATTTAAGGACTTTGTTGCATTATTTAAGGACTCTGCTGCATTAGTTAAGGACTTTGCTGCATTATTTAAGGACTCTGCTGCATTATTTACAGACGTTGTTGCATTATTTAAGAACTGTGCTGCTTTATTTAAGGACTTTGCATTATTTAAGGACTATGCTGCATTATTTAATGACTTTGCTGAAGCATTTGAGGACTCTGCTGCATTATTAGAGGACTCTGCTGCATTATTTAATGACTTTGTTGGATTTTTTAAGGACTCTGCTGCATTATTTAAGGAATTTGCTGCTATATTAAAGGACTCTGCTTCAGTATTTAAGGACTCTGCTGCGGTATTTAAGGACTCTGCTGCATTATTTAAGGACTCTGCTGCATTATTTAAGGACTTTGCTGCATTATTTAAGGACTCTGCTGCATTATTTAAGGACTTTGTTGCATTATTTAAGGACTCTAATGCATTATTTAAGGACTTTGCTGCAATATTTAAGGACTCTGCTTCAGTATTTAAGGACTCTGCTGCATTATTTAAGGACGTTGTTGCATTATTTTAGGACTCTGCTGCATTATTTAAGGACTTTACTGCATTATTTAAGGACTCTGCTGCATTATTTAAGGACTTTCTTGCATTATTTAAGGACTCTGCTGCATTAGTTAAGGACTTTGCTGCATTATTTAAGGACTCTGCTGCATTATTTAACGACGTTGTTGCATTACTTAAGAACTGTGCTGCATTATTTAAGGACTTTGCTGCATTATTTAAGGACTATGCTGCATTATTTAATGACTTTGCTGAAGCATTTGAGGACTCTGCTGCATTATTAGAGGACTCTGCTGCATTATTTAAGGACTTGCTGCATTATTTAATGACTTTGTTGGATTTTTTTATGGACTCTGCTGCATTATTTAAGGAATTTGCTGCTATATTAAAGGACTCTGCTTCAGTATTTAAGGACTCTTCTGCGGTATTTAAGGACTCTGCTGCATTATTTAAGGACTCTGCTGCATTATTTAAGGACTTTGCTGCATTATTTAAGGAATCTGCTGCATTATTTAAGGACTTTGTTGCATTATCTAAGGACTCTGCTGCATTATTGAAGGACTTTGCTGCAATATTTAAGGACTCTGCTTCAGTATTTAAGGACTCTGCTGCATTATTTAAGGACTTTGTTGCATTATTTAAGGACTCTGCTGCATTAGATAAGGACTTTGCTGCATTATTTAAGGACTCTGCTGCATTATTTAAGGACTTTGCTGCAATATTTAAGGACTCTGCTTCAGTATTTAAGGACTCTGCTGCATTATTTAAGGACTTTGTTGCATTATTTAAGGACTCTGCTGCATTTTTTAAGGACTTTGCTGCATTATTTAAGGACTCTGCTGCATTATTTAAGGACTCTGCTGAAGCATTTGAGGACTCTGCTGCATTATTTAAGCACTTTGCTGCGGTATTTAAGGACTCTGTTGCATTATTTAAGGACTCTGCTGCATTATTTAAGGACTTTGTTGCATTATTTAAGGACTCTGCTGCATTATTTAAGGACTTTGCTGCAATAATTAAGGACTCTGCTTCAGTATTTAAGGACTCTGCTGCATTATTTAAGGACTTTGCTGCATTATTTAAGGACTTTGTTGCATTATTTAAGTACTCTGCTGCATTATTTAAGGACTTTGTTGCATTATTTAAGGACTCTGCTGCATTATTTAAGGACTTTGTTGCATTATTTAATGGCTCTGCTGCATTATTTAAGGACTTTGCAGCAATATTTAAGGACTCTGCTTCAGTATTTAAGGACTCTGCTGCATTATTTAAGGACTTTGTTGCATTATTTAAGGACTCTGCTGCATTATTTAAGGACTTTGCTGCATTATTTAAGGACAATGCTGCATTATTTAAGGACTCTGCTGAAGCATTTGAGGACTCTGCTGCATTATTTAAGCCCTTTGCTGCGGTATTTAAGGACTCTGTTGCATTATTTAAGGACTTTGTTGCATTATTTAAGGACTCTGCTGCATTAGTTAAGGACTTTGCTGCATTATTTAAGGACTCTGCTGCATTATTTAACGACGTTGTTGCATTATTTAAGAACTGTTCTGCATTATTTAAGGACTTTGCTGCATTATTTAAGGAATATGCTGCATTATTTAATGAATTTGCTGAAGCATTTGAGGACTCTGCTGCATTATTAGAGGACTCTGCTGCATTATTTAAGGACTTGCTGCATTATTTAATGACTTTGTTGGATTTTTTAAGGACTCTGCTGCATTATTTAAGGACATTGTTGCATTATTTAATGACTCTGCTGCATTATTTAAGGACTTTGCAGCAATATTTAAGGACTCTGCTTCAGTATTTAAGGACTCTGCTGCATTATTTAAGGACTTTGTTGCATTATTTAAGGACTCTGCTGCATTATTTAAGGACTTTGCTGCATTATTTAAGGACACTGCTGCATTATTTAAGGACTCTGCTGAAGCATTTGAGGACTCTGCTGCATTATTTAAGCACTTTGCGGCGGTATTTAAGGACTCTGTTGCATTATTTAAGGACTTTGTTGCATTATTTAAGGACTCTGCTGCATTAGTTAAGGAGTTTGCTGCATTATTTAAGGACTCTGCTGCATTATTTAACGACGTTGTTGCATTATTTAAGAACTGTGCTGCATTATTTAAGGACTTTGCTGCATTATTTAAGGACTATGCTGCATTATTTAATGACTTTGCTGAAGCATTTGAGGACTCTGCTGCATTATTAGAGGACTCTGCTGCATTATTTAAGGACTTGCTGCATTATTTAATGACTTTGTTGGATTTCTTAAGGACTCTGCTGCATTATTTAAGGAATTTGCTGCTATATTAAAGGACTCTGCTTCAGTATTTAAGGACTCTGCTGCGGTATTTAAGGACCTTGCTGCATTATTTTAGGACTCTGCTGCATTATTTAAGGACTTTGCTGCATTATTTAAGGAATCTGCTGCATTATTTAAGGACTTTGTTGCATTATCTAAGGACTCTGCTGCATTATTGAAGGACTTTGCTGCATTATTTAAGGACTCTGCTGCATTATTTAAGGACTTTGCTGCAATATTTAAGGACTCTGCTTCAGTATTTAAGGACTCTGCTTAAGCATTTGAGGACTCTGCTGCATTATTTAATGACTTTGCTGAAGCATTTGAGGACTCTGCTGCATTATTAGAGGACTCTGCTGCATTATTTAATGACTTTGTTGGATTTTTTAAGGACTCTGCTGCATTATTTAAGGAATTTGCTGCTATATTAAAGGACTCTGCTTCAGTATTTAAGGACTCTGCTGCGGTATTTAAGGACTCTGCTGCATTATATAAGGACTCTGCTGCATTATTTAAGGACTTTGCTGCATTATTTAATGAATTTGTTGCATTATTTAAGGACTCTGCTGCATTATTTAAGGACTTTGCTGCAATATTTAAGGACTCTGCTTCAGTATTTAAGGACTCTGCTGCATTATTTAAGGACGTTGTTGCATTATTTAAGGACTCTGCTGCATTATTTAAGGACTTTACTGCATTATTTAAGGACTCTGCTGCATTACTTAAGGACTTTGTTGCATTATTTAAGGACTCTGCTGCATTAGTTAAGGACTTTGCTGCATTATTTAAGGACTCTGCTGCATTATTTAACGACGTTGTTGCATTATTTAAGAACTGTGCTGCATTATTTAAGGACTTTGCTCCATTATTTAAGGACTATGCTGCATTTTTTAATGACTTTGCTGAAGCATTTGAGGACTCTGCTGCATTATTAGAGGACTCTGCTGCATTATTTAAGGACTTGCTGCATTATTTAATGACTTTGTTGGATTTTTTAAGGACTCTGCTGCATTATTTAAGGAATTTGCTGCTATATTAAAGGACTCTGCTTCAGTATTTAAGGACTCTGCTGCGGTATTTAAGGACTCTGCTGCATTATTTAAGGACTCTGCTGCATTATTTAAGGACTTTGCTGCATTATTTAAGGAATCTGCTGCATTATTTAAGGACTTTGTTGCATTATCTAAGGACTCTGCTGCATTATTGAAGGACTTTGCTGCAATATTTAAGGACTCTGCTTCAGTATTTAAGGACTCTGCTGCATTATTTAAGACTTTGTTGCATTATTTAAGGACTCTGCTGCATTATTTAAGGACTTTGCTGCATTATTTATGGACTCTGCTGCATTATTTAAGGACTTTGCTGCAATATTTAAGGACTCTGCTTCAGTATTTAAGGACTCTGCTGCATTATTTAAGGACTTTGTTGCATTATTTAAGGACTCTGCTGCATTATTTAAGGACTCTGCTGAAGCATTTGAGGACTCTGCTGCATTATTTAATCACTTTGCTGCGGTATTTAAGGACTCTGTTGCATTATTTAAGGACTTTGTTGCATTATTTAAGGACTCTGCTGCATTAGTTAAGGACTTTGCTGCATTATTTAAGGACTCTGCTGCATTATTTAACGACGTTGTTGCATTATTTAAGAACTGTGCTGCATTATTTAAGGACTTTGCTGCATTATTTAAGGACTATGCTGCATTATTTAATGACTTTGCTGAAGCATTTGAGGACTCTGCTGCATTATTAGAGGACTCTGCTGCATTATTTAATGACTTTGTTGGATTTTTTAAGGACTCTGCTGCATTATTTAAGGAATTTGCTGCTATATTAAAGGACTCTGCTTCAGTATTTAAGGACTCTGCTGCGGTATTTAAGGACTCTGCTGCATTATTTAAGGACTCTGCTGCATTATTTAAGGACTTTGCTGCATTATTTAAGGACTCTGCTGCATTATTTAAGGACTTTGTTGCATTATTTAAGGACTCTAATGCATTATTTAAGGACTTTGCTGCAATATTTAAGAACTCTGCTGCATTAGTTAAGGACTTTGCTGCATTATTTAAGGACTCTGCTGCATTATTTAACGACTTTACTGCATTATTTAAGGACTCTGCTGCATTATTTAAGGACTTTGTTGCATTATTTAAGGACTCTGCTGCATTAGTTAAGGACTATGCTGCATTATTTAATGACTTTGCTGAAGCATTTGAGGACTCTGCTGCATTATTAGAGGACTCTGCTGCATTATTTAAGGACTTGCTGCATTATTTAATGACTTTGTTGGATTTTTTAAGGACTCTGCTGCGTTATTTAAGGAATTTACTGCTATATTAAAGGACTCTGCTTCAGTATTTAAGGACTCTGCTGCGTTATTTAAGGACTTTGCTGCAATATTTAAGGACTCTGCTTCAGTATTTAAGGACTCTGCTGCATTATTTAAGGACTTTGTTGCATTATTTAAGGACTCTGCTGCATTATTTAAGGACTTTGTTGCATTATTTAAGGACTCTGCTGCATTCTTTAAGGACTTTGCTGCATTATTTAAGGACTCTGCTGCATTTTTTAAAGACTCTGCTGAAGCATTTGAGGACTCTGCTGCATTATTTAAGCACTTTGCTGCGGTATTTAAGGACTCTGCTGCATTAGTTAAGGACTTTGCTGCATTATTTAAGGACTCTGCTGCATTATTTACCGACGTTGTTGCATTATTTAAGAACTGTGCTGCTTTATTTAAGGACTTTGCATTATTTAAGGACTATGCTGCATTATTTAATGACTTTGCTGAAGCATTTGAGGACTCTGCTGCATTATTAGAGGACTCTGCTGCATTATTTAAGGAATTTGCTGCTATATTAAAGGACTCTGCTTCAGTATTTAAGGACTCTGCTGCGGTATTTAAGGACTCTGCTGCATTATTTAAGGACTCTGCTGCATTATTTAAGGACTTTGCTGCATTATTTAAGGACTCTGCTGCATTATTTAAGGACTTTGTTGCATTATTTAAGGACTCTAATGCATTATTTAAGGACTTTGCTGCAATATTTAAGGACTCTGCTTCAGTATTTAAGAACTCTGCTGCATTATTTAAGGACGTTGTTGCATTATTTAAGGACTCTGCTGCATTATTTAAGGACTTTACTGCATTATTTAAGGACTCTGCTGCATTATTTAAGGACTTTCTTGCATTATTTAAGGACTCTGCTGCATTAGTTAAGGACTTTGCTGCATTATTTAAGGACTCTGCTGCATTATTTAACGACGTTGTTGCATTACTTAAGAACTGTGCTGCATTATTTAAGGACTTTGCTGCATTATTTAAGGACTATGCTGCATTATTAGAGGACTCTGCTGCATTATTTAAGGACTTGCTGCATTATTTAATGACTTTGTTGGATTTTTTTATGGACTCTGCTGCATTATTTAAGGAATTTGCTGCTATATTAAAGGACTCTGCTTCAGTATTTAAGGACTCTGCTGCGGTATTTAAGGACTCTGCTGCATTATTTAAGGACTCTGCTGCATTATTTAAGGACTTTGCTGCATTATTTAAGGAATCTGCTGCATTATTTAAGGACTTTTTTGCATTATCTAAGGACTCTGCTGCATTATTGAAGGACTTTGCTGCAATATTTAAGGACTCTGCTTCAGTATTTAAGGACTCTGCTGCATTATTTAAGGACTTTGTTGCATTATTTAAGGACTCTGCTGCATTAGATAAGGACTTTGCTGCATTATTTAAGGACTCTGCTGCATTATTTAAGGACTTTGCTGCAATATTTAAGGACTCTGCTTCAGTATTTAAGGACTCTGCTGCATTATTTAAGGACTTTGTTGCATTATTTAAGGACTCTGCTGCATTATTTAAGGACTTTGCTGCATTATTTAAGGACTCTGCTGCATTTTTTAAGGACTCTGCTGAAGCATTTGAGGACTCTGCTGCATTATTTAAGCACTTTGCTGCGGTATTTAAGGACTCTGTTGCATTATTTAAGGACTTTGTTGCATTATTTAAGGACTCTGCTGCATTAGTTAAGGACTTTGCTGCATTATTTAAGGACTCTGCTGCATTATTTACCGACGTTGTTGCATTATTTAAGAACTGTGCTGCTTTATTTAAGGACTTTGCATTATTTAAGGACTATGCTGCATTATTTAATGACTTTGCTGAAGGATTTGAGGACTCTGCAGCATTATTAGAGGACTCTGCTGCATTATTTAATGACTTTGTTGGATTTTTTAAGGACTCTGCTGCATTATTTAAGGAATTTGCTGCTATATTAAAGGACCCTGCTTCAGTATTTAAGGACTCTGCTGCGGTATTTAAGGACTCTGCTGCATTATTTAAGGACTCTGCTGCATTATTTAAGGACTTTGCTGCATTATTTAAGGACTCTGCTGCATTATTTAAGGACTTTGTTGCATTATTTAAGGACTCTAATGCATTATTTAAGGACTTTGCTGCAATATTTAAGGACTCTGCTTCAGTATTTAAGGACTCTGCTGCATTATTTAAGGACGTTGTTGCATTATTTAAGGACTCTGCTGCATTATTTAAGGACTTTACTGCATTATTTAAGGACTCTGCTGCATTATTTAAGGACTTTCTTGCATTATTTAAGGACTCTGCTGCATTAGTTAAGGACTTTGCTGCATTATTTAAGGACTCTGCTGCATTATTTAACGACGTTGTTGCATTACTTAAGAACTGTGCTGCATTATTTAAGGACTTTGCTGCATTATTTAAGGACTATGCTGCATTATTTAATGACTTTGCTGAAGCATTTGAGGACTCTGCTGCATTATTAGAGGACTCTGCTGCATTATTTAAGGACTTGCTGCATTATTTAATGACTTTGTTGGATTTTTTTATGGACTCTGCTGCATTATTTAAGGAATTTGCTCCTATATTAAAGGACTCTGCTTCAGTATTTAAGGACTCTGCTGCGGTATTTAAGGACTCTGCTGCATTATTTAAGGACTCTGCTGCATTATTTAAGGACTTTGCTGCATTATTTAAGGAATCTGCTGCATTATTTAAGGACTTTGTTGCATTATCTAAGGACTCTGCTGCATTATTGAAGGACTTTGCTGCAATATTTAAGGACTCTGCTTCAGTATTTAAGGACTCTGCTGCATTATTTAAGGACTTTGTTGCATTATTTAAGGACTCTGCTGCATTAGATAAGGACTTTGCTGCATTATTTAAGGACTCTGCTGCATTATTTAAGGACTTTGCTGCAATATTTAAGGACTCTGCTTCAGTATTTAAGGACTCTGCTGCATTATTTAAGGACTTTGTTGCATTATTTAAGGACTCTGCTGCATTATTTAAGGACTTTGCTGCATTATTTAAGGACCCTGCTGCATTATTTAAGGACTCTGCTGAAGCATTTGAGGACTCTGCTGCATTATTTAAGCACTTTGCTGCGGTATTTAAGGACTCTGTTGCATTATTTAAGGACTTTGTTGCATTATTTAAGGACTCTGCTGCATTATTTAAGGACTTTGCTGCAATATTTAAGGACTCTGCTTCAGTATTTAAGGACTCTGCTGCATTATTTAAGGACTTTGCTGCATTATTTAAGGACTTTGTTGCATTATTTAAGTACTCTGCTGCATTATTTAAGGACTTTGTTGCATTATTTAAGGACTCTGCTGCATTATTTAAGGACTTTGTTGCATTATTTAATGACTCTGCTGCATTATTTAAGGACTTTGCAGCAATATTTAAGGACTCTGCTTCAGTATTTAAGGACTCTGCTGCATTATTTAAGGACTTTGTTGCATTATTTAAGGACTCTGCTGCATTATTTAAGGACTTTGCTGCATTATTTAAGGACAATGCTGCATTATTTAAGGACTCTGCTGAAGCACTTGAGGACTCTGCTGCATTATTTAAGCCCTTTGCTGCTGTATTTAAGGACTCTGTTGCATTATTTAAGGACTTTGTTGCATTATTTAAGGAATCTGCTGCATTAGTTAAGGACTTTGCTGCATTATTTAAGGACTCTGCTGCATTATTTAACGACGTTGTTGCATTATTTAAGAACTGTTCTGCATTATTTAAGGACTTTGCTGCATTATTTAAGGAATATGCTGCATTATTTAATGAATTTGCTGAAGCATTTGAGGACTCTGCTGCATTATTAGAGGACTCTGCTGCATTATTTAAGGACTTGCTGCATTATTTAATGACTTTGTTGGATTTTTTAAGGACTCTGCTGCATTATTTAAGGACATTGTTGCATTATTTAATGACTCTGCTGCATTATTTAAGGACTTTGCAGCAATATTTAAGGACTCTGCTTCAGTATTTAAGGACTCTGCTGCATTATTTAAGGACTTTGTTGCATTATTTAAGGACTCTGCTGCATTATTTAAGGACTTTGCTGCATTATTTAAGGACACTGCTGCATTATTTAAGGACTCTGCTGAAGCATTTGAGGACTCTGCTGCATTATTTAAGCACTTTGCGGCGGTATTTAAGGACTCTGTTGCATTATTTAAGGACTTTGTTGCATTATTTAAGGACTCTGCTGCATTAGTTAAGGAGTTTGCTGCATTATTTAAGGACTCTGCTGCATTATTTAACGACGTTTTTGCATTATTTAAGAACTGTGCTGCATTATTTAAGGACTTTGCTGCATTATTTAAGGACTATGCTGCATTATTTAATGACTTTGCTGAAGCATTTGAGGACTCTGCTGCATTATTAGAGGACTCTGCTGCATTATTTAAGGACTTGCTGCATTATTTAATGACTTTGTTGGATTTCTTAAGGACTCTGCTGCATTATTTAAGGAATTTGCTGCTATATTAAAGGACTCTGTTTCAGTATTTAAGGACTCTGCTGCGGTATTTAAGGACCCTGCTGCATTATTTTAGGACTCTGCTGCATTATTTAAGGACTTTGCTGCATTATTTAAGGAATCTGCTGCATTATTTATGGACTTTGTTGCATTATCTAAGGACTCTGCTGCATTATTGAAGGACTTTGTTGCATTATTTAAGGACTCTGCTGCATTATTTAAGGACTTTGCTGCAATATTTAAGGACTCTGCTTCAGTATTTAAGGACTCTGCTGCATTATTTAAGGACTTTGTTGCATTATTTAAGGACTCTGCTGCATTATTTAAGGACTTTGCTGCATTATTTAAGGACTCTGCTGCATTTTTTAAAGACTCTGCTGAAGCATTTGAGGACTCTGCTGCATTATTTAAGCACTTTGCTGCAGTATTTAAGGACTCTGCTGCATTAGTTAAGGACTTTGCTGCATTATTTAAGGACTCTGCTGCATTATTTACCGATGTTGTTGCATTATTTAAGAACTGTGCTGCTTTATTTAAGGACTTTGCATTATTTAAGGACTATGCTGCATTATTTAATGACTTTGCTGAAGCAATTGAGGACTCTGCTGCATTATTAGAGGACTCTGCTGCATTATTTAATGAATTTGTTGGATTTTTTAAGGACTCTGCTGCATTAATTAAAGGAATTTGATGCTATATTAAAGGACTCTGCTTCAGTATTTAAGGACTCTGCTGCGGTATTTAAGGACTCTGCTGCATTATTTAAGGACTCTGCTGCATTATTTAAGGACTTTGCTGCATTATTTAAGGACTCTGCTGCATTATTTAAGGACTTTGTTGCATTATTTAAGGACTCTAATGCATTATTTAAGGACTTTGCTGCAATATTTAAGGACTCTGCTTCAGTATTTAAGGACTCTGCTGCATTATTTAAGGACGTTGTTGCATTATTTAAGGACTCTGCTGCATTATTTAAGGACTTTACTGCATTATTTAAGGACTCTGCTGCATTATTTAAGGACTTTCTTGCATTATTTAAGGACTCTGCTGCATTAGTTAAGGACTTTGCTGCATTATTTAAGGACTCTGCTGCATTATTTAACGACGTTGTTGCATTACTTAAGAACTGTGCTGCATTATTTAAGGACTTTGCTGCATTATTTAAGGACTATGCTGCATTATTTAATGACTTTGCTGAAGCATTTGAGGACTCTGCTGCATTATTAGAGGACTCTGCTGCATTATTTAAGGACTTGCTGCATTATTTAATGACTTTGTTGGATTTTTTTATGGACTCTGCTGCATTATTTAAGGAATTTGCTGCTATATTAAAGGACTCTGCTTCAGTATTTAAGGACTCTGCTGCGGTATTTAAGGACTCTGCTGCATTATTTAAGGACTCTGCTGCATTATTTAAGGACTTTGCTGCATTATTTAAGGAATCTGCTGCATTATTTAAGGACTTTGTTGCATTATCTAAGGACTCTGCTGCATTATTGAAGGACTTTGCTGCATTATTTAAGGACTCTGCTTCAGTATTTAAGGACTCTGCTGCATTATTTAAGGACTTTGTTGCATTATTTAAGGACTCTGCTGCATTAGATAAGGACTTTGCTGCATTATTTAAGGACTCTGCTGCATTATTTAAGGACTTTGCTGCAATATTTAAGGACTCTGCTTCAGTATTTAAGGACTCTGCTGCATTATTTAAGGACTTTTTTGCATTATTTAAGGACTCTGCTGCATTATTTAAGGACTTTGCTGCATTATTTAAGGACTCTGCTGCATTTTTTAAGGACTCTGCTGAAGCATTTGAGGACTCTGCTGCATTATTTAAGCACTTTGCTGCGGTATTTTAGGACTCTGTTGCATTATTTATGGACTTTGTTGCATTATTTAAGGACTCTGCTGCATTAGTTAAGGACTTTGCTGCATTATTTAAGGACTCTGCTGCATTATTTACCGACATTGTTGCATTATTTAAGAACTGTGCTGCTTTATTTAAGGACTTTGCATTATTTAAGGACTATGCTGCATTATTTAATGACTTTGCTGAAGGATTTGAGGACTCTGCTGCATTATTAGAGGACTCTGCTGCATTATTTAATGACTTTGTTGGATTTTTTAAGGACTCTGCTGCATTATTTAAGGAATTTGCTGCTATATTAAAGGACCCTGCTTCAGTATTTAAGGACTCTGCTGCGGTATTTAAGGACTCTGCTGCATTATTTAAGGACTCTGCTGCATTATTTAAGGACTTTGCTGCATTATTTAAGGACTCTGCTGCATTATTTAAGGACTTTGTTGCATTATTTAAGGACTCTAATGCATTATTTAAGGACTTTGCTGCAATATTTAAGGACTCTGCTTCAGTATTTAAGGACTCTGCTGCATTATTTAAGGACGTTGCTGCATTATTTAAGGACTCTGCTGCATTATTTAAGGACTTTACTGCATTATTTAAGGACTCTGCTGCATTATTTAAGGACTTTGCTGCATTATTTAAGGAATTTGTTGCATTATTTAAGGACTCTGCTGCATTATTTAAGGACTTTGCTGCAATATTTAAGGACTCTGCTTCAGTATTTAAGGACTCTGCTGCATTATTTAAGGACGTTGTTGCATTATTTAAGGACTCTGCTGCATTATTTAAGGACTTTACTGCATTATTTAAGGACTCTGCTGCATTATTTAAGGACTTTGTTGCATTATTTAAGGACTCTGCTGCATTAGTTAAGGACTTTGCTGCATTATTTAAGGACTCTGCTGCATTATTTAACGACGTTGTTGCATTATTTAAGAACTGTGCGGCATTATTTAAGGACTTTGCTGCATTATTTAAGGACTATGCTGCATTATTTAATGACTTTGCTGAAGCATTTGAGGACTGTGCTGCATTATTAGAGGACTCTGCTGCATTATTTAAGGACTTGCTGCATTATTTAATGACTTTGTTGGATTTTTTAAGGACTCTGCTGCATTATTTAAGGAATTTGCTGCTATATTAAAGGACTCTGCTTCAGTATTTAAGGACTCTGCTGCGGTATTTAAGGACTCTGCTGCATTATTTAAGGACTCTGCTGCATTATTTAAGGACTTTGTTGCATTATTTAATGACTCTGCTGCATTATTTAAGGACTTTGCAGCAATATTTAAGGACTCTGCTTCAGTATTTAAGGACTCTGCTGCATTATTTAAGGACTTTGTTGCATTATTTAAGGACTCTGCTGCATTATTTAAGGACTTTGCTGCATTATTTAAGGACAATGCTGCATTATTTAAGGACTCTGCTGAAGCACTTGAGGACTCTGCTGCATTATTTAAGCCCTTTGCTGCTGTATTTAAGGACTCTGTTGCATTATTTAAGGACTTTGTTGCATTATTTAAGGAATCTGCTGCATTAGTTAAGGACTTTGCTGCATTATTTAAGGACTCTGCTGCATTATTTAACGACGTTGTTGCATTATTTAAGAACTGTTCTGCATTATTTAAGGACTTTGCTGCATTATTTAAGGAATATGCTGCATTATTTAATGAATTTGCTGAAGCATTTGAGGACTCTGCTGCATTATTAGAGGACTCTGCTGCATTATTTAAGGACTTGCTGCATTATTTAATGACTTTGTTGGATTTTTTAAGGACTCTGCTGCATTATTTAAGGACATTGTTGCATTATTTAATGACTCTGCTGCATTATTTAAGGACTTTGCAGCAATATTTAAGGACTCTGCTTCAGTATTTAAGGACTCTGCTGCATTATTTAAGGACTTTGTTGCATTATTTAAGGACTCTGCTGCATTATTTAAGGACTTTGCTGCATTATTTAAGGACACTGCTGCATTATTTAAGGACTCTGCTGAAGCATTTGAGGACTCTGCTGCATTATTTAAGCACTTTGCGGCGGTATTTAAGGACTCTGTTGCATTATTTAAGGACTTTGTTGCATTATTTAAGGACTCTGCTGCATTAGTTAAGGAGTTTGCTGCATTACTTAAGGACTCTGCTGCATTATTTAACGACGTTTTTGCATTATTTAAGAACTGTGCTGCATTATTTAAGGACTTTGCTGCATTATTTAAGGACTATGCTGCATTATTTAATGACTTTGCTGAAGCATTTGAGGACTCTGCTGCATTATTAGAGGACTCTGCTGCATTATTTAAGGACTTGCTGCATTATTTAATGACTTTGTTGGATTTCTTAAGGACTCTGCTGCATTATTTAAGGAATTTGCTGCTATATTAAAGGACTCTGTTTCAGTATTTAAGGACTCTGCTGCGGTATTTAAGGACCCTGCTGCATTATTTTAGGACTCTGCTGCATTATTTAAGGACTTTGCTGCATTATTTAAGGAATCTGCTGCATTATTTATGGACTTTGTTGCATTATCTAAGGACTCTGCTGCATTATTGAAGGACTTTGTTGCATTATTTAAGGACTCTGCTGCATTATTTAAGGACTTTGCTGCAATATTTAAGGACTCTGCTTCAGTATTTAAGGACTCTGCTGCATTATTTAAGGACTTTGTTGCATTATTTAAGGACTCTGCTGCATTATTTAAGGACTTTGCTGCATTATTTAAGGACTCTGCTGCATTTTTTAAAGACTCTGCTGAAGCATTTGAGGACTCTGCTGCATTATTTAAGCACTTTGCTGCAGTATTTAAGGACTCTGCTGCATTAGTTAAGGACTTTGCTGCATTATTTAAGGACTCTGCTGCATTATTTACCGATGTTGTTGCATTATTTAAGAACTGTGCTGCTTTATTTAAGGACTTTGCATTATTTAAGGACTATGCTGCATTATTTAATGACTTTGCTGAAGCATTTGAGGACTCTGCTGCATTATTAGAGGACTCTGCTGCATTATTTAATGACTTTGTTGGATTTTTTAAGGACTCTGCTGCATTAATTAAAGGAATTTGATGCTATATTAAAGGACTCTGCTTCAGTATTTAAGGACTCTGCTGCGGTATTTAAGGACTCTGCTGCATTATTTAAGGACTCTGCTGCATTATTTAAGGACTTTGCTGCATTATTTAAGGACTCTGCTGCATTATTTAAGGACTTTGTTGCATTATTTAAGGACTCTAATGCATTATTTAAGGACTTTGCTGCAATATTTAAGGACTCTGCTTCAGTATTTAAGGACTCTGCTGCATTATTTAAGGACGTTGTTGCATTATTTAAGGACTCTGCTGCATTATTTAAGGACTTTACTGCATTATTTAAGGACTCTGCTGCATTATTTAAGGACTTTCTTGCATTATTTAAGGACTCTGCTGCATTAGTTAAGGACTTTGCTGCATTATTTAAGGACTCTGCTGCATTATTTAATGACGTTGTTGCATTACTTAAGAACTGTGCTGCATTATTTAAGGACTTTGCTGCATTATTTAAGGACTATGCTGCATTATTTAATGACTTTGCTGAAGCATTTGAGGACTCTGCTGCATTATTAGAGGACTCTGCTGCATTATTTAAGGACTTGCTGCATTATTTAATGACTTTGTTGGATTTTTTTATGGACTCTGCTGCATTATTTAAGGAATTTGCTGCTATATTAAAGGACTCTGCTTCAGTATTTAAGGACTCTGCTGCGGTATTTAAGGACTCTGCTGCATTATTTAAGGACTCTGCTGCATTATTTAAGGACTCTGCTGAAGCATTTGAGGACTCTGCTGCATTATTTAATCACTTTGCTGCGGTATTTAAGGACTCTGTTGCATTATTTAAGGACTTTGTTGCATTATTTAAGGACTCTGCTGCATTAGTTAAGGACTTTGCTGCATTATTTAAGGACTCTGCTGCATTATTTAACGACGTTGTTGCATTATTTAAGAACTGTGCTGCATTATTTAAGGACTTTGCTGCATTATTTAAGGACTATGCTGCATTATTTAATGACTTTGCTGAAGCATTTGAGGACTCTGCTGCATTATTAGAGGACTCTGCTGCATTATTTAATGACTTTGTTGGATTTTTTAAGGACTCTGCTGCATTATTTAAGGAATTTGCTGCTATATTAAAGGACTCTGCTTCAGTATTTAAGGACTCTGCTGCGGTATTTAAGGACTCTGCTGCATTATTTAAGGACTCTGCTGCATTATTTAAGGACTTTGCTGCATTATTTAAGGACTCTGCTGCATTATATAAGGACTTTGTTGCATTATTTAAGGACTCTAATGCATTATTTAAGGACTTTGCTGCAATATTTAAGAACTCTGCTGCATTAGTTAAGGACTTTGCTGCATTATTTAAGGACTCTGCTGCATTATTTAACGACTTTACTGCATTATTTAAGGACTCTGCTGCATTATTTAAGGACTTTGTTGCATTATTTAAGGACTCTGCTGCATTAGTTAAGGACTATGCTGCATTATTTAATGACTTTGCTGAAGCATTTGAGGACTCTGCTGCATTATTAGAGGACTCTGCTGCATTATTTAAGGACTTGCTGCATTATTTAATGACTTTGTTGGATTTTTTAAGGACTCTGCTGCGTTATTTAAGGAATTTACTGCTATATTAAAGGACTCTGCTTCAGTATTTAAGGACTCTGCTGCGTTATTTAAGGACTTTGCTGCAATATTTAAGGACTCTGCTTCAGTATTTAAGGACTCTGCTGCATTATTTAAGGACTTTGTTGCATTATTTAAGGACTCTGCTGCATTATTTAAGGACTTTGTTGCATTATTTAAGGACTCTGCTGCATTCTTTAAGGACTTTGCTGCATTATTTAAGGACTCTGCTGCATTTTTTAAAGACTCTGCTGAAGCATTTGAGGACTCTGCTGCATTATTTAAGCACTTTGCTGCGGTATTTAAGGACTCTGCTGCATTAGTTAAGGACTTTGCTGCATTATTTAAGGACTCTGCTGCATTATTTACCGACGTTGTTGCATTATTTAAGAACTGTGCTGCTTTATTTAAGGACTTTGCATTATTTAAGGACTATGCTGCATTATTTAATGACTTTGCTGAAGCATTTGAGGACTCTGCTGCATTATTAGAGGACTCTGCTGCATTATTTAAGGAATTTGCTGCTATATTAAAGGACTCTGCTTCAGTATTTAAGGACTCTGCTGCGGTATTTAAGGACTCTGCTGCATTATTTAAGGACTCTGCTGCATTATTTAAGGACTTTGCTGCATTATTTAAGGACTCTGCTGCATTATTTAAGGACTTTGTTGCATTATTTAAGGACTCTAATGCATTATTTAAGGACTTTGCTGCAATATTTAAGGACTCTGCTTCAGTATTTAAGAACTCTGCTGCATTATTTAAGGACGTTGTTGCATTATTTAAGGACTCTGCTGCATTATTTAAGGACTTTACTGCATTATTTAAGGACTCTGCTGCATTATTTAAGGACTTTCTTGCATTATTTAAGGACTCTGCTGCATTAGTTAAGGACTTTGCTGCATTATTTAAGGACTCTGCTGCATTATTTAACGACGTTGTTGCATTACTTAAGAACTGTGCTGCATTATTTAAGGACTTTGCTGCATTATTTAAGGACTATGCTGCATTATTAGAGGACTCTGCTGCATTATTTAAGGACTTGCTGCATTATTTAATGACTTTGTTGGATTTTTTTATGGACTCTGCTGCATTATTTAAGGAATTTGCTGCTATATTAAAGGACTCTGCTTCAGTATTTAAGGACTCTGCTGCGGTATTTAAGGACTCTGCTGCATTATTTAAGGACTCTGCTGCATTATTTAAGGACTTTGCTGCATTATTTAAGGAATCTGCTGCATTATTTAAGGACTTTTTTGCATTATCTAAGGACTCTGCTGCATTATTGAAGGACTTTGCTGCAATATTTAAGGACTCTGCTTCAGTATTTAAGGACTCTGCTGCATTATTTAAGGACTTTGTTGCATTATTTAAGGACTCTGCTGCATTAGATAAGGACTTTGCTGCATTATTTAAGGACTCTGCTGCATTATTTAAGGACTTTGCTGCAATATTTAAGGACTCTGCTTCAGTATTTAAGGACTCTGCTGCATTATTTAAGGACTTTGTTGCATTATTTAAGGACTCTGCTGCATTATTTAAGGACTTTGCTGCATTATTTAAGGACTCTGCTGCATTTTTTAAGGACTCTGCTGAAGCATTTGAGGACTCTGCTGCATTATTTAAGCACTTTGCTGCGGTATTTAAGGACTCTGTTGCATTATTTAAGGACTTTGTTGCATTATTTAAGGACTCTGCTGCATTAGTTAAGGACTTTGCTGCATTATTTAAGGACTCTGCTGCATTATTTACCGACGTTGTTGCATTATTTAAGAACTGTGCTGCTTTATTTAAGGACTTTGCATTATTTAAGGACTATGCTGCATTATTTAATGACTTTGCTGAAGGATTTGAGGACTCTGCAGCATTATTAGAGGACTCTGCTGCATTATTTAATGACTTTGTTGGATTTTTTAAGGACTCTGCTGCATTATTTAAGGAATTTGCTGCTATATTAAAGGACCCTGCTTCAGTATTTAAGGACTCTGCTGCGGTATTTAAGGACTCTGCTGCATTATTTAAGGACTCTGCTGCATTATTTAAGGACTTTGCTGCATTATTTAAGGACTCTGCTGCATTATTTAAGGACTTTGTTGCATTATTTAAGGACTCTAATGCATTATTTAAGGACTTTGCTGCAATATTTAAGGACTCTGCTTCAGTATTTAAGGACTCTGCTGCATTATTTAAGGACGTTGTTGCATTATTTAAGGACTCTGCTGCATTATTTAAGGACTTTACTGCATTATTTAAGGACTCTGCTGCATTATTTAAGGACTTTCTTGCATTATTTAAGGACTCTGCTGCATTAGTTAAGGACTTTGCTGCATTATTTAAGGACTCTGCTGCATTATTTAACGACGTTGTTGCATTACTTAAGAACTGTGCTGCATTATTTAAGGACTTTGCTGCATTATTTAAGGACTATGCTGCATTATTTAATGACTTTGCTGAAGCATTTGAGGACTCTGCTGCATTATTAGAGGACTCTGCTGCATTATTTAAGGACTTGCTGCATTATTTAATGACTTTGTTGGATTTTTTTATGGACTCTGCTGCATTATTTAAGGAATTTGCTCCTATATTAAAGGACTCTGCTTCAGTATTTAAGGACTCTGCTGCGGTATTTAAGGACTCTGCTGCATTATTTAAGGACTCTGCTGCATTATTTAAGGACTTTGCTGCATTATTTAAGGAATCTGCTGCATTATTTAAGGACTTTGTTGCATTATCTAAGGACTCTGCTGCATTATTGAAGGACTTTGCTGCAATATTTAAGGACTCTGCTTCAGTATTTAAGGACTCTGCTGCATTATTTAAGGACTTTGTTGCATTATTTAAGGACTCTGCTGCATTAGATAAGGACTTTGCTGCATTATTTAAGGACTCTGCTGCATTATTTAAGGACTTTGCTGCAATATTTAAGGACTCTGCTTCAGTATTTAAGGACTCTGCTGCATTATTTAAGGACTTTGTTGCATTATTTAAGGACTCTGCTGCATTATTTAAGGACTTTGCTGCATTATTTAAGGACCCTGCTGCATTATTTAAGGACTCTGCTGAAGCATTTGAGGACTCTGCTGCATTATTTAAGCACTTTGCTGCGGTATTTAAGGACTCTGTTGCATTATTTAAGGACTTTGTTGCATTATTTAAGGACTCTGCTGCATTATTTAAGGACTTTGCTGCAATATTTAAGGACTCTGCTTCAGTATTTAAGGACTCTGCTGCATTATTTAAGGACTTTGCTGCATTATTTAAGGACTTTGTTGCATTATTTAAGTACTCTGCTGCATTATTTAAGGACTTTGTTGCATTATTTAAGGACTCTGCTGCATTATTTAAGGACTTTGTTGCATTATTTAATGACTCTGCTGCATTATTTAAGGACTTTGCAGCAATATTTAAGGACTCTGCTTCAGTATTTAAGGACTCTGCTGCATTATTTAAGGACTTTGTTGCATTATTTAAGGACTCTGCTGCATTATTTAAGGACTTTGCTGCATTATTTAAGGACAATGCTGCATTATTTAAGGACTCTGCTGAAGCACTTGAGGACTCTGCTGCATTATTTAAGCCCTTTGCTGCTGTATTTAAGGACTCTGTTGCATTATTTAAGGACTTTGTTGCATTATTTAAGGAATCTGCTGCATTAGTTAAGGACTTTGCTGCATTATTTAAGGACTCTGCTGCATTATTTAACGACGTTGTTGCATTATTTAAGAACTGTTCTGCATTATTTAAGGACTTTGCTGCATTATTTAAGGAATATGCTGCATTATTTAATGAATTTGCTGAAGCATTTGAGGACTCTGCTGCATTATTAGAGGACTCTGCTGCATTATTTAAGGACTTGCTGCATTATTTAATGACTTTGTTGGATTTTTTAAGGACTATGCTGCATTATTTAAGGACATTGTTGCATTATTTAATGACTCTGCTGCATTATTTAAGGACTTTGCAGCAATATTTAAGGACTCTGCTTCAGTATTTAAGGACTCTGCTGCATTATTTAAGGACTTTGTTGCATTATTTAAGGACTCTGCTGCATTATTTAAGGACTTTGCTGCATTATTTAAGGACACTGCTGCATTATTTAAGGACTCTGCTGAAGCATTTGAGGACTCTGCTGCATTATTTAAGCACTTTGCGGCGGTATTTAAGGACTCTGTTGCATTATTTAAGGACTTTGTTGCATTATTTAAGGACTCTGCTGCATTAGTTAAGGAGTTTGCTGCATTATTTAAGGACTCTGCTGCATTATTTAACGACGTTTTTGCATTATTTAAGAACTGTGCTGCATTATTTAAGGACTTTGCTGCATTATTTAAGGACTATGCTGCATTATTTAATGACTTTGCTGAAGCATTTGAGGACTCTGCTGCATTATTAGAGGACTCTGCTGCATTATTTAAGGACTTGCTGCATTATTTAATGACTTTGTTGGATTTCTTAAGGACTCTGCTGCATTATTTAAGGAATTTGCTGCTATATTAAAGGACTCTGTTTCAGTATTTAAGGACTCTGCTGCGGTATTTAAGGACCCTGCTGCATTATTTTAGGACTCTGCTGCATTATTTAAGGACTTTGCTGCATTATTTAAGGAATCTGCTGCATTATTTATGGACTTTGTTGCATTATCTAAGGACTCTGCTGCATTATTGAAGGACTTTGTTGCATTATTTAAGGACTCTGCTGCATTATTTAAGGACTTTGCTGCAATATTTAAGGACTCTGCTTCAGTATTTAAGGACTCTGCTGCATTATTTAAGGACTTTGTTGCATTATTTAAGGACTCTGCTGCATTATTTAAGGACTTTGCTGCATTATTTAAGGACTCTGCTGCATTTTTTAAAGACTCTGCTGAAGCATTTGAGGACTCTGCTGCATTATTTAAGCACTTTGCTGCAGTATTTAAGGACTCTGCTGCATTAGTTAAGGACTTTGCTGCATTATTTAAGGACTCTGCTGCATTATTTACCGATGTTGTTGCATTATTTAAGAACTGTGCTGCTTTATTTAAGGACTTTGCATTATTTAAGGACTATGCTGCATTATTTAATGACTTTGCTGAAGCATTTGAGGACTCTGCTGCATTATTAGAGGACTCTGCTGCATTATTTAATGACTTTGTTGGATTTTTTAAGGACTCTGCTGCATTAATTAAAGGAATTTGATGCTATATTAAAGGACTCTGCTTCAGTATTTAAGGACTCTGCTGCGGTATTTAAGGACTCTGCTGCATTATTTAAGGACTCTGCTGCATTATTTAAGGACTTTGCTGCATTATTTAAGGACTCTGCTGCATTATTTAAGGACTTTGTTGCATTATTTAAGGACTCTAATGCATTATTTAAGGACTTTGCTGCAATATTTAAGGACTCTGCTTCAGTATTTAAGGACTCTGCTGCATTATTTAAGGACGTTGTTGCATTATTTAAGGACTCTGCTGCATTATTTAAGGACTTTACTGCATTATTTAAGGACTCTGCTGCATTATTTAAGGACTTTCTTGCATTATTTAAGGACTCTGCTGCATTAGTTAAGGACTTTGCTGCATTATTTAAGGACTCTGCTGCATTATTTAACGACGTTGTTGCATTACTTAAGAACTGTGCTGCATTATTTAAGGACTTTGCTGC
Source organism: Phyllobates terribilis (assembly GCF_046119375.1). NCBI lineage: Eukaryota > Metazoa > Chordata > Amphibia > Anura > Dendrobatidae > Phyllobates > Phyllobates terribilis. The sequence goes on from NW_027362905.1 coordinate 4,550,086, forward strand.
ATTATTTAAGGACTATGCTGCATTATTTAATGACTTTGCTGAAGCATTTGAGGACTCTGCTGCATTATTAGAGGACTCTGCTGCATTATTTAAGGACTTGCTGCATTATTTAATGACTTTGTTGGATTTTTTTATGGACTCTGCTGCATTATTTAAGGAATTTGCTGCTATATTAAAGGACTCTGCTTCAGTATTTAAGGACTCTGCTGCGGTATTTAAGGACTCTGCTGCATTATTTAAGGACTCTGCTGCATTATTTAAGGACTTTGCTGCATTATTTAAGGAATCTGCTGCATTATTTAAGGACTTTGTTGCATTATCTAAGGACTCTGCTGCATTATTGAAGGACTTTGCTGCATTATTTAAGGACTCTGCTTCAGTATTTAAGGACTCTGCTGCATTATTTAAGGACTTTGTTGCATTATTTAAGGACTCTGCTGCATTAGATAAGGACTTTGCTGCATTATTTAAGGACTCTGCTGCATTATTTAAGGACTTTGCTGCAATATTTAAGGACTCTGCTTCAGTATTTAAGGACTCTGCTGCATTATTTAAGGACTTTTTTGCATTATTTAAGGACTCTGCTGCATTATTTAAGGACTTTGCTGCATTATTTAAGGACTCTGCTGCATTTTTTAAGGACTCTGCTGAAGCATTTGAGGACTCTGCTGCATTATTTAAGCACTTTGCTGCGGTATTTTAGGACTCTGTTGCATTATTTATGGACTTTGTTGCATTATTTAAGGACTCTGCTGCATTAGTTAAGGACTTTGCTGCATTATTTAAGGACTCTGCTGCATTATTTACCGACATTGTTGCATTATTTAAGAACTGTGCTGCTTTATTTAAGGACTTTGCATTATTTAAGGACTATGCTGCATTATTTAATGACTTTGCTGAAGGATTTGAGGACTCTGCTGCATTATTAGAGGACTCTGCTGCATTATTTAATGACTTTGTTGGATTTTTTAAGGACTCTGCTGCATTATTTAAGGAATTTGCTGCTATATTAAAGGACCCTGCTTCAGTATTTAAGGACTCTGCTGCGGTATTTAAGGACTCTGCTGCATTATTTAAGGACTCTGCTGCATTATTTAAGGACTTTGCTGCATTATTTAAGGACTCTGCTGCATTATTTAAGGACTTTGTTGCATTATTTAAGGACTCTAATGCATTATTTAAGGACTTTGCTGCAATATTTAAGGACTCTGCTTCAGTATTTAAGGACTCTGCTGCATTATTTAAGGACGTTGCTGCATTATTTAAGGACTCTGCTGCATTATTTAAGGACTTTACTGCATTATTTAAGGACTCTGCTGCATTATTTAAGGACTTTGCTGCATTATTTAAGGAATTTGTTGCATTATTTAAGGACTCTGCTGCATTATTTAAGGACTTTGCTGCAATATTTAAGGACTCTGCTTCAGTATTTAAGGACTCTGCTGCATTATTTAAGGACGTTGTTGCATTATTTAAGGACTCTGCTGCATTATTTAAGGACTTTACTGCATTATTTAAGGACTCTGCTGCATTATTTAAGGACTTTGTTGCATTATTTAAGGACTCTGCTGCATTAGTTAAGGACTTTGCTGCATTATTTAAGGACTCTGCTGCATTATTTAACGACGTTGTTGCATTATTTAAGAACTGTGCGGCATTATTTAAGGACTTTGCTGCATTATTTAAGGACTATGCTGCATTATTTAATGACTTTGCTGAAGCATTTGAGGACTGTGCTGCATTATTAGAGGACTCTGCTGCATTATTTAAGGACTTGCTGCATTATTTAATGACTTTGTTGGATTTTTTAAGGACTCTGCTGCATTATTTAAGGAATTTGCTGCTATATTAAAGGACTCTGCTTCAGTATTTAAGGACTCTGCTGCGGTATTTAAGGACTCTGCTGCATTATTTAAGGACTCTGCTGCATTATTTAAGGACTTTGTTGCATTATTTAATGACTCTGCTGCATTATTTAAGGACTTTGCAGCAATATTTAAGGACTCTGCTTCAGTATTTAAGGACTCTGCTGCATTATTTAAGGACTTTGTTGCATTATTTAAGGACTCTGCTGCATTATTTAAGGACTTTGCTGCATTATTTAAGGACAATGCTGCATTATTTAAGGACTCTGCTGAAGCACTTGAGGACTCTGCTGCATTATTTAAGCCCTTTGCTGCTGTATTTAAGGACTCTGTTGCATTATTTAAGGACTTTGTTGCATTATTTAAGGAATCTGCTGCATTAGTTAAGGACTTTGCTGCATTATTTAAGGACTCTGCTGCATTATTTAACGACGTTGTTGCATTATTTAAGAACTGTTCTGCATTATTTAAGGACTTTGCTGCATTATTTAAGGAATATGCTGCATTATTTAATGAATTTGCTGAAGCATTTGAGGACTCTGCTGCATTATTAGAGGACTCTGCTGCATTATTTAAGGACTTGCTGCATTATTTAATGACTTTGTTGGATTTTTTAAGGACTCTGCTGCATTATTTAAGGACATTGTTGCATTATTTAATGACTCTGCTGCATTATTTAAGGACTTTGCAGCAATATTTAAGGACTCTGCTTCAGTATTTAAGGACTCTGCTGCATTATTTAAGGACTTTGTTGCATTATTTAAGGACTCTGCTGCATTATTTAAGGACTTTGCTGCATTATTTAAGGACACTGCTGCATTATTTAAGGACTCTGCTGAAGCATTTGAGGACTCTGCTGCATTATTTAAGCACTTTGCGGCGGTATTTAAGGACTCTGTTGCATTATTTAAGGACTTTGTTGCATTATTTAAGGACTCTGCTGCATTAGTTAAGGAGTTTGCTGCATTATTTAAGGACTCTGCTGCATTATTTAACGACGTTTTTGCATTATTTAAGAACTGTGCTGCATTATTTAAGGACTTTGCTGCATTATTTAAGGACTATGCTGCATTATTTAATGACTTTGCTGAAGCATTTGAGGACTCTGCTGCATTATTAGAGGACTCTGCTGCATTATTTAAGGACTTGCTGCATTATTTAATGACTTTGTTGGATTTCTTAAGGACTCTGCTGCATTATTTAAGGAATTTGCTGCTATATTAAAGGACTCTGTTTCAGTATTTAAGGACTCTGCTGCGGTATTTAAGGACCCTGCTGCATTATTTTAGGACTCTGCTGCATTATTTAAGGACTTTGCTGCATTATTTAAGGAATCTGCTGCATTATTTATGGACTTTGTTGCATTATCTAAGGACTCTGCTGCATTATTGAAGGACTTTGTTGCATTATTTAAGGACTCTGCTGCATTATTTAAGGACTTTGCTGCAATATTTAAGGACTCTGCTTCAGTATTTAAGGACTCTGCTGCATTATTTAAGGACTTTGTTGCATTATTTAAGGACTCTGCTGCATTATTTAAGGACTTTGCTGCATTATTTAAGGACTCTGCTGCATTTTTTAAAGACTCTGCTGAAGCATTTGAGGACTCTGCTGCATTATTTAAGCACTTTGCTGCAGTATTTAAGGACTCTGCTGCATTAGTTAAGGACTTTGCTGCATTATTTAAGGACTCTGCTGCATTATTTACCGATGTTGTTGCATTATTTAAGAACTGTGCTGCTTTATTTAAGGACTTTGCATTATTTAAGGACTATGCTGCATTATTTAATGACTTTGCTGAAGCATTTGAGGACTCTGCTGCATTATTAGAGGACTCTGCTGCATTATTTAATGACTTTGTTGGATTTTTTAAGGACTCTGCTGCATTAATTAAAGGAATTTGATGCTATATTAAAGGACTCTGCTTCAGTATTTAAGGACTCTGCTGCGGTATTTAAGGACTCTGCTGCATTATTTAAGGACTCTGCTGCATTATTTAAGGACTTTGCTGCATTATTTAAGGACTCTGCTGCATTATTTAAGGACTTTGTTGCATTATTTAAGGACTCTAATGCATTATTTAAGGACTTTGCTGCAATATTTAAGGACTCTGCTTCAGTATTTAAGGACTCTGCTGCATTATTTAAGGACGTTGTTGCATTATTTAAGGACTCTGCTGCATTATTTAAGGACTTTACTGCATTATTTAAGGACTCTGCTGCATTATTTAAGGACTTTCTTGCATTATTTAAGGACTCTGCTGCATTAGTTAAGGACTTTGCTGCATTATTTAAGGACTCTGCTGCATTATTTAATGACGTTGTTGCATTACTTAAGAACTGTGCTGCATTATTTAAGGACTTTGCTGCATTATTTAAGGACTATGCTGCATTATTTAATGACTTTGCTGAAGCATTTGAGGACTCTGCTGCATTATTAGAGGACTCTGCTGCATTATTTAAGGACTTGCTGCATTATTTAATGACTTTGTTGGATTTTTTTATGGACTCTGCTGCATTATTTAAGGAATTTGCTGCTATATTAAAGGACTCTGCTTCAGTATTTAAGGACTCTGCTGCGGTATTTAAGGACTCTGCTGCATTATTTAAGGACTCTGCTGCATTATTTAAGGACTTTGCTGCATTATTTAAGGAATCTGCTGCATTATTTAAGGACTTTGTTGCATTATCTAAGGACTCTGCTGCATTATTGAAGGACTTTGCTGCATTATTTAAGGACTCTGCTTCAGTATTTAAGGACTCTGCTGCATTATTTAAGGACTTTGTTGCATTATTTAAGGACTCTGCTGCATTAGATAAGGACTTTGCTGCATTATTTAAGGACTCTGCTGCATTATTTAAGGACTTTGCTGCAATATTTAAGGACTCTGCTTCAGTATTTAAGGACTCTGCTGCATTATTTAAGGACTTTGTTGCATTATTTAAGGACTCTGCTGCATTATTTAAGGACTTTGCTGCATTATTTAAGGACTCTGCTGCATTTTTTAAGGACTCTGCTGAAGCATTTGAGGACTCTGCTGCATTATTTAAGCACTTTGCTGCGGTATTTTAGGACTCTGTTGCATTATTTATGGACTTTGTTGCATTATTTAAGGACTCTGCTGCATTAGTTAAGGACTTTGCTGCATTATTTAAGGACTCTGCTGCATTATTTACCGACATTGTTGCATTATTTAAGAACTGTGCTGCTTTATTTAAGGACTTTGCATTATTTAAGGACTATGCTGCATTATTTAATGACTTTGCTGAAGGATTTGAGGACTCTGCTGCATTATTAGAGGACTCTGCTGCATTATTTAATGACTTTGTTGGATTTTTTAAGGACTCTGCTGCATTATTTAAGGAATTTGCTGCTATATTAAAGGACCCTGCTTCAGTATTTAAGGACTCTGCTGCGGTATTTAAGGACTCTGCTGCATTATTTAAGGACTCTGCTGCATTATTTAAGGACTTTGCTGCATTATTTAAGGACTCTGCTGCATTATTTAAGGACTTTGTTGCATTATTTAAGGACTCTAATGCATTATTTAAGGACTTTGCTGCAATATTTAAGGACTCTGCTTCAGTATTTAAGGACTCTGCTGCATTATTTAAGGACGTTGCTGCATTATTTAAGGACTCTGCTGCATTATTTAAGGACTTTACTGCATTATTTAAGGACTCTGCTGCATTATTTAAGGACTTTGCTGCATTATTTAAGGAATTTGTTGCATTATTTAAGGACTCTGCTGCATTATTTAAGGACTTTGCTGCAATATTTAAGGACTCTGCTTCAGTATTTAAGGACTCTGCTGCATTATTTAAGGACGTTGTTGCATTATTTAAGGACTCTGCTGCATTATTTAAGGACTTTACTGCATTATTTAAGGACTCTGCTGCATTATTTAAGGACTTTGTTGCATTATTTAAGGACTCTGCTGCATTAGTTAAGGACTTTGCTGCATTATTTAAGGACTCTGCTGCATTATTTAACGACGTTGTTGCATTATTTAAGAACTGTGCGGCATTATTTAAGGACTTTGCTGCATTATTTAAGGACTATGCTGCATTATTTAATGACTTTGCTGAAGCATTTGAGGACTGTGCTGCATTATTAGAGGACTCTGCTGCATTATTTAAGGACTTGCTGCATTATTTAATGACTTTGTTGGATTTTTTAAGGACTCTGCTGCATTATTTAAGGAATTTGCTGCTATATTAAAGGACTCTGCTTCAGTATTTAAGGACTCTGCTGCGGTATTTAAGGACTCTGCTGCATTATTTAAGGACTCTGCTGCATTATTTAAGGACTTTGCTGCATTATTTAAGGAATCTGCTGCATTATTTAAGGACTTTGTTGCATTATCTAAGGACTCTGCTGCATTATTGAAGGACTTTGCTGCAATATTTAAGGACTCTGCTTCAGTATTTAAGGACTCTGCTGCATTATTTAAGGACTTTGTTGCATTATTTAAGGACTCTGCTGCATTATTTAAGGACTTTGCTGCATTATTTAAGGACTTTGTTGCATTATCTAAGGACTCTGCTGCATTATTGAAGGACTTTGCAGCAATATTTAAGGACTCTGCTTCAGTATTTAAGGACTCTGCTGCATTATTTAAGGACTTTGTTGCATTATTTAAGGACTCTGCTGCATTATTTAAGGACTTTGTTGCATTATTTAAGGACTCTGCTGCATTATTTAAGGACTTTGCTGCAATATTTAAGGACTTTGCTTCAGTATTTAAGGACTCTGCTGCATTATTTAAGGACTTTGTTGCATTATTTAAGGACTCTGCTGCATTATTTAAGGACTCTGCTGCATTTTTTAAGGACTCTGCTGAAGCATTTGAGGACTCTGCTGCATTATTTAAGCACTTTGCTGCGGTATTTAAGGACTCTGTTGCATTATTTAAGGACTTTGTTGCATTATTTAAGGACTCTGCTGCATTAGTTAAGGACTTTGCTGCATTATTTAAGGACTCTGCTGCATTATTTACAGACGTTGTTGCATTATTTAAGAACTGTGCTGCTTTATTTAAGGACTTTGCATTATTTAAGGACTATGCTGCATTATTTAATGACTTTGCTGAAGCATTTGAGGACTCTGCTGCATTATTAGAGGACTCTGCTGCATTATTTAATGACTTTGTTGGATTTTTTAAGGACTCTGCTGCATTATTTAAGGAATTTGCTGCTATATTAAAGGACTCTGCTTCAGTATTTAAGGACTCTGCTGCGGTATTTAAGGACTCTGCTGCATTATTTAAGGACTCTGCTGCATTATTTAAGGACTTTGCTGCATTATTTAAGGAATCTGCTGCATTATTTAAGGACTTTGTTGCATTATCTAAGGACTCTGCTGCATTATTGAAGGACTTTGCTGCAATATTTAAGGACTCTGCTTCAGTATTTAAGGACTCTGCTGCATTATTTAAGGACTTTGTTGCATTATTTAAGGACTCTGCTGCATTATTTAAGGACTTTGCTGCATTATTTAAGGACTTTGTTGCATTATCTAAGGACTCTGCTGCATTATTGAAGGACTTTGCAGCAATATTTAAGGACTCTGCTTCAGTATTTAAGGACTCTGCTGCATTATTTAAGGACTTTGTTGCATTATTTAAGGACTCTGCTGCATTATTTAAGGACTTTGTTGCATTATTTAAGGACTCTGCTGCATTATTTAAGGACTTTGCTGCAATATTTAAGGACTTTGCTTCAGTATTTAAGGACTCTGCTGCATTATTTAAGGACTTTGTTGCATTATTTAAGGACTCTGCTGCATTATTTAAGGACTCTGCTGCATTTTTTAAGGACTCTGCTGAAGCATTTGAGGACTCTGCTGCATTATTTAAGCACTTTGCTGCGGTATTTAAGGACTCTGTTGCATTATTTAAGGACTTTGTTGCATTATTTAAGGACTCTGCTGCATTAGTTAAGGACTTTGCTGCATTATTTAAGGACTCTGCTGCATTATTTACAGACGTTGTTGCATTATTTAAGAACTGTGCTGCTTTATTTAAGGACTTTGCATTATTTAAGGACTATGCTGCATTATTTAATGACTTTGCTGAAGCATTTGAGGACTCTGCTGCATTATTAGAGGACTCTGCTGCATTATTTAATGACTTTGTTGGATTTTTTAAGGACTCTGCTGCATTATTTAAGGAATTTGCTGCTATATTAAAGGACTCTGCTTCAGTATTTAAGGACTCTGCTGCGGTATTTAAGGACTCTGCTGCATTATTTAAGGACTCTGCTGCATTATTTAAGGACTTTGCTGCATTATTTAAGGACTCTGCTGCATTATTTAAGGACTTTGTTGCATTATTTAAGGACTCTAATGCATTATTTAAGGACTTTGCTGCAATATTTAAGGACTCTGCTTCAGTATTTAAGGACTCTGCTGCATTATTTAAGGACGTTGTTGCATTATTTTAGGACTCTGCTGCATTATTTAAGGACTTTACTGCATTATTTAAGGACTCTGCTGCATTATTTAAGGACTTTCTTGCATTATTTAAGGACTCTGCTGCATTATTTAAGGACTTTACTGCATTATTTAAGGACTCTGCTGCATTATTTAAGGACTTTCTTGCATTATTTAAGGACTCTGCTGCATTAGTTAAGGACTTTGCTGCATTATTTAAGGACTCTGCTGCATTATTTAACGACGTTGTTGCATTACTTAAGAACTGTGCTGCATTATTTAAGGACTTTGCTGCATTATTTAAGGACTATGCTGCATTATTTAATGACTTTGCTGAAGCATTTGAGGACTCTGCTGCATTATTAGAGGACTCTGCTGCATTATTTAAGGACTTGCTGCATTATTTAATGACTTTGTTGGATTTTTTTATGGACTCTGCTGCATTATTTAAGGAATTTGCTGCTATATTAAAGGACTCTGCTTCAGTATTTAAGGACTCTGCTGCGGTATTTAAGGACTCTGCTGCATTATTTAAGGACTCTGCTGCATTATTTAAGGACTTTGCTGCATTATTTAAGGAATCTGCTGCATTATTTAAGGACTTTGTTGCATTATCTAAGGACTCTGCTGCATTATTGAAGGACTTTGCTGCAATATTTAAGGACTCTGCTTCAGTATTTAAGGACTCTGCTGCATTATTTAAGGACTTTGTTGCATTATTTAAGGACTCTGCTGCATTAGATAAGGACTTTGCTGCATTATTTAAGGACTCTGCTGCATTATTTAAGGACTTTGCTGCAATATTTAAGGACTCTGCTTCAGTATTTAAGGACTCTGCTGCATTATTTAAGGACTTTGTTGCATTATTTAAGGACTCTGCTGCATTATTTAAGGACTTTGCTGCATTATTTAAGGACTCTGCTGCATTTTTTAAGGACTCTGCTGAAGAATTTGAGGACTCTGCTGCATTATTTAAGCACTTTGCTGCGGTATTTTAGGACTCTGTTGCATTATTTAAGGACTTTGTTGCATTATTTAAGGACTCTGCTGCATTAGTTAAGGACTTTGCTGCATTATTTAAGGACTCTGCTGCATTATTTACCGACGTTGTTGCATTATTTAAGAACTGTGCTGCTTTATTTAAGGACTTTGCATTATTTAAGGACTATGCTGCATTATTTAATGACTTTGCTGAAGGATTTGAGGACTCTGCTGCATTATTAGAGGACTCTGCTGCATTATTTAATGACTTTGTTGGATTTTTTAAGGACTCTGCTGCATTATTTAAGGAATTTGCTGCTATATTAAAGGACCCTGCTTCAGTATTTAAGGACTCTGCTGCGGTATTTAAGGACTCTGCTGCATTATTTAAGGACTCTGCTGCATTATTTAAGGACTTTGCTGCATTATTTAAGGACTCTGCTGCATTATTTAAGGACTTTGTTGCATTATTTAAGGACTCTAATGCATTATTTAAGGACTTTGCTGCAATATTTAAGGACTCTGCTTCAGTATTTAAGGACTCTGCTGCATTATTTAAGGACGTTGTTGCATTATTTAAGGACTCTGCTGCATTATTTAAGGACTTTACTGCATTATTTAAGGACTCTGCTGCATTATTTAAGGACTTTGCTGCATTATTTAAGGAATTTGTTGCATTATTTAAGGACTCTGCTGCATTATTTAAGGACTTTGCTGCAATATTTAAGGACTCTGCTTCAGTATTTAAGGACTCTGCTGCATTATTTAAGGACGTTGTTGCATTATTTAAGGACTCTGCTGCATTATTTAAGGACTTTACTGCATTATTTAAGGACTCTGCTGCATTACTTAAGGACTTTGTTGCATTATTTAAGGACTCTGCTGCATTAGTTAAGGACTTTGCTGCATTATTTAAGGACTCTGCTGCATTATTTAACGACGTTGTTGCATTATTTAAGAACTGTGCGGCATTATTTAAGGACTTTGCTGCATTATTTAAGGACTATGCTGCATTATTTAATGACTTTGCTGAAGCATTTGAGGACTCTGCTGCATTATTAGAGGACTCTGCTGCATTATTTAAGGACTTGCTGCATTATTTAATGACTTTGTTGGATTTTTTAAGGACTCTGCTGCATTATTTAAGGAATTTGCTGCTATATTAAAGGACTCTGCTTCAGTATTTAAGGACTCTGCTGCAGTATTTAAGGACTCTGCTGCATTATTTAAGGACTCTGCTGCATTATTTAAGGACTTTGCTGCATTATTTAAGGAATCTGCTGCATTATTTAAGGACTTTGTTGCATTATCTAAGGACTCTGCTGCATTATTGAAGGACTTTGCTGCAATATTTAAGGACTCTGCTTCAGTATTTAAGAACTCTGCTGCATTATTTAAGGACTTTGTTGCATTATTTAAGGACTCTGCTGCATTATTTAAGGACTTTGCTGCATTATTTATGGACTCTGCTGCATTATTTAAGGACTTTGCTGCAATATTTAAGGACTCTGCTTCAGTATTTAAGGACTCTGCTGCATTATTTAAGGACTTTGTTGCATTATTTAAGGACTCTGCTGCATTATTTAAGTACTTTGCTGCATTATTTAAGGACTCTGCTGCATTATTTAAGGACTCTGCTGAAGCATTTGAGGACTCTGCTGCATTATTTAAGCACTTTGCTGCGGTATTTAAGGACTCTGTTGCATTATTTAAGGACTTTGTTGCATTATTTAAGGACTCTGCTGCATTAGTTAAGGACTTTGCTGCATTATTTAAGGACTCTGCTGCATTATTTATTGACGTTGTTGCATTATTTAAGAACTGTGCTGCATTATTTAAGGACTTTGCTGCATTATTTAAGGACTATGCTGCATTATTTAATGACTTTGCTGAAGCATTTGAGGACTCTGCTGCATTATTAGAGGACTCTGCTGCATTATTTAATGACTTTGTTGGATTTTTTAAGGACTCTGCTGCATTATTTAAGGAATTTGCTGCTATATTAATGGACTCTGCTTCAGTATTTAAGGACTCTGCTGTGGTATTTAAGGACTCTGCTGCATTATTTAAGGACTCTGCTGCATTATTTAAGGACTTTTCTGCATTATTTAAGGACTCTGCTGCATTATTTAAGGACTTTGTTGCATTATTTAAGGACTCTAATGCATTATTTAAGGACTTTGCTGCAATATTTAAGGACTCTGCTGCATTAGTTAAGGACTTTGCTGCATTATTTAAGGACTCTGCTGCATTATTTAACGACTTTACTGCATTATTTAAGGACTCTGCTGCATTATTTAAGGACTTTGTTGCATTATTTAAGGACTCTGCTGCATTATTTAAGGACTTTGCTGCATTATTTAAGGAATTTGTTGCATTATTTAAGGACTCTGCTGCATTATTTAAGGACTTTGCTGCAATATTTAAGGACTCTGCTTCAGTATTTAAGGACTCTGCTGCATTATTTAAGGACGTTGTTGCATTATTTAAGGACTCTGCTGCATTATTTAAGGACTTTACTGCATTATTTAAGGACTCTGCTGCATTATTTAAGGACTTTGTTGCATTATTTAAGGACTCTGCTGCATTAGTTAAGGACTTTGCTGCATTATTTAAGGACTCTGCTGCATTATTTAACGACGTTGTTGCATTATTTAAGAACTGTGCGGCATTATTTAAGGACTTTGCTGCATTATTTAAGGACTATGCTGCATTATTTAATGACTTTGCTGAAGCATTTGAGGACTGTGCTGCATTATTAGAGGACTCTGCTGCATTATTTAAGGACTTGCTGCATTATTTAATGACTTTGTTGGATTTTTTAAGGACTCTGCTGCATTATTTAAGGAATTTGCTGCTATATTAAAGGACTCTGCTTCAGTATTTAAGGACTCTGCTGCGGTATTTAAGGACTCTGCTGCATTATTTAAGGACTCTGCTGCATTATTTAAGGACTTTGCTGCATTATTTAAGGAATCTGCTGCATTATTTAAGGACTTTGTTGCATTATCTAAGGACTCTGCTGCATTATTGAAGGACTTTGCTGCAATATTTAAGGACTCTGCTTCAGTATTTAAGGACTCTGCTGCATTATTTAAGGACTTTGTTGCATTATTTAAGGACTCTGCTGCATTATTTAAGGACTTTGCTGCATTATTTAAGGACTTTGTTGCATTATCTAAGGACTCTGCTGCATTATTGAAGGACTTTGCAGCAATATTTAAGGACTCTGCTTCAGTATTTAAGGACTCTGCTGCATTATTTAAGGACTTTGTTGCATTATTTAAGGACTCTGCTGCATTATTTAAGGACTTTGTTGCATTATTTAAGGACTCTGCCGCATTATTTAAGGACTTTGCTGCAATATTTAAGGACTTTGCTTCAGTATTTAAGGACTCTGCTGCATTATTTAAGGACTTTGTTGCATTATTTAAGGACTCTGCTGCATTATTTAAGGACTCTGCTGCATTTTTTAAGGACTCTGCTGAAGCATTTGAGGACTCTGCTGCATTATTTAAGCACTTTGCTGCGGTATTTAAGGACTCTGTTGCATTATTTAAGGACTTTGTTGCATTATTTAAGGACTCTGCTGCATTAGTTAAGGACTTTGCTGCATTATTTAAGGACTCTGCTGCATTATTTACAGACGTTGTTGCATTATTTAAGAACTGTGCTGCTTTATTTAAGGACTTTGCATTATTTAAGGACTATGCTGCATTATTTAATGACTTTGCTGAAGCATTTGAGGACTCTGCTGCATTATTAGAGGACTCTGCTGCATTATTTAATGACTTTGTTGGATTTTTTAAGGACTCTGCTGCATTATTTAAGGAATTTGCTGCTATATTAAAGGACTCTGCTTCAGTATTTAAGGACTCTGCTGCGGTATTTAAGGACTCTGCTGCATTATTTAAGGACTCTGCTGCATTATTTAAGGACTTTGCTGCATTATTTAAGGACTCTGCTGCATTATTTAAGGACTTTGTTGCATTATTTAAGGACTCTAATGCATTATTTAAGGACTTTGCTGCAATATTTAAGGACTCTGCTTCAGTATTTAAGGACTCTGCTGCATTATTTAAGGACGTTGTTGCATTATTTTAGGACTCTGCTGCATTATTTAAGGACTTTACTGCATTATTTAAGGACTCTGCTGCATTATTTAAGGACTTTCTTGCATTATTTAAGGACTCTGCTGCATTATTTAAGGACTTTACTGCATTATTTAAGGACTCTGCTGCATTATTTAAGGACTTTCTTGCATTATTTAAGGACTCTGCTGCATTAGTTAAGGACTTTGCTGCATTATTTAAGGACTCTGCTGCATTATTTAACGACGTTGTTGCATTACTTAAGAACTGTGCTGCATTATTTAAGGACTTTGCTGCATTATTTAAGGACTATGCTGCATTATTTAATGACTTTGCTGAAGCATTTGAGGACTCTGCTGCATTATTAGAGGACTCTGCTGCATTATTTAAGGACTTGCTGCATTATTTAATGACTTTGTTGGATTTTTTTATGGACTCTGCTGCATTATTTAAGGAATTTGCTGCTATATTAAAGGACTCTGCTTCAGTATTTAAGGACTCTGCTGCGGTATTTAAGGACTCTGCTGCATTATTTAAGGACTCTGCTGCATTATTTAAGGACTTTGCTGCATTATTTAAGGAATCTGCTGCATTATTTAAGGACTTTGTTGCATTATCTAAGGACTCTGCTGCATTATTGAAGGACTTTGCTGCAATATTTAAGGACTCTGCTTCAGTATTTAAGGACTCTGCTGCATTATTTAAGGACTTTGTTGCATTATTTAAGGACTCTGCTGCATTAGATAAGGACTTTGCTGCATTATTTAAGGACTCTGCTGCATTATTTAAGGACTTTGCTGCAATATTTAAGGACTCTGCTTCAGTATTTAAGGACTCTGCTGCATTATTTAAGGACTTTGTTGCATTATTTAAGGACTCTGCTGCATTATTTAAGGACTTTGCTGCATTATTTAAGGACTCTGCTGCATTTTTTAAGGACTCTGCTGAAGAATTTGAGGACTCTGCTGCATTATTTAAGCACTTTGCTGCGGTATTTTAGGACTCTGTTGCATTATTTAAGGACTTTGTTGCATTATTTAAGGACTCTGCTGCATTAGTTAAGGACTTTGCTGCATTATTTAAGGACTCTGCTGCATTATTTACCGACGTTGTTGCATTATTTAAGAACTGTGCTGCTTTATTTAAGGACTTTGCATTATTTAAGGACTATGCTGCATTATTTAATGACTTTGCTGAAGGATTTGAGGACTCTGCTGCATTATTAGAGGACTCTGCTGCATTATTTAATGACTTTGTTGGATTTTTTAAGGACTCTGCTGCATTATTTAAGGAATTTGCTGCTATATTAAAGGACCCTGCTTCAGTATTTAAGGACTCTGCTGCGGTATTTAAGGACTCTGCTGCATTATTTAAGGACTCTGCTGCATTATTTAAGGACTTTGCTGCATTATTTAAGGACTCTGCTGCATTATTTAAGGACTTTGTTGCATTATTTAAGGACTCTAATGCATTATTTAAGGACTTTGCTGCAATATTTAAGGACTCTGCTTCAGTATTTAAGGACTCTGCTGCATTATTTAAGGACGTTGTTGCATTATTTAAGGACTCTGCTGCATTATTTAAGGACTTTACTGCATTATTTAAGGACTCTGCTGCATTATTTAAGGACTTTGCTGCATTATTTAAGGAATTTGTTGCATTATTTAAGGACTCTGCTGCATTATTTAAGGACTTTGCTGCAATATTTAAGGACTCTGCTTCAGTATTTAAGGACTCTGCTGCATTATTTAAGGACGTTGTTGCATTATTTAAGGACTCTGCTGCATTATTTAAGGACTTTACTGCATTATTTAAGGACTCTGCTGCATTATTTAAGGACTTTGTTGCATTATTTAAGGACTCTGCTGCATTAGTTAAGGACTTTGCTGCATTATTTAAGGACTCTGCTGCATTATTTAACGACGTTGTTGCATTATTTAAGAACTGTGCGGCATTATTTAAGGACTTTGCTGCATTATTTAAGGACTATGCTGCATTATTTAATGACTTTGCTGAAGCATTTGAGGACTCTGCTGCATTATTAGAGGACTCTGCTGCATTATTTAAGGACTTGCTGCATTATTTAATGACTTTGTTGGCTTTTTTAAGGACTCTGCTGCATTATTTAAGGAATTTGCTGCTATATTAAAGGACTCTGCTTCAGTATTTAAGGACTCTGCTGCAGTATTTAAGGACTCTGCTGCATTATTTAAGGACTCTGCTGCATTATTTAAGGACTTTGCTGCATTATTTAAGGAATCTGCTGCATTATTTAAGGACTTTGTTGCATTATCTAAGGACTCTGCTGCATTATTGAAGGACTTTGCTGCAATATTTAAGGACTCTGCTTCAGTATTTAAGAACTCTGCTGCATTATTTAAGGACTTTGTTGCATTATTTAAGGACTCTGCTGCATTATTTAAGGACTTTGCTGCATTATTTATGGACTCTGCTGCATTATTTAAGGACTTTGCTGCAATATTTAAGGACTCTGCTTCAGTATTTAAGGACTCTGCTGCATTATTTAAGGAATTTGCTGCTATATTAAAGGACTCTGCTTCAGTATTTAAGGACTCTGCTGCGGTATTTAAGGACTCTGCTGCATTATTTAAGGACTCTGCTGCATTATTTAAGGACTTTGCTGCATTATTTAAGGACTCTGCTGCATTATTTAAGGACTTTGTTGCATTATTTAAGGACTCTAATGCATTATTTAAGGACTTTGCTGCAATATTTAAGGACTCTGCTTCAGTATTTAAGGACTCTGCTGCATTATTTAAGGACGTTGTTGCATTATTTTAGGACTCTGCTGCATTATTTAAGGACTTTACTGCATTATTTAAGGACTCTGCTGCATTATTTAAGGACTTTCTTGCATTATTTAAGGACTCTGCTGCATTATTTAAGGACTTTACTGCATTATTTAAGGACTCTGCTGCATTATTTAAGGACTTTCTTGCATTATTTAAGGACTCTGCTGCATTAGTTAAGGACTTTGCTGCATTATTTAAGGACTCTGCTGCATTATTTAACGACGTTGTTGCATTACTTAAGAACTGTGCTGCATTATTTAAGGACTTTGCTGCATTATTTAAGGACTATGCTGCATTATTTAATGACTTTGCTGAAGCATTTGAGGACTCTGCTGCATTATTAGAGGACTCTGCTGCATTATTTAAGGACTTGCTGCATTATTTAATGACTTTGTTGGATTTTTTTATGGACTCTGCTGCATTATTTAAGGAATTTGCTGCTATATTAAAGGACTCTGCTTCAGTATTTAAGGACTCTGCTGCGGTATTTAAGGACTCTGCTGCATTATTTAAGGACTCTGCTGCATTATTTAAGGACTTTGCTGCATTATTTAAGGAATCTGCTGCATTATTTAAGGACTTTGTTGCATTATCTAAGGACTCTGCTGCATTATTGAAGGACTTTGCTGCAATATTTAAGGACTCTGCTTCAGTATTTAAGGACTCTGCTGCATTATTTAAGGACTTTGTTGCATTATTTAAGGACTCTGCTGCATTAGATAAGGACTTTGCTGCATTATTTAAGGACTCTGCTGCATTATTTAAGGACTTTGCTGCAATATTTAAGGACTCTGCTTCAGTATTTAAGGACTCTGCTGCATTATTTAAGGACTTTGTTGCATTATTTAAGGACTCTGCTGCATTATTTAAGGACTTTGCTGCATTATTTAAGGACTCTGCTGCATTTTTTAAGGACTCTGCTGAAGAATTTGAGGACTCTGCTGCATTATTTAAGCACTTTGCTGCGGTATTTTAGGACTCTGTTGCATTATTTAAGGACTTTGTTGCATTATTTAAGGACTCTGCTGCATTAGTTAAGGACTTTGCTGCATTATTTAAGGACTCTGCTGCATTATTTACCGACGTTGTTGCATTATTTAAGAACTGTGCTGCTTTATTTAAGGACTTTGCATTATTTAAGGACTATGCTGCATTATTTAATGACTTTGCTGAAGGATTTGAGGACTCTGCTGCATTATTAGAGGACTCTGCTGCATTATTTAATGACTTTGTTGGATTTTTTAAGGACTCTGCTGCATTATTTAAGGAATTTGCTGCTATATTAAAGGACCCTGCTTCAGTATTTAAGGACTCTGCTGCGGTATTTAAGGACTCTGCTGCATTATTTAAGGACTCTGCTGCATTATTTAAGGACTTTGCTGCATTATTTAAGGACTCTGCTGCATTATTTAAGGACTTTGTTGCATTATTTAAGGACTCTAATGCATTATTTAAGGACTTTGCTGCAATATTTAAGGACTCTGCTTCAGTATTTAAGGACTCTGCTGCATTATTTAAGGACGTTGTTGCATTATTTAAGGACTCTGCTGCATTATTTAAGGACTTTACTGCATTATTTAAGGACTCTGCTGCATTATTTAAGGACTTTGCTGCATTATTTAAGGAATTTGTTGCATTATTTAAGGACTCTGCTGCATTATTTAAGGACTTTGCTGCAATATTTAAGGACTCTGCTTCAGTATTTAAGGACTCTGCTGCATTATTTAAGGACGTTGTTGCATTATTTAAGGACTCTGCTGCATTATTTAAGGACTTTACTGCATTATTTAAGGACTCTGCTGCATTACTTAAGGACTTTGTTGCATTATTTAAGGACTCTGCTGCATTAGTTAAGGACTTTGCTGCATTATTTAAGGACTCTGCTGCATTATTTAACGACGTTGTTGCATTATTTAAGAACTGTGCGGCATTATTTAAGGACTTTGCTGCATTATTTAAGGACTATGCTGCATTATTTAATGACTTTGCTGAAGCATTTGAGGACTCTGCTGCATTATTAGAGGACTCTGCTGCATTATTTAAGGACTTGCTGCATTATTTAATGACTTTGTTGGATTTTTTAAGGACTCTGCTGCATTATTTAAGGAATTTGCTGCTATATTAAAGGACTCTGCTTCAGTATTTAAGGACTCTGCTGCAGTATTTAAGGACTCTGCTGCATTATTTAAGGACTCTGCTGCATTATTTAAGGACTTTGCTGCATTATTTAAGGAATCTGCTGCATTATTTAAGGACTTTGTTGCATTATCTAAGGACTCTGCTGCATTATTGAAGGACTTTGCTGCAATATTTAAGGACTCTGCTTCAGTATTTAAGAACTCTGCTGCATTATTTAAGGACTTTGTTGCATTATTTAAGGACTCTGCTGCATTATTTAAGGACTTTGCTGCATTATTTATGGACTCTGCTGCATTATTTAAGGACTTTGCTGCAATATTTAAGGACTCTGCTTCAGTATTTAAGGACTCTGCTGCATTATTTAAGGACTTTGTTGCATTATTTAAGGACTCTGCTGCATTATTTAAGTACTTTGCTGCATTATTTAAGGACTCTGCTGCATTATTTAAGGACTCTGCTGAAGCATTTGAGGACTCTGCTGCATTATTTAAGCACTTTGCTGCGGTATTTAAGGACTCTGTTGCATTATTTAAGGACTTTGTTGCATTATTTAAGGACTCTGCTGCATTAGTTAAGGACTTTGCTGCATTATTTAAGGACTCTGCTGCATTATTTATTGACGTTGTTGCATTATTTAAGAACTGTGCTGCATTATTTAAGGACTTTGCTGCATTATTTAAGGACTATGCTGCATTATTTAATGACTTTGCTGAAGCATTTGAGGACTCTGCTGCATTATTAGAGGACTCTGCTGCATTATTTAATGACTTTGTTGGATTTTTTAAGGACTCTGCTGCATTATTTAAGGAATTTGCTGCTATATTAATGGACTCTGCTTCAGTATTTAAGGACTCTGCTGTGGTATTTAAGGACTCTGCTGCATTATTTAAGGACTCTGCTGCATTATTTAAGGACTTTTCTGCATTATTTAAGGACTCTGCTGCATTATTTAAGGACTTTGTTGCATTATTTAAGGACTCTAATGCATTATTTAAGGACTTTGCTGCAATATTTAAGGACTCTGCTGCATTAGTTAAGGACTTTGCTGCATTATTTAAGGACTCTGCTGCATTATTTAACGACTTTACTGCATTATTTAAGGACTCTGCTGCATTATTTAAGGACTTTGTTGCATTATTTAAGGACTCTGCTGCATTATTTAACGACGTTGTTGCATTATTTAAGAACTGTGCGGCATTATTTAAGGACTTTGCTGCATTATTTAAGGACTATGCTGCATTATTTAATGACTTTGCTGAAGCATTTGAGGACTGTGCTGCATTATTAGAGGACTCTGCTGCATTATTTAAGGACTTGCTGCATTATTTAATGACTTTGTTGGATTTTTTAAGGACTCTGCTGCATTATTTAAGGAATTTGCTGCTATATTAAAGGACTCTGCTTCAGTATTTAAGGACTCTGCTGCGGTATTTAAGGACTCTGCTGCATTATTTAAGGACTCTGCTGCATTATTTAAGGACTTTGCTGCATTATTTAAGGAATCTGCTGCATTATTTAAGGACTTTGTTGCATTATCTAAGGACTCTGCTGCATTATTGAAGGACTTTGCTGCAATATTTAAGGACTCTGCTTCAGTATTTAAGGACTCTGCTGCATTATTTAAGGACTTTGTTGCATTATTTAAGGACTCTGCTGCATTATTTAAGGACTTTGCTGCATTATTTAAGGACTTTGTTGCATTATCTAAGGACTCTGCTGCATTATTGAAGGACTTTGCAGCAATATTTAAGGACTCTGCTTCAGTATTTAAGGACTCTGCTGCATTATTTAAGGACTTTGTTGCATTATTTAAGGACTCTGCTGCATTATTTAAGGACTTTGTTGCATTATTTAAGGACTCTGCTGCATTATTTAAGGACTTTGCTGCAATATTTAAGGACTTTGCTTCAGTATTTAAGGACTCTGCTGCATTATTTAAGGACTTTGTTGCATTATTTAAGGACTCTGCTGCATTATTTAAGGACTCTGCTGCATTTTTTAAGGACTCTGCTGAAGCATTTGAGGACTCTGCTGCATTATTTAAGCACTTTGCTGCGGTATTTAAGGACTCTGTTGCATTATTTAAGGACTTTGTTGCATTATTTAAGGACTCTGCTGCATTAGTTAAGGACTTTGCTGCATTATTTAAGGACTCTGCTGCATTATTTACAGACGTTGTTGCATTATTTAAGAACTGTGCTGCTTTATTTAAGGACTTTGCATTATTTAAGGACTATGCTGCATTATTTAATGACTTTGCTGAAGCATTTGAGGACTCTGCTGCATTATTAGAGGACTCTGCTGCATTATTTAATGACTTTGTTGGATTTTTTAAGGACTCTGCTGCATTATTTAAGGAATTTGCTGCTATATTAAAGGACTCTGCTTCAGTATTTAAGGACTCTGCTGCGGTATTTAAGGACTCTGCTGCATTATTTAAGGACTCTGCTGCATTATTTAAGGACTTTGCTGCATTATTTAAGGACTCTGCTGCATTATTTAAGGACTTTGTTGCATTATTTAAGGACTCTAATGCATTATTTAAGGACTTTGCTGCAATATTTAAGGACTCTGCTTCAGTATTTAAGGACTCTGCTGCATTATTTAAGGACGTTGTTGCATTATTTTAGGACTCTGCTGCATTATTTAAGGACTTTACTGCATTATTTAAGGACTCTGCTGCATTATTTAAGGACTTTCTTGCATTATTTAAGGACTCTGCTGCATTATTTAAGGACTTTACTGCATTATTTAAGGACTCTGCTGCATTATTTAAGGACTTTCTTGCATTATTTAAGGACTCTGCTGCATTAGTTAAGGACTTTGCTGCATTATTTAAGGACTCTGCTGCATTATTTAACGACGTTGTTGCATTACTTAAGAACTGTGCTGCATTATTTAAGGACTTTGCTGCATTATTTAAGGACTATGCTGCATTATTTAATGACTTTGCTGAAGCATTTGAGGACTCTGCTGCATTATTAGAGGACTCTGCTGCATTATTTAAGGACTTGCTGCATTATTTAATGACTTGGTTGGATTTTTTTATGGACTCTGCTGCATTATTTAAGGAATTTGCTGCTATATTAAAGGACTCTGCTTCAGTATTTAAGGACTCTGCTGCGGTATTTAAGGACTCTGCTGCATTATTTAAGGACTCTGCTGCATTATTTAAGGACTTTGCTGCATTATTTAAGGAATCTGCTGCATTATTTAAGGACTTTGTTGCATTATCTAAGGACTCTGCTGCATTATTGAAGGACTTTGCTGCAATATTTAAGGACTCTGCTTCAGTATTTAAGGACTCTGCTGCATTATTTAAGGACTTTGTTGCATTATTTAAGGACTCTGCTGCATTAGATAAGGACTTTGCTGCATTATTTAAGGACTCTGCTGCATTATTTAAGGACTTTGCTGCAATATTTAAGGACTCTGCTTCAGTATTTAAGGACTCTGCTGCATTATTTAAGGACTTTGTTGCATTATTTAAGGACTCTGCTGCATTATTTAAGGACTTTGCTGCATTATTTAAGGACTCTGCTGCATTTTTTAAGGACTCTGCTGAAGAATTTGAGGACTCTGCTGCATTATTTAAGCACTTTGCTGCGGTATTTTAGGACTCTGTTGCATTATTTAAGGACTTTGTTGCATTATTTAAGGACTCTGCTGCATTAGTTAAGGACTTTGCTGCATTATTTAAGGACTCTGCTGCATTATTTACCGACGTTGTTGCATTATTTAAGAACTGTGCTGCTTTATTTAAGGACTTTGCATTATTTAAGGACTATGCTGCATTATTTAATGACTTTGCTGAAGGATTTGAGGACTCTGCTGCATTATTAGAGGACTCTGCTGCATTATTTAATGACTTTGTTGGATTTTTTAAGGACTCTGCTGCATTATTTAAGGAATTTGCTGCTATATTAAAGGACCCTGCTTCAGTATTTAAGGACTCTGCTGCGGTATTTAAGGACTCTGCTGCATTATTTAAGGACTCTGCTGCATTATTTAAGGACTTTGCTGCATTATTTAAGGACTCTGCTGCATTATTTAAGGACTTTGTTGCATTATTTAAGGACTCTAATGCATTATTTAAGGACTTTGCTGCAATATTTAAGGACTCTGCTTCAGTATTTAAGGACTCTGCTGCATTATTTAAGGACGTTGTTGCATTATTTAAGGACTCTGCTGCATTATTTAAGGACTTTACTGCATTATTTAAGGACTCTGCTGCATTATTTAAGGACTTTGCTGCATTATTTAAGGAATTTGTTGCATTATTTAAGGACTCTGCTGCATTATTTAAGGACTTTGCTGCAATATTTAAGGACTCTGCTTCAGTATTTAAGGACTCTGCTGCATTATTTAAGGACGTTGTTGCATTATTTAAGGACTCTGCTGCATTATTTAAGGACTTTACTGCATTATTTAAGGACTCTGCTGCATTATTTAAGGACTTTGTTGCATTATTTAAGGACTCTGCTGCATTAGTTAAGGACTTTGCTGCATTATTTAAGGACTCTGCTGCATTATTTAACGACGTTGTTGCATTATTTAAGAACTGTGCGGCATTATTTAAGGACTTTGCTGCATTATTTAAGGACTATGCTGCATTATTTAATGACTTTGCTGAAGCATTTGAGGACTCTGCTGCATTATTAGAGGACTCTGCTGCATTATTTAAGGACTTGCTGCATTATTTAATGACTTTGTTGGCTTTTTTAAGGACTCTGCTGCATTATTTAAGGAATTTGCTGCTATATTAAAGGACTCTGCTTCAGTATTTAAGGACTCTGCTGCAGTATTTAAGGACTCTGCTGCATTATTTAAGGACTCTGCTGCATTATTTAAGGACTTTGCTGCATTATTTAAGGAATCTGCTGCATTATTTAAGGACTTTGTTGCATTATCTAAGGACTCTGCTGCATTATTGAAGGACTTTGCTGCAATATTTAAGGACTCTGCTTCAGTATTTAAGAACTCTGCTGCATTATTTAAGGACTTTGTTGCATTATTTAAGGACTCTGCTGCATTATTTAAGGACTTTGCTGCATTATTTATGGAC
Source organism: Phyllobates terribilis (assembly GCF_046119375.1). Lineage (NCBI taxonomy): Eukaryota > Metazoa > Chordata > Amphibia > Anura > Dendrobatidae > Phyllobates > Phyllobates terribilis. Next base: position 4,573,472 of record NW_027362905.1, read on the forward strand.
TCTGCTGCATTATTTAAGGACTTTGCTGCAATATTTAAGGACTCTGCTTCAGTATTTAAGGACTCTGCTGCATTATTTAAGGACTTTGTTGCATTATTTAAGGACTCTGCTGCATTATTTAAGTACTTTGCTGCATTATTTAAGGACTCTGCTGCATTATTTAAGGACTCTGCTGAAGCATTTGAGGACTCTGCTGCATTATTTAAGCACTTTGCTGCGGTATTTAAGGACTCTGTTGCATTATTTAAGGACTTTGTTGCATTATTTAAGGACTCTGCTGCATTAGTTAAGGACTTTGCTGCATTATTTAAGGACTCTGCTGCATTATTTATTGACGTTGTTGCATTATTTAAGAACTGTGCTGCATTATTTAAGGACTTTGCTGCATTATTTAAGGACTATGCTGCATTATTTAATGACTTTGCTGAAGCATTTGAGGACTCTGCTGCATTATTAGAGGACTCTGCTGCATTATTTAATGACTTTGTTGGATTTTTTAAGGACTCTGCTGCATTATTTAAGGAATTTGCTGCTATATTAATGGACTCTGCTTCAGTATTTAAGGACTCTGCTGTGGTATTTAAGGACTCTGCTGCATTATTTAAGGACTCTGCTGCATTATTTAAGGACTTTTCTGCATTATTTAAGGACTCTGCTGCATTATTTAAGGACTTTGTTGCATTATTTAAGGACTCTAATGCATTATTTAAGGACTTTGCTGCAATATTTAAGGACTCTGCTGCATTAGTTAAGGACTTTGCTGCATTATTTAAGGACTCTGCTGCATTATTTAACGACTTTACTGCATTATTTAAGGACTCTGCTGCATTATTTAAGGACTTTGTTGCATTATTTAAGGACTCTGCTGCATTATTTAAGGACTTTGCTGCATTATTTAAGGAATTTGTTGCATTATTTAAGGACTCTGCTGCATTATTTAAGGACTTTGCTGCAATATTTAAGGACTCTGCTTCAGTATTTAAGGACTCTGCTGCATTATTTAAGGACGTTGTTGCATTATTTAAGGACTCTGCTGCATTATTTAAGGACTTTACTGCATTATTTAAGGACTCTGCTGCATTATTTAAGGACTTTGTTGCATTATTTAAGGACTCTGCTGCATTAGTTAAGGACTTTGCTGCATTATTTAAGGACTCTGCTGCATTATTTAACGACGTTGTTGCATTATTTAAGAACTGTGCGGCATTATTTAAGGACTTTGCTGCATTATTTAAGGACTATGCTGCATTATTTAATGACTTTGCTGAAGCATTTGAGGACTGTGCTGCATTATTAGAGGACTCTGCTGCATTATTTAAGGACTTGCTGCATTATTTAATGACTTTGTTGGATTTTTTAAGGACTCTGCTGCATTATTTAAGGAATTTGCTGCTATATTAAAGGACTCTGCTTCAGTATTTAAGGACTCTGCTGCGGTATTTAAGGACTCTGCTGCATTATTTAAGGACTCTGCTGCATTATTTAAGGACTTTGCTGCATTATTTAAGGAATCTGCTGCATTATTTAAGGACTTTGTTGCATTATCTAAGGACTCTGCTGCATTATTGAAGGACTTTGCTGCAATATTTAAGGACTCTGCTTCAGTATTTAAGGACTCTGCTGCATTATTTAAGGACTTTGTTGCATTATTTAAGGACTCTGCTGCATTATTTAAGGACTTTGCTGCATTATTTAAGGACTTTGTTGCATTATCTAAGGACTCTGCTGCATTATTGAAGGACTTTGCAGCAATATTTAAGGACTCTGCTTCAGTATTTAAGGACTCTGCTGCATTATTTAAGGACTTTGTTGCATTATTTAAGGACTCTGCTGCATTATTTAAGGACTTTGTTGCATTATTTAAGGACTCTGCTGCATTATTTAAGGACTTTGCTGCAATATTTAAGGACTTTGCTTCAGTATTTAAGGACTCTGCTGCATTATTTAAGGACTTTGTTGCATTATTTAAGGACTCTGCTGCATTATTTAAGGACTCTGCTGCATTTTTTAAGGACTCTGCTGAAGCATTTGAGGACTCTGCTGCATTATTTAAGCACTTTGCTGCGGTATTTAAGGACTCTGTTGCATTATTTAAGGACTTTGTTGCATTATTTAAGGACTCTGCTGCATTAGTTAAGGACTTTGCTGCATTATTTAAGGACTCTGCTGCATTATTTACAGACGTTGTTGCATTATTTAAGAACTGTGCTGCTTTATTTAAGGACTTTGCATTATTTAACGACTATGCTGCATTATTTAATGACTTTGCTGAAGCATTTGAGGACTCTGCTGCATTATTAGAGGACTCTGCTGCATTATTTAATGACTTTGTTGGATTTTTTAAGGACTCTGCTGCATTATTTAAGGAATTTGCTGCTATATTAAAGGACTCTGCTTCAGTATTTAAGGACTCTGCTGCGGTATTTAAGGGCTCTGCTGCATTATTTAAGGACTCTGCTGCATTATTTAAGGACTTTGCTGCATTATTTAAGGACTCTGCTGCATTATTTAAGGACTTTGTTGCATTATTTAAGGACTCTAATGCATTATTTAAGGACTTTGCTGCAATATTTAAGGACTCTGCTTCAGTATTTAAGGACTCTGCTGCATTATTTAAGGACGTTGTTGCATTATTTTAGGACTCTGCTGCATTATTTAAGGACTTTACTGCATTATTTAAGGACTCTGCTGCATTATTTAAGGACTTTCTTGCATTATTTAAGGACTCTGCTGCATTATTTAAGGACTTTACTGCATTATTTAAGGACTCTGCTGCATTATTTAAGGACTTTCTTGCATTATTTAAGGACTCTGCTGCATTAGTTAAGGACTTTGCTGCATTATTTAAGGACTCTGCTGCATTATTTAACGACGTTGTTGCATTACTTAAGAACTGTGCTGCATTATTTAAGGACTTTGCTGCATTATTTAAGGACTATGCTGCATTATTTAATGACTTTGCTGAAGCATTTGAGGACTCTGCTGCATTATTAGAGGACTCTGCTGCATTATTTAAGGACTTGCTGCATTATTTAATGACTTGGTTGGATTTTTTTATGGACTCTGCTGCATTATTTAAGGAATTTGCTGCTATATTAAAGGACTCTGCTTCAGTATTTAAGGACTCTGCTGCGGTATTTAAGGACTCTGCTGCATTATTTAAGGACTCTGCTGCATTATTTAAGGACTTTGCTGCATTATTTAAGGAATCTGCTGCATTATTTAAGGACTTTGTTGCATTATCTAAGGACTCTGCTGCATTATTGAAGGACTTTGCTGCAATATTTAAGGACTCTGCTTCAGTATTTAAGGACTCTGCTGCATTATTTAAGGACTTTGTTGCATTATTTAAGGACTCTGCTGCATTAGATAAGGACTTTGCTGCATTATTTAAGGACTCTGCTGCATTATTTAAGGACTTTGCTGCAATATTTAAGGACTCTGCTTCAGTATTTAAGGACTCTGCTGCATTATTTAAGGACTTTGTTGCATTATTTAAGGACTCTGCTGCATTATTTAAGGACTTTGCTGCATTATTTAAGGACTCTGCTGCATTTTTTAAGGACTCTGCTGAAGAATTTGAGGACTATGCTGCATTATTTAAGCACTTTGCTGCGGTATTTTAGGACTCTGTTGCATTATTTAAGGACTTTGTTGCATTATTTAAGGACTCTGCTGCATTAGTTAAGGACTTTGCTGCATTATTTAAGGACTCTGCTGCATTATTTACCGACGTTGTTGCATTATTTAAGAACTGTGCTGCTTTATTTAAGGACTTTGCATTATTTAAGGACTATGCTGCATTATTTAATGACTTTGCTGAAGGATTTGAGGACTCTGCTGCATTATTAGAGGACTCTGCTGCATTATTTAATGACTTTGTTGGATTTTTTAAGGACTCTGCTGCATTATTTAAGGAATTTGCTGCTATATTAAAGGACCCTGCTTCAGTATTTAAGGACTCTGCTGCGGTATTTAAGGACTCTGCTGCATTATTTAAGGACTCTGCTGCATTATTTAAGGACTTTGCTGCATTATTTAAGGACTCTGCTGCATTATTTAAGGACTTTGTTGCATTATTTAAGGACTCTAATGCATTATTTAAGGACTTTGCTGCAATATTTAAGGACTCTGCTTCAGTATTTAAGGACTCTGCTGCATTATTTAAGGACGTTGTTGCATTATTTAAGGACTCTGCTGCATTATTTAAGGACTTTACTGCATTATTTAAGGACTCTGCTGCATTATTTAAGGACTTTGCTGCATTATTTAAGGAATTTGTTGCATTATTTAAGGACTCTGCTGCATTATTTAAGGACTTTGCTGCAATATTTAAGGACTCTGCTTCAGTATTTAAGGACTCTGCTGCATTATTTAAGGACGTTGTTGCATTATTTAAGGACTCTGCTGCATTATTTAAGGACTTTACTGCATTATTTAAGGACTCTGCTGCATTATTTAAGGACTTTGTTGCATTATTTAAGGACTCTGCTGCATTAGTTAAGGACTTTGCTGCATTATTTAAGGACTCTGCTGCATTATTTAACGACGTTGTTGCATTATTTAAGAACTGTGCGGCATTATTTAAGGACTTTGCTGCATTATTTAAGGACTATGCTGCATTATTTAATGACTTTGCTGAAGCATTTGAGGACTCTGCTGCATTATTAGAGGACTCTGCTGCATTATTTAAGGACTTGCTGCATTATTTAATGACTTTGTTGGATTTTTTAAGGACTCTGCTGCATTATTTAAGGAATTTGCTGCTATATTAAAGGACTCTGCTTCAGTATTTAAGGACTCTGCTGCAGTATTTAAGGACTCTGCTGCATTATTTAAGGACTCTGCTGCATTATTTAAGGACTTTGCTGCATTATTTAAGGAATCTGCTGCATTATTTAAGGACTTTGTTGCATTATCTAAGGACTCTGCTGCATTATTGAAGGACTTTGCTGCAATATTTAAGGACTCTGCTTCAGTATTTAAGGACTCTGCTGCATTATTTAAGGACTTTGTTGCATTATTTAAGGACTCTGCTGCATTATTTAAGGACTTTGCTGCATTATTTATGGACTCTGCTGCATTATTTAAGGACTTTGCTGCAATATTTAAGGACTCTGCTTCAGTATTTAAGGACTCTGCTGCATTATTTAAGGACTTTGTTGCATTATTTAAGGACTCTGCTGCATTATTTAAGTACTTTGCTGCATTATTTAAGGACTCTGCTGCATTATTTAAGGACTCTGCTGAAGCATTTGAGGACTCTGCTGCATTATTTAAGCACTTTGCTGCGGTATTTAAGGACTCTGTTGCATTATTTAAGGACTTTGTTGCATTATTTAAGGACTCTGCTGCATTAGTTAAGGACTTTGCTGCATTATTTAAGGACTCTGCTGCATTATTTATTGACGTTGTTGCATTATTTAAGAACTGTGCTGCATTATTTAAGGACTTTGCTGCATTATTTAAGGACTATGCTGCATTATTTAATGACTTTGCTGAAGCATTTGAGGACTCTGCTGCATTATTAGAGGACTCTGCTGCATTATTTAATGACTTTGTTGGATTTTTTAAGGACTCTGCTGCATTATTTAAGGAATTTGCTGCTATATTAATGGACTCTGCTTCAGTATTTAAGGACTCTGCTGTGGTATTTAAGGACTCTGCTGCATTATTTAAGGACTCTGCTGCGTTATTTAAGGACTTTTCTGCATTATTTAAGGACTCTGCTGCATTATTTAAGGACTTTGTTGCATTATTTAAGGACTCTAATGCATTATTTAAGGACTTTGCTGCAATATTTAAGGACTCTGCTGCATTAGTTAAGGACTTTGCTGCATTATTTAAGGACTCTGCTGCATTATTTAACGACTTTACTGCATTATTTAAGGACTCTGCTGCATTATTTAAGGACTTTGTTGCATTATTTAAGGACTCTGCTGCATTAGTTAAGGACTATGCTGCATTATTTAATGACTTTGCTGAAGCATTTGAGGACTCTGCTGCATTATTAGAGGACTCTGCTGCATTATTTAAGGACTTGCTGCATTATTTAATGACTTTGTTGGATTTTTTAAGGACTCTGCTGCATTATTTAAGGAATTTGCTGCTATATTAAAGGACTCTGCTTCAGTATTTAAGGACTCTGCTGCAGTATTTAAGGACTCTGCTGCATTATTTAAGGACTCTGCTGCATTATTTAAGGACTTTGCTGCATTATTTAAGGAATCTGCTGCATTATTTAAGGACTTTGTTGCATTATCTAAGGACTCTGCTGCATTATTGAAGGACTTTGCTGCAATATTTAAGGACTCTGCTTCAGTATTTAAGAACTCTGCTGCATTATTTAAGGACTTTGTTGCATTATTTAAGGACTCTGCTGCATTATTTAAGGACTTTGCTGCATTATTTATGGACTCTGCTGCATTATTTAAGGACTTTGCTGCAATATTTAAGGACTCTGCTTCAGTATTTAAGGACTCTGCTGCATTATTTAAGGACTTTGTTGCATTATTTAAGGACTCTGCTGCATTATTTAAGTACTTTGCTGCATTATTTAAGGACTCTGCTGCATTATTTAAGGACTCTGCTGAAGCATTTGAGGACTCTGCTGCATTATTTAAGCACTTTGCTGCGGTATTTAAGGACTCTGTTGCATTATTTAAGGACTTTGTTGCATTATTTAAGGACTCTGCTGCATTAGTTAAGGACTTTGCTGCATTATTTAAGGACTCTGCTGCATTATTTATTGACGTTGTTGCATTATTTAAGAACTGTGCTGCATTATTTAAGGACTTTGCTGCATTATTTAAGGACTATGCTGCATTATTTAATGACTTTGCTGAAGCATTTGAGGACTCTGCTGCATTATTAGAGGACTCTGCTGCATTATTTAATGACTTTGTTGGATTTTTTAAGGACTCTGCTGCATTATTTAAGGAATTTGCTGCTATATTAATGGACTCTGCTTCAGTATTTAAGGACTCTGCTGTGGTATTTAAGGACTCTGCTGCATTATTTAAGGACTCTGCTGCATTATTTAAGGACTTTTCTGCATTATTTAAGGACTCTGCTGCATTATTTAAGGACTTTGTTGCATTATTTAAGGACTCTAATGCATTATTTAAGGACTTTGCTGCAATATTTAAGGACTCTGCTGCATTAGTTAAGGACTTTGCTGCATTATTTAAGGACTCTGCTGCATTATTTAACGACTTTACTGCATTATTTAAGGACTCTGCTGCATTATTTAAGGACTTTGTTGCATTATTTAAGGACTCTGCTGCATTATTTAAGGACTTTGCTGCATTATTTAAGGAATTTGTTGCATTATTTAAGGACTCTGCTGCATTATTTAAGGACTTTGCTGCAATATTTAAGGACTCTGCTTCAGTATTTAAGGACTCTGCTGCATTATTTAAGGACGTTGTTGCATTATTTAAGGACTCTGCTGCATTATTTAAGGACTTTACTGCATTATTTAAGGACTCTGCTGCATTATTTAAGGACTTTGTTGCATTATTTAAGGACTCTGCTGCATTAGTTAAGGACTTTGCTGCATTATTTAAGGACTCTGCTGCATTATTTAACGACGTTGTTGCATTATTTAAGAACTGTGCGGCATTATTTAAGGACTTTGCTGCATTATTTAAGGACTATGCTGCATTATTTAATGACTTTGCTGAAGCATTTGAGGACTGTGCTGCATTATTAGAGGACTCTGCTGCATTATTTAAGGACTTGCTGCATTATTTAATGACTTTGTTGGATTTTTTAAGGACTCTGCTGCATTATTTAAGGAATTTGCTGCTATATTAAAGGACTCTGCTTCAGTATTTAAGGACTCTGCTGCGGTATTTAAGGACTCTGCTGCATTATTTAAGGACTCTGCTGCATTATTTAAGGACTTTGCTGCATTATTTAAGGAATCTGCTGCATTATTTAAGGACTTTGTTGCATTATCTAAGGACTCTGCTGCATTATTGAAGGACTTTGCTGCAATATTTAAGGACTCTGCTTCAGTATTTAAGGACTCTGCTGCATTATTTAAGGACTTTGTTGCATTATTTAAGGACTCTGCTGCATTATTTAAGGACTTTGCTGCATTATTTAAGGACTTTGTTGCATTATCTAAGGACTCTGCTGCATTATTGAAGGACTTTGCAGCAATATTTAAGGACTCTGCTTCAGTATTTAAGGACTCTGCTGCATTATTTAAGGACTTTGTTGCATTATTTAAGGACTCTGCTGCATTATTTAAGGACTTTGTTGCATTATTTAAGGACTCTGCTGCATTATTTAAGGACTTTGCTGCAATATTTAAGGACTTTGCTTCAGTATTTAAGGACTCTGCTGCATTATTTAAGGACTTTGTTGCATTATTTAAGGACTCTGCTGCATTATTTAAGGACTCTGCTGCATTTTTTAAGGACTCTGCTGAAGCATTTGAGGACTCTGCTGCATTATTTAAGCACTTTGCTGCGGTATTTAAGGACTCTGTTGCATTATTTAAGGACTTTGTTGCATTATTTAAGGACTCTGCTGCATTAGTTAAGGACTTTGCTGCATTATTTAAGGACTCTGCTGCATTATTTACAGACGTTGTTGCATTATTTAAGAACTGTGCTGCTTTATTTAAGGACTTTGCATTATTTAAGGACTATGCTGCATTATTTAATGACTTTGCTGAAGCATTTGAGGACTCTGCTGCATTATTAGAGGACTCTGCTGCATTATTTAATGACTTTGTTGGATTTTTTAAGGACTCTGCTGCATTATTTAAGGAATTTGCTGCTATATTAAAGGACTCTGCTTCAGTATTTAAGGACTCTGCTGCGGTATTTAAGGACTCTGCTGCATTATTTAAGGACTCTGCTGCATTATTTAAGGACTTTGCTGCATTATTTAAGGACTCTGCTGCATTATTTAAGGACTTTGTTGCATTATTTAAGGACTCTAATGCATTATTTAAGGACTTTGCTGCAATATTTAAGGACTCTGCTTCAGTATTTAAGGACTCTGCTGCATTATTTAAGGACGTTGTTGCATTATTTTAGGACTCTGCTGCATTATTTAAGGACTTTACTGCATTATTTAAGGACTCTGCTGCATTATTTAAGGACTTTCTTGCATTATTTAAGGACTCTGCTGCATTATTTAAGGACTTTACTGCATTATTTAAGGACTCTGCTGCATTATTTAAGGACTTTCTTGCATTATTTAAGGACTCTGCTGCATTAGTTAAGGACTTTGCTGCATTATTTAAGGACTCTGCTGCATTATTTAACGACGTTGTTGCATTACTTAAGAACTGTGCTGCATTATTTAAGGACTTTGCTGCATTATTTAAGGACTATGCTGCATTATTTAATGACTTTGCTGAAGCATTTGAGGACTCTGCTGCATTATTAGAGGACTCTGCTGCATTATTTAAGGACTTGCTGCATTATTTAATGACTTGGTTGGATTTTTTTATGGACTCTGCTGCATTATTTAAGGAATTTGCTGCTATATTAAAGGACTCTGCTTCAGTATTTAAGGACTCTGCTGCGGTATTTAAGGACTCTGCTGCATTATTTAAGGACTCTGCTGCATTATTTAAGGACTTTGCTGCATTATTTAAGGAATCTGCTGCATTATTTAAGGACTTTGTTGCATTATCTAAGGACTCTGCTGCATTATTGAAGGACTTTGCTGCAATATTTAAGGACTCTGCTTCAGTATTTAAGGACTCTGCTGCATTATTTAAGGACTTTGTTGCATTATTTAAGGACTCTGCTGCATTAGATAAGGACTTTGCTGCATTATTTAAGGACTCTGCTGCATTATTTAAGGACTTTGCTGCAATATTTAAGGACTCTGCTTCAGTATTTAAGGACTCTGCTGCATTATTTAAGGACTTTGTTGCATTATTTAAGGACTCTGCTGCATTATTTAAGGACTTTGCTGCATTATTTAAGGACTCTGCTGCATTTTTTAAGGACTCTGCTGAAGAATTTGAGGACTCTGCTGCATTATTTAAGCACTTTGCTGCGGTATTTTAGGACTCTGTTGCATTATTTAAGGACTTTGTTGCATTATTTAAGGACTCTGCTGCATTAGTTAAGGACTTTGCTGCATTATTTAAGGACTCTGCTGCATTATTTACCGACGTTGTTGCATTATTTAAGAACTGTGCTGCTTTATTTAAGGACTTTGCATTATTTAAGGACTATGCTGCATTATTTAATGACTTTGCTGAAGGATTTGAGGACTCTGCTGCATTATTAGAGGACTCTGCTGCATTATTTAATGACTTTGTTGGATTTTTTAAGGACTCTGCTGCATTATTTAAGGAATTTGCTGCTATATTAAAGGACCCTGCTTCAGTATTTAAGGACTCTGCTGCGGTATTTAAGGACTCTGCTGCATTATTTAAGGACTCTGCTGCATTATTTAAGGACTTTGCTGCATTATTTAAGGACTCTGCTGCATTATTTAAGGACTTTGTTGCATTATTTAAGGACTCTAATGCATTATTTAAGGACTTTGCTGCAATATTTAAGGACTCTGCTTCAGTATTTAAGGACTCTGCTGCATTATTTAAGGACGTTGTTGCATTATTTAAGGACTCTGCTGCATTATTTAAGGACTTTACTGCATTATTTAAGGACTCTGCTGCATTATTTAAGGACTTTGCTGCATTATTTAAGGAATTTGTTGCATTATTTAAGGACTCTGCTGCATTATTTAAGGACTTTGCTGCAATATTTAAGGACTCTGCTTCAGTATTTAAGGACTCTGCTGCATTATTTAAGGACGTTGTTGCATTATTTAAGGACTCTGCTGCATTATTTAAGGACTTTACTGCATTATTTAAGGACTCTGCTGCATTATTTAAGGACTTTGTTGCATTATTTAAGGACTCTGCTGCATTAGTTAAGGACTTTGCTGCATTATTTAAGGACTCTGCTGCATTATTTAACGACGTTGTTGCATTATTTAAGAACTGTGCGGCATTATTTAAGGACTTTGCTGCATTATTTAAGGACTATGCTGCATTATTTAATGACTTTGCTGAAGCATTTGAGGACTCTGCTGCATTATTAGAGGACTCTGCTGCATTATTTAAGGACTTTGCTGCATTATTTAAGGACTCTGCTGCATTTTTTAAGGACTCTGCTGAAGAATTTGAGGACTATGCTGCATTATTTAAGCACTTTGCTGCGGTATTTTAGGACTCTGTTGCATTATTTAAGGACTTTGTTGCATTATTTAAGGACTCTGCTGCATTAGTTAAGGACTTTGCTGCATTATTTAAGGACTCTGCTGCATTATTTACCGACGTTGTTGCATTATTTAAGAACTGTGCTGCTTTATTTAAGGACTTTGCATTATTTAAGGACTATGCTGCATTATTTAATGACTTTGCTGAAGGATTTGAGGACTCTGCTGCATTATTAGAGGACTCTGCTGCATTATTTAATGACTTTGTTGGATTTTTTAAGGACTCTGCTGCATTATTTAAGGAATTTGCTGCTATATTAAAGGACCCTGCTTCAGTATTTAAGGACTCTGCTGCGGTATTTAAGGACTCTGCTGCATTATTTAAGGACTCTGCTGCATTATTTAAGGACTTTGCTGCATTATTTAAGGACTCTGCTGCATTATTTAAGGACTTTGTTGCATTATTTAAGGACTCTAATGCATTATTTAAGGACTTTGCTGCAATATTTAAGGACTCTGCTTCAGTATTTAAGGACTCTGCTGCATTATTTAAGGACGTTGTTGCATTATTTAAGGACTCTGCTGCATTATTTAAGGACTTTACTGCATTATTTAAGGACTCTGCTGCATTATTTAAGGACTTTGCTGCATTATTTAAGGAATTTGTTGCATTATTTAAGGACTCTGCTGCATTATTTAAGGACTTTGCTGCAATATTTAAGGACTCTGCTTCAGTATTTAAGGACTCTGCTGCATTATTTAAGGACGTTGTTGCATTATTTAAGGACTCTGCTGCATTATTTAAGGACTTTACTGCATTATTTAAGGACTCTGCTGCATTATTTAAGGACTTTGTTGCATTATTTAAGGACTCTGCTGCATTAGTTAAGGACTTTGCTGCATTATTTAAGGACTCTGCTGCATTATTTAACGACGTTGTTGCATTATTTAAGAACTGTGCGGCATTATTTAAGGACTTTGCTGCATTATTTAAGGACTATGCTGCATTATTTAATGACTTTGCTGAAGCATTTGAGGACTCTGCTGCATTATTAGAGGACTCTGCTGCATTATTTAAGGACTTGCTGCATTATTTAATGACTTTGTTGGATTTTTTAAGGACTCTGCTGCATTATTTAAGGAATTTGCTGCTATATTAAAGGACTCTGCTTCAGTATTTAAGGACTCTGCTGCAGTATTTAAGGACTCTGCTGCATTATTTAAGGACTCTGCTGCATTATTTAAGGACTTTGCTGCATTATTTAAGGAATCTGCTGCATTATTTAAGGACTTTGTTGCATTATCTAAGGACTCTGCTGCATTATTGAAGGACTTTGCTGCAATATTTAAGGACTCTGCTTCAGTATTTAAGGACTCTGCTGCATTATTTAAGGACTTTGTTGCATTATTTAAGGACTCTGCTGCATTATTTAAGGACTTTGCTGCATTATTTATGGACTCTGCTGCATTATTTAAGGACTTTGCTGCAATATTTAAGGACTCTGCTTCAGTATTTAAGGACTCTGCTGCATTATTTAAGGACTTTGTTGCATTATTTAAGGACTCTGCTGCATTATTTAAGTACTTTGCTGCATTATTTAAGGACTCTGCTGCATTATTTAAGGACTCTGCTGAAGCATTTGAGGACTCTGCTGCATTATTTAAGCACTTTGCTGCGGTATTTAAGGACTCTGTTGCATTATTTAAGGACTTTGTTGCATTATTTAAGGACTCTGCTGCATTAGTTAAGGACTTTGCTGCATTATTTAAGGACTCTGCTGCATTATTTATTGACGTTGTTGCATTATTTAAGAACTGTGCTGCATTATTTAAGGACTTTGCTGCATTATTTAAGGACTATGCTGCATTATTTAATGACTTTGCTGAAGCATTTGAGGACTCTGCTGCATTATTAGAGGACTCTGCTGCATTATTTAATGACTTTGTTGGATTTTTTAAGGACTCTGCTGCATTATTTAAGGAATTTGCTGCTATATTAATGGACTCTGCTTCAGTATTTAAGGACTCTGCTGTGGTATTTAAGGACTCTGCTGCATTATTTAAGGACTCTGCTGCGTTATTTAAGGACTTTTCTGCATTATTTAAGGACTCTGCTGCATTATTTAAGGACTTTGTTGCATTATTTAAGGACTCTAATGCATTATTTAAGGACTTTGCTGCAATATTTAAGGACTCTGCTGCATTAGTTAAGGACTTTGCTGCATTATTTAAGGACTCTGCTGCATTATTTAACGACTTTACTGCATTATTTAAGGACTCTGCTGCATTATTTAAGGACTTTGTTGCATTATTTAAGGACTCTGCTGCATTAGTTAAGGACTATGCTGCATTATTTAATGACTTTGCTGAAGCATTTGAGGACTCTGCTGCATTATTAGAGGACTCTGCTGCATTATTTAAGGACTTGCTGCATTATTTAATGACTTTGTTGGATTTTTTAAGGACTCTGCTGCATTATTTAAGGAATTTGCTGCTATATTAAAGGACTCTGCTTCAGTATTTAAGGACTCTGCTGCAGTATTTAAGGACTCTGCTGCATTATTTAAGGACTCTGCTGCATTATTTAAGGACTTTGCTGCATTATTTAAGGAATCTGCTGCATTATTTAAGGACTTTGTTGCATTATCTAAGGACTCTGCTGCATTATTGAAGGACTTTGCTGCAATATTTAAGGACTCTGCTTCAGTATTTAAGAACTCTGCTGCATTATTTAAGGACTTTGTTGCATTATTTAAGGACTCTGCTGCATTATTTAAGGACTTTGCTGCATTATTTATGGACTCTGCTGCATTATTTAAGGACTTTGCTGCAATATTTAAGGACTCTGCTTCAGTATTTAAGGACTCTGCTGCATTATTTAAGGACTTTGTTGCATTATTTAAGGACTCTGCTGCATTATTTAAGTACTTTGCTGCATTATTTAAGGACTCTGCTGCATTATTTAAGGACTCTGCTGAAGCATTTGAGGACTCTGCTGCATTATTTAAGCACTTTGCTGCGGTATTTAAGGACTCTGTTGCATTATTTAAGGACTTTGTTGCATTATTTAAGGACTCTGCTGCATTAGTTAAGGACTTTGCTGCATTATTTAAGGACTCTGCTGCATTATTTATTGACGTTGTTGCATTATTTAAGAACTGTGCTGCATTATTTAAGGACTTTGCTGCATTATTTAAGGACTATGCTGCATTATTTAATGACTTTGCTGAAGCATTTGAGGACTCTGCTGCATTATTAGAGGACTCTGCTGCATTATTTAATGACTTTGTTGGATTTTTTAAGGACTCTGCTGCATTATTTAAGGAATTTGCTGCTATATTAATGGACTCTGCTTCAGTATTTAAGGACTCTGCTGTGGTATTTAAGGACTCTGCTGCATTATTTAAGGACTCTGCTGCATTATTTAAGGACTTTTCTGCATTATTTAAGGACTCTGCTGCATTATTTAAGGACTTTGTTGCATTATTTAAGGACTCTAATGCATTATTTAAGGACTTTGCTGCAATATTTAAGGACTCTGCTGCATTAGTTAAGGACTTTGCTGCATTATTTAAGGACTCTGCTGCATTATTTAACGACTTTACTGCATTATTTAAGGACTCTGCTGCATTATTTAAGGACTTTGTTGCATTATTTAAGGACTCTGCTGCATTATTTAAGGACTTTGCTGCATTATTTAAGGAATTTGTTGCATTATTTAAGGACTCTGCTGCATTATTTAAGGACTTTGCTGCAATATTTAAGGACTCTGCTTCAGTATTTAAGGACTCTGCTGCATTATTTAAGGACGTTGTTGCATTATTTAAGGACTCTGCTGCATTATTTAAGGACTTTACTGCATTATTTAAGGACTCTGCTGCATTATTTAAGGACTTTGTTGCATTATTTAAGGACTCTGCTGCATTAGTTAAGGACTTTGCTGCATTATTTAAGGACTCTGCTGCATTATTTAACGACGTTGTTGCATTATTTAAGAACTGTGCGGCATTATTTAAGGACTTTGCTGCATTATTTAAGGACTATGCTGCATTATTTAATGACTTTGCTGAAGCATTTGAGGACTGTGCTGCATTATTAGAGGACTCTGCTGCATTATTTAAGGACTTGCTGCATTATTTAATGACTTTGTTGGATTTTTTAAGGACTCTGCTGCATTATTTAAGGAATTTGCTGCTATATTAAAGGACTCTGCTTCAGTATTTAAGGACTCTGCTGCGGTATTTAAGGACTCTGCTGCATTATTTAAGGACTCTGCTGCATTATTTAAGGACTTTGCTGCATTATTTAAGGAATCTGCTGCATTATTTAAGGACTTTGTTGCATTATCTAAGGACTCTGCTGCATTATTGAAGGACTTTGCTGCAATATTTAAGGACTCTGCTTCAGTATTTAAGGACTCTGCTGCATTATTTAAGGACTTTGTTGCATTATTTAAGGACTCTGCTGCATTATTTAAGGACTTTGCTGCATTATTTAAGGACTTTGTTGCATTATCTAAGGACTCTGCTGCATTATTGAAGGACTTTGCAGCAATATTTAAGGACTCTGCTTCAGTATTTAAGGACTCTGCTGCATTATTTAAGGACTTTGTTGCATTATTTAAGGACTCTGCTGCATTATTTAAGGACTTTGTTGCATTATTTAAGGACTCTGCTGCATTATTTAAGGACTTTGCTGCAATATTTAAGGACTTTGCTTCAGTATTTAAGGACTCTGCTGCATTATTTAAGGACTTTGTTGCATTATTTAAGGACTCTGCTGCATTATTTAAGGACTCTGCTGCATTTTTTAAGGACTCTGCTGAAGCATTTGAGGACTCTGCTGCATTATTTAAGCACTTTGCTGCGGTATTTAAGGACTCTGTTGCATTATTTAAGGACTTTGTTGCATTATTTAAGGACTCTGCTGCATTAGTTAAGGACTTTGCTGCATTATTTAAGGACTCTGCTGCATTATTTACAGACGTTGTTGCATTATTTAAGAACTGTGCTGCTTTATTTAAGGACTTTGCATTATTTAAGGACTATGCTGCATTATTTAATGACTTTGCTGAAGCATTTGAGGACTCTGCTGCATTATTAGAGGACTCTGCTGCATTATTTAATGACTTTGTTGGATTTTTTAAGGACTCTGCTGCATTATTTAAGGAATTTGCTGCTATATTAAAGGACTCTGCTTCAGTATTTAAGGACTCTGCTGCGGTATTTAAGGACTCTGCTGCATTATTTAAGGACTCTGCTGCATTATTTAAGGACTTTGCTGCATTATTTAAGGACTCTGCTGCATTATTTAAGGACTTTGTTGCATTATTTAAGGACTCTAATGCATTATTTAAGGACTTTGCTGCAATATTTAAGGACTCTGCTTCAGTATTTAAGGACTCTGCTGCATTATTTAAGGACGTTGTTGCATTATTTTAGGACTCTGCTGCATTATTTAAGGACTTTACTGCATTATTTAAGGACTCTGCTGCATTATTTAAGGACTTTCTTGCATTATTTAAGGACTCTGCTGCATTATTTAAGGACTTTACTGCATTATTTAAGGACTCTGCTGCATTATTTAAGGACTTTCTTGCATTATTTAAGGACTCTGCTGCATTAGTTAAGGACTTTGCTGCATTATTTAAGGACTCTGCTGCATTATTTAACGACGTTGTTGCATTACTTAAGAACTGTGCTGCATTATTTAAGGACTTTGCTGCATTATTTAAGGACTATGCTGCATTATTTAATGACTTTGCTGAAGCATTTGAGGACTCTGCTGCATTATTAGAGGACTCTGCTGCATTATTTAAGGACTTGCTGCATTATTTAATGACTTGGTTGGATTTTTTTATGGACTCTGCTGCATTATTTAAGGAATTTGCTGCTATATTAAAGGACTCTGCTTCAGTATTTAAGGACTCTGCTGCGGTATTTAAGGACTCTGCTGCATTATTTAAGGACTCTGCTGCATTATTTAAGGACTTTGCTGCATTATTTAAGGAATCTGCTGCATTATTTAAGGACTTTGTTGCATTATCTAAGGACTCTGCTGCATTATTGAAGGACTTTGCTGCAATATTTAAGGACTCTGCTTCAGTATTTAAGGACTCTGCTGCATTATTTAAGGACTTTGTTGCATTATTTAAGGACTCTGCTGCATTAGATAAGGACTTTGCTGCATTATTTAAGGACTCTGCTGCATTATTTAAGGACTTTGCTGCAATATTTAAGGACTCTGCTTCAGTATTTAAGGACTCTGCTGCATTATTTAAGGACTTTGTTGCATTATTTAAGGACTCTGCTGCATTATTTAAGGACTTTGCTGCATTATTTAAGGACTCTGCTGCATTTTTTAAGGACTCTGCTGAAGAATTTGAGGACTCTGCTGCATTATTTAAGCACTTTGCTGCGGTATTTTAGGACTCTGTTGCATTATTTAAGGACTTTGTTGCATTATTTAAGGACTCTGCTGCATTAGTTAAGGACTTTGCTGCATTATTTAAGGACTCTGCTGCATTATTTACCGACGTTGTTGCATTATTTAAGAACTGTGCTGCTTTATTTAAGGACTTTGCATTATTTAAGGACTATGCTGCATTATTTAATGACTTTGCTGAAGGATTTGAGGACTCTGCTGCATTATTAGAGGACTCTGCTGCATTATTTAATGACTTTGTTGGATTTTTTAAGGACTCTGCTGCATTATTTAAGGAATTTGCTGCTATATTAAAGGACCCTGCTTCAGTATTTAAGGACTCTGCTGCGGTATTTAAGGACTCTGCTGCATTATTTAAGGACTCTGCTGCATTATTTAAGGACTTTGCTGCATTATTTAAGGACTCTGCTGCATTATTTAAGGACTTTGTTGCATTATTTAAGGACTCTAATGCATTATTTAAGGACTTTGCTGCAATATTTAAGGACTCTGCTTCAGTATTTAAGGACTCTGCTGCATTATTTAAGGACGTTGTTGCATTATTTAAGGACTCTGCTGCATTATTTAAGGACTTTACTGCATTATTTAAGGACTCTGCTGCATTATTTAAGGACTTTGCTGCATTATTTAAGGAATTTGTTGCATTATTTAAGGACTCTGCTGCATTATTTAAGGACTTTGCTGCAATATTTAAGGACTCTGCTTCAGTATTTAAGGACTCTGCTGCATTATTTAAGGACGTTGTTGCATTATTTAAGGACTCTGCTGCATTATTTAAGGACTTTACTGCATTATTTAAGGACTCTGCTGCATTATTTAAGGACTTTGTTGCATTATTTAAGGACTCTGCTGCATTAGTTAAGGACTTTGCTGCATTATTTAAGGACTCTGCTGCATTATTTAACGACGTTGTTGCATTATTTAAGAACTGTGCGGCATTATTTAAGGACTTTGCTGCATTATTTAAGGACTATGCTGCATTATTTAATGACTTTGCTGAAGCATTTGAGGACTCTGCTGCATTATTAGAGGACTCTGCTGCATTATTTAAGGACTTGCTGCATTATTTAATGACTTTGTTGGATTTTTTAAGGACTCTGCTGCATTATTTAAGGAATTTGCTGCTATATTAAAGGACTCTGCTTCAGTATTTAAGGACTCTGCTGCAGTATTTAAGGACTCTGCTGCATTATTTAAGGACTCTGCTGCATTATTTAAGGACTTTGCTGCATTATTTAAGGAATCTGCTGCATTATTTAAGGAC
The DNA here is from genome assembly GCF_046119375.1 of Phyllobates terribilis. Classification (NCBI taxonomy): domain Eukaryota; kingdom Metazoa; phylum Chordata; class Amphibia; order Anura; family Dendrobatidae; genus Phyllobates; species Phyllobates terribilis. Next base: position 4,592,385 of record NW_027362905.1, read on the forward strand.
TTTGTTGCATTATCTAAGGACTCTGCTGCATTATTGAAGGACTTTGCTGCAATATTTAAGGACTCTGCTTCAGTATTTAAGGACTCTGCTGCATTATTTAAGGACTTTGTTGCATTATTTAAGGACTCTGCTGCATTATTTAAGGACTTTGCTGCATTATTTATGGACTCTGCTGCATTATTTAAGGACTTTGCTGCAATATTTAAGGACTCTGCTTCAGTATTTAAGGACTCTGCTGCATTATTTAAGGACTTTGTTGCATTATTTAAGGACTCTGCTGCATTATTTAAGTACTTTGCTGCATTATTTAAGGACTCTGCTGCATTATTTAAGGACTCTGCTGAAGCATTTGAGGACTCTGCTGCATTATTTAAGCACTTTGCTGCGGTATTTAAGGACTCTGTTGCATTATTTAAGGACTTTGTTGCATTATTTAAGGACTCTGCTGCATTAGTTAAGGACTTTGCTGCATTATTTAAGGACTCTGCTGCATTATTTATTGACGTTGTTGCATTATTTAAGAACTGTGCTGCATTATTTAAGGACTTTGCTGCATTATTTAAGGACTATGCTGCATTATTTAATGACTTTGCTGAAGCATTTGAGGACTCTGCTGCATTATTAGAGGACTCTGCTGCATTATTTAATGACTTTGTTGGATTTTTTAAGGACTCTGCTGCATTATTTAAGGAATTTGCTGCTATATTAATGGACTCTGCTTCAGTATTTAAGGACTCTGCTGTGGTATTTAAGGACTCTGCTGCATTATTTAAGGACTCTGCTGCATTATTTAAGGACTTTTCTGCATTATTTAAGGACTCTGCTGCATTATTTAAGGACTTTGTTGCATTATTTAAGGACTCTAATGCATTATTTAAGGACTTTGCTGCAATATTTAAGGACTCTGCTGCATTAGTTAAGGACTTTGCTGCATTATTTAAGGACTCTGCTGCATTATTTAACGACTTTACTGCATTATTTAAGGACTCTGCTGCATTATTTAAGGACTTTGTTGCATTATTTAAGGACTCTGCTGCATTAGTTAAGGACTATGCTGCATTATTTAATGACTTTGCTGAAGCATTTGAGGACTCTGCTGCATTATTAGAGGACTCTGCTGCATTATTTAAGGACTTGCTGCATTATTTAATGACTTTGTTGGATTTTTTAAGGACTCTGCTGCGTTATTTAAGGAATTTGCTGCTATATTAAAGGACTCTGCTTCAGTATTTAAGGACTCTGCTGCGGTATTTAAGGACTCTGCTGCATTATTTAAGGACTCTGCTGCATTATTTAAGGACTTTGCTGCATTATTTAAGGAATCTGCTGCATTAATTAAGGACTTTGTTGCATTATCTAAGCACTCTGCTGCATTATTGAAGGACTTTGCTGCAATATTTAAGGACTCTGCTTCAGTATTTAAGGACTCTGCTGCATTATTTAAGGACTTTGTTGCATTATTTAAGGACTCTGCTGCATTATTTAAGGACTTTGTTGCATTATTTAAGGACTCTGCTGCATTATTTAAGGTCTTTGCTGCAATATTTAAGGACTCTGCTTCAGTATTTAAGGACTCTGCTGCAGTATTTAAGGACTCTGCTGCATTATTTAAGGACTCTGCTGCATTATTTAAGGACTTTGCTGCATTATTTAAGGAATCTGCTGCATTATTTAAGGACTTTGTTGCATTATCTAAGGACTCTGCTGCATTATTGAAGGACTTTGCAGCAATATTTAAGGACTCTGCTTCAGGATTTAAGGACTCTGCTGCGGTATTTAAGGACTCTGCTGCATTATTTAAGGACTCTGCTGCATTATTTAAGGACTTTGCTGCATTATTTAAGGAATCTGCTGCATTAATTAAGGACTTTGTTGCATTATCTAAGGACTCTGCTGCATTATTGAAGGACTTTGCTGCAATATTTAAGGACTCTGCTTCAGTATTTAAGGACTCTGCTGCATTATTTAAGGACTTTGTTGCATTATTTAAGGACTCTGCTGCATTATTTAAGGACTTTGTTGCATTATTTAAGGACTCTGCTGCATTATTTAAGGTCTTTGCTGCAATATTTAAGGACTCTGCTTCAGTATTTAAGGACTCTGCTGCAGTATTTAAGGACTCTGCTGCATTATTTAAGGACTCTGCTGCATTATTTAAGGACTTTGCTGCATTATTTAAGGAATCTGCTGCATTATTTAAGGACTTTGTTGCATTATCTAAGGACTCTGCTGCATTATTGAAGGACTTTGCAGCAATATTTAAGGACTCTGCTTCAGTATTTAAGGACTCTGCTGCATTATTTAAGGACTTTGTTGCATTATTTAAGGACTCTGCTGCATTATTTAAGGACTTTGTTGCATTATTTAAGGACTCTGCTGCATTATTTAAGGACTCTGCTGCATTTTTTAAGGACTCTGCTGAAGCATTTGAGGACTCTGCTGCATTATTTAAGCACTTTGCTGCGGTATTTAAGGACTCTGTTGCATTATTTAAGGACTTTGTTGCATTTTTTAAGGACTCTGCTGCATTAGTTAAGGACTTTGCTGCATTATTTAAGGACTCTGCTGCATTATTTACAGACGTTGTTGCATTATTTAAGAACTGTGCTGCTTTATTTAAGGACTTTGCATTATTTAAGGACTATGCTGCATTATTTAATGACTTTGCTGAAGCATTTGAGGACTCTGCTGCATTATTAGAGGACTCTGCTGCATTATTTAATGACTTTGTTGGATTTTTTAAGGACTCTGCTGCATTATTTAAGGAATTTGCTGCTATATTAAAGGACTCTGCTTCAGTATTTAAGGACTCTGCTGCGGTATTTAAGGACTCTGCTGCATTATTTAAGGACTCTGCTGCATTATTTAAGGACTTTGCTGCATTATTTAAGGACTCTGCTGCATTATTTAAGGACTTTGTTGCATTATTTAAGGACTCTAATGCATTATTTAAGGACTTTGCTGCAATATTTAAGGACTCTGCTTCAGTATTTAAGGACTCTGCTGCATTATTTAAGGACGTTGTTGCATTATTTTAGGACTCTGCTGCATTATTTAAGGACTTTACTGCATTATTTAAGGACTCTGCTGCATTATTTAAGGACTTTCTTGCATTATTTAAGGACTCTGCTGCATTAGTTAAGGAGTTTGCTGCATTATTTAAGGACTCTGCTGCATTATTTAACGACGTTGTTGCATTACTTAAGAACTGTGCTGCATTATTTAAGGACTTTGCTGCATTATTTAAGGACTATGCTGCATTATTTAATGACTTTGCTGAAGCATTTGAGGACTCTGCTGCATTATTAGAGGACTCTGCTGCATTATTTAAGGACTTGCTGCATTATTTAATGACTTTGTTGGATTTTTTTATGGACTCTGCTGCATTATTTAAGGAATTTGCTGCTATATTAAAGGACTCTGCTTCAGTATTTAAGGACCCTTCTGCGGTATTTAAGGACTCTGCTGCATTATTTAAGGACTCTGCTGCATTATTTAAGGACTTTGCTGCATTATTTAAGGAATCTGCTGCATTATTTAAGGACTTTGTTGCATTATCTAAGGACTCTGCTGCATTATTGAAGGACTTTGCTGCAATATTTAAGGACTCTGCTTCAGTATTTAAGGACTCTGCTGCATTATTTAAGGACTTTGTTGCATTATTTAAGGACTCTGCTGCATTAGATAAGGACTTTGCTGCATTATTTAAGGACTCTGCTGCATTATTTAAGGACTTTCCTGCAATATTTAAGGACTCTGCTTCAGTATTTAAGGACTCTGCTGCATTATTTAAGGACTTTGTTGCATTATTTAAGGACTCTGCTGCATTATTTAAGGACTTTGCTGCATTATTTAAGGACTCTGCTGCATTATTTAAGGACTCTGCTGAAGCATTTGAGGACTCTGCTGCATTATTTAAGCACTTTGCTGCGGTATTTAAGGACTCTGTTGCATTATTTAAGGACTCTGCTGCATTATTTAAGGACTTTGTTGCATTATTTAAGGACTCTGCTGCATTATTTAAGGACTTTGCTGCAATATTTAAGGACTCTGCTTCAGTATTTAAGGACTCTTCTGCATTATTTAAGGACTTTGCTGCATTATTTAAGGACTTTGTTGCATTATTTAAGTACTCTGCTGCATTATTTAAGGACTTTGTTGCATTATTTAAGGACTCTGCTGCATTATTTAAGGACTTTGTTGCATTATTTAATGACTCTGCTGCATTATTTAAGGACTTTGCAGCAATATTTAAGGACTCTGCTTCAGTATTTAAGGACTCTGCTGCATTATTTAAGGACTTTGTTGCATTATTTAAGGACTCTGCTGCATTATTTAAGGACTTTGCTGCATTATTTAAGGACAATGCTGCATTATTTAAGGACTCTGCTGAAGCATTTGAGGACTCTGCTGCATTATTTAAGCACTTTGCTGCGGTATTTAAGGACTCTGTTGCATTATTTAAGGACTTTGTTGCATTATTTAAGGACTCTGCTGCATTATTTAACGACGTTGTTGCATTATTTAAGAACTGTTCTGCATTATTTAAGGACTTTGCTGCATTATTTAAGGAATATGCTGCATTATTTAATGAATTTGCTGAAGCATTTGAGGACTCTGCTGCATTATTAGAGGACTCTGCTGCATTATTTAAGGACTTGCTGCATTATTTAATGACTTTGTTGGATTTTTTAAGGACTCTGCTGCATTATTTAAGGACATTGTTGCATTATTTAATGACTCTGCTGCATTATTTAAGGACTTTGCAGCAATATTTAAGGACTCTGCTTCAGTATTTAAGGACTCTGCTGCATTATTTAAGGACTTTGTTGCATTATTTAAGGACTCTGCTGCATTATTTAAGGACTTTGCTGCATTATTTAAGGACACTGCTGCATTATTTAAGGACTCTGCTGAAGCATTTGAGGACTCTGCTGCATTATTTAAGCACTTTGCGGCGGTATTTAAGGACTCTGTTGCATTATTTAAGGACTTTGTTGCATTATTTTACGGACTCTGCTGCATTAGTTAAGGAGTTTGCTGCATTATTTAAGGACTCTGCTGCATTATTTAACGACGTTGTTGCATTATTTAAGAACTGTGCTGCATTATTTAAGGACTTTGCTGCATTATTTAAGGACTATGCTGCATTATTTAATGACTTTGCTGAAGCATTTGAGGACTCTGCTGCATTATTAGAGGACTCTGCTGCATTATTTAAGGACTTGCTGCATTATTTAATGACTTTGTTGGATTTCTTAAGGACTCTGCTGCATTATTTAAGGAATTTGCTGCTATATTAAAGGACTCTGCTTCAGTATTTAAGGACTCTGCTGCGGTATTTAAGGACCCTGCTGCATTATTTTAGGACTCTGCTGCATTATTTAAGGACTTTGCTGCATTATTTAAGGAATCTGCTGCATTATTTAAGGACTTTGTTGCATTATCTAAGGACTCTGCTGCATTATTGAAGGACTTTGCTGCATTATTTAAGGACTCTGCTGCATTATTTAAGGACTTTGCTGCAATATTTAAGGACTCTGCTTCAGTATTTAAGGACTCTGCTTAAGCATTTGAGGACTCTGCTGCATTATTTAATGACTTTGCTGAAGCATTTGAGGACTCTGCTGCATTATTAGAGGACTCTGCTGCATTATTTAATGACTTTGTTGGATTTTTTAAGGACTCTGCTGCATTATTTAAGGAATTTGCTGCTATATTAAAGGACTCTGCTTCAGTATTTAAGGACTCTGCTGCGGTATTTAAGGACTCTGCTGCATTATATAAGGACTCTGCTGCATTATTTAAGGACTTTGCTGCATTATTTAAGGAATTTGTTGCATTATTTAAGGACTCTGCTGCATTATTTAAGGACTTTGCTGCAATATTTAAGGACTCTGCTTCAGTATTTAAGGACTCTGCTGCATTATTTAAGGACGTTGTTGCATTATTTAAGGACTCTGCTGCATTATTTAAGGACTTTACTGCATTATTTAAGGACTCTGCTGCATTATTTAAGGACTTTGTTGCATTATTTAAGGACTCTGCTGCATTAGTTAAGGACTTTGCTGCATTATTTAAGGACTCTGCTGCATTATTTAACGACGTTGTTGCATTATTTAAGAACTGTGCTGCATTATTTAAGGACTTTGCTCCATTATTTAAGGACTATGCTGCATTATTTAATGACTTTGCTGAAGCATTTGAGGACTCTGCTGCATTATTAGAGGACTCTGCTGCATTATTTAAGGACTTGCTGCATTATTTAATGACTTTGTTGGATTTTTTAAGGACTCTGCTGCATTATTTAAGGAATTTGCTGCTATATTAAAGGACTCTGCTTCAGTATTTAAGGACTCTGCTGCGGTATTTAAGGACTCTGCTGCATTATTTAAGGACTCTGCTGCATTATTTAAGGACTTTGCTGCATTATTTAAGGAATCTGCTGCATTATTTAAGGACTTTGTTGCATTATCTAAGGACTCTGCTGCATTATTGAAGGACTTTGCTGCAATATTTAAGGACTCTGCTTCAGTATTTAAGGACTCTGCTTCAGTATTTAAGGACTCTGCTGCATTATTTAAGGACTTTGTTGCATTATTTAAGGACTCTGCTACATTATTTAAGGACTTTGCTGCATTATTTAAGGACTCTGCTGCATTATTTAAGGACTCTGCTGAAGCATTTGAGGACTCTGCTGCATTATATAATCACTTTGCTGCGGTATTTAAGGACTCTGTTGCATTATTTAAGGACTTTGTTGCATTAAGGACTCTGCTGCATTAGTTAAGGACTTTGCTGCATTATTTAAGGACTCTGCTGCATTATTTAACGACGTTGTTGCATTATTTAAGAACTGTGCTGCATTATTTAAGGACTTTGCTGCATTATTTAAGGACTATGCTGCATTATTTAATGACTTTGCTGAAGCATTTGAGGACTCTGCTGCATTATTAGAGGACTCTGCTGCATTATTTAATGACTTTGTTGGATTTTTTAAGGACTCTACTGCATTATTTAAGGAATTTGCTGCTATATTAAAGGACTCTGCTTCAGTATTTAAGGACTCTGCTGCGGTATTTAAGGACTCTGCTGCATTATTTAAGGACTCTGCTGCATTATTTAAGGACTTTGCTGCATTATTTAAGGACTCTGCTGCATTATTTAAGGACTTTGTTGCATTATTTAAGGACTCTAATGCATTATTTAAGGACTTTGCTGCAATATTTAAGAACTCTGCTGCATTAGTTAAGGACTTTGCTGCATTATTTAAGGACTCTGCTGCATTATTTAACGACTTTACTGCATTATTTAAGGACTCTGCTACATTATTTAAGGACTTTGTTGCATTATTTAAGGACTCTGCTGCATTAGTTAAGGACTATGCTGCATTATTTAATGACTTTGCTGAAGCATTTGAGGACTCTGCTGCATTATTAGAGGACTCTGCTGCATTATTTAAGGACTTGCTGCATTATTTAATGACTTTGTTGGATTTTTTAAGGACTCTGCTGCGTTATTTAAGGAATTTACTGCTATATTAAAGGACTCTGCTTCAGTATTTAAGGACTCTGCTGTGTTATTTAAGGACTTTGCTGCAATATTTAAGGACTCTGCTTCAGTATTTAAGGACTCTGCTGCATTATTTAAGGACTTTGTTGCATTATTTAAGGACTCTGCTGCATTATTTAAGGACTTTGTTGCATTATTTAAGGACTCTGCTGCATTATTTAAGGACTTTGCTGCAATATTTAAGGACTCTGCTTCAGTATTTAAGGACTCTGCTGCATTATTTAAGGACTTTGTTGCATTATTTAAGGACTCTGCTGCATTATTTAAGGACTTTGCTGCATTATTTAAGGACTCTGCTGCATTTTTTAAAGACTCTGCTGAAGCATTTGAGGACTCTGCTGCATTATTTAAGCACTTTGCTGCGGTATTTAAGGACTCTGCTGCATTAGTTAAGGACTTTGCTGCATTATTTAAGGACTCTGCTGCATTATTTACCGACGTTGTTGCATTATTTAAGAACTGTGCTGCTTTATTTAAGGACTTTGCATTATTTAAGGACTATGCTGCATTATTTAATGACTTTGCTGAAGCATTTGAGGACTCTGCTGCATTATTAGAGGACTCTGCTGCATTATTTAAGGAATTTGCTGCTATATTAAAGGACTCTGCTTCAGTATTTAAGGACTCTGCTGCGGTATTTAAGGACTCTGCTGCATTATTTAAGGACTCTGCTGCATTATTTAAGGACTTTGCTGCATTATTTAAGGACTCTGCTGCATTATTTAAGGACTTTGTTGCATTATTTAAGGACTCTAATGCATTATTTAAGGACTTTGCTGCAATATTTAAGGACTCTGCTTCAGTATTTAAGGACTCTGCTGCATTATTTAAGGACGTTGTTGCATTATTTAAGGACTCTGCTGCATTATTTAAGGACTTTACTGCATTATTTAAGGACTCTGCTGCATTATTTAAGGACTTTCTTGCATTATTTAAGGACTCTGCTGCATTAGTTAAGGACTTTGCTGCATTATTTAAGGACTCTGCTGCATTATTTAACGACGTTGTTGCATTATTTAAGAACTGTTCTGCATTATTTAAGGACTTTGCTGCATTATTTAAGGAATATGCTGCATTATTTAATGAATTTGCTGAAGCATTTGAGGACTCTGCTGCATTATTAGAGGACTCTGCTGCATTATTTAAGGACTTGCTGCATTATTTAATGACTTTGTTGGATTTTTTAAGGACTCTGCTGCATTATTTAAGGACATTGTTGCATTATTTAATGACTCTGCTGCATTATTTAAGGACTTTGCAGCAATATTTAAGGACTCTGCTTCAGTATTTAAGGACTCTGCTGCATTATTTAAGGACTTTGTTGCATTATTTAAGGACTCTGCTGCATTATTTAAGGACTTTGCTGCATTATTTAAGGACACTGCTGCATTATTTAAGGACTCTGCTGAAGCATTTGAGGACTCTGCTGCATTATTTAAGCACTTTGCGGCGGTATTTAAGGACTCTGTTGCATTATTTAAGGACTTTGTTGCATTATTTAAGGACTCTGCTGCATTAGTTAAGGAGTTTGCTGCATTATTTAAGGACTCTGCTGCATTATTTAACGACGTTGTTGCATTATTTAAGAACTGTGCTGCATTATTTAAGGACTTTGCTGCATTATTTAAGGACTATGCTGCATTATTTAATGACTTTGCTGAAGCATTTGAGGACTCTGCTGCATTATTAGAGGACTCTGCTGCATTATTTAAGGACTTGCTGCATTATTTAATGACTTTGTTGGATTTCTTAAGGACTCTGCTGCATTATTTAAGGAATTTGCTGCTATATTAAAGGACTCTGCTTCAGTATTTAAGGACTCTGCTGCGGTATTTAAGGACCCTGCTGCATTATTTTAGGACTCTGCTGCATTATTTAAGGACTTTGCTGCATTATTTAAGGAATTTGTTGCATTATTTAAGGACTCTGCTGCATTATTTAAGGACTTTGCTGCAATATTTAAGGACTCTGCTTCAGTATTTAAGGACTCTGCTGCATTATTTAAGGACGTTGTTGCATTATTTAAGGACTCTGCTGCATTATTTAAGGACTTTACTGCATTATTTAAGGACTCTGCTGCATTATTTAAGGACTTTGTTGCATTATTTAAGGACTCTGCTGCATTAGTTAAGGACTTTGCTGCATTATTTAAGGACTCTGCTGCATTATTTAACGACGTTGTTGCATTATTTAAGAACTGTGCGGCATTATTTAAGGACTTTGCTGCATTATTTAAGGACTATGCTGCATTATTTAATGACTTTGCTGAAGCATTTGAGGACTGTGCTGCATTATTAGAGGACTCTGCTGCATTATTTAAGGACTTGCTGCATTATTTAATGACTTTGTTGGATTTTTTAAGGACTCTGCTGCATTATTTAAGGAATTTGCTGCTATAGTAAAGGACTCTGCTTCAGTATTTAAGGACTCTGCTGCGGTGTTTAAGGACTCTGCTGCATTATTTAAGGACTCTGCTGCATTATTTAAGGACTTTGCTGCATTATTTAAGGAATCTGCTGCATTATTTAAGGACTTTGTTGCATTATCTAAGGACTCTGCTGCATTATTGAAGGACTTTGCTGCAATATTTAAGGACTCTGCTTCAGTATTTAAGGACTCTGCTGCATTATTTAAGGACTTTGTTGCATTATTTAAGGACTCTGCTGCATTATTTAAGGACTTTGCTGCATTATTTAAGGACTTTGTTGCATTATCTAAGGACTCTGCTGCATTATTGAAGGACTTTGCAGCAATATTTAAGGACTCTGCTTCAGTATTTAAGGACTCTGCTGCATTATTTAAGGACTTTGTTGCATTATTTAAGGACTCTGCTGCATTATTTAAGGACTTTGTTGCATTATTTAAGGACTCTGCTGCATTATTTAAGGACTTTGCTGCAATATTTAAGGACTTTGCTTCAGTATTTAAGGACTCTGCTGCATTATTTAAGGACTTTGTTGCATTATTTAAGGACTCTGCTGCATTATTTAAGGACTCTGCTGCATTTTTTAAGGACTCTGCTGAAGCATTTGAGGACTCTGCTGCATTATTTAAGCACTTTGCTGCGGTATTTAAGGACTCTGTTGCATTATTTAAGGACTTTGTTGCATTATTTAAGGACTCTGCTGCATTAGTTAAGGACTTTGCTGCATTATTTAAGGACTCTGCTGCATTATTTACAGACGTTGTTGCATTATTTAAGAACTGTGCTGCTTTATTTAAGGACTTTGCATTATTTAAGGACTATGCTGCATTATTTAATGACTTTGCTGAAGCATTTGAGGACTCTGCTGCATTATTAGAGGACTCTGCTGCATTATTTAATGACTTTGTTGGATTTTTTAAGGACTCTGCTGCATTATTTAAGGAATTTGCTGCTATATTAAAGGACTCTGCTTCAGTATTTAAGGACTCTGCTGCGGTATTTAAGGACTCTGCTGCATTATTTAAGGACTCTGCTGCATTATTTAAGGACTTTGCTGCATTATTTAAGGACTCTGCTGCATTATTTAAGGACTTTGTTGCATTATTTAAGGACTCTAATGCATTATTTAAGGACTTTGCTGCAATATTTAAGGACTCTGCTTCAGTATTTAAGGACTCTGCTGCATTATTTAAGGACGTTGTTGCATTATTTTAGGACTCTGCTGCATTATTTAAGGACTTTACTGCATTATTTAAGGACTCTGCTGCATTATTTAAGGACTTTCTTGCATTATTTAAGGACTCTGCTGCATTATTTAAGGACTTTACTGCATTATTTAAGGACTCTGCTGCATTATTTAAGGACTTTCTTGCATTTTTTAAGGACTCTGCTGCATTAGTTAAGGACTTTGCTGCATTATTTAAGGACTCTGCTGCATTATTTAACGACGTTGTTGCATTACTTAAGAACTGTGCTGCATTATTTAAGGACTTTGCTGCATTATTTAAGGACTATGCTGCATTATTTAATGACTTTGCTGAAGCATTTGAGGACTCTGCTGCATTATTAGAGGACTCTGCTGCATTATTTAAGGACTTGCTGCATTATTTAATGACTTTGTTGGATTTTTTTATGGACTCTGCTGCATTATTTAAGGAATTTGCTGCTATATTAAAGGACTCTGCTTCAGTATTTAAGGACTCTGCTGCGGTATTTAAGGACTCTGCTGCATTATTTAAGGACTCTGCTGCATTATTTAAGGACTTTGCTGCATTATTTAAGGAATCTGCTGCATTATTTAAGGACTTTGTTGCATTATCTAAGGACTCTGCTGCATTATTGAAGGACTTTGCTGCAATATTTAAGGACTCTGCTTCAGTATTTAAGGACTCTGCTGCATTATTTAAGGACTTTGTTGCATTATTTAAGGACTCTGCTGCATTAGATAAGGACTTTGCTGCATTATTTAAGGACTCTGCTGCATTATTTAAGGACTTTGCTGCAATATTTAAGGACTCTGCTTCAGTATTTAAGGACTCTGCTGCATTATTTAAGGACTTTGTTGCATTATTTAAGGACTCTGCTGCATTATTTAAGGACTTTGCTGCATTATTTAAGGACTCTGCTGCATTTTTTAAGGACTCTGCTGAAGAATTTGAGGACTCTGCTGCATTATTTAAGCACTTTGCTGCGGTATTTTAGGACTCTGTTGCATTATTTAAGGACTTTGTTGCATTATTTAAGGACTCTGCTGCATTAGTTAAGGACTTTGCTGCATTATTTAAGGACTCTGCTGCATTATTTACCGACGTTGTTGCATTATTTAAGAACTGTGCTGCTTTATTTAAGGACTTTGCATTATTTAAGGACTATGCTGCATTATTTAATGACTTTGCTGAAGGATTTGAGGACTCTGCTGCATTATTAGAGGACTCTGCTGCATTATTTAATGACTTTGTTGGATTTTTTAAGGACTCTGCTGCATTATTTAAGGAATTTGCTGCTATATTAAAGGACCCTGCTTCAGTATTTAAGGACTCTGCTGCGGTATTTAAGGACTCTGCTGCATTATTTAAGGACTCTGCTGCATTATTTAAGGACTTTGCTGCATTATTTAAGGACTCTGCTGCATTATTTAAGGACTTTGTTGCATTATTTAAGGACTCTAATGCATTATTTAAGGACTTTGCTGCAATATTTAAGGACTCTGCTTCAGTATTTAAGGACTCTGCTGCATTATTTAAGGACGTTGTTGCATTATTTAAGGACTCTGCTGCATTATTTAAGGACTTTACTGCATTATTTAAGGACTCTGCTGCATTATTTAAGGACTTTGCTGCATTATTTAAGGAATTTGTTGCATTATTTAAGGACTCTGCTGCATTATTTAAGGACTTTGCTGCAATATTTAAGGACTCTGCTTCAGTATTTAAGGACTCTGCTGCATTATTTAAGGACGTTGTTGCATTATTTAAGGACTCTGCTGCATTATTTAAGGACTTTACTGCATTATTTAAGGACTCTGCTGCATTATTTAAGGACTTTGTTGCATTATTTAAGGACTCTGCTGCATTAGTTAAGGACTTTGCTGCATTATTTAAGGACTCTGCTGCATTATTTAACGACGTTGTTGCATTATTTAAGAACTGTGCGGCATTATTTAAGGACTTTGCTGCATTATTTAAGGACTATGCTGCATTATTTAATGACTTTGCTGAAGCATTTGAGGACTCTGCTGCATTATTAGAGGACTCTGCTGCATTATTTAAGGACTTGCTGCATTATTTAATGACTTTGTTGGATTTTTTAAGGACTCTGCTGCATTATTTAAGGAATTTGCTGCTATATTAAAGGACTCTGCTTCAGTATTTAAGGACTCTGCTGCAGTATTTAAGGACTCTGCTGCATTATTTAAGGACTCTGCTGCATTATTTAAGGACTTTGCTGCATTATTTAAGGAATCTGCTGCATTATTTAAGGACTTTGTTGCATTATCTAAGGACTCTGCTGCATTATTGAAGGACTTTGCTGCAATATTTAAGGACTCTGCTTCAGTATTTAAGGACTCTGCTGCATTATTTAAGGACTTTGTTGCATTATTTAAGGACTCTGCTGCATTATTTAAGGACTTTGCTGCATTATTTATGGACTCTGCTGCATTATTTAAGGACTTTGCTGCAATATTTAAGGACTCTGCTTCAGTATTTAAGGACTCTGCTGCATTATTTAAGGACTTTGTTGCATTATTTAAGGACTCTGCTGCATTATTTAAGTACTTTGCTGCATTATTTAAGGACTCTGCTGCATTATTTAAGGACTCTGCTGAAGCATTTGAGGACTCTGCTGCATTATTTAAGCACTTTGCTGCGGTATTTAAGGACTCTGTTGCATTATTTAAGGACTTTGTTGCATTATTTAAGGACTCTGCTGCATTAGTTAAGGACTTTGCTGCATTATTTAAGGACTCTGCTGCATTATTTATTGACGTTGTTGCATTATTTAAGAACTGTGCTGCATTATTTAAGGACTTTGCTGCATTATTTAAGGACTATGCTGCATTATTTAATGACTTTGCTGAAGCATTTGAGGACTCTGCTGCATTATTAGAGGACTCTGCTGCATTATTTAATGACTTTGTTGGATTTTTTAAGGACTCTGCTGCATTATTTAAGGAATTTGCTGCTATATTAATGGACTCTGCTTCAGTATTTAAGGACTCTGCTGTGGTATTTAAGGACTCTGCTGCATTATTTAAGGACTCTGCTGCATTATTTAAGGACTTTTCTGCATTATTTAAGGACTCTGCTGCATTATTTAAGGACTTTGTTGCATTATTTAAGGACTCTAATGCATTATTTAAGGACTTTGCTGCAATATTTAAGGACTCTGCTGCATTAGTTAAGGACTTTGCTGCATTATTTAAGGACTCTGCTGCATTATTTAACGACTTTACTGCATTATTTAAGGACTCTGCTGCATTATTTAAGGACTTTGTTGCATTATTTAAGGACTCTGCTGCATTAGTTAAGGACTATGCTGCATTATTTAATGACTTTGCTGAAGCATTTGAGGACTCTGCTGCATTATTAGAGGACTCTGCTGCATTATTTAAGGACTTGCTGCATTATTTAATGACTTTGTTGGAGTTTTTAAGGACTCTGCTGCGTTATTTAAGGAATTTGCTGCTATATTAAAGGACTCTGCTTCAGTATTTAAGGACTCTGCTGCGGTATTTAAGGACTCTGCTGCATTATTTAAGGACTCTGCTGCATTATTTAAGGACTTTGCTGCATTATTTAAGGAATCTGCTGCATTAATTAAGGACTTTGTTGCATTATCTAAGGACTCTGCTGCATTATTGAAGGACTTTGCTGCAATATTTAAGGACTCTGCTTCAGTATTTAAGGACTCTGCTGCATTATTTAAGAACTTTGTTGCATTATTTAAGGACTCTGCTGCATTATTTAAGGACTTTGTTGCATTATTTAAGGACTCTGCTGCATTATTTAAGGTCTTTGCTGCAATATTTAAGGACTCTGCTTCAGTATTTAAGGACTCTGCTGCAGTATTTAAGGACTCTGCTGCATTATTTAAGGACTCTGCTGCATTATTTAAGGACTTTGCTGCATTATTTAAGGAATCTGCTGCATTATTTAAGGACTTTGTTGCATTATCTAAGGACTCTGCTGCATTATTGAAGGACTTTGCAGCAATATTTAAGGACTCTGCTTCAGGATTTAAGGACTCTGCTGCGGTATTTAAGGACTCTGCTGCATTATTTAAGGACTCTGCTGCATTATTTAAGGACTTTGCTGCATTATTTAAGGAATCTGCTGCATTAATTAAGGACTTTGTTGCATTATCTAAGGACTCTGCTGCATTATTGAAGGACTTTGCTGCAATATTTAAGGACTCTGCTTCAGTATTTAAGGACTCTGCTGCATTATTTAAGGACTTTGTTGCATTATTTAAGGACTCTGCTGCATTATTTAAGGACTTTGTTGCATTATTTAAGGACTCTGCTGCATTATTTAAGGTCTTTGCTGCAATATTTAAGGACTCTGCTTCAGTATTTAAGGACTCTGCTGCAGTATTTAAGGACTCTGCTGCATTATTTAAGGACTCTGCTGCATTATTTAAGGACTTTGCTGCATTATTTAAGGAATCTGCTGCATTATTTAAGGACTTTGTTGCATTATCTAAGGACTCTGCTGCATTATTGAAGGACTTTGCAGCAATATTTAAGGACTCTGCTTCAGTATTTAAGGACTCTGCTGCATTATTTAAGGACTTTGTTGCATTATTTAAGGACTCTGCTGCATTATTTAAGGACTTTGTTGCATTATTTAAGGACTCTGCTGCATTATTTAAGGACTCTGCTGCATTTTTTAAGGACTCTGCTGAAGCATTTGAGGACTCTGCTGCATTATTTAAGCACTTTGCTGCGGTATTTAAGGACTCTGTTGCATTATTTAAGGACTTTGTTGCATTTTTTAAGGACTCTGCTGCATTAGTTAAGGACTTTGCTGCATTATTTAATGACTTTGCTGAAGCATTTGAGGACTCTGCTGCATTATTAGAGGACTCTGCTGCATTATTTAAGGACTTGCTGCATTATTTAATGACTTTGTTGGATTTTTTAAGGACTCTGCTGCATTATTTAAGGAATTTGCTGCTATATTAAAGGACTCTGCTTCAGTATTTAAGGACTCTGCTGCAGTATTTAAGGACTCTGCTGCATTATTTAAGGACTCTGCTGCATTATTTAAGGACTTTGCTGCATTATTTAAGGAATCTGCTGCATTATTTAAGGACTTTGTTGCATTATCTAAGGACTCTGCTGCATTATTGAAGGACTTTGCTGCAATATTTAAGGACTCTGCTTCAGTATTTAAGGACTCTGCTGCATTATTTAAGGACTTTGTTGCATTATTTAAGGACTCTGCTGCATTATTTAAGGACTTTGCTGCATTATTTATGGACTCTGCTGCATTATTTAAGGACTTTGCTGCAATATTTAAGGACTCTGCTTCAGTATTTAAGGACTCTGCTGCATTATTTAAGGACTTTGTTGCATTATTTAAGGACTCTGCTGCATTATTTAAGTACTTTGCTGCATTATTTAAGGACTCTGCTGCATTATTTAAGGACTCTGCTGAAGCATTTGAGGACTCTGCTGCATTATTTAAGCACTTTGCTGCGGTATTTAAGGACTCTGCTGCATTAGTTAAGGACTTTGCTGCATTATTTAAGGACTCTGCTGCATTATTTATTGACGTTGTTGCATTATTTAAGAACTGTGCTGCATTATTTAAGGACTTTGCTGCATTATTTAAGGACTATGCTGCATTATTTAATGACTTTGCTGAAGCATTTGAGGACTCTGCTGCATTATTAGAGGACTCTGCTGCATTATTTAATGACTTTGTTGGATTTTTTAAGGACTCTGCTGCATTATTTAAGGAATTTGCTGCTATATTAATGGACTCTGCTTCAGTATTTAAGGACTCTGCTGTGGTATTTAAGGACTCTGCTGCATTATTTAAGGACTCTGCTGCATTATTTAAGGACTTTTCTGCATTATTTAAGGACTCTGCTGCATTATTTAAGGACTTTGTTGCATTATTTAAGGACTCTTATGCATTATTTAAGGACTTTGCTGCAATATTTAAGGACTCTGCTGCATTAGTTAAGGACTTTGCTGCATTATTTAAGGACTCTGCTGCATTATTTAACGACTTTACTGCATTATTTAAGGACTCTGCTGCATTATTTAAGGACTTTGTTGCATTATTTAAGGACTCTGCTGCATTAGTTAAGGACTATGCTGCATTATTTAATGACTTTGCTGAAGCATTTGAGGACTCTGCTGCATTATTAGAGGACTCTGCTGCATTATTTAAGGACTTGCTGCATTATTTAATGACTTTGTTGGATTTTTTAAGGACTCTGCTGCGTTATTTAAGGAATTTGCTGCTATATTAAAGGACTCTGCTTCAGTATTTAAGGACTCTGCTGCGGTATTTAAGGACTCTGCTGCATTATTTAAGGACTCTGCTGCATTATTTAAGGACTTTGCTGCATTATTTAAGGAATCCGCTGCATTAATTAAGGACTTTGTTGCATTATCTAAGGACTCTGCTGCATTATTGAAGGACTTTGCTGCAATATTTAAGGACTCTGCTTCAGTATTTAAGGACTCTGCTGCATTATTTAAGAACTTTGTTGCATTATTTAAGGACTCTGCTGCATTATTTAAGGACTTTGTTGCATTATTTAAGGACTCTGCTGCATTATTTAAGGTCTTTGCTGCAATATTTAAGGACTCTGCTTCAGTATTTAAGGACTCTGCTGCAGTATTTAAGGACTCTGCTGCATTATTTAAGGACTCTGCTGCATTATTTAAGGACTTTGCTGCATTATTTAAGGAATCTGCTGCATTATTTAAGGACTTTGTTGCATTATCTAAGGACTCTGCTGCATTATTGAAGGACTTTGCAGCAATATTTAAGGACTCTGCTTCAGGATTTAAGGACTCTGCTGCGGTATTTAAGGACTCTGCTGCATTATTTAAGGACTCTGCTGCATTATTTAAGGACTTTGCTGCATTATTTAAGGAATCTGCTGCATTAATTAAGGACTTTGTTGCATTATCTAAGGACTCTGCTGCATTATTGAAGGACTTTGCTGCAATATTTAAGGACTCTGCTTCAGTATTTAAGGACTCTGCTGCATTATTTAAGGACTTTGTTGCATTATTTAAGGACTCTGCTGCATTATTTAAGGACTTTGTTGCATTATTTAAGGACTCTGCTGCATTATTTAAGGTCTTTGCTGCAATATTTAAGGACTCTGCTTCAGTATTTAAGGACTCTGCTGCAGTATTTAAGGACTCTGCTGCATTATTTAAGGACTCTGCTGCATTATTTAAGGACTTTGCTGCATTATTTAAGGAATCTGCTGCATTATTTAAGGACTTTGTTGCATTATCTAAGGACTCTGCTGCATTATTGAAGGACTTTGCAGCAATATTTAAGGACTCTGCTTCAGTATTTAAGGACTCTGCTGCATTATTTAAGGACTTTGTTGCATTATTTAAGGACTCTGCTGCATTATTTAAGGACTTTGTTGCATTATTTAAGGACTCTGCTGCATTATTTAAGGACTCTGCTGCATTTTTTAAGGACTCTGCTGAAGCATTTGAGGACTCTGCTGCATTATTTAAGCACTTTGCTGCGGTATTTAAGGACTCTGTTGCATTATTTAAGGACTTTGTTGCATTTTTTAAGGACTCTGCTGCATTAGTTAAGGACTTTGCTGCATTATTTAAGGACTCTGCTGCATTATTTACAGACGTTGTTGCATTATTTAAGAACTGTGCTGCTTTATTTAAGGACTTTGCATTATTTAAGGACTATGCTGCATTATTTAATGACTTTGCTGAAGCATTTGAGGACTCTGCTGCATTATTAGAGGACTCTGCTGCATTATTTAATGACTTTGTTGGATTTTTTAAGGACTCTGCTGCATTATTTAAGGAATTTGCTGCTATATTAAAGGACTCTGCTTCAGTATTTAAGGACTCTGCTGCGGTATTTAAGGACTCTGCTGCATTATTTAAGGACTCTGCTGCATTATTTAAGGACTTTGCTGCATTATTTAAGGACTCTGCTGCATTATTTAAGGACTTTGTTGCATTATTTAAGGACTCTAATGCATTATTTAAGGACTTTGCTGCAATATTTAAGGACTCTGCTTCAGTATTTAAGGACTCTGCTGCATTATTTAAGGACGTTGTTGCATTATTTTAGGACTCTGCTGCATTATTTAAGGACTTTACTGCATTATTTAAGGACTCTGCTGCATTATTTAAGGACTTTCTTGCATTATTTAAGGACTCTGCTGCATTAGTTAAGGACTTTGCTGCATTATTTAAGGACTCTGCTGCATTATTTAACGACGTTGTTGCATTACTTAAGAACTGTGCTGCATTATTTAAGGACTTTGCTGCATTATTTAAGGACTATGCTGCATTATTTAATGACTTTGCTGAAGCATTTGAGGACTCTGCTGCATTATTAGAGGACTCTGCTGCATTATTTAAGGACTTGCTGCATTATTTAATGACTTTGTTGGATTTTTTTATGGACTCTGCTGCATTATTTAAGGAATTTGCTGCTATATTAAAGGACTCTGCTTCAGTATTTAAGGACTCTTCTGCGGTATTTAAGGACTCTGCTGCATTATTTAAGGACTCTGCTGCATTATTTAAGGACTTTGCTGCATTATTTAAGGAATCTGCTGCATTATTTAAGGACTTTGTTGCATTATCTAAGGACTCTGCTGCATTATTGAAGGACTTTGCTGCAATATTTAAGGACTCTGCTTCAGTATTTAAGGACTCTGCTGCATTATTTAAGGACTCTGCTGCATTATTTAAGGACTCTGCTGCATTAGATAAGGACTTTGCTGCATTATTTAAGGACTCTGCTGCATTATTTAAGGACTTTCCTGCTATATTTAAGGACTCTGCTTCAGTATTTAAGGACTCTGCTGCATTATTTAAGGACTTTGTTGCATTATTTAAGGACTCTGCTGCATTATTTAAGGACTTTGCTGCATTATTTAAGGACTCTGCTGCATTATTTAAGGACTCTGCTGAAGCATTTGAGGACTCTGCTGCATTATTTAAGCACTTTGCTGCGGTATTTAAGGACTCTGTTGCATTATTTAAGGACTCTGCTGCATTATTTAAGGACTTTGTTGCATTATTTAAGGACTCTGCTGCATTATTTAAGGACTTTGCTGCAATATTTAAGGACTCTGCTTCAGTATTTAAGGACTCTTCTGCATTATTTAAGGACTTTGCTGCATTATTTAAGGACTTTGTTGCATTATTTAAGTACTCTGCTGCATTATTTAAGGACTTTGTTGCATTATTTAAGGACTCTGCTGCATTATTTAAGGACTTTGTTGCATTATTTAATGACTCTGCTGCATTATTTAAGGACTTTGCAGCAATATTTAAGGACTCTGCTTCAGTATTTAAGGACTCTGCTGCATTATTTAAGGACTTTGTTGCATTATTTAAGGACTCTGCTGCATTATTTAAGGACTTTGCTGCATTATTTAAGGACAATGCTGCATTATTTAAGGACTCTGCTGAAGCATTTGAGGACTCTGCTGCATTATTTAAGCACTTTGCTGCGGTATTTAAGGACTCTGTTGCATTATTTAAGGACTTTGTTGCATTATTTAAGGACTCTGCTGCATTAGTTAAGGACTTTGCTGCATTATTTAAGGACTCTGCTGCATTATTTAACGACGTTGTTGCATTATTTAAGAACTGTTCTGCATTATTTAAGGACTTTGCTGCATTATTTAAGGAATATGCTGCATTATTTAATGAATTTGCTGAAGCATTTGAGGACTCTGCTGCATTATTAGAGGACTCTGCTGCATTATTTAAGGACTTGCTGCATTATTTAATGACTTTGTTGGATTTTTTAAGGACTCTGCTGCATTATTTAAGGACATTGTTGCATTATTTAATGACTCTGCTGCATTATTTAAGGACTTTGCAGCAATATTTAAGGACTCTGCTTCAGTATTTAAGGACTCTGCTGCATTATTTAAGGACTTTGTTGCATTATTTAAGGACTCTGCTGCATTATTTAAGGACTTTGCTGCATTATTTAAGGACACTGCTGCATTATTTAAGGACTCTGCTGAAGCATTTGAGGACTCTGCTGCATTATTTAAGCACTTTGCGGCGGTATTTAAGGACTCTGTTGCATTATTTAAGGACTTTGTTGCATTATTTTACGGACTCTGCTGCATTAGTTAAGGAGTTTGCTGCATTATTTAAGGACTCTGCTGCATTATTTAACGACGTTGTTGCATTATTTAAGAACTGTGCTGCATTATTTAAGGACTTTGCTGCATTATTTAAGGACTATGCTGCATTATTTAATGACTTTGCTGAAGCATTTGAGGACTCTGCTGCATTATTAGAGGACTCTGCTGCATTATTTAAGGACTTGCTGCATTATTTAATGACTTTGTTGGATTTCTTAAGGACTCTGCTGCATTATTTAAGGAATTTGCTGCTATATTAAAGGACTCTGCTTCAGTATTTAAGGACTCTGCTGCGGTATTTAAGGACCCTGCTGCATTATTTTAGGACTCTGCTGCATTATTTAAGGACTTTGCTGCATTATTTAAGGAATCTGCTGCATTATTTAAGGACTTTGTTGCATTATCTAAGGACTCTGCTGCATTATTGAAGGACTTTGCTGCATTATTTAAGGACTCTGCTGCATTATTTAAGGACTTTGCTGCAATATTTAAGGACTCTGCTTCAGTATTTAAGGACTCTGCTTAAGCATTTGAGGACTCTGCTGCATTATTTAATGACTTTGCTGAAGCATTTGAGGACTCTGCTGCATTATTAGAGGACTCTGCTGCATTATTTAATGACTTTGTTGGATTTTTTAAGGACTCTGCTGCATTATTTAAGGAATTTGCTGCTATATTAAAGGACTCTGCTTCAGTATTTAAGGACTCTGCTGCGGTATTTAAGGACTCTGCTGCATTATATAAGGACTCTGCTGCATTATTTAAGGACTTTGCTGCATTATTTAAGGAATTTGTTGCATTATTTAAGGACTCTGCTGCATTATTTAAGGACTTTGCTGCAATATTTAAGGACTCTGCTTCAGTATTTAAGGACTCTGCTGCATTATTTAAGGACGTTGTTGCATTATTTAAGGACTCTGCTGCATTATTTAAGGACTTTACTGCATTATTTAAGGACTCTGCTGCATTATTTAAGGACTTTGTTGCATTATTTAAGGACTCTGCTGCATTAGTTAAGGACTTTGCTGCATTATTTAAGGACTCTGCTGCATTATTTAACGACGTTGTTGCATTATTTAAGAACTGTGCTGCATTATTTAAGGACTTTGCTCCATTATTTAAGGACTATGCTGCATTATTTAATGACTTTGCTGAAGCATTTGAGGACTCTGCTGCATTATTAGAGGACTCTGCTGCATTATTTAAGGACTTGCTGCATTATTTAATGACTTTGTTGGATTTTTTAAGGACTCTGCTGCATTATTTAAGGAATTTGCTGCTATATTAAAGGACTCTGCTTCAGTATTTAAGGACTCTGCTGCGGTATTTAAGGACTCTGCTGCATTATTTAAGGACTCTGCTGCATTATTTAAGGACTTTGCTGCATTATTTAAGGAATCTGCTGCATTATTTAAGGACTTTGTTGCATTATCTAAGGACTCTGCTGCATTATTGAAGGACTTTGCTGCAATATTTAAGGACTCTGCTTCAGTATTTAAGGACTCTGCTGCATTATTTAAGGACTTTGTTGCATTATTTAAGGACTCTGCTGCATTATTTAAGGACTTTGCTGCATTATTTATGGACTCTGCTGCATTATTTAAGGACTTTGCTGCAATATTTAAGGACTCTGCTTCAGTATTTAAGGACTCTGCTGCATTATTTAAGGACTTTGTTGCATTATTTAAGGACTCTGCTACATTATTTAAGGACTTTGCTGCATTATTTAAGGACTCTGCTGCATTATTTAAGGACTCTGCTGAAGCATTTGAGGACTCTGCTGCATTATATAATCACTTTGCTGCGGTATTTAAGGACTCTGTTGCATTATTTAAGGACTTTGTTGCATTAAGGACTCTGCTGCATTAGTTAAGGACTTTGCTGCATTATTTAAGGACTCTGCTGCATTATTTAACGACGTTGTTGCATTATTTAAGAACTGTGCTGCATTATTTAAGGACTTTGCTGCATTATTTAAGGACTATGCTGCATTATTTAATGACTTTGCTGAAGCATTTGAGGACTCTGCTGCATTATTAGAGGACTCTGCTGCATTATTTAATGACTTTGTTGGATTTTTTAAGGACTCTACTGCATTATTTAAGGAATTTGCTGCTATATTAAAGGACTCTGCTTCAGTATTTAAGGACTCTGCTGCGGTATTTAAGGACTCTGCTGCATTATTTAAGGACTCTGCTGCATTATTTAAGGACTTTGCTGCATTATTTAAGGACTCTGCTGCATTATTTAAGGACTTTGTTGCATTATTTAAGGACTCTAATGCATTATTTAAGGACTTTGCTGCAATATTTAAGAACTCTGCTGCATTAGTTAAGGACTTTGCTGCATTATTTAAGGACTCTGCTGCATTATTTAACGACTTTACTGCATTATTTAAGGACTCTGCTACATTATTTAAGGACTTTGTTGCATTATTTAAGGACTCTGCTGCATTAGTTAAGGACTATGCTGCATTATTTAATGACTTTGCTGAAGCATTTGAGGACTCTGCTGCATTATTAGAGGACTCTGCTGCATTATTTAAGGACTTGCTGCATTATTTAATGACTTTGTTGGATTTTTTAAGGACTCTGCTGCGTTATTTAAGGAATTTACTGCTATATTAAAGGACTCTGCTTCAGTATTTAAGGACTCTGCTGCGTTATTTAAGGACTTTGCTGCAATATTTAAGGACTCTGCTTCAGTATTTAAGGACTCTGCTGCATTATTTAAGGACTTTGTTGCATTATTTAAGGACTCTGCTGCATTATTTAAGGACTTTGTTGCATTATTTAAGGACTCTGCTGCATTATTTAAGGACTTTGCTGCAATATTTAAGGACTCTGCTTCAGTATTTAAGGACTCTGCTGCATTATTTAAGGACTTTGTTGCATTATTTAAGGACTCTGCTGCATTATTTAAGGACTTTGCTGCATTATTTAAGGACTCTGCTGCATTTTTTAAAGACTCTGCTGAAGCATTTGAGGACTCTGCTGCATTATTTAAGCACTTTGCTGCGGTATTTAAGGACTCTGCTGCATTAGTTAAGGACTTTGCTGCATTATTTAAGGACTCTGCTGCATTATTTACCGACGTTGTTGCATTATTTAAGAACTGTGCTGCTTTATTTAAGGACTTTGCATTATTTAAGGACTATGCTGCATTATTTAATGACTTTGCTGAAGCATTTGAGGACTCTGCTGCATTATTAGAGGACTCTGCTGCATTATTTAAGGAATTTGCTGCTATATTAAAGGACTCTGCTTCAGTATTTAAGGACTCTGCTGCGGTATTTAAGGACTCTGCTGCATTATTTAAGGACTCTGCTGCATTATTTAAGGACTTTGCTGCATTATTTAAGGACTCTGCTGCATTATTTAAGGACTTTGTTGCATTATTTAAGGACTCTAATGCATTATTTAAGGACTTTGCTGCAATATTTAAGGACTCTGCTTCAGTATTTAAGGACTCTGCTGCATTATTTAAGGACGTTGTTGCATTATTTAAGGACTCTGCTGCATTATTTAAGGACTTTACTGCATTATTTAAGGACTCTGCTGCATTATTTAAGGACTTTCTTGCATTATTTAAGGACTCTGCTGCATTAGTTAAGGACTTTGCTGCATTATTTAAGGACTCTGCTGCATTATTTAACGACGTTGTTGCATTATTTAAGAACTGTTCTGCATTATTTAAGGACTTTGCTGCATTATTTAAGGAATATGCTGCATTATTTAATGAATTTGCTGAAGCATTTGAGGACTCTGCTGCATTATTAGAGGACTCTGCTGCATTATTTAAGGACTTGCTGCATTATTTAATGACTTTGTTGGATTTTTTAAGGACTCTGCTGCATTATTTAAGGACATTGTTGCATTATTTAATGACTCTGCTGCATTATTTAAGGACTTTGCAGCAATATTTAAGGACTCTGCTTCAGTATTTAAGGACTCTGCTGCATTATTTAAGGACTTTGTTGCATTATTTAAGGACTCTGCTGCATTATTTAAGGACTTTGCTGCATTATTTAAGGACACTGCTGCATTATTTAAGGACTCTGCTGAAGCATTTGAGGACTCTGCTGCATTATTTAAGCACTTTGCGGCGGTATTTAAGGACTCTGTTGCATTATTTAAGGACTTTGTTGCATTATTTAAGGACTCTGCTGCATTAGTTAAGGAGTTTGCTGCATTATTTAAGGACTCTGCTGCATTATTTAACGACGTTGTTGCATTATTTAAGAACTGTGCTGCATTATTTAAGGACTTTGCTGCATTATTTAAGGACTATGCTGCATTATTTAATGACTTTGCTGAAGCATTTGAGGACTCTGCTGCATTATTAGAGGACTCTGCTGCATTATTTAAGGACTTGCTGCATTATTTAATGACTTTGTTGTATTTCTTAAGGACTCTGCTGCATTATTTAAGGAATTTGCTGCTATATTAAAGGACTCTGCTTCAGTATTTAAGGACTCTGCTGCGGTATTTAAGGACCCTGCTGCATTATTTTAGGACTCTGCTGCATTATTTAAGGACTTTGCTGCATTATTTAAGGAATCTGCTGCATTATTTAAGGACTTTGTTGCATTATCTAAGGACTCTGCTGCATTATTGAAGGACTTTGCTGCATTATTTAAGGACTCTGCTGCATTATTTAAGGACTTTGCTGCAATATTTAAGGACTCTGCTTCAGTATTTAAGGACTCTGCTTAAGCATTTGAGGACTCTGCTGCATTATTTAATGACTTTGCTGAAGCATTTGAGGACTCTGCTGCATTATTAGAGGACTCTGCTGCATTATTTAATGACTTTGTTGGATTTTTTAAGGACTCTGCTGCATTATTTAAGGAATTTGCTGCTATATTAAAGGACTCTGCTTCAGTATTTAAGGACTCTGCTGCGGTATTTAAGGACTCTGCTGCATTATATAAGGACTCTGCTGCATTATTTAAGGACTTTGCTGCATTATTTAAGGAATTTGTTGCATTATTTAAGGACTCTGCTGCATTATTTAAGGACTTTGCTGCAATATTTAAGGACTCTGCTTCAGTATTTAAGGACTCAGCTGCATTATTTAAGGACGTTGTTGCATTATTTAAGGACTCTGCTGCATTATTTAAGGACTTTACTGCATTATTTAAGGACTCTGCTGCATTATTTAAGGACTTTGTTGCATTATTTAAGGACTCTGCTGCATTAGTTAAGGACTTTGCTGCATTATTTAAGGACTCTGCTGCATTATTTAACGACGTTGTTGCATTATTTAAGAACTGTGCTGCATTATTTAAGGACTTTGCTCCATTATTTAAGGACTATGCTGCATTATTTAATGACTTTGCTGAAGCATTTGAGGACTCTGCTGCATTATTAGAGGACTCTGCTGCATTATTTAAGGACTTGCTGCATTATTTAATGACTTTGTTGGATTTTTTAAGGACTCTGCTGCATTATTTAAGGAATTTGCTGCTATATTAAAGGACTCTGCTTCAGTATTTAAGGACTCTGCTGCGGTATTTAAGGACTCTGCTGCATTATTTAAGGACTCTGCTGCATTATTTAAGGACTTTGCTGCATTATTTAAGGAATCTGCTGCATTATTTAAGGACTTTGTTGCATTATCTAAGGACTCTGCTGCATTATTGAAGGACTTTGCTGCAATATTTAAGGACTCTGCTTCAGTATTTAAGGACTCTGCTGCATTATTTAAGGACTTTGTTGCATTATTTAAGGACTCTGCTGCATTATTTAAGGACTTTGCTGCATTATTTATGGACTCTGCTGCATTATTTAAGGACTTTGCTGCAATATTTAAGGACTCTGCTTCAGTATTTAAGGACTCTGCTGCATTATTTAAGGACTTTGTTGCATTATTTAAGGACTCTGCTGCATTATTTAAGGACTTTGCTGCATTATTTAAGGACTCTGCTGCATTATTTAAGGACTCTGCTGAAGCATTTGAGGACTCTGCTGCATTATTTAATCACTTTGCTGCGGTATTTAAGGACTCTGTTGCATTATTTAAGGACTTTGTTGCATTAAGGACTCTGCTGCATTAGTTAAGGACTTTGCTGCATTATTTAACGACTCTGCTGCATTATTTAACGACGTTGTTGCATTATTTAAGAACTGTGCTGCATTATTTAAGGACTTTGCTGCATTATTTAAGGACTATGCTGCATTATTTAATGACTTTGCTGAAGCATTTGAGGACTCTGCTGCATTATTAGAGGACTCTGCTGCATTATTTAATGACTTTGTTGGATTTTTTAAGGACTCTGCTGCATTATTTAAGGAATTTGCTGCTATATTAAAGGACTCTGCATCAGTATTTAAGGACTCTGCTGCGGTATTTAAGGACTCTGCTGCATTATTTAAGGACTCTGCTGCATTATTTAAGGACTTTGCTGCATTATTTAAGGACTCTGCTGCATTATTTAAGGACTTTGTTGCATTATTTAAGGACTCTAATGCATTATTTAAGGACTTTGCTGCAATATTTAAGAACTCTGCTGCATTAGTTAAGGACTTTGCTGCATTATTTAAGGACTCTGCTGCATTATTTAACGACTTTACTGCATTATTTAAGGACTCTGCTACATTATTTAAGGACTTTGTTGCATTATTTAAGGACTCTGCTGCATTAGTTAAGGACTATGCTGCATTATTTAATGACTTTGCTGAAGCATTTGAGGACTCTGCTGCATTATTTAAGGACTTGCTGCATTATTTAATGACTTTGTTGGATTTTTTAAGGACTCTGCTGCGTTATTTAAGGAATTTACTGCTATATTAAAGGACTCTGCTTCAGTATTTAAGGACTCTGCTGCGTTATTTAAGGACTTTGCTGCAATATTTAAGGACTCTGCTTCAGTATTTAAGGACTCTGCTGCATTATTTAAGGACTTTGTTGCATTATTTAAGGACTCTGCTGCATTATTTAAGGACTTTGTTGCATTATTTAAGGACTCTGCTGCATTATTTAAGGACTTTGCTGCAATATTTAAGGACTCTGCTTCAGTATTTAAGGACTCTGCTGCATTATTTAAGGACTTTGTTGCATTATTTAAGGACTCTGCTGCATTATTTAAGGACTTTGCTGCATTATTTAAGGACTCTGCTGCATTTTTTAAAGACTCTGCTGAAGCATTTGAGGACTCTGCTGCATTATTTAAGCACTTTGCTGCGGTATTTAAGGACTCTGCTGCATTAGTTAAGGACTTTGCTGCATTATTTAAGGACTCTGC
Organism: Phyllobates terribilis; assembly: GCF_046119375.1. Taxonomy (NCBI): domain Eukaryota; kingdom Metazoa; phylum Chordata; class Amphibia; order Anura; family Dendrobatidae; genus Phyllobates; species Phyllobates terribilis. The sequence continues at coordinate 4,620,986 of NW_027362905.1, forward strand.
TGCATTATTTACCGACGTTGTTGCATTATTTAAGAACTGTGCTGCTTTATTTAAGGACTTTGCATTATTTAAGGACTATGCTGCATTATTTAATGACTTTGCTGAAGCATTTGAGGACTCTGCTGCATTATTAGAGGACTCTGCTGCATTATTTAAGGAATTTGCTGCTATATTAAAGGACTCTGCTTCAGTATTTAAGGACTCTGCTGCGGTATTTAAGGACTCTGCTGCATTATTTAAGGACTCTGCTGCATTATTTAAGGACTTTGCTGCATTATTTAAGGACTCTGCTGCATTATTTAAGGACTTTGTTGCATTATTTAAGGACTCTAATGCATTATTTAAGGACTTTGCTGCAATATTTAAGGACTCTGCTTCAGTATTTAAGGACTCTGCTGCATTATTTAAGGACGTTGTTGCATTATTTAAGGACTCTGCTGCATTATTTAAGGACTTTACTGCATTATTTAAGGACTCTGCTGCATTATTTAAGGACTTTCTTGCATTATTTAAGGACTCTGCTGCATTAGTTAAGGACTTTGCTGCATTATTTAAGGACTCTGCTGCATTATTTAACGACTTTGTTGCATTACTTAAGAACTGTGCTGCATTATTTAAGGACTTTGCTGCATTATTTAAGGACTATGCTGCATTATTTAATGACTTTGCTGAAGCATTTGAGGACTCTGCTGCATTATTAGAGGACTCTGCTGCATTATTTAAGGACTTGCTGCATTATTTAATGACTTTGTTGGATTTTTTTATGGACTCTGCTGCATTATTTAAGGAATTTGCTGCTATATTAAAGGACTCTGCTTCAGTATTTAAGGACTCTGCTGCGGTATTTAAGGACTCTGCTGCATTATTTAAGTACTCTGCTGCAATATTTAAGGACTTTGCTGCATTATTTAAGGAATCTGCTGCATTATTTAAGGACTTTGTTGCATTATCTAAGGACTCTGCTGCATTATTGAAGGACTTTGCTGCAATATTTAAGGACTCTGCTTCAGTATTTAAGGACTCTGCTGCATTATTTAAGGACTTTGTTGCATTATTTAAGGACTCTGCTGCATTAGATAAGGACTTTGCTGCATTATTTAAGGACTCTGCTGCATTATTTAAGGACTTTGCTGCAATATTTAAGGACTCTGCTTCAGTATTTAAGGACTCTGCTGCATTATTTAAGGACTTTGTTGCATTATTTAAGGACTCTGCTGCATTATTTAAGGACTTTGCTGCATTATTTAAGGACTCTGCTGCATTTTTTAAGGACTCTGCTGAAGCATTTGAGGACTCTGCTGCATTATTTAAGCACTTTGCTGCGGTATTTAAGGACTATGTTGCATTATTTAAGGACTTTGTTGCATTATTTAAGGACTCTGCTGCATTAGTTAAGGACTTTGCTGCATTATTTAAGGACTCTGCTGCATTATTTACCGACGTTGTTGCATTATTTAAGAACTGTGCTGCTTTATTTAAGGACTTTGCATTATTTAAGGACTATGCTGCATTATTTAATGACTTTGCTGAAGGATTTGAGGACTCTGCTGCATTATTAGAGGACTCTGCTGCATTATTTAATGACTTTGTTGGATTTTTTAAGGACTCTGCTGCATTATTTAAGGAATTTGCTGCTATATTAAAGGACTCTGCTGCATTATTTAAGGACTCTGCTGCATTATTTAAGGACTTTGCTGCATTATTTAAGGACTCTGCTGCATTATTTAAGGACTTTGTTGCATTATTTAAGGACTCTAATGCATTATTTAAGGACTTTGCTGCAATATTTAAGGACTCTGCTTCAGTATTTAAGGACTCTGCTGCATTATTTATGGACGTTGTTGCAATATTTAAGGACTCTGCTGCATTATTTAAGGACTTTACTGCATTATTTAAGGACTCTGCTGCATTATTTAAGGACTTTCTTGCAATATTTAAGGACTCTGCTGCATTAGTTAAGGACTTTGCTGCATTATTTAAGGACTCTGCTGCATTATTTAACGACGTTGTTGCATTACTTAAGAACTGTGCTGCATTATTTAAGGACTTTGCTGCATTATTTAAGGACTATGCTGCATTATTTAATGACTTTGCTGAAGCATTTGAGGACTCTGCTGCATTATTAGAGGACTCTGCTGCATTATTTAAGGACTTGCTGCATTATTTAATGACTTTGTTGGATTTTTTTATGGACTCTGCTGCATTATTTAAGGAATTTGCTGCTATATTAAAGGACTCTGCTTCAGTATTTAAGGACTCTGCTGCGGTATTTAACTACTCTGCTGCATTATTTAAGGACTCTGCTGCATTATTTAAGGACTTTGCTGCATTATTTAAGGAATCTGCTGCATTATTTAAGGACTTTGTTGCATTATCTAAGGACTCTGCTGCATTATTGAAGGACTTTGCTGCAATATTTAAGGACTCTGCTTCAGTATTTAAGGACTCTGCTGCATTATTTAAGGACTTTGCTGCAATATTTAAGGACTCTGCTTCAGTATTTAAGGACTCTGCTTAAGCATTTGAGGACTCTGCTGCATTATTTAATGACTTTGCTGAAGCATTTGAGGACTCTGCTGCATTATTAGAGGACTCTGCTGCATTATTTAATGACTTTGTTGGATTTTTTAAGGACTCTGCTGCATTATTTAAGGAATTTGCTGCTATATTAAAGGACTCTGCTTCAGTATTTAAGGACTCTGCTGCGGTATTTAAGGACTCTGCTGCATTATATAAGGACTCTGCTGCATTATTTAAGGACTTTGCTGCATTATTTAAGGAATTTGTTGCATTATTTAAGGACTCTGCTGCATTATTTAAGGACTTTGCTGCAATATTTAAGGACTCTGCTTCAGTATTTAAGGACTCTGCTGCATTATTTAAGGACGTTGTTGCATTATTTAAGGACTCTGCTGCATTATTTAAGGACTTTACTGCATTATTTAAGGACTCTGCTGCATTATTTAAGGACTTTGTTGCATTATTTAAGGACTCTGCTGCATTAGTTAAGGACTTTGCTGCATTATTTAAGGACTCTGCTGCATTATTTAACGACGTTGTTGCATTATTTAAGAACTGTGCTGCATTATTTAAGGACTTTGCTCCATTATTTAAGGACTATGCTGCATTATTTAATGACTTTGCTGAAGCATTTGAGGACTCTGCTGCATTATTAGAGGACTCTGCTGCATTATTTAAGGACTTGCTGCATTATTTAATGACTTTGTTGGATTTTTTAAGGACTCTGCTGCATTATTTAAGGAATTTGCTGCTATATTAAAGGACTCTGCTTCAGTATTTAAGGACTCTGCTGCGGTATTTAAGGACTCTGCTGCATTATTTAAGGACTCTGCTGCATTATTTAAGGACTTTGCTGCATTATTTAAGGAATCTGCTGCATTATTTAAGGACTTTGTTGCATTATCTAAGGACTCTGCTGCATTATTGAAGGACTTTGCTGCAATATTTAAGGACTCTGCTTCAGTATTTAAGGACTCTGCTGCATTATTTAAGGACTTTGTTGCATTATTTAAGGACTCTGCTGCATTATTTAAGGACTTTGCTGCATTATTTATGGACTCTGCTGCATTATTTAAGGACTTTGCTGCAATATTTAAGGACTCTGCTTCAGTATTTAAGGACTCTGCTGCATTATTTAAGGACTTTGTTGCATTATTTAAGGACTCTGCTACATTATTTAAGGACTTTGCTGCATTATTTAAGGACTCTGCTGCATTATTTAAGGACTCTGCTGAAGCATTTGAGGACTCTGCTGCATTATTTAATCACTTTGCTGCGGTATTTAAGGACTCTGTTGCATTATTTAAGGACTTTGTTGCATTAAGGACTCTGCTGCATTAGTTAAGGACTTTGCTGCATTATTTAAGGACTCTGCTGCATTATTTAACGACGTTGTTGCATTATTTAAGAACTGTGCTGCATTATTTAAGGACTATGCTGCATTATTTAATGACTTTGCTGAAGCATTTGAGGACTCTGCTGCATTATTAGAGGACTCTGCTGCATTATTTAATGACTTTGTTGGATTTTTTAAGGACTCTACTGCATTATTTAAGGAATTTGCTGCTATATTAAAGGACTCTGCTTCAGTATTTAAGGACTCTGCTGCGGTATTTAAGGACTCTGCTGCATTATTTAAGGACTCTGCTGCATTATTTAAGGACTTTGCTGCATTATTTAAGGACTCTGCTGCATTATTTAAGGACTTTGTTGCATTATTTAAGGACTCTAATGCATTATTTAAGGACTTTGCTGCAATATTTAAGAACTCTGCTGCATTAGTTAAGGACTTTGCTGCATTATTTAAGGACTCTGCTGCATTATTTAACGACTTTACTGCATTATTTAAGGACTCTGCTACATTATTTAAGGACTTTGTTGCATTATTTAAGGACTCTGCTGCATTAGTTAAGGACTATGCTGCATTATTTAATGACTTTGCTGAAGCATTTGAGGACTCTGCTGCATTATTAGAGGACTCTGCTGCATTATTTAAGGACTTGCTGCATTATTTAATGACTTTGTTGGATTTTTTAAGGACTCTGCTGCGTTATTTAAGGAATTTACTGCTATATTAAAGGACTCTGCTTCAGTATTTAAGGACTCTGCTGCGTTATTTAAGGACTTTGCTGCAATATTTAAGGACTCTGCTTCAGTATTTAAGGACTCTGCTGCATTATTTAAGGACTTTGTTGCATTATTTAAGGACTCTGCTGCATTATTTAAGGACTTTGTTGCATTATTTAAGGACTCTGCTGCATTATTTAAGGACTTTGCTGCAATATTTAAGGACTCTGCTTCAGTATTTAAGGACTCTGCTGCATTATTTAAGGACTTTGTTGCATTATTTAAGGACTCTGCTGCATTATTTAAGGACTTTGCTGCATTATTTAAGGACTCTGCTGCATTTTTTAAAGACTCTGCTGAAGCATTTGAGGACTCTGCTGCATTATTTAAGCACTTTGCTGCGGTATTTAAGGACTCTGCTGCATTAGTTAAGGACTTTGCTGCATTATTTAAGGACTCTGCTGCATTATTTACCGACGTTGTTGCATTATTTAAGAACTGTGCTGCTTTATTTAAGGACTTTGCATTATTTAAGGACTATGCTGCATTATTTAATGACTTTGCTGAAGCATTTGAGGACTCTGCTGCATTATTAGAGGACTCTGCTGCATTATTTAAGGAATTTGCTGCTATATTAAAGGACTCTGCTTCAGTATTTAAGGACTCTGCTGCGGTATTTAAGGACTCTGCTGCATTATTTAAGGACTCTGCTGCATTATTTAAGGACTTTGCTGCATTATTTAAGGACTCTGCTGCATTATTTAAGGACTTTGTTGCATTATTTAAGGACTCTAATGCATTATTTAAGGACTTTGCTGCAATATTTAAGGACTCTGCTTCAGTATTTAAGGACTTTGCTGCATTATTTAAGGACGTTGTTGCATTATTTAAGGACTCTGCTGCATTATTTAAGGACTTTACTGCATTATTTAAGGACTCTGCTGCATTATTTAAGGACTTTCTTGCATTATTTAAGGACTCTGCTGCATTAGTTAAGGACTTTGCTGCATTATTTAAGGACTCTGCTGCATTATTTAACGACGTTGTTGCATTATTTAAGAACTGTTCTGCATTATTTAAGGACTTTGCTGCATTATTTAAGGAATATGCTGCATTATTTAATGAATTTGCTGAAGCATTTGAGGACTCTGCTGCATTATTAGAGGACTCTGCTGCATTATTTAAGGACTTGCTGCATTACTTAATGACTTTGTTGGATTTTTTAAGGACTCTGCTGCATTATTTAAGGACATTGTTGCATTATTTAATGACTCTGCTGCATTATTTAAGGACTTTGCAGCAATATTTAAGGACTCTGCTTCAGTATTTAAGGACTCTGCTGCATTATTTAAGGACTTTGTTGCATTATTTAAGGACTCTGCTGCATTATTTAAGGACTTTGCTGCATTATTTAAGGACACTGCTGCATTATTTAAGGACTCTGCTGAAGCATTTGAGGACTCTGCTGCATTATTTAAGCACTTTGCGGCGGTATTTAAGGACTCTGTTGCATTATTTAAGGACTTTGTTGCATTATTTAAGGACTCTGCTGCATTAGTTAAGGAGTTTGCTGCATTATTTAAGGACTCTGCTGCATTATTTAACGACGTTGTTGCATTATTTAAGAACTGTGCTGCATTATTTAAGGACTTTGCTGCATTATTTAAGGACTATGCTGCATTATTTAATGACTTTGCTGAAGCATTTGAGGACTCTGCTGCATTATTAGAGGACTCTGCTGCATTATTTAAGGACTTGCTGCATTATTTAATGACTTTGTTGGATTTCTTAAGGACTCTGCTGCATTATTTAAGGAATTTGCTGCTATATTAAAGGACTCTGCTTCAGTATTTAAGGACTCTGCTGCGGTATTTAAGGACCCTGCTGCATTATTTTAGGACTCTGCTGCATTATTTAAGGACTTTGCTGCATTATTTAAGGAATCTGCTGCATTATTTAAGGACTTTGTTGCATTATCTAAGGACTCTGCTGCATTATTGAAGGACTTTGCTGCATTATTTAAGGACTCTGCTGCATTATTTAAGGACTTTGCTGCAATATTTAAGGACTCTGCTTCAGTATTTAAGGACTCTGCTTAAGCATTTGAGGACTCTGCTGCATTATTTAATGACTTTGCTGAAGCATTTGAGGACTCTGCTGCATTATTAGAGGACTCTGCTGCATTATTTAATGACTTTGTTGGATTTTTTAAGGACTCTGCTGCATTATTTAAGGAATTTGCTGCTATATTAAAGGACTCTGCTTCAGTATTTAAGGACTCTGCTGCGGTATTTAAGGACTCTGCTGCATTATATAAGGACTCTGCTGCATTATTTAAGGACTTTGCTGCATTATTTAAGGAATTTGTTGCATTATTTAAGGACTCTGCTGCATTATTTAAGGACTTTGCTGCAATATTTAAGGACTCTGCTTCAGTATTTAAGGACTCTGCTGCATTATTTAAGGACGTTGTTGCATTATTTAAGGACTCTGCTGCATTATTTAAGGACTTTACTGCATTATTTAAGGACTCTGCTGCATTATTTAAGGACTTTGTTGCATTATTTAAGGACTCTGCTGCATTAGTTAAGGACTTTGCTGCATTATTTAAGGACTCTGCTGCATTATTTAACGACGTTGTTGCATTATTTAAGAACTGTGCTGCATTATTTAAGGACTTTGCTCCATTATTTAAGGACTATGCTGCATTATTTAATGACTTTGCTGAAGCATTTGAGGACTCTGCTGCATTATTAGAGGACTCTGCTGCATTATTTAAGGACTTGCTGCATTATTTAATGACTTTGTTGGATTTTTTAAGGACTCTGCTGCATTATTTAAGGAATTTGCTGCTATATTAAAGGACTCTGCTTCAGTATTTAAGGACTCTGCTGCGGTATTTAAGGACTCTGCTGCATTATTTAAGGACTCTGCTGCATTATTTAAGGACTTTGCTGCATTATTTAAGGAATCTGCTGCATTATTTAAGGACTTTGTTGCATTATCTAAGGACTCTGCTGCATTATTGAAGGACTTTGCTGCAATATTTAAGGACTCTGCTTCAGTATTTAAGGACTCTGCTGCATTATTTAAGGACTTTGTTGCATTATTTAAGGACTCTGCTGCATTATTTAAGGACTTTGCTGCATTATTTATGGACTCTGCTGCATTATTTAAGGACTTTGCTGCAATATTTAAGGACTCTGCTTCAGTATTTAAGGACTCTGCTGCATTATTTAAGGACTTTGTTGCATTATTTAAGGACTCTGCTGCATTATTTAAGGACTTTGCTGCATTATTTAAGGACTCTGCTGCATTATTTAAGGACTCTGCTGAAGCATTTGAGGACTCTGCTGCATTATTTAATCACTTTGCTGCGGTATTTAAGGACTCTGTTGCATTATTTAAGGACTTTGTTGCATTAAGGACTCTGCTGCATTAGTTAAGGACTTTGCTGCATTATTTAACGACTCTGCTGCATTATTTAACGACGTTGTTGCATTATTTAAGAACTGTGCTGCATTATTTAAGGACTTTGCTGCATTATTTAAGGACTATGCTGCATTATTTAATGACTTTGCTGAAGCATTTGAGGACTCTGCTGCATTATTAGAGGACTCTGCTGCATTATTTAATGACTTTGTTGGATTTTTTAAGGACTCTGCTGCATTATTTAAGGAATTTGCTGCTATATTAAAGGACTCTGCATCAGTATTTAAGGACTCTGCTGCGGTATTTAAGGACTCTGCTGCATTATTTAAGGACTCTGCTGCATTATTTAAGGACTTTGCTGCATTATTTAAGGACTCTGCTGCATTATTTAAGGACTTTGTTGCATTATTTAAGGACTCTAATGCATTATTTAAGGACTTTGCTGCAATATTTAAGAACTCTGCTGCATTAGTTAAGGACTTTGCTGCATTATTTAAGGACTCTGCTGCATTATTTAACGACTTTACTGCATTATTTAAGGACTCTGCTACATTATTTAAGGACTTTGTTGCATTATTTAAGGACTCTGCTGCATTAGTTAAGGACTATGCTGCATTATTTAATGACTTTGCTGAAGCATTTGAGGACTCTGCTGCATTATTTAAGGACTTGCTGCATTATTTAATGACTTTGTTGGATTTTTTAAGGACTCTGCTGCGTTATTTAAGGAATTTACTGCTATATTAAAGGACTCTGCTTCAGTATTTAAGGACTCTGCTGCGTTATTTAAGGACTTTGCTGCAATATTTAAGGACTCTGCTTCAGTATTTAAGGACTCTGCTGCATTATTTAAGGACTTTGTTGCATTATTTAAGGACTCTGCTGCATTATTTAAGGACTTTGTTGCATTATTTAAGGACTCTGCTGCATTATTTAAGGACTTTGCTGCAATATTTAAGGACTCTGCTTCAGTATTTAAGGACTCTGCTGCATTATTTAAGGACTTTGTTGCATTATTTAAGGACTCTGCTGCATTATTTAAGGACTTTGCTGCATTATTTAAGGACTCTGCTGCATTTTTTAAAGACTCTGCTGAAGCATTTGAGGACTCTGCTGCATTATTTAAGCACTTTGCTGCGGTATTTAAGGACTCTGCTGCATTAGTTAAGGACTTTGCTGCATTATTTAAGGACTCTGCTGCATTATTTACCGACGTTGTTGCATTATTTAAGAACTGTGCTGCTTTATTTAAGGACTTTGCATTATTTAAGGACTATGCTGCATTATTTAATGACTTTGCTGAAGCATTTGAGGACTCTGCTGCATTATTAGAGGACTCTGCTGCATTATTTAAGGAATTTGCTGCTATATTAAAGGACTCTGCTTCAGTATTTAAGGACTCTGCTGCGGTATTTAAGGACTCTGCTGCATTATTTAAGGACTCTGCTGCATTATTTAAGGACTTTGCTGCATTATTTAAGGACTCTGCTGCATTATTTAAGGACTTTGTTGCATTATTTAAGGACTCTAATGCATTATTTAAGGACTTTGCTGCAATATTTAAGGACTCTGCTTCAGTATTTAAGGACTCTGCTGCATTATTTAAGGACGTTGTTGCATTATTTAAGGACTCTGCTGCATTATTTAAGGACTTTACTGCATTATTTAAGGACTCTGCTGCATTATTTAAGGACTTTCTTGCATTATTTAAGGACTCTGCTGCATTAGTTAAGGACTTTGCTGCATTATTTAAGGACTCTGCTGCATTATTTAACGACTTTGTTGCATTACTTAAGAACTGTGCTGCATTATTTAAGGACTTTGCTGCATTATTTAAGGACTATGCTGCATTATTTAATGACTTTGCTGAAGCATTTGAGGACTCTGCTGCATTATTAGAGGACTCTGCTGCATTATTTAAGGACTTGCTGCATTATTTAATGACTTTGTTGGATTTTTTTATGGACTCTGCTGCATTATTTAAGGAATTTGCTGCTATATTAAAGGACTCTGCTTCAGTATTTAAGGACTCTGCTGCGGTATTTAAGGACTCTGCTGCATTATTTAAGTACTCTGCTGCAATATTTAAGGACTTTGCTGCATTATTTAAGGAATCTGCTGCATTATTTAAGGACTTTGTTGCATTATCTAAGGACTCTGCTGCATTATTGAAGGACTTTGCTGCAATATTTAAGGACTCTGCTTCAGTATTTAAGGACTCTGCTGCATTATTTAAGGACTTTGTTGCATTATTTTAAGGACTCTGCTGCATTAGATAAGGACTTTGCTGCATTATTTAAGGACTCTGCTGCATTATTTAAGGACTTTGCTGCAATATTTAAGGACTCTGCTTCAGTATTTAAGGACTCTGCTGCATTATTTAAGGACTTTGTTGCATTATTTAAGGACTCTGCTGCATTATTTAAGGACTTTGCTGCATTATTTAAGGACTCTGCTGCATTTTTTAAGGACTCTGCTGAAGCATTTGAGGACTCTGCTGCATTATTTAAGCACTTTGCTGCGGTATTTAAGGACTATGTTGCATTATTTAAGGACTTTGTTGCATTATTTAAGGACTCTGCTGCATTAGTTAAGGACTTTGCTGCATTATTTAAGGACTCTGCTGCATTATTTACCGACGTTGTTGCATTATTTAAGAACTGTGCTGCTTTATTTAAGGACTTTGCATTATTTAAGGACTATGCTGCATTATTTAATGACTTTGCTGAAGGATTTGAGGACTCTGCTGCATTATTAGAGGACTCTGCTGCATTATTTAATGACTTTGTTGGATTTTTTAAGGACTCTGCTGCATTATTTAAGGAATTTGCTGCTATATTAAAGGACTCTGCTGCATTATTTAAGGACTCTGCTGCATTATTTAAGGACTTTGCTGCATTATTTAAGGACTCTGCTGCATTATTTAAGGACTTTGTTGCATTATTTAAGGACTCTAATGCATTATTTAAGGACTTTGCTGCAATATTTAAGGACTCTGCTTCAGTATTTAAGGACTCTGCTGCATTATTTATGGACGTTGTTGCAATATTTAAGGACTCTGCTGCATTATTTAAGGACTTTACTGCATTATTTAAGGACTCTGCTGCATTATTTAAGGACTTTCTTGCAATATTTAAGGACTCTGCTGCATTAGTTAAGGACTTTGCTGCATTATTTAAGGACTCTGCTGCATTATTTAACGACGTTGTTGCATTACTTAAGAACTGTGCTGCATTATTTAAGGACTTTGCTGCATTATTTAAGGACTATGCTGCATTATTTAATGACTTTGCTGAAGCATTTGAGGACTCTGCTGCATTATTAGAGGACTCTGCTGCATTATTTAAGGACTTGCTGCATTATTTAATGACTTTGTTGGATTTTTTTATGGACTCTGCTGCATTATTTAAGGAATTTGCTGCTATATTAAAGGACTCTGCTTCAGTATTTAAGGACTCTGCTGCGGTATTTAACTACTCTGCTGCATTATTTAAGGACTCTGCTGCATTATTTAAGGACTTTGCTGCATTATTTAAGGAATCTGCTGCATTATTTAAGGACTTTGTTGCATTATCTAAGGACTCTGCTGCATTATTGAAGGACTTTGCTGCAATATTTAAGGACTCTGCTTCAGTATTTAAGGACTCTGCTGCATTATTTAAGGACTTTGCTGCAATATTTAAGGACTCTGCTTCAGTATTTAAGGACTCTGCTTAAGCATTTGAGGACTCTGCTGCATTATTTAATGACTTTGCTGAAGCATTTGAGGACTCTGCTGCATTATTAGAGGACTCTGCTGCATTATTTAATGACTTTGTTGGATTTTTTAAGGACTCTGCTGCATTATTTAAGGAATTTGCTGCTATATTAAAGGACTCTGCTTCAGTATTTAAGGACTCTGCTGCGGTATTTAAGGACTCTGCTGCATTATATAAGGACTCTGCTGCATTATTTAAGGACTTTGCTGCATTATTTAAGGAATTTGTTGCATTATTTAAGGACTCTGCTGCATTATTTAAGGACTTTGCTGCAATATTTAAGGACTCTGCTTCAGTATTTAAGGACTCTGCTGCATTATTTAAGGACGTTGTTGCATTATTTAAGGACTCTGCTGCATTATTTAAGGACTTTACTGCATTATTTAAGGACTCTGCTGCATTATTTAAGGACTTTGTTGCATTATTTAAGGACTCTGCTGCATTAGTTAAGGACTTTGCTGCATTATTTAAGGACTCTGCTGCATTATTTTAACGACGTTGTTGCATTATTTAAGAACTGTGCTGCATTATTTAAGGACTTTGCTCCATTATTTAAGGACTATGCTGCATTATTTAATGACTTTGCTGAAGCATTTGAGGACTCTGCTGCATTATTAGAGGACTCTGCTGCATTATTTAAGGACTTGCTGCATTATTTAATGACTTTGTTGGATTTTTTAAGGACTCTGCTGCATTATTTAAGGAATTTGCTGCTATATTAAAGGACTCTGCTTCAGTATTTAAGGACTCTGCTGCGGTATTTAAGGACTCTGCTGCATTATTTAAGGACTCTGCTGCATTATTTAAGGACTTTGCTGCATTATTTAAGGAATCTGCTGCATTATTTAAGGACTTTGTTGCATTATCTAAGGACTCTGCTGCATTATTGAAGGACTTTGCTGCAATATTTAAGGACTCTGCTTCAGTATTTAAGGACTCTGCTGCATTATTTAAGGACTTTGTTGCATTATTTAAGGACTCTGCTGCATTATTTAAGGACTTTGCTGCATTATTTATGGACTCTGCTGCATTATTTAAGGACTTTGCTGCAATATTTAAGGACTCTGCTTCAGTATTTAAGGACTCTGCTGCATTATTTAAGGACTTTGTTGCATTATTTAAGGACTCTGCTACATTATTTAAGGACTTTGCTGCATTATTTAAGGACTCTGCTGCATTATTTAAGGACTCTGCTGAAGCATTTGAGGACTCTGCTGCATTATTTAATCACTTTGCTGCGGTATTTAAGGACTCTGTTGCATTATTTAAGGACTTTGTTGCATTAAGGACTCTGCTGCATTAGTTAAGGACTTTGCTGCATTATTTAAGGACTCTGCTGCATTATTTAACGACGTTGTTGCATTATTTAAGAACTGTGCTGCATTATTTAAGGACTATGCTGCATTATTTAATGACTTTGCTGAAGCATTTGAGGACTCTGCTGCATTATTAGAGGACTCTGCTGCATTATTTAATGACTTTGTTGGATTTTTTAAGGACTCTACTGCATTATTTAAGGAATTTGCTGCTATATTAAAGGACTCTGCTTCAGTATTTAAGGACTCTGCTGCGGTATTTAAGGACTCTGCTGCATTATTTAAGGACTCTGCTGCATTATTTAAGGACTTTGCTGCATTATTTAAGGACTCTGCTGCATTATTTAAGGACTTTGTTGCATTATTTAAGGACTCTAATGCATTATTTAAGGACTTTGCTGCAATATTTAAGAACTCTGCTGCATTAGTTAAGGACTTTGCTGCATTATTTAAGGACTCTGCTGCATTATTTAACGACTTTACTGCATTATTTAAGGACTCTGCTACATTATTTAAGGACTTTGTTGCATTATTTAAGGACTCTGCTGCATTAGTTAAGGACTATGCTGCATTATTTAATGACTTTGCTGAAGCATTTGAGGACTCTGCTGCATTATTAGAGGACTCTGCTGCATTATTTAAGGACTTGCTGCATTATTTAATGACTTTGTTGGATTTTTTTAAGGACTCTGCTGCGTTATTTAAGGAATTTACTGCTATATTAAAGGACTCTGCTTCAGTATTTAAGGACTCTGCTGCGTTATTTAAGGACTTTGCTGCAATATTTAAGGACTCTGCTTCAGTATTTAAGGACTCTGCTGCATTATTTAAGGACTTTGTTGCATTATTTAAGGACTCTGCTGCATTATTTAAGGACTTTGTTGCATTATTTAAGGACTCTGCTGCATTATTTAAGGACTTTGCTGCAATATTTAAGGACTCTGCTTCAGTATTTAAGGACTCTGCTGCATTATTTAAGGACTTTGTTGCATTATTTAAGGACTCTGCTGCATTATTTAAGGACTTTGCTGCATTATTTAAGGACTCTGCTGCATTTTTTAAAGACTCTGCTGAAGCATTTGAGGACTCTGCTGCATTATTTAAGCACTTTGCTGCGGTATTTAAGGACTCTGCTGCATTAGTTAAGGACTTTGCTGCATTATTTAAGGACTCTGCTGCATTATTTACCGACGTTGTTGCATTATTTAAGAACTGTGCTGCTTTATTTAAGGACTTTGCATTATTTAAGGACTATGCTGCATTATTTAATGACTTTGCTGAAGCATTTGAGGACTCTGCTGCATTATTAGAGGACTCTGCTGCATTATTTAAGGAATTTGCTGCTATATTAAAGGACTCTGCTTCAGTATTTAAGGACTCTGCTGCGGTATTTAAGGACTCTGCTGCATTATTTAAGGACTCTGCTGCATTATTTAAGGACTTTGCTGCATTATTTAAGGACTCTGCTGCATTATTTAAGGACTTTGTTGCATTATTTAAGGACTCTAATGCATTATTTAAGGACTTTGCTGCAATATTTAAGGACTCTGCTTCAGTATTTAAGGACTTTGCTGCATTATTTAAGGACGTTGTTGCATTATTTAAGGACTCTGCTGCATTATTTAAGGACTTTACTGCATTATTTAAGGACTCTGCTGCATTATTTAAGGACTTTCTTGCATTATTTAAGGACTCTGCTGCATTAGTTAAGGACTTTGCTGCATTATTTAAGGACTCTGCTGCATTATTTAACGACGTTGTTGCATTATTTAAGAACTGTTCTGCATTATTTAAGGACTTTGCTGCATTATTTAAGGAATATGCTGCATTATTTAATGAATTTGCTGAAGCATTTGAGGACTCTGCTGCATTATTAGAGGACTCTGCTGCATTATTTAAGGACTTGCTGCATTACTTAATGACTTTGTTGGATTTTTTAAGGACTCTGCTGCATTATTTAAGGACATTGTTGCATTATTTAATGACTCTGCTGCATTATTTAAGGACTTTGCAGCAATATTTAAGGACTCTGCTTCAGTATTTAAGGACTCTGCTGCATTATTTAAGGACTTTGTTGCATTATTTAAGGACTCTGCTGCATTATTTAAGGACTTTGCTGCATTATTTAAGGACACTGCTGCATTATTTAAGGACTCTGCTGAAGCATTTGAGGACTCTGCTGCATTATTTAAGCACTTTGCGGCGGTATTTAAGGACTCTGTTGCATTATTTAAGGACTTTGTTGCATTATTTAAGGACTCTGCTGCATTAGTTAAGGAGTTTGCTGCATTATTTAAGGACTCTGCTGCATTATTTAACGACGTTGTTGCATTATTTAAGAACTGTGCTGCATTATTTAAGGACTTTGCTGCATTATTTAAGGACTATGCTGCATTATTTAATGACTTTGCTGAAGCATTTGAGGACTCTGCTGCATTATTAGAGGACTCTGCTGCATTATTTAAGGACTTGCTGCATTATTTAATGACTTTGTTGGATTTCTTAAGGACTCTGCTGCATTATTTAAGGAATTTGCTGCTATATTAAAGGACTCTGCTTCAGTATTTAAGGACTCTGCTGCGGTATTTAAGGACCCTGCTGCATTATTTTAGGACTCTGCTGCATTATTTAAGGACTTTGCTGCATTATTTAAGGAATCTGCTGCATTATTTAAGGACTTTGTTGCATTATCTAAGGACTCTGCTGCATTATTGAAGGACTTTGCTGCATTATTTAAGGACTCTGCTGCATTATTTAAGGACTTTGCTGCAATATTTAAGGACTCTGCTTCAGTATTTAAGGACTCTGCTTAAGCATTTGAGGACTCTGCTGCATTATTTAATGACTTTGCTGAAGCATTTGAGGACTCTGCTGCATTATTAGAGGACTCTGCTGCATTATTTAATGACTTTGTTGGATTTTTTAAGGACTCTGCTGCATTATTTAAGAATTTGCTGCTATATTAAAGGACTCTGCTTCAGTATTTAAGGACTCTGCTGCGGTATTTAAGGACTCTGCTGC